>NC_056007.1:27186769-27788190 GCF_018446385.1 Zingiber officinale | reverse complement strand
AAAAAAAACAGAAAGAGCTAGAACTTCAGACAGATCTAGTCGCAGATACCACAGCAGCTATACAGCGGATCCGCCAGAGGATAGAGACAGCTCAGAGCCGCCAGAAAAGCTATGCTGATACGCGGCGCAGACCCTTAGAGTTTTTAGTTGGGGATTCAGTGTTCCTCAGAGTAGCTCCCATGAAGGGAGTAATGCGTTTTGGGAAGAAGGGCAAGCTAAGTCCTAGATATGTGGGACCATACCTTATCAGCAGGAGAGTGGGTAAGGTAGCATATGAGCTAGAACTACCCCAGGAAATGTCAGCTGTCCACAACGTATTTCATGTCTCTATGCTGAAGAAGCATATTCCCGATGCCACCCAGGTGATTGAGCCCCAGTCGGTACAGATCCGCGAAGACCTCAGCTATGATAGTCGGCCTATTCAGATAATAGACCGAGCAGTTTAGAAATTATGGAACAAGGAAGTACCATTAGTCAAAGTTATTTGGCACAGTCACACAGCAGAAGAGGCAACTTGGGAGACAGAAGCCAGCATGAGACAGAAGTACCCAGAATTATTTTAAGTTCGAGGATGAACTTTTTATAAGGTATGGGGGATTGTAAAGCCCGAAAATTCTCAAACTTGCATTAGAATTATTCTATGATTTTTCTGGAATTTTTAGATATTTTTCTGGAATTCTCCAAATAGCGGAAGTAGCAAAAATAATTAAAAGAATAAAATAGCTTAGGCGGGAATCGAACCCGAGACCTATGGTGTAAGGGATAATGCTAGTAACCGGTGAACCCGGCAGGGCCGTGCTGAAAGGAAAGGGAGACGATTTAATTTATATTAGAGTTGGGCCGGAATTACCACTTAATATAAATAAAAGGTTTAAGTGGGGTTTGGGTTATTTCTTTTATTGGTTCGGCAAAACCCTTCCTCTCCAAAGCCTCACGCCGACACCTTCCTCTTCCTCCTCCCCTCTCGGCGCCCAAGCCCCAAGGACTCTCGGATCATCTTCCGGCGACGACTCCAACACGAAAGAGGTTCTTCTCCGCGAGAGGAACGCAAAGACGTGAGCGGATCGTCGAGAAGGTCATCTCCACCGGAATTCTAGCGAATAGAATCGTAAGGAATTACGAACAGGAGGTAAGAAACTCCTCACCTGCAGTATAATAGCTACCGTTTGATTTTCTGCACATTAGTTTAGTTATAGGCGTATGTTTTCGACACATAGGGTGTATTTAACCTTCCTCGCAGGTTTAGGGATTTAGTGAGGACCTTTAGATGGGCCGGACACGTCTTTTCTTCTTCAGTTGGAGGTTTAGATGTTATTGGATGCCTAAAGGTAGTCTCCCTAATAGAGAGGGGAGTTAAAGCACACTAGGTGTTCGATTAAATGACCAGCTTAGAAAAAAGAATGCAACTTAGGCATTTTTATGACCACAGTTGAATGCATTAGAAGCATCTAAATTAGTAAATCAGCTTAGTCTAGTTTATATGGGACTACGGTCCAATGGGTAGGCTCCCACAGTCGCCTCTAGGTTCAGCCAACCTAGCTCTAGGTTCAGATAACCTAGAAACAGCAATTTAGAATAGTTTAGCTATACTCAGTATTTTACTTTTCAGTTGGCACTGTAATGGATTAGATATCCAATGGGCTGGGCTCCCATAGTCGGTCCCTAGGTTTAGATAACCTAGTAGCTCTACTAAATTCGGGACTTGCAACCCCGAGTCTAGTTAGAGATGCGCGCATAGCACGTACAGTTGCCGCGCCCAACAGCAGCATGTTTAGTATTTTCACTTATTATATGTATATGGTTTTCAACCCCTCACAAATTAGTTCGTGAATTCAGTACAGTCCTGGCAGTAGCTCAGCATTAGCGTAGCTCAGTTCTTAGTATCAGCTTAGTTTTTCCCTGTGAATATGCATGATGACTTTATGTTCAGCTTTAAATACGCCATGATTGTATGCTTATATGCCATGCCATGCTTAATTTATTCAGTATATCCAGCATATGTTTTAAACAGCATGATTTAAAATCATATTTGCATCGTTGCATGTTTTTGTGAGGTAGATGGTTTCTTACTAAGCTTTAAGCTTACAGATTCTACTTTTCCTTATACTGCAAATAAAGGTAAAGGAAAGTTGGATTAACAGAGGAAGCTGGAGGGCAATGCAAGGATGGTGTGTGTGGCGGGAACTGAAATCGAGGATCTTTAGGGGACTTAAACATTCTCGCTTAGAAATATGAACTTTTAGTATTTTGCTTCTTATGCATTTTAAGTTGTTCAATGCTAGAAATTAAAGAACCATGCACTATAACAAGTTAGATTGCTAGTCCTATGCTATTGGAATGTTTATTATGCATTAGATAGTTGTAGTGTGAGGTTTTGGCACGAACTAGTGCTGAAATCAGAGTTTCAGTGCGAAATCAGAAACCCCAATCGATCGGTGGATCGATTGGAGGGTCCCAATCGATCAACTGATCGATCGGGCAAGTTGCTCCGCGAACAGTAGGTTTCTGGATCGATCGTCCGATCGATCCAGCAATTTCTGTCGCGAACAGAAGGTTCGGGAATCGATCACTGGATCGATTGGTCAGTCTGGATCGATCAGCCGATCGATCCAGAATATCGTCCCGGGCACAGTAGCGTGCTGGATCGATCACTGGATCGATCCAACCTACGTCACGCGTACAGTAGCCGGCTTAATCGATCCCTGGATCGATCCGACGTTCCAATCGATCAACGGATCGATTGGGAGGTCTGATAACAGCCGGGAAACATATATTTCAGTTCTTTGACCATCGGGGATGTAGTATATGTTAGGTATACCTTAGATTACATCCACCGGTACATGTAGAACCAAGAATAGTTATCAGTTAGCAACTGAAATTTAAATTAGATCAGTTTTCCGCATAGTTAGCACAGCATAACTGTGACGATCAGCCTTACAGCCTAGTAGTAGAAGGCGGGTCGTTACATTAATTCCATTAAATATTAATTTCCAAAATTGGTTCCCAGTACTGACGTGGCGAGGCACATGGCCTTCTTGGATATGGGAGCAACCACCACCGACTAGACAAAATCTTTTAAGGAAAGCTAATTTTTAATTTCCTAAAATAACTTTAGGTCAACCGAAAAGAACAATCAAATCACAAGGAAAAGAAAAACAAAAGAACACTATATCAAAAACAAATTCGAAACACTAGAATCGTATGCCTCTTATATTTAATATTATTTCCAAAAATAACTAGTATGATGCGGAAAGAAAAATTACTAGTTATACCTTTTAGAAAGACCTCTTGATCTTCTACCGTATTCCTCTTCTAACCTCAGACGTTGTGTGGGCAACGATCTTCCAAGATGAGAACCACCTAGGCACCTTCTTCCTTCTTCCTTCAAGTTTCGGCCAAGCACAAGAACTTCTATGATATGATCTACACATGCACATTATAAACAATATACAATAAGCAATGATGATATATGGTGAATTTACTTCTTTACTTATTTCTTGTTTTACTTGATGTATTATTGAGCATCCTCATCCATATATTATAGGCCTTGGAAATTATATACAGTTATATATTGACCTCAATATTAGTAATTTGATTATCAAGTTGATCTCATAGTTCTGTTGGTTCTAAAGGAAATTTATTCTTTGTCACTTTTTATACGTACAAGAGTTTTGGATTGTTTAGGGGAGAGAATTACAAGTCAGAAAAGCTCAAGTTCTTTAGTGGATATATACAGTTGTTTGTTTCACCTTTCTTGATCTCAATGCACACCAATCCCTTAGTTTAGGGAGGTAGTTCATTTTGTTGAGTTGTTATTACAAATTAATCCCTTATATTTATGTGATAATTGATGAATGTTTCTTTTTTTAAGCATTTCAGTTAGTCATCTTGTTACCTGGTGCCCTTACTATTTTTTCAACTATGATTTTTGGTCTTGGTTTACTAATATATTATTTATGTGTTTTTACAGTTTATAAATCTCAAGTACTCCAGAGTTGAAATTGATGAAGTGCGGTTCGAGTGGGCTGAATGCATGCTAGATTACATTTGAAGTGCGGTTCTACCTTGATGTGTTGTTAAAAGAATGTTCTACCTTGATTCTGATATCTATTAGCTTTTGATGTAAAAAGAATGTTTGTGTATTTTATGCATACTGTTGTGAGAAGATTATTTATATAATTTGTGAATATTTGTGTATTTTATGGATACTTTTGAATGAAGAATATTTGTGTAATTTGTGAATATTTGTGTATTTTTTTTTATTGTCGATTTTTCATTGTTTCGAAAATCGAATTTGTGCTGTTAAAAAATACAGATATTACATCGGTTTTCCACCGCTGTAAAACCGGTGTTATTAACTAATTTTACATCGGTCGTAGACCGCTGCCAAAACTGGTGTTATTAACATATAATATTACATCGATTTTACACCGTTGATGAAACGGTGTCATTAAGTGATACTAGACCGGTTAATAACCGATTCGAACACCGGTGTCGTTAAGTGATACTACACCGGTTTTAACCCGATGTCTAAAATGGCAGACCTTTTACATCGGCTTCATAGACATCGGTCGAAAATGTAATAGACACCGGTGGAAAACCGATGTCTATGAGGGTTTTTGTTGTAGTGATACAAAAGTAATTTGAGTATGACCTAAATAGTAGTCCTCCTTGCTCAATGCGAAAGTGGCCTATGTTTATCAAGTTGCAATCTCTAAGTCTAGTCAAGTCGTCATAAAATTGTGTTCCTTATGCTTCCGACAATAGGCACTTACCTGCCACACGCAAGGTTCGTTCCCCACAAAAATGCTATGCATCATCCACACAAGGTCTCAAAGGAATATTCAGTGTCAAGAGAAACATAGCATTCATTTCCCCAGTAACCTAACTTAGTCTCAAAGGGGTGAATTACTAGTTTCCACTCACGATAACTATTTTTTTATCCCTTATTTATTTTTCTTTGAATGTTTTCAAAGTATCAAACTAAACTTTCATTTTTTTTCTTGGGATTGATTTTTCCAAATGAGCTTACATGATCTGAGTTTATCCAGTAACCAAAATGTAGTTGAGAGGTCACCATAGAAGCACAAGTACTAATCCAATTCTATGAATCATGACTATTTTAGAGTTATCAACCATCAAAAATAGGCATAGTGTATAGAGATCCTAAAACAAGGCCAATACTTAAACTCTTATAGTAAAAACATTGCTCACTTCATGCTATCATTGATAGAAAAAGATAGATCACTAAACATAATAGCACCATAAGTAACCAATAAACCACATGGAATCTAGAATCAACTTGCTAGTATTTTGCAATAAGGACAAATAAACATGATGTGATGAATGATGCAACTAGCAAATTTTATTAAGAAAAAAGAAATGAGCAAACTAAACCAAATGCATCTAATGCATCGCCCCAGACTTAAACTTTTTATTATCCCAATGAAAACTAGAAATGATATATGGAGGAGGTTTTATGGAGTTTAGAGAATTTACCAAGTGATGAGCTCCAAATGGTTTACATTCATGTTCTTGAAAATACTCCTCTAGCCAATGCTCACATTCCTCCACAATTTTGAAATCTACAAAACAATAATAGACAAGAAAACTTAAGTAGAGGGTATGAGTTATTATGAAGAAAGAAATGAAAACAAGAAAGAACTAAAGATATGAATGAAAATAAGGAAAATGAATTTGGGTTACCTCCCAAGAAGCGCTTGTTTAAGGTCATTAGCTCGACCCCTTAGTAGGCTCATCGAAATCGTGATCTTGCCGGAGTAAGAAGCTTCCGGACTTTTCTTCCAATGGCCCAATTTATTATGAAGAGAGTTTTCTTTATAAGAACAATGTAGTGCATCACTGCTCTCTTCATCTTCGTCTCCTTAAAAGTCCTTTCCGGCAGTCGAAGATGGTTCAGTGTGAGCATCCAATTATTGGCCTCTTGAAAACCTGCACACTCAAAAGAAAGGCCGACCTCCCACAAGCATGTAATAAAAGAAAGAACTAGAACCATATTAGTATGAACTAAGTATTTATCAAAAATTGAATCACATCCAATAAAATCAATTATAGGTACCTCTATGAAATTTTCTAAAAGATCACTAGAAATACTAACCTTGCATTGTTGAGATGTACCTGAAAGTTCTAAACAAGTGGATGTGGCTTATTTAGAATTATGTAGTGGCTCTAGCTTTGACTCAAGTGGTGGTGCTTCTAAAAGTAGTGATTCTTGGGGCTTTGCTTCCATTGCACAAGTCCCTACACATTTGTCATCAACCAATTCCATTCTTTCAACTTCCATAGTGGTAATTGGTTATGCGACCAAAAGAGGTGATCCTTGGGACAATGTCCCTACACTTTTATCCACCACATCATCATCATAAGTAGTGAAGAGTCCACTAACATCAATATCATCAATAGAAGAATCAACAGCTTTATTAGAAATTTGTAGTAATAGTCGTAAAGCTAGGATCCCCCGTTGTACCATTAGCTCTTCAGAATCTTGTGTTGTGGTCTTCATTTGACTAGGAGTAGGAGTATTTGAGTCTTGGGAGTCCTCCCAGTCAGTTGGCTCATCTAATAGTGAATGATGTGGTCTATACAATGAAAAATCATCCTGAAACTCTGAGAGACTCTGAGATGCTTGAAAAGAATGATCAACACCTTGCACGCTTCTATAATCAAAATTTTGATAATCCATCCAATCCTGATTGTAGTGCTGAGGTGGGTCAGAGTTCTGCTACTGGGAAAATGACTGCTCACTCTGCTCTAGAATTAACTGAGGTTGAAGGTTTTGAATTTGATAATCTCTCCAGTCATAGCCATAAGTATCAGGAACTTGCTCATATGTATCTTGATGTTGAGGTTGAACCAAACACTAAAGTTCCGGAGTTATAGTAGTCTTTTGGAAAAAATGGAAAATAGCAGCTAGATGAGATGTGTTACCACACATTCCACAATGAAACTCAAATTGATCATCTTCTGAATCATAATATTCATCAATGGAAGATCTTGCGCTCATGGGTATGAAAAATTCTCTTGAAGCCCTGCTTGACATGTCAGTGCTCAAGATATCTAAAAAAATTATAAGAAAAACTAAAAATGCAGAATTAAAGACAAGAAATAAAATGCATAATGAAAATCAAGAAGGAAAATGCAAAAAGAACAAGAAAAATATCTAGAGTAACTCATATGATAATTAACTAAAGTTAATCGAAAATAGCCCCCGGCAACGGCGCCAAAAACTTGTTGGCGTTCCGCAAGTGTACGAAAATGTCATAAGTAATAATAAAAGATATTGTATCCACAGGGACTGTTGATTAAGCACTAGTCAACTTCGCACAACAAATTATCTAGACAAACCTAAGATTGGTGAGAAAAGAGAGTAAGAGAAAGAGAAGAGAAAAGAGAGAGAATGAATCTTAAGAGGGATTGAGCTTAGAGGATGGTGGATGATGGATTATAGGATTTCAGTTTCCTTGTAATGCTAGGTGATGTTACATAGATTGCTTAGTTCCTATCCGCTATGTTCATGATCTTGAAGGAAGTTAGATTCATTACCAACTCTCCCCTGCAGTGGATAAGCCGACATGATCTCCTACTCCATGTCTTATGCTACTAAATGGGAATGATTCCTATGTTGTCCTTACACGGGCTTGCCTGTCAGGTGTGTCCCTCAGATAATCAACATAGAAACACACTAACACACAATAACATAGAAATAGAAATAGTGATTATGCGCAATCCCCTACTTCCTTGTGGAGATTTGCTTCTCCTTTCAAGGTGATACCCGAAATCATCCTTACACGGGCATGTCTGTCACGTACGTCCCTTGGATAATCGATCTAGGATATCCCCCCAACAAAATTAACAATTCTACACAACCATTTGATAAAACATGCAAAAGATATAAACAAGATTCACACACACATTACATCAAACATGAACAAGGCATCAACAAGTCATTGAATAGAAAACATGGCAAATCTACATAGTTTTACATCACCATCACATCACAAATAATTCCTATATCCTAGATCTAGAGATCTACTCCATTGCTAAGGAAGAAAAGCCCCAAAATATAAAGAAAAGCATACTTATAACCCTAGATTTGAGAAGAAGGGGAAGAAGAGATGCTTGCCGATGATTCTGATGTCTAGGGGATGCCTCCTTGCTCCGGAGATGGATGGATCACCAAGGGATGGAGGAGAATAAAGCTCTAGGGTTTCCCCCTAAGGGGAGAATGCTTCCCCAAGGAGAGGGACGGAGTCCCAAACCCAAGATGAGTCAAAGAATGAGGATCTTGACCCTTTTATACCTCCTCCAAACTACCCAGGAAAACCAGGAAAATAGGGGTCCAGTAAACCGGGGTTTTCACCCACTAAACCAGGTTTTCTCATGATTCATCCTGAACCAAAGTTGTAGCTCTTGATATTATCTTCAATCTGATACTTGGATTGAGCCCTAGCTCCAACTAAGCCGAACGTTATGGTGGTTCAAAGTTTGGTCTGCAGTCTGGGCGGAGGTCCAGTTGAACCCGCGGTTGGGAGGCACGGCCATGCCATTTAGCATGGGAAGACAAGTCTCTCTCTCTCTCTGTTTGTCCTGAATAAAAGTTGTAGATCATGAATTCAGATACGTTTCGGTATAAAGAACAGCCCAAAACTCCAATGGAGTACAAAGTTATGGCCGTTTTACAAACGGTCTGCAATCTGCCAGAATTCAGCACAGCTCTATTTTTGTCGTGGCACGGCCCGTGTTCTTTGTCACACGGCCGTGTGGAATCCACACGGCCTCACATGGCTCCCTCTCAAGTTGAGTCACACGGCTGTGTGGATCACACGGCCATGACCTTCTTCGTCTCTACCAAGGTCACATGGCCGTGTGATTTCACACGATCATGGCCTTCCTCTGCTCTGGAAACTTGGCACGGTTGTGCCATTTGGCACAGTCGTTTGAGTCACACGGTCGTGGCCTTCTTCACAAATAATGCTAGCACGGCCGTGCCATTTGGCACGGCCAAAACATACCAATGGCCACACGGCCGTGTGGCATACACAGCCCAGGCTGGATTTCTTCCGGAGTTGCTCCCGTGTGCATTTTTGCTCCAAATAGTATCTTGTCAATCAAAACAAGCAAAGAGCAAATCTCCGAACAAAATATAATGGAAGTATGACATTACAATGAAATAGGGTGCAATAAACATAGATTATGCTAATGAAATACAAGTAGATGTGCATCAAGACATGCATAAAAGTGTATATAACCTACGCACATCACTCACCAATCTGGCTTTCCTACTTTTAGAGAGAGACTGGTTTTAGGCCTTACGGAGATAGATTTCTTGATGAAATTCACCCATTCCCAGAGCGACACTAGTTTGAGGCCTAAATTAGAAAATATAAAATGACTGCTTTTTTTCTCTTTTTCACTGAATCTACGAGCAACACTAGTTTGGGCCCATTAAGAGATAGGAATTCTCAGTTCAAAGCACACCTTCTCCGAGCAACACTAGTTTGGGCCCTATATGAGCATGAGATCAACTGTTCCATTGGGATTGGAATTAGTGGCATGGCTAGGAGGATAAGGCACCAGTGGCATGAGAGGGAAAGCTTTGATTGCTAGTTTGCTTCGCTTCGCATGGATTTCTTTGGATTGCAGAGATCACGCTCCAAACTGCAGAGATCTCACTACGCTCCACTCTGCCGTTGTGCTTACGGAGCTCACTGTCTCAAACTGCGCCTCCCGTCACCGACTTCAGCTGTCCTCGCACCGCTCGTCTTTCTTGTCACTTGACTCCGTTGTTTTACTTTGCCGCTCCGCACCTCGATATGAAATCGGTGAGTCGGCACATTTCGTTGCTCTTGACAGCCTCCTTAGCACTCCCCTACACGCATCACTAGTTCACTAGGCCATCCTATATACCCCAACTTTACTGAATGCTTGCGGTAGGTAGAGCCAGCATTCCCACTGCTTGGGTCAGAGATTGTACTCCCTGATCTCGTGAAGCACCTATTAGATTGGGCTGGACTCAATTTCTCTCTGTTCCTTTTCCACTAATCCCATCCATAGTCGAGTATGGTCTTTTACCTTTCTCCAAATCTCATGAAGACTACAAAGATAGCCTACTGGGACAGATTACTTGAATGGGAAAACTATAACTATCTCTCCGATTCCCCTCCTCCTCTTTCACTCGTTCCACTCACTCGCTACCTGAAGGACAAAAGAAAAGAAATAGCACAGAATCCAATTCACTGAACGGAAACTGAGAAGAGAGACAAGAGAACTATTGAATTATAGCTCACAAGAGAACTATTTAATTAGATTTATATATAGCTTCACTCTCCTTATATAGCAAAACTCTATTCCGGACCGAGCAAAGAGTTCCTAATCTATCTCATTTGGCTGGCCCTATCTCTCGCCTGTCCCCAACTTGTCCTTAACCTGGGACTGAGAGGTTGGGTTTGACTGCCGCACCGGAGCACAGAGCCATTGATAGTCTCCCTCGATTGAGTGCTCACCACCGGCTCTGGATAGGTAAGCGGTAAATGGTAAAGCAGCGGTAAATAGATCGCAGAGATTGTTTGTTTGCATTGCTTTGATCGTTTGTTTGCAGAGATATAGCTGTCCTTTAATTCTTTTTAGGATTGCTTTTAAGTAGCATAGCTCAACTTTGCTTTGCCCCGCTTGACTCTGCCCGTCCGATGCCGTCCTTTAACGGAGAGCCTGGGATCAAAGATCTAGAACTGCCTGGGGGATCTAGTACTGTAGCCTATCCCTTTACCCAAACTGAACTTATATATTTAGAGACTTTCTTTCCTCACATAATCAAATGGGTGCTAAAACAGTAAGAAGAATAAAGGCAGAGAGAGGGCTCGAACTCCGGACTCGTACAGAGCGGCGGAATTCCCGGCATATGTCTTGTTTTCTTCTGTACCAGTTGCGTATTATCCTTTCTTTCTCTTCCCGGCTTCAGCAGCTGTTCGGAGCGAAGATTCTCTTTCGGATGCCCTTCCAGGCGTATGAGTCAACTAATGAACTTTCACCTCTCCCAGTAGGTCGGGGGTTGTGGAAGGTCTAGCCGGAGAAAAAAGAACAGGAATTCAATGCTTCGCGTTTGCGTCCCGAACTTTGACTTCTAGTTTAAGGTTTCAGTCGGAACGAGCAGGTGCGGAGCCCACTCCAACTCCAGGAAAGAAGGGAAAGACTCAAACCACTGGAATAGACTCGTACGGGTCAGGATGAAACTGCCTATATCAAGAGGATAAAGATCTTGATTCATCTACCCCAACCCCAGGTCAGCCTCCTACATGGAAAGACAGGTTCGGACTGCGCATTGACTTAAGGAATGATCCACTCAGCATGCACAGCAGGTTCTTCGGGGTCTGGTCCCAAGGTGGAGAGGACTGAACCAAAGCGTAGGGAACTGAACTCACATGAGGGAAGCGGAGTACTGACGTTCAATTATCAAGATGAGAGACTCAGGCGGGAAGGTGAATTACTACATTCTCTAAGGCAAACCCATGACTGTGTTGAATCCTCTTTTGGAGGAGAAGGGTATGACATCTTCCTCTTTCTATTATAATAGAAGAAGTGATCGTGTCTGTCTATACTATATTTATACTCTCAGTTCTCTTTCCGTAGGAGATTCTCTTTTTTAAATAGTAGAGACAACACACTTTCTACATGAATGCACGGATTGTGCTACTATTGAAATTACTTATTCGACTCTCACTCTCTCGCATCTGACTTCTTATCCGATTAGTGCAAGTGGAAGATGGTCTTGAGTCTTGTCTCTCTCGCACATGATGTGTTCGAGCCGCTATCGCACATCGAGGAACTCACTCTCATTCCTCTATAGCCCATTCCGTGCTTTTTGCTTTTAGTCGGCCGTCGAGCCTATCAGTCGATACCCTTTTTATAGGTCGAGCGCTCAGCATTCGCTCCGCCCCTTGCTTTCTCTCCAGAGCATTGAGGCTGAGCTCCCTGGGAAAGCGAAGAGTGCCTCCCGACTCTCTTGCTTAACTTAACTTAAGTAGTTGAAGCTCCGCCTCATTTAGAGTAGCTCCATTATTTTCATTCCCGGCTGCTGAGCAAACCCACGGAGCGGTAAACGTCGAGCATCTCACTCTTGGGTCTTCGTCCCTCCACCAGTCTTAAGGCGCAGCATCGTACACTCTTTCCAATAGCATTAATAGAACTCATAAGGAATAAGGATAAGCGCGTCGTTATCCCTACTCAACTATTCCCCTTTCCGTCGCCCCTTCCTTTAGTCCACGATGTCTTTTTAGCTAGTCTCACGTCGCTTCGCTCGTCCCTCGTACTTATGGTCGAGCCCTATCCTTTCGTCTACCCAAAATACTACTGATGGGTTTTTAGGTAGTCACACGTCGCTATAATGATCGCTCGTCCCACAGCAACAGTCGTAAATGGCTCAACGGCCATTTACTCTTACCCTTTAGGTCGACCTATCCTTTCGTCTACCCAAAATAGTACTGATGGGTTTTTAGGAAATACACGTCGCTATCGCTCTACCTGAATTTAGTAAGTTCTAAGGCAAGATCTACCCCTAATATTGACAGTCGATCCCCCCCCATCAGCAGTATTTTATCGTGCATGGTATTTCCCAAAGCCAGAAAGATTCACAAAAGCAAATTTCTACAACAAGATACAGACTCTCTCTCTCTCTCGGTACGGATGTATTTATCATGGTTTAGTATATGTCGAATCATTAAGTTAGCTCCAAAAGTGAATCGGAGTGTGTTTGATTCTATTATACTCAAACCTGACAAAGATAATCGCATAGGACATATTAACAAACTCCTTGATTATTATTTTGAAGGAATTGTAAATTTGTATATGCCCTGCCTGAGAGCTACTAAGATAGTAAAGGGAATAAAGTGGAAGCCAACTAGGAAGTCTATTCCTAATGATGACAGAGTTGGTTGCTACTCGGAAAACCTAGAGGTTCCACTGTACAAAAATTTTGTACAAAGGTCTGAACCTTTTCCTAGCTACCATGTGTTCTTTTAAATTAAATTTTGGATCGCCTGCGGAACTTAACACGTTTGATCCAAAACTTAATCTATTTGTTCTTTAAGGTTTAGACTTGGATCTCCTGCGGAACTTAACACGTTTGATCCAAATCACCTAAGTTATTAATTCCATTAAATATTAATTTCCATAATTGGTTCCCAGTACTGACGTGGCGAGGCACATGGCCTTCTTGGATATGGGAACAACCACCACCGACTAGACAAAACCTTTTATGAAAAGCTAATATTTAATTTCCTAAAATAACTTTAGGTCAACCAAAAAGAACAATCAAATCACAAGGAAAAGAAAAATAAAAGAACGCAACTTCGAAAAACATATTCGAAATACTAGAATCGTAAGCCTCTTGTATTTGGTATTATTTCCATAAATAACTAGCATGATGCGGAAAGGAAAAATTACTAGTTATAACTTCTAAAAAGATCTCTTGATCTTCTACCGTATTCCTCTTCTAACCTCGGACGTTGTGTGGGCAACGATCTTCCGAGATGAGAACCACCAAGCACCTTCTTCTTCCTTGCAAGTTTCGGCCACTACAATTCTCCAAGAGAAGTAGAGGTCCGGCCACCACCACCAAGCTCCAAGGGATGCAAGAAGCAAAACCACCTTTCTCTCCTTCTTCTCCTAGCTAGAACCGGCCACCATCAAGAGCTCCAAGAGAGGTTGCCGCCGGCCATAAGAAGAAGAGAAGAGGAAGAAGCTAGGGCCGGCCACCAAGGAGGAAAAGAGAGGAGAAGAATAATAGAGTTGATCACACGTGAAGGCACCTCTACCCCCTCTTTTATAATCCTTGGTCTTGACAAATAAGAAAATTTTAATAAAAAATTCCTTAATTCTTTTGTCATAAAAAAGAAAAATTATTTTAATTAAAAAACAATTTTCTTCTTTTAATAATAATGGCCGGCCACTTCTAATTCCCCAAAACAAGGAAAATTTAATTCACACAAGAATTAAAACTTCCTAATTTGTTTCTAGAAATTTATAAAAATTTCTCCAATAATTTTATCCTTCATGATTGGTTAATAAAAAGTAAATTTTATAAATTAAAATTCTTCTTCTAAACATGTGGATAATTTTCAAAAAGAAAGTTATCTCTAAAAATTAAAATCTCTTTTCAATCTACAAATAAGGAAAGATATCAAATCTTTTCTTAATCTGTTGTAGAAACTAATAAAAGAGAATATTTAATTTTTAAACTTCTCTTTTAAATTATTATCATGGTCAAAAAGGAAAGTTTTTCTTAAAAATAAAATCTCCTTTCAATCTACAAATAAGGAAAGATTTCAAATCTTTTCTTAATCTTTTGTAGAAAGCTTTAGAAAGATTTAATTTTTAAACTCTCTTTTAAAACTATGATATCCACATAAGAAATAATTTTAATAAAAAATCCTTTTTAATATGATGTGGCCGGCCACCTAAACTTGGGCTCCAAGCTATTGGCCGGCCCTAAGCTTGAGCTTCAAGCTTAGCTTGGCCGGCCCCTATTGGTTGGGTAAGAAGGTGGGTATGTGGTGGGTATAAATCTCTATATACAAGAGGCTACGATAGGGACCGAGAGGAGGAATTGGTTTTGGTCTCCCGATGAAATTAAGCTTCCCGTGTTCGCCCCGAACACACAACTTAATTCCATCAATAATAATTCATTCCACTAAAGAACTATTATTGAACTACCGCACCAATCCCAAATTACATTTTGGGCTCCTTCTTATTATGAGTGTGTTAGTCTCCCTGTGTTTAAGATGTCAAATGTCCACTAATTAAGCGAGTTACTAATAACTCATTTAATTAATATCTTAGTCCAAGAGTAGTACCACTCAACCTTATCGTCATGTCAGACTAAGTCCACCTGCAGAGTTTAACATGACAATCCTTATGAGCTCCTCTTGAGGACATTCTCAACCTAGATCACTAGGACACAGTTTCCTTCTATAATCAACAATACACACTATAAGTGATATCATTTCCCAACTTATCGGGCTTATTGATTCATCGAACTAAATCTCACCCATTGATAAATTAAAGAAATAAATATCAAATATATGTGCTTGTTATTATATTAGGATTAAGAGCACACACTTCCATAATAACTGAGGTCTTTGTTTCTTTATAAAGTCAGTATAAAAGAAACGACCTCTAATGGTCCTACTCAATACACTCTAAGTGTACTAGTGTAATTATATAGTTAAGATAAACTAATACCTAATTACACTACGACCTTCCAATGGTTTGTTCCTTTCCATTATGGTCGTGAGTTACTGTTTATAATTTATAAGGTACTGATAACATGATCCTCTGTGTGTGACACCACACACCATGTTATCTACAATATAAATTAATTGAACAACTACATTTATCATAAATGTAGACATTTGACCAATGTGATTCTTATTTCTAGATAAATGTTTATACCAAAAGCTAGGCTTTTAGTATACACTCTAACAGACAGGCGAATGAAGGCATTCCCTGGAGCCATTGGTAATATATTCTCATTGTTTAATTATGAGATTACAGCTTTTGCTAATTTGATATTGAACTTCAGAATGTATTCACCTGGATTTGGCTAGTAACTGCTCGTCATGCATAATGCATACACGACATCTGGGTGAGTACAAAGCATGGCGTACATGATAGACCCTATAGTAGATGCATAAGGAATCTGATCCATGCGGTCCCTTTCTTCCTTAGATGAAAGGTATTGAGTCTTCGAAAGACTAACACCATGTGACATTGGCAGGAATCCCTTCTTGGAATGCTGCATGGAAAAACATTTGAGCACCTTGTCAATATATGTACTCTGACTTAGACTAAGAAATCTCTCAGATCTATCTCTATAGATCTTGATGCCTAAAATGTAGGTACACCTTGAAATTCCTCTTCTAGTGTCTGGTTTCATCACAGTGGAAGCAGGTTCCTTTCTTAGCAACCCCACCTTTAGGTTTCAGTACATGAGTCTTGCCTTTGCCTTTGGCTTGGGTCTTACTCTTACCTTTGGGCTTCCATTTGCCTTTGCCCTTTTTCACCATCAAAATGGTACTAGGCTTTGCCTTCTTAAGGTTGTGTTCAGCAGTTCTCAACATGTTCAACATCTCAGGTAGTGATTTGTCAATTTCATTCACGTTGTAGTTCATCAAGTAAATTATCCTTCCATATTATTATATTTTTATATTGTTATGTTTTTAAACCTTATTATGATGGGTTGTGATGTTATTTTACATATATCATTATGGGAAAGCAGCAGGTTGTAGCACCCCATGGCTATAAGGTTCTTAGAGTTGTCGAACACTCGTAAGTATTTTTTCTTATTAATAATTCAAGTTCATATATGACTTTATTTAAAATATATTACTCATACATTAATATTATTTTGTGTAGGTTCATTTCTCATAGCCAACGAGTTGCCACCTATATCATGGGAAAATTCAAGGAAAGAGTATACGCTTCTGGTACTACATGGAGACACGTACACCAGGAGATGAAGCTGTTTTATTATAATGAATTTATGGTAAGTAAATTTAATATATTTAGTATTCTAATATAGTTATCCTTTAAACTAAATGTTTAACTTATAATTACAAAAAAGATATACATGAGAGGATGAGAAAGAAAAATAATTTAAAGCTACATGGAATACTTACTTTGCCAAACTTTACAGAGATCATATATACTATCTCAGAAAGAAGAGCACTAGACCTGCGTATGTTTATGAGGCAATATGGAGTGCATGGATGGCCATCTAGGCTGCAAAAAGGTGGCAAATAAATGTTGAAAAGGTAAAAGAAAATAGAAATATAGAGTCAGGTGGCTCGAGCACCAGAACCACTCGACATATGACAAAATCCAGATCCATTGTTGAGCATTCCATGGATATGGTGAGTATAATTTATAGTTATACTTTGTAACAATTTTGTATTTATTACCAAACTTGTATAATTTTATTCCAAATTATTTTGTATGTAGGAACGTGAGCTTGTCTGTCAACCCACATGTATGGAGGTCTTTCTCAAGATCCACAAGAAGAAGGATGGGTCATTTGTTAATTCTCGATCTTAGACTGTACATGTAAGATTATTAATTTTATTATATTTGTTTGTTTCTATCTTGATTAGTATTTAGCAATACTAATCAAATTGGATATTATATTTTTTCACATAGGAACAAATGACAGATAGAGTGGTTCAGTCATCTCAACCACAAGCGGAGGAGAGAGAGCCACAGTCTCTATCTACTTATGCTCTAAATGAGATTTATTATGATGTTGTCGGTGGAATGAAAAAAAATCCACCCTCTACGGCCTTGGCTCCCAGGCCAAACTTGCATTTGATTATTTGAGGAATCCGGTGGTTTATGTTAGTTCCACTTCTTCTAGTGAGGTACAATCTTTAAGACGTGAAAATCAAGAACTGCGTACTAAATTGAAATGAATGGAACAGATGACGGACAATAGGGATCAGTAGAGGGCTGCTGAGGAGTAGAGGAGGACTGAACGTGATGCGAGTAATGAAGCTCTCATGGCTCAAATGTGAGCGATCGTGGCTAATTTCACCCTGGCATCACATGTTTTTGAGTCACACGAGAGTCAAGATCCATCAGACAATGGTGATTAGCTTTTTTTTTTTAGGTTTGTTCAACTACAATTTAGTTTTTTATTTATTATACATAGACGTGATAATATATTTATTCTATTTTAATATTATAATATGTTCATTTCTAAATATTTTATTACTATATATTTCAGGAGTCACGTTCAACCCTATTTACATATTGGCTCTTCATATTATCACATGCTCATTTATGTTCAAGTATCATTTTATTACATATAAAATTCATTATACATGTATGTAAAATATTTATTTATACATCAACATGATCATTTGGTATTTAACTTTCTACAGAATTTTCTTTATTTTCTTATATTCTTATATTATTTGGAGTACTTTCTATTATGGTATGTATTCTATAAACTCAGATTTAAATATAGATATTTGCATATGCATTCTGTAGAATTATTTAGTTTTGTTTGTTTTAAATGATTATGATTATTTCTATTTGTATGAATGTTAGTTTATTTGTGCTTATATGGATTGTATGAAGAAGAGAGGAATGAATTCTAAAGATGTATGGAATATGTTTTTATGTGTGAATTTTATAAGTGTGATTGTTATATGATGTATGTAAGAAATTTTTTCACAATAAATTAGAAATTATATTAGTTCAAAAATAATTGATTATATAATTGAGACTTCGACCAAATTTAATAACAAATATGAAAAAAAATCCATTAATCTTAAAAGTTATAATTAAGGTAAAGTAGAGAAAAATCTCTAATCACAATCATAACTTTGTATACAGTCTTCAATCACACTTTCCCTCTCTTTATTTTTTCCTATCATACTTTCTCTCTCATCATATTTTTTCATCATACTTTGTCTCCTCAATATCTCATTTTTTCTCATCACACTTTCTCTCTCTTTATTTTTTCCCATCACTCTTTCTCTCTCATTATACTTTTTTTCTCTTTCATTATACTTTTTTCTCTTCTCAATCTCTCATATCAGGCTCTCTCTCCACATTTTCTCTCATCACACTTTCTCTCTCTTCATTTTTTCCCATTACACTTTTTCTCTCATCACACTTTCTCTCTCATCATATGTTTCTCTCACATTCAACTTTCTCATCCATCTAATTTTTTTCTCTTAGTTTCCTCTAAGGGTAAAAAAGGGAATTTAGGCTCATTCCGATTGAAAATATTCAACTAACCAAACATTATTTTTAAGAATGATACCCAAGCTCATACCCATTCTCATTCCACAATACTATGATACTTATTCCCATTCCGATTCCTAGGAGAGAACCAAATGCCATCTAAATAAATTTAAGCATGAGAATAAACTAATCATAAGCATGAATACAAGCATAGACAAAGGCATACTTACATGGCATAAACATATATACTAAAGATCAACATAAATACATGCAACCATAAACATAACCATATATGAACCTGAACGAAAAACTGAGCGTAACATAATCATGAACCTATCATGACCATAACTTGAACATAAGCATAATCATAAACGTACTGCCACGTAAGTAGATTGGCATGTCATAAACAATATAGGGTTGGTGAGCTCCTAAGGTAGGGTCACGGATCACACTTTACCTCATAATATTTGGTGAGCTCCCGGGCCAGGGTCACCGGTCACACTAAACCACATACGATTATAGGCATGTCAAGGTCCACCTTCTTGTCTTGCATCATAAATATTCTCCTTTGGGAGAGTGGTTCATTTTGGGGGCATTCTTTCTTCATATGTCCAATATCCCCATATTTATAGCACCGACTTGATCCCTTCATGCAGGCTCTCGAGTGTCTACGTTGGCATGTTGGGCATACCAGAAATTCATTAGGCTTTGGGACAACTTGCTTCTGCGATCTCTCCCCCTGGCCCTTCTGTCGCCTAGTTGCTTCCCTCTTGTTTTGCTATTGAGGCTGCTGATAAGTCGTCAGGCACAATCTCTTGCTTTGTCTATAGGCTTAGTAAGGAACTAGGGCGCTAAACACACAAAAGAGCAATGGAAAAATTCTAGTTCCTGTCTAGAAGATCCATGCGAAGGGAAATACAAATACATATACTAAGTTTGATGATAGGAATACCTTTGATGTGTGCACTCGAACTCTCGACAGCTTAGATCTCAACATGATTACATGTATGTGCCTCTAGCAGTATCCACACCAACAAGCGTCTCATCCGTCTCACGAACTCAAGAAGTGGAGAAGAAAACTACCTAAGGTTGTGCTAGCAACCAAGCAAGGTAATTTAGGTGGAGAAAGGAAGAGAGGAAGAAGACAATGAACACCTTACAATCGATGGCCAAAATTCCTCCTTTTGTATTCCTATGGAATACCAAAAGTCCATTTGGCTCTTGATCTCCCTTTTACCTCTTGATCTTCTTCATGAATTGACAAGGTCATCTTTCATGAAGAGTCTTTTGGTTAAGTCAAAATTGGCCTTTCCTCTTCCGTTTTTTGGTAAAGTCAAAATTGACCTTTCGTCTTCCCTTTTTTGGTCAAGTCAAAATTGATCTTTCCTCTTCTTTGGTGAATTCAAGTTCACCCAATGAGTCTAACTCATTGATTCTCATGAAATTTTGAATTCAATGAAACACCATTTCATTCATTCGAATTAAACTCCATGAGTCTAGTTTGAATTAAACTTAATCCAATAATTAGATCCAATTGAGTCTAACACAATAAGCCTAATTTGGATTAGACATAATCTAATGATTCATCATATGAGTCCATCTCTAAATCTACTTATTCTTTGTGTGTGACCCAATAGGTTCTCATAACATTGGTAATGTATCCAAATCAACATTTAGATACATAAGCAATGAGTGACATCTGACAAGACATCATTGCTACCCAAGTGACGAGAAAGTCGAGATTTGACCTAACCTCTCTGTGGTTATTATCTTGTATGACTTGGTCCTTTTATCCTTGATATCTAGATTGATCAATGAGGCATAGATCATGTCATCCTCTTATCAATCTTTGTGTTTCTTGATCTCTAAGTAGACACACTAAAACAAATAAGCTCAATATCACATATTGACTCATTTGAGCATGGTCATGCATTCTTGTATCCTACTTATCAAGGAGCCCACAGATATCGCTTCCATCATATGGAAGGGATAGATCCCATCTACATCACTCACATCCCTCCGCATAAGTTATTGCATACCTAGTGATCAATTTTATAGTCCTCCCTGTTACAGGTGACGTTTGCCGATACTAAAGTATACAACGCCTTATGTAGGGAACCGTAGTGACTTCAGGTCAAAGGACTATTCATGCCAATAGTCACATGAGAATGTTTATAACACTCATATAATGATCTATAAACATTCTCATGGCGAGTCATTCAGTATATATTCTTTAATATATACCCATGTGCCAACTTGATATCTCATATCCATGACTTGTGAGATTAAGTCATCTGTTGACCTACATGCCTTAATGCATTATTATTGTCCTTGCATATTAATGCTTGACTAAGAATAGTTAAGAGTAGTGTTCCATGTATATCTACAATATCTCACTATCAATTCAATTAATTGATATGTTGTAGATTAGAACCTTCTACTTTAGGACATTATTATACTTATTCATTCGACACTGAATTAAATAAATATAACAACCAACTTTACCTTTTATTAATAATTAAATATGATACAAAAGAAGCCCTTTATAATCATCTCATAATTCACACTAGAGCTAATACTAACAATCTCCCACTAGCACTAGTGGCAATCACTGAAATATCTAATAACAGTGACCTAGTATGATCATCAAGCTTCCTCTGTGTCAAAACCTTGGTCAAGGGATTCGTAATATTAGCATCGGTTGGTACTCTGCATATCCTCACATCTCCTCTATCGATGATCTCTTGAATGAGATGGAATCGCCGTAGTATATGTTTGGATCTCTGATGAGAGCGAGGTTCCTTAGCCTGTGCAATAGCCCCATTGTTATCACAATAGAGGTCTATTAGGTTCTCTATACTAGAAACAATACCAAGCTCTGTAATAAATTTCTTGATCCAAACAACCTCTTTAGCTGTAGCTGAAGTGGCAATGTACTTGACTTCTATTGTAGAATCAACGACTGTGTCTTGCTTTAAACTCTTCTAGCTCACATCACCACCATTTAAGCAAAATGCATACCCTAACTACGATCTATAATCATCCTTGTCAGTTTGGAAGCTAGCATCGGTGTAACCCTTTACAGCAAGCTTTTCATCGCCTCCAAAGATATCAAGAAATAATCTTGAGTTCTTCTCAAGTACTTAACAATATTCTTGACTGTTGTCTAGTGACTTTCACTTGGATTTGACTAGTATCTGCTCATCATGCTTAATGCATATGAGACATCTAGGTGAGTACAAAGCATGGTATATATGATAGACCCTATAGCAGATGCATAAGGAATCTGATCCATGCGGACCCTTTCTTCCTTAGAAGGAGGGCATTGAGTCTTCAAAAGACTAACACCATGTGACATTGGCAGGAATCCCTTCTTGAAATGTTGCATGGTAAAACGTTTGAGCACCTTGTCAATATATGTACTCTGACTTAGACCAAGAAATCTCTTAGATATATCTCTATAGATCTTGATGCCTAAAATGTAGACTGCTTCACCTAAGTCCTTCATTGAGAAATAATTCCCAAGTCACGTCTTCACTGACTAAAGAGTAGGGATATCATTTCCAATAAGAAGTATGTCATCTACATACAATATGAGAAATATGACTGTCCTCCCACTAATCTTCTTATTGACACAAAGTTTATCTTCATTCTTGATGAAACCAAACGTTTTAATCGCATCATCGAATCAAAGATTCCAACTTCTAGAAGCTTGATTTAATTCATATATGGATCGTTGCAACTTACATACCTTTCCAACATGCTCTGGATCCATAAAACCCTCAAGTTGTGTCATGTACACATCCTCGAGTAGATTTTCATTAAGAAATGTGGTTTGGACATCCATCTGCCACATCTCATAATCATAGTAAGCAACAATAGCAAGCATGATCCGAATGGACTTTAGCATCATAACTGGTGAAAAGGTTTCATCATCGTCTATACCATGAATCTGCTTGAATCCTTTAGCCACCAATCTACCTTTATAGGTATGTATATGACTATCCAGGTTAGTCTTCACCTTGAAGACCCACTTACACCCAATGGATTTGATCCCTTCAGGTGGATCAACCAATTAGTGTACATGGATTCCATTTCAGATCTCATGGCTTCTAGCCATTTCTCATAATCTGGACCCTGTACAGCTTCCTGATTAGATGTAGGCTCATTGAGACCAATTAACACTACTTCACCGTTGTCAAACAAGAGAAAAAAATATCTCTTAGATGGGTCCTATCAGATCTGCGTATAGCTTGTGCTGTAATACCCACTAAGCTTGTAGGATAAATATATGAATGTGGGATTTTGCCTTAGAAAATAATAGGAAGTGAGTTGAACCAAAAAGGAAATAAAAATAAATAAAAATAGGGAGAGATCAAGGATTGAACCTTGAACCTCTTATATGATAATTCATAGAATTAATTAGTAGAAACCAATTGGGATAGAGAGAAGATATTGATAGCAAAGGAGGGAAACTTATGATAAAGGTAAGAGTAAAAGCTAACCAAAAGAAAATAAGAAAAGAGCAAGAGAAAGGCAACTTGCCTTCCTCCCTTCCTCTCCCTCTTCCTCTTTGATTTTGCCGAAATGTTTAAAGAGGGATTAAGGGGATTCATTCCCCCTTATTTCACCATGAATGATGAGGATAAATAAACAAATAAAAATAAAAATAAAATAGGAAAAAGGGCTAAGGGAGAAGGAAAGCAAAAACTAAGTTTGCTACCTCTTCCCCCTTAACATAAAAGGGAGCAAGAAAAGAGAAAACTATTTTTCTCTCATTTTCTTTCATTCATCCTCTCCCTCACCGAGAACACCACAGTCCCCTCTCCTCCATCTTCAGCCCCAAAGCCAAATTTTTCCCTAAGAAAAACCTAAGATACAAGGAGGACTTAGCAAGGGAATCAAGGGAAAAGAACTAGAAGAAGAGACTACTTCTTCTTCACCATACCTTAGATCCACAAGCGAAAAGGATGTAAGCTTCCCCTCACCTGTGGTACAAGGCTTTTATGTGCTTTTCAGATTTTATGAAGATTTTTAAAACCTAGAAACGAGTTTAAGAAAATTCGGCCAAGAAGAGCTTTCAAAATCTAGTGATGTTTAAAACTAGTCCTCATTTCATGATAGATTTTCTATGCTATGTAGAAGGGTTTTTCTTCATGTTTTTATACCTATATGATACTTGATCAGTGGGGTACTTAACCCTAGAATTTCGGCCAAAAATATTTTAAGGAGGCTAGGGAAATTATTGTTTTACCAAATTAGTACAAAATTCTCCCTATGAAATATTAAGGATCTTGTATTAGTTTTCTTGCTTAAAAGATATTTGAATCTAAGAGAAAACCTCTTATATGTTTCGGCCAAGAAATGGTTTAGGGTTAGGAAGACCTTTAAATTTAAATAACCATGCTCATGTGATAGAATACAAAGATCTTAAAGGATTTGTATGCTTGAATATTGCTAGAATTTCATGAACTCCTTCTTAGGGTTTTTCGGCCATGATGAGATGGATAGCTTAGAAAAGCTTAAACAAAATTTTAATGTGCTCAAGACCTCTGTACTATTTAGATATGAAAGTTGTTTAATACCCTCATGCTTGATTAGGGTGTAGAAAAATTAGTTGCATGACATATAACATGTATGACCACAAGGGGTCCTAGCTTATTCATGAACCAATTTGTATATATGTTTTTTTAGTAACTTTTGCCATGAAATTTACTTAGGTTTTTCATGCTTTAGGCCACTTAAGAACCTAGCTAAAGAATGGTAGGTTTCGGCCATGAGAAGAAAATAAAAGAAAAAGAGAAAAAGAAACCTAGAAAGCCTAAGACACAATTCATATGTATACTCATTATGCTTGTCCTTATACATGCTATGAAACTTGTATAAATTCTCATGCTCTTAGGCTATTTGAAATAAGTTTATATTCTGTGAGTTTCAGCCAAGTAGGGTTAAAAAGACCTAGAGGCCTTAGAAATGAAACCAAATGTGTTAAAAGTACTTCTTATGAAAATAGGATAATGTGTTGATTGTTTCACATGCTTGTATGATTTTTCCATGACCTAAATGAACCCTTGAATGTTTCGGTCATGAAGGTTTAGATGCCCTAGAAACCCTAGGACTTAAATTAAATATGCTCATGTCACTCTACATGAAATATGATAAGTAGAAAGCCAAGGTTCAATTGCTATATGTTGTTTTATGACCTAAAATGATGCTAGGGTACGTTTCGGCCATAACTATTGTATGATGCCTTGTATGAATTTATACATAATGTTAGTCCAAGTTCACATGCTTGTATGCTTGTTTGTAGCCCTAATGAGAACTTGTTAAATTTCGGCCATGACATATGTTAAGGGCTTAAAGAACTTAGGAACTAATTCAAATGTGTCAAATGTGTTTACCTTGTTCCTTGGTAAAAATGTTATAAATATGATTTAAAGTTGTCCATGCTTTTATGTCATATGGAACCTTGTTTCACACCTTAATGTTTCGGCCATATGAAATTAGGGACTTGAGGAACTTAGAAATTAAGTTAATCATGGTTATAATGCTTCCTATGAAAATGTTATGATGATAATTTAGGTGCCACATGCTTGGATGTTGTGTTTAACCTAAATTGACCTCTAAAGGGTTTCGGCAACAAGGGTTTAGGAAGCTTACAACCAAGATAAATATGATACCATGTTTCCTATGATAGGATATTCACAAGATACACCTTTATGCTTAATATGTATACTTGTGACTTATGACTTATGATATGAGATATGCATGCTTTCATGATATGATATGTGCTTAAGAAATATGCATGCTTTTATGATATGATACGTGCTTAGAGACATGCATGTTTTATGATATGATATGTGGTTAAAAATGCATGCCTTGATGATATGTTAAGTGCTTAAAAATGTGCATGCTTTAAAATGTGATATGTGGTTAATATATGCATGCCTTGATGATATGTTAAGTGCTTAAAAATGTGCATGCTTTAAAATGTGATATGTGGTTAATATATGCATGCTTGATGATATGTTAAGTGCTTAAAAATGTGCATGCTTTAAAATGTGATATGTGGTTAAAAATGCATGCCTTGATGATATGTTAAGTGCTTAAAAATGTGCATGCTTTAAAATGTGATATGTGGTTAATATATGCATGCCTTGATGATATGTTAAGTGCTTAAAAATGTGCATGCTTTAAAATGTGATATGTGGTTAATATATGCATGCTTGATGATATGTTAAGTGCTTAAAAATGTGCATGCTTTAAAATGTGATATGTGGTTAATATATGCATGCCTTGATGATATGTTAAGTGCTTAAAAATGTGCATGCTTTAAAATGTGATATGTGGTTAATATATGCATGCCTTGATGATATGTTAAGTGCTTAAAAATGTTCATGCTTTAAAATGTGATATGTGGTTAATATATGCATGCTTGATGATATGTTAAGTGCTTAAAAATGTACATGCTTTAAAATGTGATATGTGGTTAATATATGCATGCTTTGATGATATGTTAAGTGATTAAAAATGTGCATGCTTTAGAATGTGATATGTGGTTAATATATGCATGCTTTGATGATATGCTAAGTGTTTAAAAGAATGCATGCTTTATGTTATGATATGTGGTTAAAAATGCAAGATTTGATGCTGTAATGTATGCCTAAGTGATTCATACTTTTATGAAGTGATGTATGCCTAAGTGATGCATACTTTTATGAAGTGATGTATGCCTAAGTGATGCATACTTTTATGATGTGATGTATGCCTAAGTGATGCATACTTTTATGATATGATGTGTGCCTAAGTGATGCATGCTTTTATGATACATGATATGTATGACATGTACTTTACTTTATTTGTGAGTGGCTTGTACCAAGGGTGGGCTCCATAAGCGCCCCGGGGACTAAGGACCTCGTTAGGGATGGGCTCCTAAGTGCCCCTAGGACTAAGGGCCTAGTATGTTTGCCTCGTAGGGTTCAAGACTTGCTACCTTGGACCTACAAGGTTGCGCGCAATATGTAAGTGGTACATAGCCGGGATCCCCCCTTATGTTGAGATTACTTTCAAGTATATATATGTAAAAGAAAATGGTTTTAAAGATCATGAGACATACACATGTTTTTCGGATACATGTTTTCCAAAATCATATTGCATACACCTTATGATTATGCTATGTTTCATGTTATGCTCTTGATTATGATATGCCATGATAAGGTATGATTATGTTATGTTCATGCTATACCTTATAGACATGTTTCGGCCATGGATTTGTTGATGCCTGATATATAGATTTTGGCCATAGATATGATGATGCCTTGATGTACATGTTTCGGCCATAGTATGATGCTTTGATATACATGTTTCGGCCATGCTTTGATATACCATGATACTTGTTGTTATGCCATGTCTAGCTATGTTTTATGCAATGCACTATGTATATGTTTCGGCCATGGTGATGCTTGATATGCTATGACTAGTTGTGATTATATTATGATGCATGATATGCTTGAATAGAATGTTATGTTATGTCATGATTAGTTGAGATTATGACTTATTGATGCATTCTTGATTATGTGCTGATTTTTGGCTTTAGTGAGTAGGAAAGGAACTTACTGAGCCATGAGTGCTCACAGCTTACTTTCCTTGTACCACAGATAAAGGGAAAAGATGGATGAGCTAAAGGAGCAGCAAGAGGGGCAACGAAGATGTGTGTGGCGGTGGCTTGGCAACTAATTAAGAACCTGCTTAAAGTTTCTTTAAAGAACTATGCATTGGTATTTTATGACTTGTGATACCTAAACATGTGTGGCTTGACATTATGGTTCCACTGGATTTGATGTTATGATTTTGATACCATGTGATAGTATAGTTCAAAAGAAATTTAAAAGAAAAGTTTTTATTAAAACTATGAAAATTATTTTAAGTCTTCCGCTGTTTTAAAAAGAAAATTTTATACGTAGAGTATCGTAGCCCCATCCCTTAGGGTAGCAGGGAGGGCAGGCGTTACATGTGCTACTTGAACAGGCTGTTGCTCCACAACTTCTTGTGGTGTAACAACATCATGATCCACAACATCTTATGGTTCTTGTTCAGTTTCCATCAAGGTGTCAATGCTAGTTTGTGCATCTTGAATTTCTTCAAAATCGACTTTACTCCCACTAATTTTTCTAGAAATAAATTTCTTTTCTAGAAAGACACCAGTTCTAGCAACAAACACTTTAGCTTATGTGAGATTATAAAAGTAGTATCCCTTTGCTTCCTTGGGATATCCTACAAAATAGCACTTGTCTAATTTGGGTCCTAGTTTATCTGAGACTTATCGTCGAACGTAAGCCTCACAACCCCAAATCTTCATGAAATACATATTAGGACTCTTCCCAATCCATATCGTATATGGTATCTTTATAACAACCTTAGATGGAATGCGGTTAAGTGTGAAAGTGGTCGTCTCTAGAGCATGTCCCTAGAAGGAAGTAGGAATATCTGTTTGACTCATCATCGATCGTACCATATCTAATAAAGTATGATTTCTCCTTTCTGATACACCATTCCATTATGGTGTTCCAGGTGAAGTGAGTTGAGATATGATCCCACACTCAACGAGATGGTCATGAAACTCTTGGCTAAGGTATTCACCACCTCAATCTGATTAAAGTATCTTAATACTCTTACTAAGTTGGTTTTATACTTCATTCTTGAATTCTTTAAACTTTTTAAAGGATTCTGACTTGTGTCTCATCAGTAAAGGTAATGAAGTAATGATAGCCTCCTCAAGCTGTTATTTTGAAAGAGTCATATACATCAGTATGTATGAGTCCTAACAAGTCATTAGCTCTTTTACTATGTCCAATAAATGAAGTCTTTGTCATCTTATCTTGAAGACAAGATTTGCATGCCTCATATGATTTAAAATCAAATGAGTCCAAAAGTTCATCCTTATGGAGTTGGGATATGCGACTCTCATTTATGTGACCCAAGTGACAATGTCAGATATATGTTTGGTTTAAATCATTAGACTTGAACCGTTTGATATTTATGTTATAGATTGACTTTTTAAAGTCTAGAACATAGAGTCCATTTATTAGAGGTGTACTACAGTAGAACATATCATTCAAATAAATGAAACAATATTTGTCCTTTATTATAAATGAAAAAATCCTTCTTGTCAAAACAAGAAAAAAATATAATGCTCTTGGTTAAAGCAGACACATAATAACACTATTCTAGTTCTAAAACAAGTCTAGTGGGCAAAGATAAGGAAT
Source organism: Zingiber officinale (assembly GCF_018446385.1). Lineage (NCBI taxonomy): Eukaryota > Viridiplantae > Streptophyta > Magnoliopsida > Zingiberales > Zingiberaceae > Zingiber > Zingiber officinale. The sequence goes on along the minus strand of NC_056007.1, from coordinate 27,759,166 downwards.
ATGTTCCTACATTGACAACAACGACTCTTGCACCATTGCCTACTCATAGGTCCACTTCGCTCTTTGTCAATGTATACCATTTCTCATCCCCTGCATATTAGTACAAATGTGAGATGCACATCCGGTATCTAATACCCATGAAGAAGAAATAGATAGATTGACTTCTATAACATATATACCTGAGGCAGAAGTTTCACTTCACTTCCTTTTTAGTTCCTCTAGGTACACCTTGCAATTCCTCTTCCAGTGTCTGGTTTCACCGTAGTGGAAGCAGGTTCCTTCCTTAGCAACCCCACCTTTAGGTTTCAGTGCATGAGTCTTGTCTTTTCCTTTGGCTTGGGTCTTACCCTTACCTTTGGGCTTCCATTTTCCTTTTCCCTTTTGCACCATCAAAATGGTACTAGGCTTTACCTTCTTAAGGTTGAGTTCAGTAGTTCTCAACATGTTGGGACTTTCGGACCGCAAAAACCACTTTTTGCGTTGCGAAAACCCCGAAGTCTTGCCACAGATCCGTGCGAAGATATAAAAATAATTTCGTGTACAAGTTTCTCTAATCCTAGATCTACACTAGATCTACAAGAAGAAGGGTTTATACCTTTGAAGTAAAGCCCTTCACAAATCCCGCTCGTCCAAAATTTACCGGATCTCAAGAGTGTCAAATGAACACTCCTCTACAAGTATCCACACGAACAAGAGGTGGAGAAAAACACCTAGAGTGTGCTAGTACTCTTGGATGTTTCGACCAAGGAGGAGAGGGAGAGAAGAAGAGTGAGAGGAGGAAGAAGAAGAGAGTTACACTTAGCACACAAATTGCACTTAATCCCTCTTTTAAGTGGTCGGCCACTTCATGGTGGTTTGTAACCTCCATGGGATACCAAGAGTCAAGGCTCTTGGTTTCCCTCATGAGGTGGCATACCATGAAGTAGTCTTGATGATGTGGCACATCATTATTGGCCGGCCCTCATGCCAAGTCATCTAATGAAGGCATTTGGTCAAGTCAAGGTCAAGTCAAACTTGACTCTTAATCTTCCTTCTCAAGTCAAGTCAAACTTGACCTCTTATATCCCATGGTTGATCAAATCCAACCATTTGATTCAAACCAACTTAATTTAATGAATCTATATTCATTGAATTAAATTGATTCAATGAGTCATAATCTAAATTAGACTCATTGAACACATGAATCAAATTGAGTCCAACCCAATTAGTTTAATTTGGATTACTCTTAATCCAACTTGGTTCATCACATGAACCTAATCCTCTTGGTTCATCAAATGAATCTAATCTCCATCTAATTGCCCTTTGTGTGTGACCCTATAGGTTCTTGTAACTTTGGCAATGCTCCTAAACCCATTAGAAGCATAAGTAATGAGCGGTATCTAGCAACACATCATTGCTACCCAAGTTACAAGAATGTTGAGATCCAACATCACCTTTGTGACTACTAATTGTGATTCTCACAATATGTGACAATGTCCTTCTATCCTTGACATCTAGATTGATCAATTGAGGCATAGACCGTGTCATCCTCTAATCAATCTATATCTTGAACTCCAAGTAGACTCACTTTAAATAAATGAGCTCAATATCTCATATTGACTCATTTGGACATGGTCATGCACTTAGTGGTCTCACCCTATCAAGAATCATGATGTCACTCCCATCATATAGGAGGGATAGATCCCATCTACATCACTCACATCCCTCCGCATAATTTGTTACATACCCAGTAATCACCTTTATAGTCCACACAGTTACGGGTGACGTTTGACGAAGCCAAAGTATGCAACTCCTTATGTAGGGAACCATGGTGACTTCAGGTCCAATGACTGATAGTTATACTAATAGTCACATGAGAAAGTATATGACACTCATATAACGATCCATGATACTTTCTCATGGCAGGTTATTCAGTATACATTCTCCAATGCATACCCATGTGTCAACTTGATATCTCTATATCCATGACTTGTGAGAACATGTCATCGAGTTGACCTACATGCTAGTCTCGTCGCATTAACATTGTCCCTGAATGTTAATACTTGACTAGGAATGATTAAGAGTAGTGTTCTCTATATCATCTCACTATTGATTCAACCAATCGATTGATATAGATAAGAACCTTCTACTCAAGGACGATATTATACTTAGTTATTTGGCACCAATACAAGTAAGTATAATAACCATAATGAAATGCCTTTATAAGTATATAGGAATGTGATACATCGAGTCCATACAACAATCATCATATGATTGGCTCTAGGGCTCTAACTAACACAACATGCTCAACATCTCAGGTAGTGGTTTGTCAATTTCATTCACATTGTAGTTCATGACAAACTGATTGTAGCTCTTAGGCAATGACTGTAGAATAAGGTCAATGGTCAATTCTTGGCCTAGTGGGAATACCAACCTTTGTAGATTCTCCACATACGTGATCATTTTGAACACATAAAATCCTACGGGACTATCTTCTTGTATCTTGCATTGAAACAGTGCCTTAGAGATCTCAAATCTCTCATGCCTTGCTTGTCCTTAATATCATAAGCATATCATAAGATGTTCAACCATATCTAAGAAATCTCTCATGTCTAAGATGTTCAACCATATCATAAGCATCCATGTTCTCATATTGCTTCTAAAGCTCTGAGTTCATGGTGGTGAGCATAAGGCATAATACATCTAATGCATCATCTTGATGCTTCTTATAAGCATCCTTATCTGCTCTAGTGGAAGTAGTGGGGAGTGCTTCAGGAATGGGCTGCTCTAGGATGTACAATTTTCTTTCTTGCTAAAGAACTATTATCAAGTTTCTATACGAGTCCAGGAAGTTAGCTCCATTGAGCTTGTCCTTATCAAGGACAGATCGCAGAGAGAGGGTATTTGATGTATTTAACAACATGGCAATCTACAACAATAAAATATAGAAATAAGTATCATATTTAGATCATTTAATTAGGACTTTAATTAAATGATTCTGTTAGTTAAAGCCCTAGAGTTAATCATATGATGATTGTTGTATGGACTCGATGTATCATATTCCTATATATTTATAAAGGAATTTCCTTATGGTTATTATACTTACTCGTATTGGTGCCAAATAACTAAGTATAATAGCGTCCTTGAGTAGAAGGTTCTTATCTATATCAATCGATTAGTTGAATTGATAGTGAGATGATATAGAGAACACTACTCTTAATCATTCCTAGTCAAGTATTAACATTCAGAGACAATGTTAATGCGATAATACTAGCATGTAGGTCAACTCGATGACATGTTCTCACAAGTCATGGATATAGAGATATCAAGTTGACACGTGGGTATGCATTGGAGAATGTATACTGAATGACCCGCCATGAGAAAGTATCATGGATCGTTATATGAGTGTCATATAATTTCTCATGTTACTATTAGTATGACTATCAGTCCTTGGACCTGAAGTCACCATGGTTCCCTATATAAGGAGTGACATACTTTGGCTTCGTCAAACGTCACCTGTAACTGGGTGGACTATAAAGGCGATAACTGGGTATGTAACAAATTATGCGGAGGGATGTGAGTGATGTAGATGGGATCTATCTCTCCTATATGACGGGAATGACATCATGATTCTTGATAGAGTGAGACCACTAAGTGCATGACCATGCCCAAATGAGTCAATATGAGATATTGAGCTCATTTATTTAAAGTGAGTCTACTTGGAGTTCAAGATATAGATTGATTAGAGGATGACACGGTCTATGCCTCAATTGATCAATCTAGATGTCAAGGATAGAAGGGCATTGTCACATATTGTGAGAGTCACAATTAGTAGTCACAAAGGTGATGTTGGATCTCAACATTCTTGTAACTTGGATAGTAATGATGGGTTGCTAGATACCACTCATTACTTAAGCTTCTAATGGGTTTAGGAGCATTGACAACGTTACAAGAACCTATAGGGTCACACACAAAAGGCAATTAGATGGAGATTAGGTTCATATGATGAACCAAGAGGATTAGGTTCATGTGATGAACCAAGAAGATTAGGTTCATGTGATGAACCAAATTGGATTAAGAGTAATCCAAATTAAACTAATTGAGTTGGACTCAATTTGATTCTTTTGTCAAATGAGTCTAATTTAGACTTGGATTCATTGAGTCAATTTAATTCGATGAATAGAGATTCATTAAATTAAATTGACTTAAATCAAATGTTAGATTTGATCAACCATAGGAGATAAGAGGTCAAGTTTGACTTGACTTGAGAGGGAAGATGAAGGGTCAAATTTGACTTGACCAACTGCCACATCATTTATGACTTGGCATGGGGCCGGCTAATGATGATGTTCCACATCATCAAGGCTACATCAAGTGTGTGCCACCTCATGAAGAAGACCAAGAGCCATGACTCTTGGTATTCCATGAGTGGCTGCCCACTTAAAAGGGGAATAAGTGCAAGTGTGTGCTAACTTTAATTCTCTCTTCTTCCTCCTCTCTACTCCTCTCTCCCTCTCCTCCATTACCGTGACCATCCAAGAGTGCTAGCACACTCTAAGTGGTTTTTCTCCATCTCTTATCCGTGTGGATACGTGTAGAGGAGTGTACGCTTGACACTCTACGAGATCCGGCTACCATTTGGATGAGTGGGATAAGCGAAGGGCATTGCTACAAAGGTATAACTTCTATCATGTAGATCTAATGTAGATCTAGGAGAAAACTATGTATATGTAAATTTTTATCTTCGCACGGATCCGTGGCAAGAACCTCGAGGTTTTCCACAACGTAAAAAGCGGTTTTTGCGGCTCGAAAGTTCAAATAGTGGTATCAGAGCCACGTGCGAAGCATATACTAGTTTTATATGCAATTTTATCTAAAATTTGCAAATCTGTAAATTTCTATAGATTTACTAAATTTTAACATTTTTATGAGTATTTTTCTCTTGGGAGCGAAACAACAAGTGTATAGTCACTTGGAGGTTTTCGGCCACTAAGAAAAAATTTCCGCAACGAGTTGGTCTCGGCCAAATCGGTGATCTAAGTGATTTTAGGTGCTGTAAGGTCTATGTAACACCCACAAAAATTAATTTTTGTGAGTAGGGGTGCTGCCCCTAACCCCGCAAGGGGAATTGTTACTTGACCTTGGCTGAAAAATCAACAAGCGAGATCACCGCGAAGTTGCAGCTCATAAAGGATTGTTAGAATGGTAGTAAATTTATGAAAATTTATGAAAAATTCATATTTTGAATATGTGTGTGATGTGTTCATGGTTATGTCCCAAAAGACCCAATATGATTGGAAATTATGTGTTGTAATCATAATACGGCCAGCGAGCCATCATTTGGTTATGAGTGTTGTATTTTGTTACACGACCTTTGTGTCATGCCCTCCTTCTTTTAATATTCCTATTGTAAAAGAATTTTAGACTCAAATGTAACTCGAGTTTCACTTTTGTAATGTACAATTGAAGATGGAATTAAAAGAAGGAAGCCGACGACACAAGATGAACAAAGGAAGACTTTAGAGAAGGTGCTATCCCTAGGTTGACCATTCGATCTTCTCATTGGCTTGAGAGGATCGTAGAAGGGCCATAACCATGTCACATTATCTTTGTATATTGATATATTCTTTGTGTGTATGTGATGCATGCTAATATAGGGTAATTGGTGCCTTAATGCGTATATGATACGAATTCATGATTAGATTAGATCTTAATCAAGTCAACTCGATATGCCTACTAAGTTTTGATACCCATCACTACCTCGATCATTTGTTGTTGTTGAATCTGCCAAAGCATAGCAATGCATATTATCTTGGTAGGGTGCGGAGGGACAATCATGGTCCCGCCTATCAAAACTTGGGTGAGTACAAACTCAATTAGATTGAGTATAACTAGTTAACTCAATTGAATCGGGTATAACTATAAGCATTTTCCAATGGTTGGAAGATAGGATAAAAAATCACATTTATACTAAATCTTGGGCGATTTAGCCAAAGCTAACTCAAGTTTTAATATAAATGAGGATCTTGATCCTATATACAAGAGTTGCATAGAGATGTAATTGATAATTAGTTATCTACCGACCATACTAAGTCTTGGGCGATTTAGCCAAAGCTAACTCAAGGCGTAGTATGATGTGGATCTTGTCCCACGAGAATTATAACTAATTGGTATGAATCTAGTAGTGTGGTTTGACCACATCCATGACTTGATTCAACAAAAGTCATATAATTCAGTGGGAGCATCATTTAGTTAAAGGCCTAATTAAATAATAAATGAAATATGATATTTACTTTCTGCATTATTTCTATTGTAGATTGTCATATTGACAAACATGAACACTTTCTCCCTGCGTTCTTTCCTTGACAAGGACAAGCTCAATGGAGCTAATTTCCTGGATTGGTACAGGAATCTAAGAATTGTTCTCACACAATAAATAAAATTGTACGTCCTGGAGCAGCCCATTCCGGAGGCACCTCCTGCCACTACCACGCGAGCCAACCGAGATGCTTATAAGAAGCATCAAGATGATGCATTAGATGTGTCATGCCTCATGCTCGCGACCATGAAATCTGAGATTCAAAAGAAACACGAGTTGATGTCTGCTTATGATATGGTTGAACATCTTCGTCAACTATATCAAGGACAAGCGAGGCACGAGAGATTCGAGATCTCCAAGGAACTGTTTCAGTGCAAGATGCAAGATGGGACTCCCTTAGGTCCATATATGCTCAAGATGATTGGGTACATAGAAAACCTACAGAGGTTGGGATTCCAGTTGGCCAAGAACTGGCCACTGACTTGATCTTGCAATCCTTGCCAGAGAACTACAATCAATTTGTCATGAATTACAACATGAACGAAATTGACAAGCCACTACCTGAGCTGCTAAGCATGTTGAGAACTGCTGAGCTCAATCTTAAGAAGGTAAAGGCCAACTCCATTTTGATGGTGCAAAAGCATAAAGGCAAGGGCAAGCCTAAAGGTAAGAGAAAGTCCCAAGCCAAGGGAAAACACAAGATAATGAAACCTAAAGGAGGGGTTGCTAAGGATGCTACCTGCTTCCACTGCGGTCAGACCCAGCACTGGAAGAGGAACTGCAAAGGATACCTGGAAGATCTTAAGAAGAAGAGAAGTGAGACTTCTACTTCAGGTATATATGTTATAGAAGTCAATCTATCTATTTCTACATCGTGGGTATTGGATACCGGATGTGCTTCTCACATTTGTACTAATGTGTAGGCGCTGAGAAATAGCAGGGCATTGACGAAGGACGAGGTGGGCCTACGAGTAGACAATGGAGCACGGGTTGTTGCTATTGCTGTAGGAACTTACTTTCTATCTCTGCCCTCTGGGCTTGTACTGGAATTAGATGAATGTTGTTATGTGCCTGCTCTCACAAAGAACATCATTTCAGTTTCTGTTTAGACAAGAAAGGCTTTTCATTTATAATAAAGAACAAATGTTGTTCCATTTACTTAAACGATATGTTCTATTGTAGTGCACCTCTGATGAACGGACTCTACATTCTAGACTTAGAGAACCCCATCTATAACATAAGTACCAAAAGGTTCAAGTCAAATGATATGAACCGAACCTATCTCTCGCATTGTCGCTTAGGTCATATAAATGAGAATCGCTTATCCCAGCTCTATAAAGATGGTTTTCTGGACTCATTTGATTTCGAATCATATGATACATGCGAGTCATGCCTACTGGGCAAGATGACCAAGACTCCCTTTAGTGGACACAATGAAAGAGCGACTGACTTGTTAGGACTTATACATAGTGATGTATGTGGCCCTTTCAATGTCACTGCTAGAGGTGGTTATAGGTACTACATTACATTTACTGATGACTTCAGTAGATATGGTTATGTGTATCTGATGGCACATAAGTCACAATCCTTTGAAAAGTTCAAAGAATTCAAGAATGAAGTACAAAACCAGCTAGGCAAGAGTATTAAGATACTTCAATCAGATCAAGGTGGTGAATACCTTAGCCATGAGTTTCGTGACTATCTAGCTGAGTGTGGGATTCTATCCCAACTCACTCCTCCTGGAACACCACAGTGGAATGGTGTATCTGAAAGGAGGAATCGTACCCTATTAGATATGGTACGGTCTATGATGAGTCACACAGATCTTCCTATATCTTTTTGGGGATATGCTCTAGACACAGCAGCCTTCACACTTAACCGTGTTCCATCCAAAGCTGTGATAAAGACACCATATAAGATATGGATTGGGAAAGATGCCCAGATGTCATTTATGAGGATTTGGGGTTGTGAGGCTTACGTTCGACGTTAAGTCTCGGACAAACTAGGATCCAAATCTGATAAGTACTATTTTATTGGATATCCCAAGGAAACGAAAGGATATTACTTCTATATTCCCAGTCAGCACAAAGTGTTTATGGCTAAGACTAGGGTATTTCTAGAAAAGGACATTGTTTCTAGAAAAACTAGTGGGAGTACGTTCAATCTTGAAGAAGTTCAAGATATGGACCATAGCACTGAAGCCTTGATGGAAGTTGAACAGGAACCACTAAATGTTGTGGATGATGAGATTGTTCCATAAGGTGTTGAGGAACAACGACCAGTTCAAGTAGACCTACCTCTTCGTAGGTCTGATAGGGTACGTCGTCAGCCTGAGAGATACTCATTTCTCTTGTCTGACCATGATGATGTTATGCTCATTGAGAATGAGCTTACCTCCTATCAGGAAGCTGTGATGAAACCAGATTCTGAGAAATGGCTTGAGGCCATGAGATCCGAGATGGAATCCATGTACACCAACCAAGTATGGACTTTGGTTGATCCACCTGAAAGCATCAAACCCATTGGGTGTAAGTGGGTCTTTAGGAGAAAAACTGACATGGATGGACTTATTACCTATAAGGATCGCTTGGTAGCTAAAGGTTTCAAGCAAATTCATGGTATTGACTATGATGAAACTTTTTCTCCAGTAGCGATGTTTAAGTCCATTTGGATCTTGCTTGCTATTGCAACATACCACGATTATGAGATCTGGCAGATGGATGTCAAAACCGTGTTTCTGAATGGAAACTTACTCGATGATGTGGACATGACACAACCTGAGGTTTTTGTAGATCAATTGCATTCTAGCAGAGTATGCAAGCTGCATAAGTCCATTTATAGACTAAAGCAAGCTTCTCGGAGCTGGAATCTTCAATTTGATGATGCAATCAAATAGTTTGGTTTCATCAAGAATAAAGATGAGCCCTGTGTCTACAAGAAGGTTGTTGGGGACACAGTTGTCTTCCTTGTATTGTATGTGGATGACATACTACTCATTGGAAATGACATCCCTTTGCTGCAGTCTGTAAAGACTTGGCTAGGGAATTGTTTCTCAATGAAGGACTTAGGTGAAGCAGCTTGTATTCTAGGCATAAAGATCTATAGAGATAGATCTAAGAGATTGTTTGGCCTAAGTCAAAGTACATATATTGACACGGTATTACTACGATTTGCCATGCAGAATTCTAAGAAAGGATTTCTGCCGATGTCACATGGTGTGAGTCTTTCGAAGACTCAAAGTCCCTCTTCTAGAGAGGAGAGCGACTGCATGGATAAGATCCCTTATGCTTCAGCCATAGGATCTATCATGTACGCCATGCTATGTACTCGTCCTGATGTTTCTTATGCTTTGAACATGACGAGTAGATACCAGTCAGATCCAGGTGAGCGTCACTGGATAGCGGTCAAGAATATTCTAAAGTACTTGAGAAGGACTAAAGAATATTTTTTGATATTTGGAGGCGATGGCGAGCTAGCTGTAAAGGTTACAATGATGCCAGCTTCCAAACTGACCAAGATGAGTATAGATCGCAATCTGGGTTCGTGTTTTGCTTAAATGGTGGTGCTGTGAGCTAGAAGAGTTTGAAGCAGGATAGAGTTGCTGATTCTACAATAGAGGCCGAGTATATTGCTGCATCAGAAGCAGCAAAGGAGGCAGTTTGGATCCGTAAGTTCATTACTGAGCTTAGGGTGGTTCCTAGTATAGCCGATCCTATAGATCTCTATTGTGACAACAATGGAGCAATTGCGCAGGCTAAGGAACCTCGCTCACACCAGCGGACAAAACACATACTACGGCGCTTCCATCTGATTTGAGAGATCATTGTTAGAGGAGATGTGAAGATTTGTAGAGTACCCACAGAGGCTAACGTCGTTGATCCCTTGACCAAGGCTTTGGCACAGAGAAAGCATGATGGTCACACTAGGTCATTGGGCCTTAGAGCCTACACTGATTGGCACTAGTGCTAGTGGGAGATTGTTAGTTAGAGCCCTAGAACCAATCATATGATGATTGTTTTATGGACTCGATGTATCATATTCCTATATACTTATAAAGTCATTTCTTTATGGTTATTATACTTACTTGTATTTGTGCCAAATAACTAAGTATAATAATGTCCTTGAGTAGAAGGTTCTTATCTATATCAATCGATTGGTTGAATTGATAGTGAGATGATATAGAGAACACTACTCTTAATCATTCCTAGTCAAGTATTAACATTCAAGGACAATGTTAATGATATGAGACTAGCATATAGGTCAACTCGATGACTTGATCTCACAAGTCATGGATATAGAGATATCAAGTTGACACGTGGGTATGCATTGGAGAATGTATACTGAATGACCCGCCATGAGAAAGTATCATGGATCGTTATATGAGTGTCATATACTTTCTCATATGACTATTAGTATGACTATCAGTCCTTGGACCTGAAGTCACCATGGTTCCCTACATAAGGAGTTGCATACTTTGCTTCGTCAAACATCACCCATAACTGGGTGGACTATAAAGGCGATTACTGGGTATGTAACAAATTATGCGGAGGGATGTGAGTGATGTAGATGTTAGAGTGTATACTAAAAGTCTAGCTTTTGTAAACATTTATTTTAGAAATAAAAGAATCACATTGGTCAAATGTCTATATTTATTTGTTGAATATAGTTGTTCAATTAATTTATAAAGTAGATAACATGGTGTGTGGTGTCACACAAAGAAGATCATGTTATCAGCTCTTTATAAATTATAAATAGTTGCTCACGGCTAAGATGAAAAGGAACAAACCATTGGTATAGTCGTAGTGTAATTAGGTATTAGTTTATCTTGACTAATAAATTACACTAGTACACTCTAAGTGTATTGAGTAGGACCATTTTAGGTAAGTTCTTTTTATACTGACTTAATAAAAGAACTAGACCTTAGTTATTATGGAAGTGTGTACTCTTAATCCTAATATAATAACAAGCATATATATTTAGTATCTATTTCTTTAACTTATCAAAGGGTGAGATTTAGCTTGATAAATCAATAGGCCCGATTAGTTGGGAAATGATATTACTTATAGTGTGTGTTATTGATTATAGAAGGAAACTGTGTCCTAGTAATCTAGGTTGAGAATGTCCCCAAGAGGAGCTCATAAGGATTGTCATGTTAAACCCTGCAAGTGGACTTAGTCCGACATGGCAATGAGGTTGAGTGGTACTACTCTTGGACTTAGATATTAATTAAGTGAGTTGTCAGTAACTTACTTAATTAGTGGACATTCGTTATCTTAAACACAGGGAGACTAACACACTCATGATAAGAAGAAGCCCATAAATGTAATTTGGGATTGGTGCGGTAGTGCAACAATAACTCTCTAGTGGAATGAGTTATTGTTGATGAACTTGAGTTGTGTGTTCGGAGTGAACACGGGATACTCAAGCTCATCGGAAGGCCAAAACCAATTTCTCCTCTAGGTCCCTGTCATAGTCTCATTAAAGTCTCAAGTCCATCCAAATAAAAGCCCTTCTTGGTGTTCAAGAAAGGAGGTCGGCCCGTTGCTTGGTGACCAAGCAATGGCCGGCCACCATCTCCTTAAGAGGGTTGGCCCTCTTGCTTGGTGACCAAACAAGTAGGGGACGGCCATAATAAATTCAAATAGGAGGGGTGTTTTGAATTTTTTTAAAATCTTCTCTTTGTAGAAAACTATAAGTTTTAAAAGAGAGATTTTAAAAAAAAAACTTTCCTTATTTGAATTAGGTGACATGGTTTAATAGAGAGTTTTAAAAGTTTTAAAACTTTCCTTTTTTAACCATCCACATGGTTTCAGAAAAAAAGGAAGAGAAGTTTTAAAATTAAAATTTTCTATTCATGTTAAAAAAGGAAATTTTTTGAAGAGAAGTTTTAAATTTTAAAACATGGTTTTAATTTTTAAAACTTTCCTTTTTTAACATCCACTTTGAGAAAGAGAGCTTGTAAAATTTTATAAGAGGTTTTCTTCTTTTATAAAATTTTATAAAAAATATTTTTTTCTTCCTCTTTAAGGGGTCGGCCACCCTTGCTTGGTGCCCAAGCAAGGGGTCAGCTAAATAAAAATAAAAATAGAATCAAACCAATCAATGATTGGTGATTGATTCAATCAAGATGAAAGAAAAATAAAAATAAAAAGATAAAAGGAAAAACTAGAGGAAGATTTTAATTTTTGTAAAAATTCTTCCCTTATTTGCCTTGGGCAAGTAATATAAAAGAAGGCTTGAGGAGGCCTCATGAGACAACAACTCTTATTCTCTTGGTGGAGACTCTCTTGGTGGCCGGCCCTCTCTCCCTTTCTTCTCCCTTTGCTCTCTTTTCTTTTGTGGTGGTGGTGGCCGAAAGTTTAAGAAGGAGGAGGAGTTTCTGGGTGGTGTTCATCTTGGAGGATCATCGCCCACACTGTAGGACCGTTGCGGCCGGCTAGAAGGGGGGTTGGATAGCCTGTAAAATCAAAATGAACAACCCTTCTCGAACTTTCAACAAAACACTTGCATAAAGTAAATTAGCAGTAAATAAAACAGAAAGAAGAGGCTCACAACTTGACTTGGTTACAACCAAGGAGATTGTTAATCCAAGGAATGAACGTGCACTAAAATATCTCCTTCAGGCGGAGAAGCCTCTTACAGTAGTGAAAGCACAAAAGAAGAAGCTAAACTAGAACAGGAGCGCACAAGTGTTTGGAATGTAAATTTCTAAGTTGATTAAAAGCTTCTGGACCAAGGCTATATTTATAGCCTTGGTCGGAGCGGCTGGAAGGGTTCCGGGCGCCCTGAGGGGAATAAATTTTATCCCCCAACGTTCAGATCAAGTCAAAGCTCAATATGGTCAAAAACTGACTTCCGGGCGCCCGGAAGGGTTCCGGGCGCCTCGGGCTTGTCCGGGCACCCCGGACTGGTACGAGCGCCCCGGGCTGGTCCGAGCGCCCCGGACAGTTCCGGGCGCCCCGGATGCTGAGTCAACTCTGGTTGACTTTTGTCTGGGTCCTCTGCTCCGGATCCGCTTGATTGGATGATCTCTAATATCCGTAATAGGGCTCACCCGAACCCAAGTTCCGGTCTTCTCGAGCTGGCTTCCCTCCGGCTTCTCGTCCCTCGGAATCACCGCGTGTTTCCTTCTCGTCCGCCGGCGTACTCATCCGCAGTCTTCGTCCCTAAAACACACCGCGTGCCGTCCTTCTCGCTAGCTACGTCTCTTGCTCCCCGAGCAATCTTTCGCTCCGGCTTTCGTCCCTCGGAACCACCACATGCTTCCTTCTCGTCCGCCGGTGTACTCTTCCGCAGCACCTCGTCCCTCGGACTATCGTCCTTCTCGCTAGCTGCGTCTTCTGCTCGACTACCTGTGTTCCTAAGCTCCTGCACACTTAGACACAAGGTTAAAAACACATAGGACCTAACTTAACTTGTTGATCACACCAAAACAACCTTGGGGTTCTAACAATCTCCCCCTTTTTGGTGTGATCAACCCAAGTTAAGCTAGGGTAAAATAGACATTAAATAAAATTAAGTAAATTAACTTAATTTTCAATTTAAGTGCAAAAGAATAAAATAAGTTAATATTTTGGTCTACCTCCCCCTAGATTTATACTAATCCTTCTCTCCCTTTGATCACAAAAAAAATGGGATTTCAAGAAAAAAATCTAAGGGTTAAAGACTTAGAAAAATTTGAGATCTTCTAAAAATTTGCAATAATTTTCACACATAGAGTTTCTGAAAAAAATAAGTAAAATTTTCTAAGGGAAATTATAAGAACAAAATTCTAACTTAGGCATATATGGAAAAAAAATTATTTTCTAAAAAACTTGAAGCAGAAATTTTCAATTTCATTATAACCTTTAACTAAAGAAATCTTCTGAGAATTTTTCTAAGTGTTAAAGAGAATTTTCAAAAAAAATTCAAAAAAAAATTTTTTTTTAAATGTTTGAAAAACTTTGAAAGTATTAATTAATTCTAATTTTAATGCCTTGACAGAAAGTTAATTAAATATTTATTTCAATATTTTGGCTTCCAGGTCGTGGTGAGGCACTAGGCCTTCTTGGTTATTGGAACAACAACCACTTCCTTAGACAAAGCCCCATAGAGAAATTCATTGTTTAATTTTCTCACTGAAAGCGCTAGCTTTTATTAATATTTAGATTAAGCAAGATTTAGGAACCCAATAAAGGTTCCTGCCTACTGGGTTAATTAAAAATTTCTTAGGGACATATTTTCTAGAGATATTCGTAATTTGTCCCTGGTGATATCTATAATACCAATTTAAATTCTTAAATCTTCTAACATTGGTTTTAGATGAACATGCATAGTTTTTCAATTTATCTACTTGAATTTTCAAATCTTCATTTTCAAGTTTCAATTTTTCATTTGCTAGTTTTAATTTATCTAATTCTTTTAAGGGACAAGACTTAGCTAGAATTACATTTAAATTTTTATTTTCACTTTCTAATTTGCAGCAATCTTTTGTTAAAAGTTTAACGAACTTAAAAATTTTATCGGGAGGAAGAGATCGTACCTGACTTACCTTGTTGATCTCGTTATCCGTTTCCCCCCCTGAGCTGCTGCTTTCTTCCGATGAAGCTCCCCCTTCATCGATGCTTTCGATGCACATCTCGAAGGAACTTGAATCGTAATTGTCGTCTTGATGACTCGCCATCAATGCGAGTCCGGAGAATGCTTCGACTTCCGATTCGGACGATGTATCGTCCCACGTCGCTTTTAGGGCTTTGCGCTTTTGAACAGGCTTTTTCCCTTTATCTTTATCCTTGTTTTTTAGCTTGGGGCAGTTGTCCTTGACGTGCCCTTCTTCGTCGCAATTGTAGCAGCGAATCGTTCTTTTCTTTCTACCCTGTGGATGGTTAGTTTTTCTAGAATTGTATAACTTCTTAAATCGTCTTACCATTATTACCATTTCCTCGTCGTCGAGAGAAGATTCCGACTCAGGCTCATCTCTCGATGCTTTGAGGGCGATGTTGTTCTTGGGCTCCTTCGAACCTGCACATCTTGATTCGTGCAATTCAAATGTTGAAAAAAATTCTTCTAAAGAAACTTTTTCTAGGTCTTTTGAAATATAAAAGGCATCTACTAGTGATGCCCATTTTGAATTTCTCGGAAAGGAATTTTAAGCGTACCTGAGCGAATCTCAGTTACTTACCTCTTCTCCGAGATTCGAAAGTCCGGTGATGAGCTCATGTATCCTTGAGTGTAGATGTGCAATTGTTTCACCTTCTTCAAGATGGAGGTTTGTGAGCTGGTTGCGAATTAAGTCCCTGTAACACCCATGAATTTTTGTTATATAAATACATAGGTATTATTCTCATTAAGGGCATGAAATAAATAAAAAGGATAAGAGAAAAAGAAAAGTAAGAAACAAAATAAAAATAAGAGGTAAGAGGTGGAGGCCAAGGATTGAACCTTGAACCTCCCACCAATAATGGAGAAAGATTAATAGCATGGTCACCACTAGGATAGAAAGTAACATATGCATAGGAAGGAATAAAAATATTAGTTAAAGGAGAGAAGAAAAATAAAACAAGGAGCAAGAGAAAACCAAATTGCTCACCTCTTCTCCCTCTTGATTAAGAGAAGGAATAAGAAGAAGCAAGTTGTTTTCCTCACCCTTCCCTCTCCTCATTATTTTCGTGGGAATCAAGAGAAGAATAATGGATGAATTAAAGGGAAAATTTATGAGGGCATAAATTTCTCTCATGATGAATAAATAGAAAAAAATGAGAAGTAAACCTCTCATTTTCCTCATTCTTCCTCCTCCTTCCTTCTTTTCTTTCTTCACCGAGACTAGGAGATCCACCCACTCCTTGATCCGAGCACTAAGTCAAGTTCTTCTCCAAGGAAGCCAATTTTCAAGAAGGAACCTTCAAGTTCTAGCCTCCCCAAGCAAAGGAAATCAAAGGAGGCACAAGAGGAAGAAACTTCTCCCTTCCTTAACAACTAGAACACTTTCCTCCTTAAGAAAAAAACCACAAGCGAAAGGAAGTAAGTTCCCCTCACCTGTGGTACAATAGCTATATGTTTGTTATGAAAAGTATTGCTTAAAAACCTATGGTTATTTCATAAGGGTTTCGGCCAAACAAAAAAAAAAGAGAGAGTTTAAAGAACCTTGAAAACCAACTAAGATATGTTCATGATTTTTTTTGCTTATGTTATGTACCTTATGGTAGGAGAGATAAACTAATATTTTCCTGCTAGAATGTTTGGCTAGAACATAAATTTATGAACTTAGATTTTCGGCATAGAAGGAGCAAAAGAGTTAGAAGAGCTCTAAACCTAAACCAAGCATGCTACCTTGTTTTTATGATATGTACCTAATGATAAGTGGTGTTGTTGATGTTTTTCCCCACTTGTAAGTCAATTTAAACTTGATTCCATATTCATGTATATTCGGCCAAGATAGGGTTGAGAGCCTAGAAGGGCTTTAAACCTAAAAAATTTAAGCATGCTATGATTCTTATAAGACAAGATATGAAGCTAATGTGACATGCCATGATCTTAGGTTAAGTTGAACAATATTTCTTATATATGATGGTTCGCCCATTTCAAGACTTGAACCCTAGGAAGGTTTAAATCAAGTCTAAGATACTTATGCTCTACTTGATGGAGAGATATGAAATAAATTAATGTTCACATGTTGCTTGAAACTTGAATTCTTGTTCTTTAGTATTCGGCCACAATTGTTTTTAAGACCTAGGATACTTAAATTTCTAAACTAAGTGGTCCATGTTAATCTTTGAAATGAATGCTAGGAAAGTTCTTATGGTCTTCATGCTAATATGCCACTAGGAACTTAATACCCATGCTTACAAGATTCGGCCTCATTAGATTAAAAGGCTTGAGAAGCTTGGAACTTAGACTAAATGTACTTATGGTGATTCTCATGATATGTATTGATATGTTAGTATAAAGTTTAACCTTTTCATGTTGCTTGTAACCTAGAAATATGTTGTTAGGGTTTCGGCCATGTTAGGGTTGAAGGCTTAGAGAACTTGGAACCTAAATCAAATATGTTCAAGTGGTTTCTTATGGAATATGATATGAAAATTGTTAAGGTTGTTCATGCTTATATGTTGTTAATAACCCAAAAGGAGGCTTAATAGGTTTCGGCCAGGTTATGAAAAGAGACCTAGAAAGCTTGGAACTTATACCTAACATGCTTAAGATGCTTCTTATGTCATAAGAAATGATAGATGTTTAGGGTTCACATGTTCTTTTGTTGCTTGATAACCTAAACCACCTCTATATGTTTCGGCCACCACTTGTCACTAGGGATAGAGACCTAATTTTGTGTTCTTCCATGAACTTCACATGCAATGCTTTATGATATGTGGAGAGTATGACATGCTGTGAGATTCATTTATATATGTTAGGTCCTATTCATGATATGCTGTGTGCTATGTTTCATGATATGCTATGTGCTTATTTTTATGATATGCTGTGTGCTAGATTTCATGAAATGCTATGTGCTCGAGTCTATGATATGCTGTGTGCTAAATTTCATGATATGCTATGTGCTCAAGTTCATGATATGCTGTGTGCTTAAACTCATGATATGCTAAGTACTCAAACTCATGATATGATATGTGCCTAAACTCATGATATGCTATGTGCTCAAGTTCATGATATGCTGTGTGCTTAAGATCATGAAAGGTTGTATGCTTAATTATGCATGTGTTCATGATATGTTGTGTGCTCAAAATCATGATATGCTGTGTGCTCAATTATACATGCTTTAAGCTATGCCTAAAAGAGTTGCTTCCCTATAAGTGGGATCAAAAGCACTCTTCATGACATGAATATGACATGAGTGATATGGATTATGTAAATATGACATGCTATTTTACTTTTAAGGCTTGTACCAAGGGTGGGCTCCATAAGCGCCCCGGGGTCGATGGACTAAGAAACGGGCCTCGTTAGGGATGGGCTCCTAAGTGCCCCTAGGTCGATGGACTAAGAAACGGGCCTAGTATATGCCTTGTAGGGTTCAAGACTTGCTACCTTGGACCTACTAGGACGCGCGCATGTATGTACGTGGTATAAGCTGGGATCCCCTTATGTTGAGATTATGTTTAAGTATCTATGCTATACGTTTTAAAAAGTCATGATGCATGTTTTAAAAGTTCACCTTGCATATGCTTTATGAATATGTCATGATATATATGATGATCATGTTATGATATGTCATGCTACCTTGTGTTTATGCCATGATTATGCCATGATATCTATGATTGTGCTCATGATATATATGATGATCATGTTATGATATGTCATGCTACCTTGTGTTTATACCATGATTATGCCATGATATCTATGATTGTGCTCATGATATATATGATGATCATGTATGATATGCTATGATACTTTATGCTTTGATATATGCTTTGTGATTGTTGACATGATATACGGATTTTGTGAGTAGGAAAGGAACTTACTGAGCCATGAGTGCTCACAGCTTACTTTCTTGTACCACAGATAAGGGCAAAGGTTGGATGGACTAGGGGAGCAGCAGGAGGGGCTAGCAGGATGTGTGTGGTAGTGACTGGCTAAAGAAGAAAAGACCTGCTTTCATTATATATGAGTTATTCTTGTTTGATATTTTTATGATTGTAACCCCATGACATTTATCATGTTAGTTCCTATATGTTTTGAAATAATGTAAGGTATGACATATGGATTCTATGTTTCAAAAATTTACAAGTAAGACTTCCGCTGTAATAAGTTAATAAGTTGTTAAGTAGGTTAAAGTAACCCCCGTGGCCTTAGCAGGAGGGGCGGGGCATTACAGTCCTGTCTCGCAAGCTTGGCT
This sequence comes from Zingiber officinale, assembly GCF_018446385.1. NCBI lineage: Eukaryota > Viridiplantae > Streptophyta > Magnoliopsida > Zingiberales > Zingiberaceae > Zingiber > Zingiber officinale. The sequence continues at coordinate 27,740,045 of NC_056007.1, read as the reverse complement.
TCGGATGTTCCTTCGTGTAGTTCAAGGAACTTCTCCCAAAGCTCCTTTGCCGAGTTGTAAGTGCCGACACGGTTAACTTCTTGTGGCGGAAGTATGCTTAGCAGATGGAATTCTGCTTTCTTGTTTGCCACGTACTCGGCCTACTCTTTCTTTGTCCATTGACTTTTCGCTTTGCCCTCAGGAGCTTCAAAATCGAGTTCCATTGTTAATAATAAATCGAAATCGGTACCGAAAAATACCTCCATGTGTTTCTTCCAGCTTGCAAAGTCCCCCTCAAATTTTGGCGGGTGGATGTTAGATCCGGCCATCTTGTTGCTTCGTTCGGCGGTTAGTCCTCCTGAAGCGTCTCGGCTCTGATACCACTTGTAGGACCGTTGCGGCCGGCTAGAAGGGGGGGTTGGATAGCTTGTAAAATCAAAACGAACAACCCTTCTCGAACTTTCAACAGAACACTTTCATAAAGTAAATTAGCAGCAAATAAAACAGAAAGAAGAGGCTCACAACTTGACTTGGTTACAACCAAGGAGATTGTTAATCCAAGTAATGAACGTGCACTAAAATATCTCCTTCAAGCGGAGAAGCCTCTTACAACAGTGAAAGCACAAAAGACAGAAGCTAAACTAGAACAGGAGCGCACAAGTGTTTGGAATGTAAATTTCTGAGTTGATTAAAAGCTTCTGGACCAAGGCTATATTTATAGCCTTGGTCGGGGTGCCTGGAAGGGTTCCGGGCACCCTGGAGGGTATAAATTTTATCCCCCAAAGTTCAGATCGAGTTAAAGCTCAATATGGTCAAAAACTGACTTCCGGGCGTCCCGGGCATATCCGGGCGCCACGGACTGGTTTGGGCGCCCCGGGCTAGTCCGGACGCCCCGGACAGTTCCGGGCGCCCCGGATGCTAAGTCAACTCTGGTTGACTTTCGTCCGGGTCCTCTGCTCCAGATCCGCTTGATTGAGTGATCTTTGATATCCGAAATAGGGCTCACCCGAACCCAAGTTCCGGTCTTCTCGAGCGGGCTTCCCTCCGGCTTCTCGTCCCTCAGAATCACCGCGTGTTTCCTTCTCGTCTGCCGGCGTACTCATTCGCTGTCTTTCTCCCTCGGACGCACCGCGTGCCGTCCTTCTCGCTAGCTGCGTCTCTTGCTCCCCAAGCAATCTTTCGCTCCGGCTTTCGTCCCTCAGAACCACCGCACGCTTCCTTCTCGTCCGCCGGTGTACTCTTCTGCAGAACCTCATCCCTCGGATTGTCGCCCTTCTCGCTAGCTACGTCTTCCGCTCGACTACCTATGTTCCTAAGCTCCTGCACACTTAGACACAAGGTTTAAAACACACAGGACCTAACTTAACTTGTTGATCACACCAAAATAACCTTGGGGTTCCAACACACACGACGTCCTAGGCGAGGCGAGGAATACGACAGAAGATCTTGAGGTCATTAGCTTGCAAAGAAAAGGTATAACTAGTAATTTTCTTCCGCATCATGCTAGTTATTTTTCTTTGTTAGAATTCCAAACACAAGAGGCATTAGATCTAGTTTTTTGAATTAGTAATTCGTGTTTGTGTTTTTCTTTGTTTTTCGAATTTATGATTCGATTGTTCTTTTTGGTTAAACCTAGAGTTATATAAGGAAATTAAATATTAGCTTTCCTAGGTCTAGGCGGTGGTGGATGCTCCCATACCCAAGAAGTCCATGTGCCTCGCTATGCAGTCCTGGAAGCCAATTTTGAAAATTAATATTTAATTGAATTTATAACATAGGTGGATTTGGATCAATAGTGTTAAGTTCCGCTTGCGATCCAAGTCTAAACCATTAAGAACAGATAAGTTAAATTTGGAATCAATAATGTTAAGTTCCGTTTGTAATTCATAATTTAACTTCTAAAGAACACAATAGGTTGTTTAGGAAAGGTTCGACACTAGTATAAAATTTTTGTACAGAGAACCGGTACGATCTTCCTAGGAAGTAGATGGGATCTATCCCTCCTATATGACGGGAGTGACATCATGATTCTTGATAGAGTGAGACCACTAAGTGCATGGTCATGCCCAAATGAGTCAATATGAGATATTAAGCTCATTTGTTTAGAGTGAGTCTACTTGGAGTTCAAGATATAGATTGATTAGAGGATGACACGGTCTATGCCTCAATTGATCAATCTAGATGTCAAGGATAGAAGGGCATTATCACATATTGTGAGAGTCACAATTAGTAGTTACAAAGGTGATGTTGGATCTCAACATTCTTGTAACTTAGGTAGTAATGATGTGTTGCTAGATACCGCTCATTACTTATGCTTCTAATGGGTTTAGGAGTATTGTCAACGTTACAAGAACCTATAGGATCACACACAAAGGGCAATTAGATGGAGATTAGGTTCATATGATGAACCAAGAGGATTAGGTTCATGTGATGAACCAAATTGGATTAAGAGTAATCCAAATTAAACTAATTGAGTTGGACTCAATTCGATTCATGTGTCATATGAGTCTAATTTAGACTTGGATTCATTGAGTTAATTTAATTCAATGAATAGAGATTCATTAAATTAAATTGACTTGAATCAAATGTTAGATTTGATCAACCATGGGAGATAAGAGGTCAAGTTTGACTTGACTTGAGAAGGAAGATGAAGGGTCAAGTTTGACTTGATCAAATGCCACATCATTTGTGACTTGGCATGGGGCCGGCCAATGATGATGTTCCACATCATCAAGGCTACATCAAGTGTGTGTCACCTCATGAGGAAGACCAAGAGCCATGACTCTTGGTATTCCATGAGTGGTCGGCCACTTAAAAGGGGAATAAGTGAAGTGTGTGCTAACTTTAATTCTCTCTTCTTCTTCCTCTCTACTCCTCTCTCCCTCTCCTCCATTGTCATGACCATCCAAGAGTGCTAGCACACTCTAAGTGGTTTTTCTCCATCTCTTGTCCATGTGGATACATGTTGAGGAGTGTACTCTTGACACTCTACGAGATCTGGCTACCGTTTGGATGAGCGGGATAAGCGAAGGGTATCGCTACAAAGGTATAACTTCTATCTTGTAGATCTAGTGTAGATCTAGGAGAAAACTATGTATATGTAAATTTTTATCTTCGCACGGATCCGAGGCAAGAACTTCAAGGTTTTTCGCAACGCAAAAAACAGTTTTTGCGGCTCGAAAGTTCCAACAGATTCTCCCACTGAATTTTAAAGCTTGGTAGGAGTAAGTCATGGATGTGATTTTACCCACACTATGAACTCCAAATCCAATCGCGATGACATTTATGTGGGACAAGATCTATGTTATACCGCATCTTTAGTTAGCTTTGGCTAATCACCCTAGAATTAGTATAATTTAGGTAGGTAACGTTTACCAATTACATTCTATGTAACTCTTGTATCATTCGGTGAACAAGATTATTTATTCATTTGCCCATCTTATGAAATCCACATTGTAGCTCATCTTGAGTTAGCTTTGGCTAATCGCCCAAGACTAGTATAACTTGAATTTCATCATATGGGATATGCCTCTAAGTTCTTAATCCAATTGATATAACTTAGTTAAGTCACACCCATAAGTTTAATAGTCGGATATCACAATTATCTTATTGCACTCTAGAAAGATAGATCAAGTCACTTTATTTTGGCAAAACTTGACTACCATTGATCGAGCTAGAAGTGAGTACCAAACTTTGGTAGGCATATATTAAAAGGACCTAATTATGGTGAAACTACACTTGTATCACATATAATCATGGTACACATTAACATATATGCATAATTAAAATGTGACATGGTTATGGCCCCGTAATCTACGATCCTCTCAAGCCAATGAGAAGATCAAAAAGTCAATCTAGGTCTAAGCATCTTCTCCAAGTACTTCCTTGGTCGTCGTGTGTTGTTGTCCTTCTTCCTTTTTCACCATCATCCAGTAGACTAATTATTCTCTAATTTGTACATCACAAAACCTAAAGAAACCTCGAGTTACATTCGAGGGTAGTCTAAATTTAAAACAAGAGTGATAAAAGATGAAGGCACGACACGCAGGCAATATTATGAATTACAACATACACACACATCCAATCACATTGGGGTTAAAGGTCATAACCATATACCATGTCATATATATTAATAATATCCTTATGACATAAAATCTACTATGATTTCAACTAAGAGCCATGAGACATAACGCCACGGTGGTCTCACTAGTCGGTTAGCAGGCGAGGGTCAAGGGGGCAGTGTCCCTTATGGGAGTTTCAGGGGACAGTGCCCCTGAAGAAAAATTATTTTGCATACTCATTGCATGAGTTGCTGCTATACACGAGACCCTAAGCCCTAAAACTGACTTTGTTTTGTTCCCAATAAAACACTATTAGCCGAGACCTTGCTGGTCACAACACTAGCTATGCTTTGTTCACAATAAAACAATTTTGGCCTAGACTCATAATCTGGTCGAGACTCTCAATCTAGCTGAGACTCATAATTTTACAAATCATAGAAAACCTATCATCTAATTTCTATATCACATATAAAATTTCTAACTACTACTTAGCATACGCCTTCGCAAGTGGCTCTAATACCAATGTAAGGAACTAGGACACTAAACATGCGAAAGTGCTATAGAAAACTTCTAGTTCCTTTCCAGAAGATCCATGCGAAGGGAAATACAAATACATATACTAAGTTTCATGATAGGTATAAAGGCGCTGGAATTCCATTCTGTTTAAATTTCCCTGTACAAAAATTGTACAAGTACAGAACTTTTCCTAGCAACCCGCATGTTCAATCAGACATGTGTTTGATCAATCAAGCAAGTTCTTGACAGATATAAGCACACCTTGATCGAAGTATAAGATCGCTGGACTCTTGTGTTGGTATCCAAAAGAAGTTAAGCATCACTTTGTAAGACGAATACGCTCGCCCCCAGCGCCCCCGTCAACCCGTCCCAAGGCCAACATGGAGGAGGTAAATCATGGGTGGCTACTAGCCTTTGGAATAGTGACTAGCACATTAGGGAGGTATATACCTCAGCTTTGCCGAGATTCGAACCCCAGACCTTATTGTGACAACACCTCATGCGCTAGCCACTAGACCCATCCGAGGGGACAAGCATCACTTTGTAAGGGATCATGTAGTTAGGGGTGATATTGTACTTGATTATGTTGAGTCCAATAAAACCTAGTAGATATTTTCACAAAACCCTTACCTGAACTTGAGTTCAGCATACTTAGAAGACAATTAGGTATGTGCACAGTAGAATAGATTTTAAAGTTTTTCAAATTTACTCCTTTTATTAAGTTTTTTCAAAATCATGTTTTAAAAGTCTAGGATAATTATTTTCAAAACTCTCAGTTTTACTAGTATTTTTAAAGTTTGGAAATAGTTTAGGACTTTTCCCTAGAAAATATGTACCCTCAGGTTTCAGCTAGAGCATCTCACAAGCACACTAGGATTACCTTGCTTGTGTATAAAAAACACTTAGAATGGTGTGAGATGCATAGGGTACTGCCTGGACTGTAGAATGCTTATGTATATGCATCAACATAAGTCTAGACAATAAATACCAAAATTAAATTAATCAAGTTAAGTTATCCATGCTTAGTCAAACTAACTGGAACACCTAATTAATTTGACTAACCAAGTGAAACTACTAGCTCATGATAAAATAGCTAGTAGCTAAAGGTTAGACATTTTGTTAGGAAAGGAAGATGTTTATGTTGAAGTTTTTTTTAACGCTCATGCTTAAACTCTAGGACACTAAAAAAATTTTTTGGCATTAATCCAGGGAGTGAAAATTTAAATTTAAAAAAAATTAAAGTTTTTTTAAAAAATTAAACTCTTTTCTTTGAAAAGTTAAAGTTTTTTAAAGTTAAACTCTTTTTTGAAAAGTTAAAGTTTTTTTAAAAAAAGTTAAACTCTTTTTTGAAAAATTAAAGTTTTTTTAAATTGTTTCTCTTTTCTTTCAAAAGTTTAAGTTCTTTTTAATTTCAAAATTATTTCTCTCCTCTTTAAAAAGTTCAAACTAAGCTTCTACATCTTTTTAAAGCTAAGTACTTAACTAAGTTTTTATCAAAATTATTTTAAGCTAAGTGTTATAAAGCTTAATAGAGACTAAGTGTTGTATTCTTCAAAACTCAATATTTTTCAAAACTTTCAAAATCTTAGTTTCTTTAAAAGTATTTTCAACTCTCTCGAAAGTGTTTTTGATATATGTCAAAGGGAGAGAGAAGCTAAAGTTAAGAAAAAAAAAATTAAGGGGGAGCTAAGAGTAAATTAAGGAGAAACTTAAGGGGGAGTTAACAAATCAAACTAAAATCAAATTAATTGTTCTTAACTTGCTCTATATTCTGCATGTCTTAATTATTATATTTTCTCTCATACTTATTGCTATATGTTTTATACTTTAACTTTGAATTGTGTTGTCATAATCAAAAAGAGAGAGATTGTTGGTGAGGGAAGCATCAGACGATCGAACCTATATTTTGATAACGGCAAAGGGTTCAAACTTAAGGTTACTTATTGTATAACAAGTCTGAATGAGTTTGTAGGAAAGTCCTAAGTGTTCTTAGGTAAAAGTCCTAGCTATAGTTAGGCAAGTGAAAAACCCTAGGGGGTGGTAACTCTAGGTGGAAAGTCTTGGTGGATCGAGCACTTTGGGTGAAACCTTAGAGTCGGGGACTCTAGGTGAAAATCCTGGTGGTCACGAACCTAGTGGAAGATTGGATGGGTCGAGGATCGGATGTCTAGCAGAAAAGTCTTGAAGACTCAGACGCTAAGCAAAAGTCCAGTCGATCTGGAGGACCGGTCTAGCATAAGGTAAACTCTCCTGAGAGGAGTAGGTGAGGACGCGATCCTCGATGAGGGAACAATAGGCGTTGGTTCGACCTAGATTTTTGTGAAACTTAAAGTCAAAAACGGACAGTCCAGAGACTGTCAAAATGATTTATTATTTCATATTTTATTGTACTAACTCTATTTTACAGGGTATATTTGATATTTTAGACTATCGTATCTTGCAGGGAGCAAAAAGGACTTAAAAGGCTCTGATGAACAGTGTCTGAGGCGCCTTCGAGGCTGTTGGAGGTGCCTCGGGTGCTTTAGGTGCCTTGGATGTTGGATGGAAGGCACCTTCCATGGAACTTGAAGGCGCCTTCGAACGGATGAAGTTCGCAGAAAGTGGAGCTTATCGGCATCGTGGATTTAGGGATAAAAGTTCACGTTGGAGGCGCCTTCCATGGACGTTGAAGGCACCTTCAGCAGGCTATATAAGGTTGTCTCGACCAGATACATAACAACAACATTCCAAGCAACTTTCCCTTCTTTGCGCTGCTGTGAAAACGCTTCCTCAACGCTCAAAAGTTGTCCCGACGACCACCATGCTAAAGATCTTTGTTTCTAAGTCATTGGTATTCTTTAAGTCTTATAATTACTTGTAATCAATCATTGTACTTGTACTTCTTTCGATTGATTAGTGATTGCCTATCGAAAGCACTCTCACGTGCGGGCCTTGGAGTAAGAGTCGCCACAGGCTCCGAACCAAGTAACTCTTAGTGTTTGTGATTGTTTTCTTATGTCTTTATTCGGCTGCCTATCTCCGAGTTTAGTTTTAAAACGAGCGCTATCCACCTCCCCCCCCCCCCTTTAGTGCATCTCGATCCTATATTTTTAACTAAATTTATCTAAAATATTTTTCAAAAGTTAAGTACGCATTAAAGTTTTTTTGGCTAAAGTCTTTGATTAAAGGAAAAAGTTAGATATTTCTAAAAATCTTTAAGTATCCTTTAAAAAAAATTTAAAGCTTTAAAAAGAAGTTAAGTTTTTGGTTTAATTAATTTTGAAAAGAAACTTTAAATATTTTAAAAATAAGGTTTTTCTAAAGCTATGATTTATTCTAAGTTCCAGGACGAACTTTTTATAAGGTGTGGAGAATTGTAACAACCCAAATTTCCTCATTCCGAGTCCTAATAGTAATTAAAAATATTTAGAGATGCTTTAGAAATATTCTAGAGATTTTTAGATTATTTTTATACAATTTTTGGAGTTTGTTTGGTATTTTTACTAAAAGAAACAAGTTGCAAAAATAAAGAGGTTGAGCCGAGGTTCGAACCGAAGACCTCCGGTTAAGCAAAGTCTTAATTATATTATACCGACAAAAAAAATAATAAATTTGAAGCACTTGGTCGTCGGGGTATTGCTACAGCTGTTCTGGATCGTTTCTTTAGTAGCACACGGAAGAAGGATCGCTTGAAATGTCTTGATGCAAGCTGCTGGTTGAGACTACCTTATAAAGGTTGTTAAGGGTGTCACCCTGAACGGCCCCTTTGAACCAAATGCCTGGCACCGGGGGCTGATTGCCTATCGAAAGCACTCTCACGTGCGGGCCTTGGAGTAAGAGTCGCCACAGGCTCCGAACCAAGTAACTCTTAGTGTTTGTGATTGTTTTCTTATGTCTTTATTCGGCTGCCTATCTCCGAGTTTAGTTTTAAAACGAGCGCTATCCACCCCCCCCCCCCCCCCCCTTTAGTGCATCTCGATCCTATATTTTTAACTAAATTTATCTAAAATATTTTTCAAAAGTTAAGTACGCATTAAAGTTTTTTTGGCTAAAGTCTTTGATTAAAGGAAAAAGTTAGATATTTCTAAAAATCTTTAAGTATCCTTTAAAAAAAATTTAAAGCTTTAAAAAGAAGTTAAGTTTTTGGTTTAATTAATTTTGAAAAGAAACTTTAAATATTTTAAAAATAAGGTTTTTCTAAAGCTATGTATTTAGTTAAATTTTTTTTAAAATAAAAATCTTTCTAAAACTAAAGTACTTAACCAAGCTTTTATAAAAAAAAATTTAAGCCAAGTTTTAATCAAAATTTTTCCAAAAGCTAATTAAGGTTTATCAAAAAAAAATTTCTAAAAGCTAAGTGTCTTTCAAGATTTTACAAACATGGTCTATTTGAAATTATTGTTAACTCTCTCCAAATTATTTTTTGATATATGTCAAAGGGGAAGAGAAGATAGAATATTCTAAAGTTAAGGAGAAGAGAAAGTTAAGTTATTAAGGGGGAGCTAACAAATTAAATGATAACTTTAATAAATACCTTAGCTTGTCTCTTAACTTATTGCATTTTTTTCATAATTATTTCTATATGTTGTACTTAATTTTGAATTGTGTTATCATAATCAAAAAGGGGGTATTGTTGGTGTAGGAAGTACAAAACGATCGAACCTGTGTTTTGATAATGGCAAAGGATTCGAAGTTAAGTTGTCTTGTGATCTAACAAGGGTTGAACCAAGTGTGCAGGAATGTCCTAAGTACACTTAGGTAAAAGTCCTAGTGGATTCTAGGCAAATGAAAAATCTTAGGGGAAGATAACCCTAGGTCCTAGGGGTGGTAACCCTAGGTTGTAGAAAGTCTTGGTGAGTCATGTTGTGAGATATCAGAAAATTTAATTAAATAGGGTTATTTGAGAAATAGCCCTATAGAATTTTTTCATAATTTTTAGAAATTTTTTGAGAATTTTTCGAAGCTCGTACGGAGGGTTTTTAGGGAATCGTTCGACCGGTGCGGATAAAGCCTGTTTGGGATACCCATTTAAGGGAGGAAATGTTTTATTTATAAATTTAATTTATTTTCCTTTTCTCCCCCAAATCGTCGATCCACTCCTCTTCCCCGACCCTTCCTCTGTTCTCTCTCGTGGACGAACCGAAACCAGCGGACTTCCGGCAATCGTCGACGTCGACTGAGGGCTTGTCGCCGAAGCTTGCCAAAGATCGAAGAAGGGGGCCGGATCATCTTGATCTCTTCTCAACCCTTCCCCGACGCCGACGCCGAGACCAAGGGAGATGATCGCCGGAATGAAGAGGCAATTAGGGTTCCGAGGCTAGCTTCGATTTCTTCTTTTCTGGATGTTCTCCGATCTGTGCCCTAGCACAGTCTGTGTTTCCCCGATCGATGCCATTGCATCAAGCCAGATCCACCGATCGCCGGTGTGGAGAGGCAGTTAGGGCTTCAATGGGTAAGCAATCCGAACCTTATTCCTTCTAATTCTCTAATTTGTGCCCTAGCTTCAAGCCTTACCCTTTGATTCTTCCTACTGACATCGCGGGATCAGATCTTGATCCTCTTCTTTGAGGTTAATTTAGGTCACGGATTGGGCGAATTCTTTGAAGACAACCGAATGAGGTAAGGTAAGGTTATTAATTCGGTTGGTGTTTGGATCTGTGATCTTCTTGCTTGATTCATTGCTTGATCCGATCAGGAGGTTCTGTTCTGTTCTTGCTGTGGTGTTCTTGGTGTCGGCAGCAACCCATCCATCAGTGAAGTTATGTTCCAGTGGTGTTTCTTTGCCGACAGCACTCAAACCAGCATCAACAGTAGCTTGATTGAGGTATGTGTCGGAGTAATTGAGTACATGATGTATTGATGAATTAGATTCATGTATTGGATTAGGGTTGAATTGGATTACTAGATAGTTAGTATATCATTACATGATACATGTTAATTGTAGATTATGTGTTTATTGGAATATTGTGATTAGATTTACTTGTTTATATTAATCTACTGGAATGATTATGGTTAAGGTAATTAACCCTAGTCAACCATTGGATTTCTAATCTAATTGGTGATTAGGGATTAGGTAACTAATCCTAATTAACTATTAGATTTAATTATGTAGATTGAGGTTGTGTGATTAGGGTTTTGCCCTAATTTAGTGTTAGAGATTTTATTTAGCTATTCATTTGGATTTAGCTAAATAATATATATATATATATATATATATATATATATATATATATATATATATATATATATTATTTGTTTGACATAGGACTCTAGTTCGAGACAGGCGTCTCGACGTTGGATTTGGCGTGATTGTACCTTCTATTTGAGGCGGGTACCCTTTGACTTATCTTTTGATAATGTCTTATGATATGTGTAGATTATATATAATTACTAGTGGTAGATGGTAGATTATCTCTTCCCTGGTCTTGGCTTAGTTGATACCTATCACATGCTTCTTCTGTTAGTTGCTTTACTTTAGAACCGGATGCCTTTATCTTTTGCCATGTGTATATATGTTCATAGAGATGGATATTTATAATGCTTATCTACACTTGATTAGTTGTTGGGGATACTTGTTATATGTTGTTGGATTTGCGTTGCTTATATCATTGTTATACACATGCGTTTGTTTTATTGGCACCTACGCATATGGAGGAGGATATGTTCAGGTATGACATATTGTAGTCGCACGCACCATATCGCATGATTACATGCTGGGCGATTGACGACTCCATTGTTGTTGAGCTTGTCGGCCGGCTACATGAGGGCATGCACACAGCGTGACCACTGCATGGGTAGTGGCACAGCACTCAGGGTGTGTATGGCTGGATGCTCGGTGGTGCACCGCCGGGGTGCTCATGGGTAGCACGATGCAGTGGGGTAGCACGCCGGGGTCCCTCCCCGTCACTGCGTACCGGGAGATGAGAGCGTTACGCTCCCTCACTCTGATTTGAGGTAGGAGGATAGATGTACTCCGACAGCATCCCGTCCACTCGGTCACTCTTCAGGGGTAGTGACGACAGAGTGCACGGTGTCACAGCCCTACCCACTCGGTCTCACCATTGTGTGTGAGATGGCTGACTGGCGTCAGGGGTGACCATGTCATATTGCATCATATGCACAGATTGCATTTATTGTGATTGTTGCATATTGGATGCTGCACTTGGGTGACTGCATATGATTGACATGCATACAGGATACATGCTTATTTGCTCTGACTATCTTTGTCTGTGTATGTCCATAGTCATTTGCCCAAGCCTCGCAGGTGAGTATAGTTTATTCAGTATTGCATTTCTTATTATTCTTGCAGTAGACTGTATTACATGCCTATTGTTGATTACTGCAGTTTATTCAGTTATGCATACCTGTTATACTGTTAGGAGACTGTACTATATGTTGTATTGTTAGGATATTGTACCGTAGGATTGTTGCTGGTAGTTATATGTTGTTGTACATATCTATTGGATTACCTGCTGAGTTCTTTGGACTCACACTATTGCATTACTACATTTCAGGTTGATGCCGTCAGGAGATATTCCAATCGCTAGCCCTCTTTATCGCGAGGATTTTCCTGTTGTCGGGATATGTTTTGCTTTTGCATCTTATATACTTGCGATGTGGGTTTTGTATTGTGGACTTTATATCGAACACTTGGGTTTACTACTTTTGGTTTTCCGCTGCGGATATTTTCATTACTTCGTGGACTTCGTTTTCTTCGTTGCAGTGGAATAGGAGGTTTTACATATATCTACGATGTCTCTTCCTTTATATAACTGCGTGGATTGTTCATATTATATCTGTGTAGAATATTGAATATAACTGCGTGGATTGTTTACTATTTGTGTGTATTGTTCCGGCCGTGTGGGCCGATGGTTTAGATATATGTATTTCTGGATTCATATTGTCACCCGTACAGGGGAAATGCTGTCGAAATTTCTTCTGGCAGGGACTACCTGGGGCGTGACAATTTATTTGGTATCAGAGCAGGTTACGATACTTGATTTTTGTTTTGGATTTGGATTTTTTCTGATACCAATTTTTGGTATCAGAGTTAGGCTCCGATTTTGGATTTTTGTGTTCTTGAGTTTGTGAGCGTATCTGGATATTTCAGATTGTACAGATTTCCGTCGATTTTCTCGTTTCGGAATTTCGAGGTATATTTTGACGAGATTCTATTGGTTCTATTTGGGGGACTAAGCAGCGACAGGACATCTCCAGATGGCAATAGTTAAATTTGGTAATTTTATAGTTTTCATACCTATAGTGATATCTGGGTAACATTTTGTTACAGATATGACACATACACGTGTTCCGGTACCGAGATGTGGCCGTCCACGTAAGAGGACGATAGATTCTCCTGAGACAGAGTCTCCAGAGAGTTCTGCTAGGGTCGAGCCTGTCCGTCAGGGACAGACTCCTCAGGGTATTGGGACCACGTCAGGTCCTCAAACCCCGACAGTTCCGACTGTAGAGGTACATACCTCGACTGTACCACTAGTGGTATCACCTTCAGTATACCCGTCACCCCCTCCAGTCATGCCTACTACTGCGTACTTGAGGTACGATATGAGGTAGAGATCTGGTGGGACACACAGCGCTCCATTATAGGCGAGCAGCATATTTCCTGGGCGAGATTTAGGGAGACATTCGAGAGTCAGTGTTTTCCCCGGGCGTATCAGACGACACGTCGGCAGGATTTTCTGAATCTTCGGCAAAATAACTGCTCAGTTATGGAATCTAATGCCAAATTTAATCGGTTGGCCAGATTCTGTCCTGAGTTGGTTGCCGAGGACAGATCTCATATGCTCTAGTTTGTCCAGGGATTGGACGGGCATCTTCAGGTGAAGATTGCTGGTCTTGGTATTGCATCATACACAGAGGCACTGGATAGAGCGCTTATGATTGAATCTGCTTATCAGAGAGTGAACGCAGACAATAAGAGTAAGCAGACTGATCGGACTTCCGGACAGATCCAGCAGCCACAGACTATTGGCCAGCAGCAGAGCAGTCGCCCTCAGACGGGTCAGAGTACTTCTGGATCATCTGGCCAACCCCAGAAGTCAGGACGATCTTCATCTGGACCTTTCTGGTCTGCTCAGCAGAATCGGAAACAGTCCGTCGGTGACCCTCACTATACCCGATGCGGATCCCGAAATCACATCACCTCTGCATGCACCCTGGGACAGTCAGTTTGCTATTATTGCAAACTGCCTGGGCACTTGAGTCGAGACTGTTCGCTGAAGGCTCTGCATGTAGCTTCAGGGATTTCTGTTCCGGGAGGACAGTTTAGTCAGTCTGGGACCAGCGAGGCGGGCTGAAAGCCCAATCTTTGCATCATCAGCAGAGGACAGCTCCCCCTGTAGCAGCTGCATATGACATGCATGGGCAGGAGCATTCCAATGTCCTTATGGAGAACCCCATGGTATTCCGCCTTAGTGTTCTCCTATACTATTCGTCAAGAAGAAGGATGGTACTCTGAGGTTGTGCATCGATTATATGCAGTTGAATGCAGTGACTATCAGAAATAAGTACCCCTTGCCACGGATTGAGGATTTATTTGATCAGCTTAGAGATACATCAGTGTATTCTAAGATTGATCTGCGGTCTGGATATCATCAGCTGAGAGTTAGAGATTCTGATATTCAGAAGACAACTTTCCGTACCAGATACGGACATTATGAGTTTTTGGTAATGTCATTTGGGCTTACCAATGCTCTTGCAGTATTTATGGTTCTGATTAACCGTATCTTTCTGGAGTACCTAGATCAGTTTGTTATTGTGTTTATCGATGATATATTGATCTATTCGCGTTCTGAGGAGGAGCACGCGCAACATCTTCGCCTAGTCTTGGAGACTCTGCGACGACATCATCTGTATGCGAAGTTCAGCAAGTGTGCATTTTGGCTATCCTCAGTTGGTTTTCTGGGACATGTGGTGTCTAACCTGTTGGTTGCTACTTGGAAAACCTAATGGTTCCACTGTACAAAAATTTTGTACAAAGGTCTAAACCTTTTCCTAGCTACCATGTGTTCTTTTAAATTAAACTTGGATCGCCTGTGGAACTTAACACGTTTGATCCAAAGTTTAATTTATTTATTCTTTTAGGTTTAGACTTGGATCTCCTGCGGAACTTAAGACGTTCGATCCAAATCACCTAGGTTATTAATTCCATTAAATATTAATTTCCAAAATTGACTTCCAGGACTGCATGGCGAGGCACGTGGCCTTCTTGGATATGGAAATAACCACCACCGCCTAGACAAAGCCTTTTAAGGAAAGCTAATATTTAATTTCCTTAGATAACTTTAGGTCAACCGAAAAGAACAATCAAATCACAAGGAAAAGAAAAACAAAAGAACACAACATCAAAAACAAATTCGAAATACTAGAATCGCATGCCTCTTGTATTTGGTATTTTTACATGGAGATAAAACTAACATGATGCGGAAAACTATATTAGTAATACCTTCCTTTGTGAACTTTTAATGACCTCTTGATCTTCTACCGTATTCCTCTTCTAATCCCAGACGTTGTGTGGGCAACGATCTTCCGAAACGAGAACCACCAAGCACCTTCTTCTTCCTTGCAAGTTTCGGCCATCAAAACTTCTCCTAGGATGAAGAGGTTCGGCCACCACCACCATGCTCCAAGGGATGCTAGAAACAAAGCTTTCTTTCTCTCCTTCTTCTTCTTCTTCTCTAAACTTGATCCGGCCACCATATGAATCTCCACAAGAAGGATGAGGTTCGGCCATCAAAGAGAAGAGAGGAGGAGAGGATGGTCGACCACACCAAGGAAGAAAAAGAGGGAGAAAAATAGAATAGAGTTCTTGTCCTGAAGGCACCTCTACCCCCTCTTTTATAATCCTTGGTGTTGGCAAATAAGGAAATTTTAATAAAAACTTCCTTAATTCCTTTGCCATGAAAAATAAATTTAATTGATATAAAATCAATTTCTCTTTTATTAATCAACATGGCCGGCCACAATAATCTAAGCAAAGGAAATTTAATTCAATCAAGAATTAAAACCTTCCTAATTTGTTTCCGGAAAAATAAAATTTCTCTAATAATTTTTATCCCTTCATGATTGGTTTATAAAAAGGAAATTTAATAAATTAAAATCTTTCTTTTAAACATGTGGATAAAAAGACAGCTATCTCTAAAAATTAAAATCTCTTTTAATCTACAAATAAGGAAAGATATCAAATCTTTTCTTAATCTCTTGTAGAAACTTATAAAAGAGAATATTTAATTTTTAAACTCTCTTTTAAATCATGAACATGGTTAAAAAGGAAAGTTTTCTTAAAATTTAAAATCCACCTTTTAATCAACAAATAAGGAAAGATTTCAAATTTTAAACTCTCTTTTAAACATGTAGATGATTTACAAATTAATAAGGAAAGTTTTTACCAAAAATTAAAACCATTCTTTTAATCTACAAATAAGGAAAGAGATTAATCTCTTCTCTTAATTTTTTGTAGAAAGCTATAAAAGGAAATTTTTAATTTTTTAAACTCTCTTTCAAAACCATGATATCCACATAAGAAATAATTAAAAAATCCTTTTTAATATTCTAGTGGTCGGCCACCTAAGCTTGGGACCCAAGCTTTGGCCGGCCACCAACTTGGCTCATCCACTTGGTCTTGGCCGGCCCTAACTTGGGTTCCAAGCTAGCTTGGCCGGCCCTATTGGATGGGTAAGAAGGTGGGTATGTGGTGGGTATAAATCTCTATATACAAGAGGCTACGATAGGGACCGAGAGGAGGAATTGGTTTTGGTCTCCCGATAAAATTAAGCATCCCGTGTTCGCCCCGAACACAACTTAATTTTATCAATAATAATTCATTCCACTAGAGAACTATTATTGAACTACCGCACCAATCCCAAATTACATTTTGGGCTCCTTCTTATTATGAGTGTGTTAGTCTCCCTGTGTTTAAGATGTCGAATGTCCACTAATTAAGTGAGTTACTGACAACTCATTTAATTAATATCTTAGTGCAAGAGTAGTACCACTCAACCTTATCGTCATGTCAGACTAAGTCCACCTGCAGGGTTTAACATGATAATCCTTATGAGCTCCTCTTGAGGACATTCTCAACCTAGATTACTAGGACACAGTTTCCTTCTATAATCAACAACACACACTATAAGTGATATCATTTCCCAACTTATCGGGCTTATTGATTTATCGAACTAAATCTCACCCATTGATAAATTAAAGAAATAAATATCAAATATATGTGCTTGTTATTATATTAGGATTAAGAGCACACACTTCCATAATAACTGAGGTCTTTGTTCCTTTATAAAGTCAGTATAAAAGAAACGACCTCTAATGGTCCTACTCAATACACTCTAAGTGTACTAGTGTAATTATATAGTTAAGATAAACTAATACATAATTACACTACAACCTTCCAATGGTTTGTTCCTTTCCATCTTGGTCGTGAGCTACTGTTTATAATTTATAAGGTACTGATAACATGATCCTCTGTGTGTGACACCACACACCATGTTATCTACAATATAAATTAAATGAACAACTACATTTATCATAAATGTAGACATTTGACCAATGTGATTCTTATTTCTAGATAAATATTTATACCAAAAGCTAGGCTTTTAGTATACATCCTAACATAACCGAGGTATTTCAGTAGATCCTCAGAAGATCGAGGCTATTACCAGCTGGGAGCAGCCTAAGTCAGTCCAGGAGATCTATAGTTTCATGGGTTTGGCTGGATATTATAGACGATTTGTTGAGGGTTTCTCTAGTATTGCTATGCCGTTGACACGTCTGACTAGGAAAGGTGTGAAGTTCACGTGGTCAGAGGCTTGTGAGACCAGCTTCCAAGAGCTGAAGCAGAGATTAGTATCAGCACCAGTTTTGGTTTTTCCTTCTGGTGATGACGGATTCGTACATTACACAGACGCATCTCTTCAGGGCTTGGGCGCTGTGTTGATGCAGCACGGTAGGGTAGTCTTCTATGCTTCTCGTCAGTTGAAGGAGCATAAGAAGAACTACCCAGTACATGATTTAGAGCTAGTCGCTATTATCTTTGCTTTGAAGATTTGGTGACATCATCTCTATGGTATTACTTTTGAGATTTTTACTGATCATAAGAGTCTCAAATATATTTTCACACAGAAGGAACTCAATCTCCGACAGAGGAGATGGATGGAGTTCCTGAAGGATTATGATTGTACTATTAGCTACCATCCGAGTAAAGCTAATGTGGTTGCTGATGCACTTAGCAGGAAGTCCAGAGGGACTTTAGCTTGTCACCGAGTTTTAGTCACGGACTTGATTCCGGGATTCTCCGAGTTGGGCGTTGAGGAGAAGGGATGGATAGAGCAGGGTATTCTTGTTACCATGGTTGCTCAATCGTCGATCAGGATGAGGATTCGAGAGGCCCAGGCCGGAGATCAGCATGTACAGTTCATTGGCAGCCAGATAGCTTCCAGACAGCAGACCAAGTTTACACGAGATAACGAGGGTATTATTTATTTTCGAGGCAGATTATGTGTACCTCAGTCTCACCCGGTCATGGAAGAGTTACTTCAGGAGGCTCATCGTTCTAGATTTGCTATCCACCCAGGTGGAACTCGTATGTATCGCGATTTGAGGCGTTCCTATTGGTGGAACGGTATGAAGAAAGACATCGCGGAGTTTGTAGCTAGATGTCTCGTCTATCAGCAGGTGAAGGCTGAGCACCAGAGACCTGCTGGTTTACTTCAGAGGATCCCTATTCCAGAGTGGAAGTGGGAATATATTACTATGGATTTTGTGGTAGGATTGCCTAGGACTCGACGAAGCCATGATGTGATTTGGGTAATCATTGACCGATTAACCAAATCTGCACATTTTATAGTAATCCGGAGGACTGATCCTCTGGATCGATTAGCAGAGTTATACTGTCGAGAGATTATCAGATTGCATGGTGTTCCATTGAGTATTATATCAGATAGAGACCCACGATTCACGTCCCGGTTCTGGTAGAGTCTGCAGCAGGCTTTGGGCACACAGCTCCATTTCAGTACGGCATTCCTTCCACAGACAGATAGACAGTCAGAGCGGACCATTCAGACTTTGGAGGACTTACTGAGGTCTTACGTTATGGATTTCGGAGGCAGCTGGGAGGACCACCTGCCATTGGTGGAGTTCGCCCACAACAATAGCTATCATTCGACTATCCAGATGGCGCTGTTTGAGCCTTTGTATGGTAGACCATGTCGGACACTCATCCTCCGGGAGGAGGTTGGGGAGACCCAGCTGTTAGGACCTCAGAGAGCTCAGCAGGAGGCAGAGTTGGTTCGTACTATCAGACGGAGGATGTCAGAGGCTCAGGACCGTCAGAAGAGTTATGCTGATCGGCGACGGAGACCCCTGGAGTTCTCTATTGGTGATCATGTATTTTTTAGAGTTTCACCCATGAAAGGGGTGAAGAGATTTGGTCTTTGAGGTAAGTTACCTCCAAGATATATTGGGCCATTCCAGATCTTGGAGAGGATTGGAGCAGTAGCTTACCGTCTGGCGTTACCACCATCTCTAGCTGGCATTCATGATGTATTCCATATATCTATGCTGAGGAGATACGTATCCGACCCAGCACATGTTCTGTCAGATATATCAGTTCCCATTCAGCCTGACATTACTTACGAGGAGGTTCCTGTACGGATTCTGGACCATAGAGAGCGTCAGTTGCGGAACAAGACTATCCGGCTGGTTAAAGTCGGATGGCAGCATCATTCTGACGAGGAGGCTACTTGGGAGCTGGAGGATACGATCCGAGCTCGATACCCTCATCTGTTTACTTGAGGTATGTGGGTTGGAGTTTCTTTCGGCATTTATACTGTTTGGTTATATTCTAGTGTTTGTTGTTGGTTATAGCGAAATTTAGGGACCAAATTTTTATTAGTAGGGGAGAATGTGAGATATCGGAAAATTTAATTAAATAGGATTATTTGAGAAATAGCCTTATAGAATTTTTCCGAAATTTTTAGAAATTTTTTGAGAATTTTTCGAAGCTCGTACGGAGGGTTTTTAGGGGATCGTTCGGCGGGTGCGGATAAAGCCTGTTTGGGATACCTGTTTAAGGGAGGAAATGTTTTATTTATAAATTCAATTTCTTTTCCTTTTCTCCCCCAAATCGCCGATCCACCCCTCTTCCCCGACCCTTCCTCTGTTCTCTCTCGCGGATGAACCGAAACCAACGGACTTCCGGCAATCGTCGACTGAGGGCTTGTCGCCGAAGCTTGCCAGAGATCGAAGAAGGGGGCCGGATCATCTTGATCTCTTCTCAACCCTTCCCCGACGCCGAGACCAAGGGAGATGATCGTCGGAATGAAGAGGCAATTAGGGTTCCGAGGCTAGCTTCGATTTCTTCTTCTCTGGATGTTCTCCGATCTGTGCCCTAGCATGGTCTGCGTTTCCCCGATTGATGCCATTGGATCAAGCCAGATCCACCGATCGTCGGTGTGGAGAGGCAGTTAGGGCTTCAATGGGTAAGCAATCCGAACCTTATTCCTTCTATTTCTCTGATTTGTGCCCTAGCTTCAAGCCTTACCCTTTGATTCTTCCTACTGACATCGCGGGATCAGATCTTGATCCTCTTCTTTGAGGTTGATTTAGGTCACAGATTGGGTGAATTCTTTGAAGACAACCGAATGAGGTAAGGTTAGGTTATTAATTCGGTTGGTGTTTGGATCTGTGATCTTCTTGCTTGATTCATTGCTTGATCCGATCAGGAGGTTCTGTTCTGTTCTTGTTGTGGTGTTCTTGGTGTCGGTAGCAACCCATCCATCAGTGAAGTTCTGTTCCAGTGGTGTTTCTTTGCCGGCAGCACTCAAACCAGCATCAACAATAGCTTGATTGAGGTATGTGTAGGAGTAATTGAGTACATGATGTATTGATGAATTAGATTCATGTATTGGATTAGGGTTGAATTGGATTACTAGATGGTTAGTATATCATTAGATGATACATGTTAATTGTAGATTATGTGTTGATTGGAATATTGTGATTAGATTTACTTGTTTATATTAATCTAATGGAATGATTATGGTTAATGTAATTAACCCTAGTCAACCGTTGGATTTCTAATCTAATTGGTGATTAGGGATTAGGTAACTAATCATAATTAATCATTAGATTTAATTATGTAGATTGAGGTTGTGTGATTAGGGTTTTGCCCTAATTTAGTGTTAGGGATATTATTTAGCTATTCATTTGTATTTAGCTAAATAATATATATATATATATTGTTTGTTTTGTTACACCCACGAAAAGATAAGCTATACCTATATAAGTATTTTTCCTTTAGAATAAAAGAAAAATAAATAGAGAAATGGAAATAGAAACCAAAATGAAATAAAAAGAAAGTGAGGTTAAGGTTTGAACCTTGAACCTCCCACAAATGATGGAGTTAAATTAGTGTATGTTAACCACTAGAGTAAAGAATAATAGATGAATAGAAAGAGTGAAAATTGTAGTTAAAAGTAAGAGGATAGTTAAGTTAAGGAACAAGAGAAAACCAAGTAGCTTACCTCCTCTTCTTCTTGGTTAAGGAAAGGAGCAAGCAAAAGCCAAGTTGCTTTCCTTCCTCTTTTCCTCTAATTTCGTGGGAATTAAGAGAGGGTAGAGATAGAGGGGTTAAGGGGATGAATGAGGACATAATTCATTCTCATGATGAATAAATAGGATTGAGAGAAGAATAGAGAAAGAAAAGATTGTTAATTCTTCCTCCTTCTTCTTCCTCCTCCTCCTTTCTCCTTCTCCTTTCTCCACCGAGACATAGAGCTTTCTCTCCCTCATTCCTAAAATCCAAGCTAAGGTTTTCTCTCCAAGAAAACTAATTCCTAAGAAGGAGTCTCAAGGTTTACTCCTTACAAGAAAAAGAAAACGAAAGGGAGGACTAGAAAGAGAAGCACCTTCTTCTTCCTCTCAAGGGTACCACTTTTCTTTAGGAACAACAAGCGAAAGGATGTAAGTATCCCCTCACCTGTGGTACAAGTTGCTTATGTTTTCCACAAGATTAGAATGTTTGAAACTTAACTCCATGCTCCTAAGGTTTTTCGGCCAAAACATGAATGAAAAGGTTAGGGAAGTTCAAGACCTAGATAAGCATGTTCCTTATGTTCTTATGATAATCACCCTAGTATAGGAAGCTAATTAATGTTCTTATGTTGTATGCTTACTTAAAACCTAGATCTATGATTTTGAACTTTCGACCAAGTATAGATGAAAGACCTAGGAAAGCTTAAGACCTAAACCAACCATGATCACTATGTTCCCATGATATGTATGCTATGATAGGAGATTGGTTTGGAATTCTTATGCTTGTATGTTGCTTAAAACTTAATCTCATGCTCCTAAAGTGTTCGGCCAAAACATGAATAAATGGATTAGGAGAGATTAAAATTTAGGTTATCATGCTCATGATCTTCTTTATGAAATGGTATGAAAGATTTTAAGTGTTTGTATGCTTGTATGTATTGGAACCTAGTGGTATTACACTATAGGGTTTCGGCCATAATGTGAATAAAAGACCTAGGAGAGCTTAAAACTTAGGTTAACATGTTCATGACTCTCTCTAAGACATGATATAAAGCAAACTTAGGGTTATCATGTTTTGATGTTGCTTGAAAGCTAGACACATGGTCCCTTAGGGTTCGGCCATGGAGAATCTAGTGTCTAAAGAAGCTTTAAACTAAATCTAGTATGCTCATGATTTCATTTATAACATGATATGGAGTTAGCTTGATATTCATGCTTGTATATTGTTTAGTGGTTATTTTTCTCTTCATGAAAGTTTTGGCCATGAACAAGTTTTAGGGTTCAAGGAAGCTAAAAATTTAACCTAGCATGTTCATGTATCTCCTTATGATATGATATGAATTCCTAGCTAGATATTTATGTTTGCATGTTGCATAGAGCTTGGTTTCCTCTTCATGGAGGTTTCGGCCATGAGCAAGTTTTAGGGTTCAAGGAAGCTAAAAAATTTAACCTAGCATGTTTATGTATCTCCTTATGATATGATATGAATTCCTAGCTAGATATTTATGCTTGCATGTTGCTTAGAGCTTGGTTTCTCTTCATGAATGTTTCGGCCATGAAAGAATTAGAGACCTAGGAAGGCTTAGAAAAATTGAATTAACATGCTTATGACCTTCTTTATAATACGATATGAAGTTAACATGAGATTCTTATACTTGTATGTTGTTTAGAATTTAAGTTCATACTCTTGAACTTTCGGCCATAATGGGTTTAGGAGCCTAGATGTGCCTCACATGCTATGTTATGAATTAAGAGATGTTATTTAATGATTCCATGTATGATTATGTCCCTTCTATGATGGATGATGTGTTCATTTATGTATACCTATGAACCATGCATGATAATGTCTCTTATGATGTGCTATGTGCCCAAGTATGCATGCTTTTATGATATGACAAATAAAATGTCATTTATGTATGCTTATGATCCATGCATAATAATGTCTCTTATGATGTGCTATGTGCCCAATTATGCATGCTTTATGATATGATAAGCAAAGGCCTAAGAGTTGCTTCCCTTTTTGTTGGGACTAAGAGCACTCTTTATGATATGATAAGTAAGGGCCTAAGAGTTGCTTCCCTTGGGGGCTAAGAGCACTCTTCATGATATGATAAGATATGATATGCTATGTTATGACATGAACCATGATATGCTATTTTACTTTGTATGGCTTGTACCAAGGGTGGGCTCCATAAGCGCCCCTAGGCTGACGGAATATGAACGGGTCTAGTAAAGGGATGGGCTCCTTAGTATTCCCCTAGGTCGACGGTCGTAGTACGGACCTAGATCCCTAGTAGGTTCGGGGCTAGCTACCCTGTCCAAGGAATTGCGCGCATTTATGTATGTATGTGGTACAAGTCGGGCCCTCATGATGATATTATGTTCAAGTACTATATGATATGTTTTAAGACATCTTGCATATGACATGATACATGTTTTTAAAAGACATCTTGCATGATATGATTTATGATTTATATGACATGATGTTTTATGATATGATATAGCATGATGTTCTTTATGATTTATGATATGATATAGCATGATGTTCTTTATGATTTATGACATGACATACGCTGCCCTTATGATTTATATGACATGATGATTTATGATATGATATAACATGATGTATGCATTCACCATATGATGTTAGATGTTCATGTTTTCCATGGTTATATGCTTATGTGTTTATGCTTTGATATATGGATTTTGTGAGTAGGAAAGGATCTTACTAAGCCTGTGTGCTTATAGCTTACTTTCCTTGTACCACAGATAAGGGCAAAGAATGGATGACCTAAGGGAGCTGCAGGAGAGGCAAGGAGATGTGTGTGGTGGTGGTTCGGCTAAGGAAAATAAAAGACCTGCTTAAGTTATTTTGTTATGTCGACATGAACCAAGTGTATTATGTTATTGTTCTGCATGACTTCATGATATTTCTACTATCTCACTTTCGAAAGAAATTTCAATGTGTATGTATGTTTCTGCAAATAGATAAGTAAAGTAACCCCGCCCTACTAGCAGGAGGGGCAGGCGTTACATGTTTGACACAGAACTCTAGTTCGAGACAGGCGTCTCGACGTTGGATTTGGTGTGATTGTACCTTCTATTTGAGGCGGGTACCCTTTGACTTATCATTTGATAATGTCTTATGATATGTGTAGTTTATATATAATTACTAGTGGTAGATGGTAGATTATCTCTTCCCTGGTCTTGGCTTAGTTGATACCTATCACATGCTTCTTCTGTTAGTTGCTTTACTTTAGAACTAGATGCCTTTATCTTTTTCCATGTGTATATATGTTCATAGAGATGGATATTTATAATGCTTATCTACACTTGATTAGTTGCTAGGGATACTTGTTATATGTTGTTGGATTTGCATTGCTTATATCATTGTTATACACATGCGTTTGTTTTATTGGCACCTACGCATATGGAGGAGGATATGTTCAGGTATGACATAGTGTAACCAAACGCACCATATCGCATGATTGCATGCTGGGCGATTGACGACTCCATTGTTGTTGAGCTCGTCGGCCGGCTACATGAGGGTCTGCACACAGCGTGACCACTGCATGGGTAGTGGCACATCACTCAGGGTGTGTATGGCAGGTTGCTCGGTGGTGCACCGCCGGGGTGCTCATGGGTAGCACGATGCAGCGGGGTAGCACGTCGGGGTCCCTCCCCATCACTGCGTACCGGGAGATGAGAACGTTACGCTCCCTCACTCTGATTTGAGGTAGGAGGATAGATGTACTTCGACAGCATCCCGTCTACTCGGTCACTCTTCAGGGGTAGTGACGGCAGAGTGCACGGTGTCACAGCCCTACCCACTCGGTCTCACCATTGTGTGTGAGATGGCTGACTGGCGTCAGGGGTGACCATGTCATATTGCATCATATGCACAAATTGCATTTATTGTGATTGTTGCATATTGGATGCTGCACTTGGGTGACTGCATATGATTGACATGCATACAGGATACATGCTTATTTGCTCTGACTATCTTTGTCTGTGTATGTCCACAGTCATTTTCCCAAGTCTCGCAGGTGAGTACAGTTTATTTCAGTATTGCATTTCTTATTATTCTTGCAGTAGACTGTATTACATGCCTATTGTTGATTATTACAGTTTATTCAGTTATGCATACCTGTTATACTGTTAGGAGATTGTACTATATGTTGTATTGTTAGGATACTGTACCATAGGATTGTTGCTGGTAGTTATATGTTGCTGTACATATCTATTGGATTACCTGCTCAGTTCTTTGGACTCACACCGTTGTATTACTACATTTCAGGTTGATGCCGTCGGGAGATATTCCAATCGCTAGCCCTCTTTATCGCGAGGATTTTCCTGTTGTCGGGATATGTTTTGCTTTTGCATCTTACATACTTGCGATGTGGGTTTTGTATTGTGTACTTTATATCAAACACTTGGGTTTACTACTTTTGGTTTTCCGCTGCAGATATTTTCATTACTTCGTGGACTTCGTTTTCTTCGTTGTAGTGGAATAGGAGGTTTTACATATATCTACGATGTCTCTTCCTTTATATAACTATGTGGATTGTTCATATTATATTTGTGTGGAATATTGAATATAACTGCGTGGATTGTTTACTATTTGTGTGTATTGTTCCGGCCGTGTGGGCCGATGGTTTAGATATATGTATTTCTGGATTCATATTGTCACCCGTACAGGGGAGATGCTGTCAAAATTTCTTCTGGCATTGACTACCTGGGGCATGACACATGTACTGTGGGCGAAATCCTAGAGTCGAAGACTCTGTTGGTGCAGCGGAGGCCGACAAGAGGGAATGAATTACTTCTGAAAAATTAGGATGATACCCTCCTCGGATCTTTCAACTCAAAAGTAAAGTAACTATAATAAAATTAAGAGCAGAAATAAAAGGAGACAGAAATTTAACCTGGTTACAACCAAGAGGGTTGTTAATCCAGGGCAGTAAGAAAAGTGCAGTAGAAGATCTCCTTTGCTGAAGGCGGAGAAGCCTTTTACACACTTAAAATGCTCACTAGTTGCTAGAAAAGACTACAGAATTGATTGCTTGAGTTGTTGTTTCTTTCCTAGCTCCAGGGGCCTTTATATAGATCCTGGAAAGTCTATCCCGAGGGTCCAAGGCGCCTCCAACAAGGTCCAAGGCGCCTCCAACGAGAGAGGGGATAAAACTTTATCCAAACAACTCAACGTTCATTTCTGCCGGGTCCGAGGTGCCTTCCACAGGGGTTGAAGGCGCCCTCAAGCTGGAGGCGCCTCCAAGCCTAATGGAGGCGCCTCCAAGCTGGCTGGCAGCATTTTCCAGCTTGAATGCTTCTTTACTTCGTCTTCCGAAGTCTCGTTCTTTTGGGTGATTCCGACCAACCGAAATAGGGCTCACCCGAACCTAATTTCCGGCCTTCTCCTCGAGCAGGCTTTCGTCCGGCTTCTCATCCCTCGAACGCCGCGTACGTTCTTCTCGTCCACCAGAGTACTCTTCCGCAGCTCTCTAGTCCTTCGGACGCACCGAGCCCGTCGTCTCCCTTCCAGTGTCGTCCTTCTCGCTAGCTGCGTCTTCCACTCGACTTCCTGCGCTCCTAAGCTCCTGCACACTCAGACACATGGATCAAACAAAGCAGGACCTAACCAACTTGGTTGATCACATCAAAACACCCACGGGGACCAACAATCTCCCCCTTTTTCATGTGCATCAACCCAAGTTCAAGTTAGGGTAAAAATAGACAGAAAAGTAATTTTAAAAGAAAATTACTAAATTAACATATTAAGCATCAGTTTGCAATAAATAAAATTGCAACTACTAAATTAAGAATTAACCAAAAATATTTTTAATTTTAAAAAAATTCTCTCCCCCTAAATATGTACTTTTCTAAGCTTGTACCTTTCTCTCCCCCTTTAATCACAGCAAAAACAGGGTAACAGAAAAAATTTTAGCATAAATTTTTAAGTTATAAAAATTTCTAATTTAAGATGAAAAAATGTCTAAGTTAGCTGAATTTGTAGAATTTTCAAAAATAGAAATTTCAAAAAGATTTCTAAGGAAAATGAAATTTTTTTTTTTTGAAAAAAAAATTCTAAGTAAAATTTCTAAGTGACAAAAGAATTCTAACTAAAATGATTTGTTTGGATTTTTCAAAATAATTTCTAAGTCAAAAAAAATGATTTTTAGAATTGAAAAAAAAAATCTAAGTAAAACTTTCAAGAGACATTTTTCTAGATAATAAAAAATGAATTTCTAAGGAAATGTTTAAAAACTTTTCAAAGCATTATTTAATTCTAATTTTAATGCTTTTATCAGAAAGTTAATTAAACATTTTGATTTCGATATTTCGGCTTCCAGGTCGTGGCGAGGCACTAGGCCTTCTTGGTTATTGGAGCAACAACCACTTCCTTAGACAAAGCTTCCATAAAGAAATTCAAAGTTTAATTTTTCTTACTATAAGCTTTTAATAAAATAAATTAATTTAGCACAGATTTCGGAACCCAATAGAGGTTCCTTCCTACAGGGTTATTCAAAAATTTCGAGGGTACATAGTTCTTAGGCACTCTTCTAAGTTGACCCTGATAATTTCTAATGTACCAATTCAATCTTCCATAAATTCTAACTTTTGATTTTGGAAATCTATTTAAGCATGCATCAGTTTTTAAATTCTTAATTTCTAATTTTAGATAATCATTTTCTGATTTTAGATTATCGTACATCTCAAGTGGACATGCTTTTGCTAATTTCAATTTCAATTCAGCATTTTCTTTTTATAATTTGAATAGGTCTTTAGAAAGAGACTTAATAAAGCGAAAAGACTGTGTCGGGATTAGATTGCGTACCTGACTTACCTAACTCGGTGACGATCCCCCTTCATCATTGCTTTCTGCTGATGATGTTCCTCCCCCTTCATCTATGCTCATCTCTGAGCTTGACTCTTCTTCTATCTGATGGTTATCCATTAGCACTAACCCCGAGAAGACTTCGATGTCTGATTCGGAAGACGGCGAATCTGACCAAGTGGCCTTCAGGTTCTTGTGCTTGGAGGATTCTGGCTTTTTGTACTTGACCTTTTCTTTCTGTTTGCTCTTTAATTTCGGGCAATTATCCTTGATGTGCCCTTCTTTGTTGCAGTTGTAGCAACGAATCGTTCTCCTTTTTCGCTCATGCTTCTGCGATCTAAATTTGTTAGATTTAAAAAACTTATTAAATCGTCTTACCATTAATGCAGCCTCATTTTCATCTATCGAGACTTCGGAGTCAGAACCGTTTGCTCTTGCCTTCAAAGCAATGTTCTGACTTGTCTTTTCTACTTCAATGGGCT
The DNA here is from genome assembly GCF_018446385.1 of Zingiber officinale. Classification (NCBI taxonomy): domain Eukaryota; kingdom Viridiplantae; phylum Streptophyta; class Magnoliopsida; order Zingiberales; family Zingiberaceae; genus Zingiber; species Zingiber officinale. The sequence goes on along the minus strand of NC_056007.1, from coordinate 27,711,636 downwards.
CTGCAATTCGAGATCCGTGAAGTTCAAAAGTTGAAAATAGATTTTCTAGAGTACTTACCTCGAAGTCCTTAGAGATGTAGTATGCATCTACTAAGGACGCTCATTCTTGAGTTCTCGGGAAGGCGTTGAGCACGTATCGGATCGAGTCCCGGTTCGTTACTTCTTCTCCAAGATTGGTTAGTTGCGTGATCAGCTCTTTGATCCTTGCTTGGAGTTGCGCTACCTTCTCGCCTTGGTTCATCCGGAGGTTCGTCAATTGGGTCCGGAGGATGTCGCGCCTCGCTAGCTTGACTTCCGAGGTACCTTCGTGAACCTCCAGTAATTTTTCCCAGAGGTCTTTCGCGGAGGAGTAGCTTCCGATTCGACTTACCTCTTGTGGTGGCAGCACGCTCAGCAGGTGGAATTCTGCCTTTCCGTTGGCAACAAACTCGGCCTGCTCCTTCTTGCTCCACTGATGCTCTTCTTTGTCTTTCGGAACTTTAAACCCATATTTCATAGTTAGTAAAATATCGAAGTCGGTTTTAAAGAATACCTCCATCCAGCGTTTCCACGTTGCGAAGTCTCCGTCGAACTTCGGGGGATAAATATTCGCTCCGGCCATCGTCTTGATCGTTTGTGCTTCAGTCGGTGGTTAGTCCTTCTGAGGCGGTCTGACTCTGATACCAATTGTAGGTGCAGCGGAGGCCGGCAAGAGGGGAGTGAATTGCTTCTGAAAAATTAGGACGATACCCTCCTCGGATCTTTCAACTCAAAAGTAAAGCAACTATAATAAAATTAAGAGCAGAAATAAAAGGAGACAGAAATTTAACCTGGTTACAACCAAGAGGGTTGTTAATCCAGGGCAGTAAGAAAAGAGCATAGAAGATCTCCTTTGCTGAAGGCGGAGAAGCCTTTTACACACTTAAAATGCTCACTAGTTGCTCGAAAACACTACAGAATTAATTGCTTGAATTGTTGTTTCTTTCCTAGCTCCAGGGACCTTTATATAGCTCCTGGAAAGTCTATCCCGAGGGTCCAAGGCGCCTCCAATAAGGTCCAAGGTGCCTCCAACGAGAGAGGGGATAAAACTTTATCCAAACAGCTCAACGTTCATTTTTGCCGGGTCCGAGGTGCCTTCAACAGGGGTTGAAGGCACCCTCAAGCTGGAGGCGCCTCCAAGCCTGATGGAGGCGCCTACAAGCTGGCTAGTAGCATTTTCCAGCCAACCGAAATACTTCTTCGCTTCGTCTTCCGAAGTCTCATTCTTTTGGGTGATTCCGGCCAACCGAAATAGGGCTCACCCGAACCTAATTTTTGGCCTTCTCCTCGAGCAGGCTTCCGTCCGGCTTCTTGTCCCTCGAACGTCGTGCACGTTCTTCTCATCCACCGGAGTACTCTTCCTCAGCTCTCTCATCCTTCGGACGCACCGAGCCCGTCATCTCCCTTCCCGTGCTGTCCTTCTCGCTAGCTGCGTCTTCCGCTTGACTTCCTGCGCTCCTAAGCTCCTGCACACTCAGACACAGGGATCAAACAAAGCAGGACCTAACCAACTTGGTTGATCACATCAAAACACCCACGGGGACCAACAGACTCTAGGTGAAAATCTTGGTGGTCACGAACCAGGTGAAAGACTGGATGAGTTAGGGATCAGACGTCCAGCGGGAAAGTCTTGAAGTCTCAGGCGCTGAGCAAAAGTCCAGTCGATCTGGAGGATCAATCTGGCAAAAGGTAAACTCTCCTGAGAGGAGTAGGTGAGGACACGTTCTTTGAAGAGGGAACAGTAAGCGTCAGTTCGACTTAGGATTTCAACAAAATCTGAAAGTCAAAACCAAACAGTTGGAAAGCTGTCAAGTTATCTATTGCTTTATTATTTGCTATTTGCTTAACTCTATTTTGCAGGAAGACTAACATTTTTGTAAGGTCAGATTTAGCTGTGTTTGATCGACCGAACATCCAGATTGGTTGACCGAATGTTCGGATCAGTCGACCGAATGTTCGGATCAGTCGACCGAACCACTAAGTGAACAGATCAGATTCTAGATCACGGTGAAGTGTTGACCAAGGGATCGGTCAACCGAATAAGGAGGTTCAGTCAATCGAACGATGGATTAGCTTCGGATCGAGTTGATCGTGTTAGATAAGCCAACGAGGTCAACAGGATTGATCGACTGAATGGCAGGATCGGTCAACCGAATGAAGACTTTTGTTCGAGCAAAAGAATATGGATGAGAAGCTGGGCAGGTTCAGATGGTTCAATCAACTGAACATCTAGATCGGTTGACTGATCAATGATGAGTCAAAGACTAATCTCGAGATCAGTGGATCTGGATCAGATCTGGCTCGGCTATAAAAGGAGGGTCAACCAGCATCTTAGTAACAACACATTCAGAGCGATCATCTTCCGTGTGTGCTGCTCCAAGATAATTCAACGACGTCCAAACGCTACTCCGATAATCACTAAACAACTGACAATCATTTGTTGTTAGTATACTTTAGTTTAATACTTGTACTTGCATATCTATAAAGCTTTTACAAATTGATAGTGGATTTCCCAATGTAAGCGATCAACGATTGCAGGCCTTGGAGTAGGACTCGCCACAGGCTTCGAACCAAGTAACCCAAAGTGTTAGCGATTGTTCTCTTGTTTCTTTCTATCTTCCGCTGCGTTATTCTGTGTTTTCCGAAATAAGTGAAAAAACCATGAGTGTTATTCCCCCCCCCCCCCCCCTCTAGCACACATCGATCCTACAAATCTAAATATCATGTCGGCTTATCCACTACAGGGAAGAGTCGATAACTTCCTACAAGTGCATGTGAATTGAGGATAGGCAATTAGTAAACTATGTTACATTGATAAACATTACAATGAGACTAAACTCCTAAAATATTCCCCAAACCAAGTCTCTCTCTCTCTCTTTCTTATTCTCAATCTCACTTCTTTTACTTAGCACGTAACTTATTTCTTTCTATTGTTTAACTAATTATATGTGAGAAGTCACTAGTGATTAGTTCCTATGAGTTTGATATATTTTATATTACTGACGATGTAACTATGCACTAGCAGGAGCGTAACACAAAGAAGTGACACTAATTGATGTGCTTCATGTTCATGACATTTAGAAGAATTTGGTGTCAAGGTTGGCACTTGTCAAAGATGGATTCAAGCTAGTATTTGAGTTAAATGTATATGTATTGATAAAAAATGGTCAATTTATAGGCAGAGGGTTCATGGAGAATGGTTTATTTAAAATGAATGTAATAGTTGTACACCGTGAATTCAATGGAAATAAAATTATAAATTCTTATTTGGTTGAGTGTTCCAATTTATGACATGTTAAACTTGGACATGTAAATTATAACACTTTACGACGACTTATGAATTTAAATTTATTACCAATATTTAATGTTGATCCAACACATAAATATGAAATATGTGTTGAAGTTAAAATGACAAAGTTGTCTTTCCATTTAGTGGAAAGAAGCATGACCTCTCTAGAATTAATTCACATTGACATATGTGACTTAAAATTCGTGCAAACTAGATGAGGTAAAAAGTACTTTGTTACTTTCATTGATAATTGCACTAGATACTGTTATGTGTATCTATTGAAAGGCAAAGATGAAGACTTAGAAGCATTCAAAAATTATAAGAATAAAGTTGAGAATCAAATTGGTTAATGAATTAAAAGAATTCGAAATGATCGAGGAGGAGAATATGATGGTCCATTTGATAGATTTTGTGTAGACTCTTATTCATCAAACAATAGCCCCTTACTCTCCTCAATCAAATGGAATTACTAAGCATAAGAACTAAATTCTTAAAGAAATGATGAATGGTATGTTGATAACTTCAGGCTTACCCAAGGATTTACAGGGGGAGGGGGGAGCTATTTTATCGGTAAATCGTATTCTCAATAAATCCCTAACAAAATGAAAGATAAAACTCCTTATGAGTTATGGAAGGGTCATAAGCCTTCTTATAAATATCTAAAAGTGTGAAGGTGTTTGGCTAAGGTGAAAATACCAAAGCCAAAGCAAACCAAAGTAGGACGAAAGACAAACGATTGTATTTTTATTGGATATACCAATAATAGTAGTGAATATCAATTTTTGGGACACGAATCAGTAGTTCCTGATGTACATATTGGAACAACAATTGAATCAAGGAATATTGTATTTTTTTTTTGAAGATATCTTTCTTGCAAAGATAGGAAAGAAGAAAGTTCAAATAAAAAAACTTATGAAACTGCAAATAAGGATAATCTTAGAAATAATGAAGAATTAAGACGCAGTAAGAGGACCAAAATACTAAATTCATTTAGTCCTGATTTCATGACTTATATGTTGGAAAATGAACCAAGGACGATAAGCAAAGCCTTATCAAGTCCCGAGGCTCCCTTTTGGAAAGAAACTATCAATAGTGAAAGAAATTTTATCATGCAAAATCATACTTGAGAATTGGTAGATATTCCACTTGGAATCAAGCCTTTAGGATGTAAATAGATCCTAAAGAAGAAATACAAGGCTGATGGAACTATTGAAAAGTACACGGTAAGACTAGTGGCAAAGGTATTCAAACAAAAGGAAGGCCTTGACTTCTTTGATACCTATTCACTAGTAACATGGATCACATCCATTCCAGTACTCATTGCTATTGCTACAATACATAACCTTGAGATATATCAAATGGATGTGAAAATAACCTTTCTAAATGGTGAATTAGAAGAAGAAAGATATATGGAGCAACCAGAAGTGTTTGTGGCTCTGAGATAAGAAAATAATGTATGTAGACTCGTGAAGTCACTATATGACCTAAAATAAGCACCAAAATAGTGGCACGAGAAATTTGACAAAACTATGATGTCAAATGGATTTAAAATAAATGAGCCTGGGATTCATATAAGAGGACAAGGAAATTTCAAGAAAGATAATACATTTGAATGGTGGAATTTACCATCCGCCCAGCAGCAAACTGGAGCAATTCTAACATTACCAACTTAATTGGGGGAGATAGAAGATGTTTTCCTACGATGGGAGGCAATTACAAAAAATGTGGTCGCCCTACAAAACTTTGCGGATACTCAAGACAAGGCAGATTTCATTGAAAACCTGCTTGGAGAAGCTGAAAGGTTAACCTGGATTCAATGGCGAATGGCCTTCCCAAATGAATACCAGGAGTTAGTAAAATTAGCAGAAGGTTGCAACGGTGATAAATGCATATATATCAAGGGCACACCTGACTCATTTGTCATTATCTGTCTATATGTAGATGATATGCTCATTATGGATAGTAGTCATGATATAATCATAACTACTAAGAAGATGTTGACCAAAACCTTTGATATGAAAGATATGGGTATAACAGACACTATACTCGGGATTAAGATCGATAAGACATTAGATGGAATTATCCTTTCATAATCTTATTATATTGAGACAATATAAGAAAATTTAATGTATATGATCTTTCCCCGATAAAAAACATCGATGGACTTAAGCTTGCACTTGGCTAAGAACTATGGTGAACCTGTATCCCAATTGGAATATTTGTGGATAATTGACAGTTTGATGTATATTACTAATTGCACACGTCTAGATATTGCCTATGTAGTCAACAAATCAAGTAGATTTATAAGCAATCCAAATGATAACCATTGGAAGGCATTAATAAGGGTTCTTAAATATTTAAGATATACCTTAGAGTATAGATTACATTATACGAGATATCCAGCGGTACTAGAAGGCTATTGTGATACAAACTGAATATGATACAAAAGACTCTAAATCCAACAATGGATATGTATTTACCATTAGTGGTGGAACAGTGTCCTGGATTGAAACAAACTTGTATAGCTCGATCAACTATGGAATTTGAGTTAATATAGCCTTAGATAAAGTCGCATAAGAAGATGAATAGTTTCATAACCTCTTAGAAGATATCCCATGTTGGGAAAAACCAGTGTCTGCGTGATGATATATTATGATAATCAATCAACAATTGCAAGGACACAAAATAGCTTGTATAATGGTATGTCAAATCAAAAGATAACTTGGCAGCTCCATTTACAAAAGGTTTGAATAGAGATCAAATATACTGCACATCAAGAGGAATAGGATTAAAAACCTACAAATAAGAATATTCATAGTGCTAACCCAAGCTTGATGATTGGAGATTCCAAGATCTTAGTTCAATGGGACAACGAAATTATAAAAGTTCATGTGAGTACTTGGACTAGTTCCCCTCTCATTCCTAAGATGGAAAAGTGTTGCCTATGATATGTAGTGAGGTTAAGTTATAAACTTTTAATGACTCCTATACTTGAAAAAGTAGAGTATGGTAGGATACTCATTATAGGAGGTCATCTATATAAGTATGCAAATGGGTCGCTTCAATAAAAAATACTTATAAATCCAAGATGTTGCTCATGGCCAAAATGGAAAAAATAGTGAGAACTATGAAGAAGTGAGAAATATTATTGTGTATGTATCATTGTCTTGGTTTACACAAATGGTTAAGTAGTTCAAGATATCACATTCACTAAGTAGCCTATTAAATCTGATGATGTTTTACTATAGAAGGTTCAAAGGCACAAACTAGCTCTCCTGATACAATAATCTTTCGATTGAACTCTCCTTAGGTAATATCATGCATGCATTAATTTTCATGCATGTGGGGGATTATTGGATACATAATATGAATGAGAATTAAATCCAAATTGTTGGATCGAGATTGACAAATATGGATCATCAATTTGAGAAGGAATTTGGATGAATCAATCTCAACCATTGATTGACATCCAAATAAAGAGGCATTGTATCTCTTGGGAAGGGGTGTAATCTAAATCATCCCATTTAAGTTTAATGGTTGAGATCTAATTGAATCAAGAGGTTCTTATATCCTTTCACTTAGTATAAATAAGACCCCTCTCCTTCTCATTTCACTCACTCAATTCATTCCAATTCAAAGCAAGCATTGCATTCCTTACTTACATTTGGAGAGTTTGAGAAGCTTCTTCAGTTAGGAGGTCTTGTGATTTGTTGTACTACTATCGCACGTATTTCATGAGTACCATGTGTGGGGCAAGGACAAATTCATCTTAAAGAAAAATAGAGTCTAACTCTAGCCTCGACTTCCCCAAAGCGGTGTCATACCGTCATTCTATCCATGCTAAAATTGCACCACCACCAGATCCGAACAGGTACATGGAATGATTAGAAAATGGATCTATTAAAGGCTATGTAAAGTAAGGAAAGGAAATGAAGGTGTTATCAATGGACAACACTACCCAAAATGCTCTTGGATTACTATAGAATTTAATGATTATGTCCATGCAACGTACCGTAGTAGCATAGGTATACAGATTTAGTGACCTCATGGTATTCTTGTAGAATTCTGAACAAACGTCTAGACTTATCAATTGATTACAACTAAGTAATTTATCTAAACTATATTGTCTTATAATGTCTACAACATCTTGAGAAAACTCTAAGAAGAATTTGTTGGGAGATTGTTGGTACAATCATCCCTGGGTCAAGTTTGACCAATTTGACTAAGCTTAAGTGGATTCGAGTTTGAGTTTCAATGTTTGAACAATATGTTTATAAAATATTTAAAAGAGGTCAAGTAGGTAAAGGTTGATGGGATACTAGATTGTGGAGAACCAGATACTTGACTAGTAAAGTCCTAACTTGAGGATTAGGCAAGTGTAAAGTCTTAACTAGAGGTTAGGCAAGACAAATTCATAACTGGAGGTTAGGGAAAGGAAAAGCCCTAACTGGTGGTTACGCAAAGGAAAGTCTAAATGGATCAAGGAGGATCGCACATTGTCAAAGGGAAGTCCTAACTGTGGTTAGGAAAAGGAAAGTCTAAGTGGGTCACCACACATTAGCAAAAAAAAGTCCTAACTGCAGTTAGGCAAAGGAAAGTCCAAGTAGGTCAAGGAGGACCATACGTTAGTAAAGGGAAGACCTAATTGTAGTTAGACAAAGGAAAATCCAAGTAGGTTAAGGAGGACCACACATTTCTAAAGGGAAGTCTTGACTATGATTAGGCAAAAGAAAGTCCAAGTGGATCAAGAAGGGTCACACGTTGGCAAAAGAAAATCCTAACTATGGTTAGGCAAAGGAAAGTCCAAATGGGTCATGAAGGACTGCACATTGGCAAAGGAAAGTCCTAACTAGGGTTAGGCAAAGGGAAGTCCAAGTGGGTCAAGGAGGGTTGCATGTTGGTTAGAGAAAAGTTCTAACTGCGGTTAAACAGAGAAAAATCCGAATGGATCAAGGAGAACCGCACTTGGTGATTGGAAGTCCAACGTAAAGTTGGCAAAGTCCAAGTATGTCAAAGGTTGACTGAACACTTGGTTGGGAAGTCTTAATAGGTCATGGTGTTGGTGCAATTTCTCCTAGGTCAAAGTTGACCAAGTTGACTAAACTTGAGTTAACTGATCTTGGATTTCAATGTTTAACAATATGAAAGGAAGAAGTCAAATAGGTCACGGTTGATTAGATATTTGACAATATATGAAGATTGCTAGTGCAATTATCCATATGAGAGATTGACTATCAAAGGTTAATCAGAAGATTTTAGTAGGTCAAGGTTAACCGGATACTTGATTGGAAAGTCCTAACTGGAGGTTAGATAAGGGCAAAACTATCAAGAAGGTTGGCAGAAGAAGAAAATCCAAGTGAGTTAGTGTTGACTGGACACTTGGTATTGGAAAGTCCCGGTAAGTGAAGCCAAGAAATTGGAAAGTCCCGGTGAGTGAAGTCAAGCAGTTGAAAAGTCTCGATAAGTGAAGCTAGCTAATTGGAAAGTCCAGGTAGGTGAAGCCGGGCAATTGGAATGTCCTAGTAAGTGAAGTCGAGCAGTTGGAAAGTCCCGGTAAGTGAAGTCGGGTAGTTAGAAAGTCCTGGTAAGTGAAATTAGGCAGTTGAGAAGCCCTAATAAGTGAAGCTAGGTAGACAGTAAAAAGTCCTAGTAAGTGAAGCCATGTGAAAAGTCCTGGTAAATGAAACTAGACAAATGGAAATCCTGATGAGTGAAGTCAGATGGAAAAATCCTAGTGAGTGAAGCTATGTGGTAAAAAGTCCTAGTGAGTAAAGCCAGACATATGGATTAGGGCATATTGTTGCGAGAACAGAAGGTGGCGGAATCGATTAGGCAAGTATTTTTGTCGAGAAAAAATGAATCGATTGAGGCAATCGATTAAGAAGGCTTAATCGATTGTGTTAATCAATTAAGACCTTTTCGTAAGTGAATAGAGAGTTGCAGAATTGATTGAGCAATCGATTAAGACTCTCTGAATCGATTGGGATGGCTCACCAATCAATTAGGGTTCAAAAAGAGACGTTTTACAGGTGTGCAAATGGTTGGATGACATGGCAATCAATTAGGAAAAAACTAAATCAATTGGGAGGCATTGAAGAACCCTCGAAAAGGGCTTTTGCCGAGATTTGAAAGGTAGAATTCTCCACATTCTTCTCCAATACTCATCGCCGGTTCTTGGGAGCTTAGAGTTGAAGTGTTACTGTATTTCCAAGCTTACAAGAGACTTCTACATCAACAAGAGAATAAGCAAGAAGAGGTTTTTCACTTGTAATATTGCATTTGCTTCTTGCATTGAATTGTATTCTTGTTGAGAGTGTTGTATGAGGTTTTTCCACCTCTAGAGTGTTTCCGAGAAGAAGTTCTTTTATAGTGGATGTGTGAGAGAAAGCCGGATTCTTGAATCAGTCATCTCGTTGGGATGGATACCAAGTAAATCCTTTATGTTAGCATTGAGAGGTGTTTTCTTCAAGTATTATATTGTAAATCATCATAGACGAAGTGAGAGAACTATTCACCCTCCTCCTCTAGCTCCGGAGTGTCACAACACACGGTTGACCAAAAGTTGGGTAAGGGAACCCTAGACTTGGATTAAGTAAATTAGGGTTAGAGCATACGATTGGATAATTAATGGACCAAGTTCAGTCAATTAGTGGATCGATTGGGAGTTGTGTCGTGAGAGAGGAGAAGACTAAATCGATTAGCCAATTGTTTAAGCCTTCACCAATCGATTGGGACCTAATCGTGATTACAGAGATGTGCTAAATCGATTGGTCAATCGATTCAGCCTTCTAATCGATTAGACAATTGATTGAGGAGTTGTTTTTTTATTGTGTGGAGTTTAGTCGATTAGATAATCGATTGAGAGAAATTCATGATCAAATAGTGGGTTTCAAAATCAATCAGGTGATCGATTGGAGTCGCATAATCGATTGACTAATCGATTAAGAGAAGAAGAAAAGAATCGTTGTGAGGTTTGGACAGTTAGATTTGCTTGGATCTAACATGACAACCGATTGGTAGTAAGGTTAATCGATTAGGAACTCTAATCTATGGGATACAAAGGCTTTCGAAAATTCAAATCAGAACATATTCTTCTCCACCCTCTCTACTAGTTCTTGAAATTTCTTGAAGATAAGTGTTACTACACTTTCCAAGTATCAAAAGACAATCCACAATAACAAAAGATCAAGAATAAAAGTCGTTCGTTGTTATATTCATTTCTTTGTTCTTGATATCCTAACAGAATTGGGCACTGGTAATCAAAAATATCCTGAGCCGAACAGTGGCCTCATTCCTCGATTGTAAAATGAGCATCAGTAATGAGCATAGAAATTAATGTAATTTGGGAAGGCCTCTCGATCATTGGTCTTAACTTGACGTTTAGACATATATTGATGTTTATGAAGGACATGAAATAAAACAAACAAAAAGATGATTAGTGCATATTAAATGAAAAAAAATATATCAAAATTTAACCTGAAGGATTTATAGATCATTATTGACAAGGCATGGTGTTTAAAGGCTTGTCGGGAGCTGTTGGAGATGACTAATGACTTCTCCGACAATGTTTTTTTAGAGGCATTTTCAATATAAAATTTTGGACTTTAGTGGACTAAAGGAAAGGATTATGTTAGTCGACTAGGAACACTTTATAACCATAAATAGGGAGGATGATGATTATATATATGTCTAATATTTGTTTTCAATCCACAACCTCTTCTTTATTGAAATAGAACAAGATTTCCTTGTGACATCTTCGCCTGACTTATCAAGCTCAAACTATCTCATATACTTCAAACTGTCTCATATTTTATTAAACATTAAATTTTATTAATTTAGACTTTTTCTAATTTCTAAATCTTCAATTGGTTATAGGTTCATGAAATATTATTTTTCTCGAGTGCACGTCAACACCCTCCTGCAAGAACACCACGAATGAATAGCATTTTCAAAAAATAAAATATAATATAACTTGCTTTCATAAGTCTAAAAGATAGACCAAGTAATAATTGGTTTCATTAAGAGCCAAATATGCTCTAAATTTTAATAATTTATTTAAAAAAACTCCTAAAATTTTACTTATATCAAAATGCCTTTCAATGTTTTCTTTATACTATCAAAAATAACTCTTAATAATAGATTAGCAATTTTGTTAAATGCTAAAATATTATATTTTAGTCTTCGAAATTAGAAAGCATAGAAAACGGTACTCTAATGGTAGAATGCAACTGTTAGAGGATATTTAATTATGAATAAAACCTTGAGAACAAGCGAAAAGAAAAAACAATTAGACCTTTAAAGTTTAACAATTCCTAAAAAAAATACACAAGACCAAACTGCCGATCATACACTGCCGATAAATATCAAAAATATTGTTAGAAAGTAAAATACCAAGACTGGAATATTGATGTCGCAGATAAAAGTACATCTGCCATAATACACTTGAAGCTCCACTATATTACTCAACTGTGCTTGTTAACCACTCTGTTATCCCTCCCGGTCTCAAAAATTGCATGGTAGCAATGAGCCTCAGGGGCAAGGGAGAAAACCAGAGCGATTGATTAGAGAAAATTAAAAATAAAAATAAACAACATAATCAAGATTAAGTATACGACAAAATTTCGTTGACTTCATTGTGATATCCTGAGAGGTTGATTTCCTGGTCTTAAAGACTCTAATTTTGCCTTCGAATTTTGTTCTGCTTTTTGTTTGGCAGAATGTTGGAATAAGTCTGGCCTATCGAAAGATTGTGGGGATTTTCTCAACTTTAGCTTGCCTCCATATTCTAAATCCCTGAAAAAGAAGTTTAAATAACTGAATCAGGAAAAGGGAATAATAACGAACATCAGTATGGCATCTGCTCTCTTAGTAACAGGAGCAAAAGAATTAACAAAGTAGTAAAGGCAAGAACTAATTTTGAGCCGGTGAGAAGAATTGGCCATGATGAAGATCTCTCATCTATGAATGTAAGTTTGTGTCATTAAAAAGCTAATTGTTCCTACATTTTCCTGAAAAAGTTCAAACAATAAGATAATAAGGCAAACCTATTAATTTAAGGAAAGTTGTTTTTTTAAGCGTATTAGAGCATTACAACTTATTGTCATTCAATCCAATCACGATGCTGCTCCTCTTCAACCTAGAAAATGATATCCATTCTAATCACATCATGGAAACCAGAAAACTAACAGGACTTTTTTATAGTTTTTTTAGAATTATTCTGAAAGGAGTACCCGGCATGAATAACAGTTAGAAATTTAGTGCTAGATCGTACTTTTTTGATGAAAAGGTTAAGAAATAAGAACTAAGCTAAATGAATAGTTCACTCTACAGTACAAATAAATTATAATGAATATTTGAGGTAAAGAACCTTACCATTCATCTAGTGCATATCTAATACTTGTACTTGTTGAGCTTTCTATATCATTCTGTCCCAATTTACGCAATTCAGTATCATCCCATCTTGGGACTGCATGAAAGAAAAGGTGGATCTTAATTAACACAGAAGGGTTAATTATGAAGAATGGCGACTGGCAGAAAGGCTTTACCGAATTCTAGGATGCCATCTCACCACCAAACTCTTTCAAGCCTGCTGTGAGCAGGTTAAAAAAATAATTCTGAGACTTTATCTGGTCATCTGCAATAGTGCGTCTTGAGTTAAGTGACCTTTCTGCATAAGTTGATCTAGTCTTTTGCAACCTAGGGACCAAGATTGTGTTTTCGCCTTTCTTCACTTTCTCTTTGTTATCAGAAATGTTAGATGATTTTCCATTACAGCTTCCAATCTTCACTATTTCTAAGTTATTTGCTTTGCTCAATCCAGATCCGAGGTGCTGTGAACAAGAATGCTTTGCTGCAGCAACATTTTTAATGGCCTCAGATGTTGATAAAACCTGATCATCCTTCAGTGAAATTTTTAATCTTCCACTTTGTTTTTTCTTTTTTATGGATCTTTGGATCAAGCGCAGTTTTAAAGAAGCAAGAAATAGATGATTGTGGAAAAAGAGTAGGCCCTCCTGTGCAGAATTAGCATACTTTTGCTGCTTCAGTTTTGTTGGATTATGCTGTTTCTTTGAAGCAGACTTCTGTTTAGGAAAATTGTTCTCTTTAATATGCACATTAGATGAGTCTCTTTCATTCTGATATTTACTCTGGCAAGGCAAACAGGAAGCATCACATCTTTCACCATCACAATTGCTGCTATGAACAAGGTGAAGAGAGACACCCTTCTCAACATTAACTTGGGAGAGGCCTTTTTCCATACCTTCTTCCGCTTCATCGAAGGGCTGATGCACTAGGTTCTTAGAAACTACTACAGATGATGAACTTGCTACAAATGTTGAAGTCCATTGCTGTGATTCTTTCTTTAAACAGTTGCCATCTTCTTGCAAAGAGGAAATTTCTACTCCAGTTACCTGGTCTTCTGGAATTCCATCTAGAGAAGCATCCCTATTCAGTATAGTATATGGTGATTGAGGTGCAGGTATATTAGATGAAGTATACATTGCGAGACCAGATTGAGTAATAGTGCTACAAGTTCTCAAATTGCCAGGGATAGATTCCAAGGTGCTGGAACTTTTTTCTATCAAAGCGGTCTGAATTACTCCATTTGCAACCAAAGTTGCTACAGATGTCAATATTGTTGGCAAACATTCTGTCATTAAGCAGTTGTCATCTCCTTTTGAAGTGGAATTGTCTACTCCAACTGCCTGACTTTTATCTTGAAATTTTGGAATTTCATCTAGGGCAGTCTTGCCATTCAGTATAGTAGATGATGACATAAGTAAAGGTACATTAGCTGAAGTATCACTTGCAAGACCAGATTCAATAATAACACTTGAGGTTCCAAATTTGGCAGGGATGGATTCCAAGGTGATGGAACTTTGTTCTATCAAATCATTCAGAATTACTCTATTGGATACATAAATTGTGGTGGATGTTGATACCATTTGTTTTAATTCTTTCTTTGTGTTGCCACCCACTTTCAAAGTGAAAATTTCAACTCCATTTACCTGGTTATTATCTTGCATTTTTGGAGTTTGAGCAGCGTCAACATTCACTATGGTAGATGATGATTTAGATAAAGGTACATCAGATGAAGTATCCATTGCAGAATTAGATTGAATAATAGTGCTATAATTACCCATATTAGCAGAAATAGATTCCAAGTTGCTGGGGCCTTTTTCTATCAAGCCATTCACAATTGCTCCATCTGAAACAAGAGTTACAACAGATGTTGGTATTGTTTGCTGCAATTCTTTCTTCATGAAGTTGCCATCAGCTTGCAAAGTGGAAACTTGTACTCCGATTACCTCGTTATTGTCTTGCGTTTTTGAAATTTCATTTAGAGCAGTATCACCATTCAGTGTAGATGATGATTTAGGTAAAGGTACATTAGATGAAATATCCATTTCAGAACCAGATTGAAGAATGGTGCTGGAATTTTCCAATTTCTCAGGCATAGATTCTGAACTTTTTCTTATCAAACCATTCTTAATTACTCCATTAGGGATCAATCTCTTTCCCATGGGATTAGTCCCATCTTTGAATAATGAATTGGCAAATCCTTTAGGTATAGGACTTCTGTTTCGAACATAAAATAACATATATGCTTTCTGCATCAAGACAGTCTTTTCACTAACCTGGTGGACCTGAAAATGAACATTAGACAGATGAACAAAATAAATCATTTTTATGATTATAGGGATATTCAAATGGATTCAATACTATTTTCCCAAGGCAGTGCATATTCATTGCCATGGTATCTTCACAAAATGATGATAAGCATAGTTCTTTCCATATTCATTTTACCATTTGATGTGCTTCCGCTTGTGTCAGCTTTTCGTGTGATTTTTTCTACATATATTAAGCAGGAACAAGAATTCATAGAGAGTTTTATCCGTGTTATTCTCACAAATCGATGATAAACATAAATCTTTCCATTTCATTTTACCTTTTGATTTGCTTCTGCTTGTGTCAACTTTCCGTGTGGTTTTTTCTACATGTACTAATTTGGGTTAATTTCTTTTGTCACCAAGAGTGAATATACTGAAAAGTGGTATGTGATTTTAGACCATAATCAAGGGAATTACCACACTTTTAACATGTGCACATTAACTACCATAGCATGTGAACTTTAACTATGGTAGATTGTAATTTACCAGACACATAAAGTGACATCATAAAGGAAATGAAACCTGATTGTCATCCAGAGAGTGCCATATGCCACTTGAGGTGCGAACATAACAATAATAGTGTCCAGAGTGCGTACTCCAACCAACATGCACCAATACACCATAAAGGGTGTACTTTAAGTCTCCTTCCTGCGAATTTCAACATTACTAAAAACAGGTTAGAAATGAAAGCATTGGATTAAGATATACAACGATGAGAAAATTTAGATTACCGGTTGATCACTGACAAAAGGTTGCAAGTCCAGAGTTGGTTCAAAAGCCACTCTCTTGTCAATCTTTTGATCAGGATCATAAGAACTAAAACGTTTGAGATGAATGGTAAGAACATGTGGAGGTTTGTGAATGCTAAGCTGCTTAAGGGCCCTAACTTTCTCCTTGCAGTTTTGGCAGTGGTAATGCTTCTGACCTCCATCTAATTGCTCCACAGCAGTGAAATGTGTAAGTGCATTCCGCAATGAGTTGGTTTTCGCTATTTCAAGACTCAAGTCTAAGAAGGGATCAAACTTATTAGAAGAGTAGGTACATTGTGTGCATTTAACCTGCAACATATCATGCATGAAAGACTGAAGTAATTACTTTGGTATTATGTGTAATATGAAACAAAATAAGATAAAATACTCACGTTCAAATTATGTGAATATAAAATATTGTATAAAAGCATCAAAACCATTAAAAGGGACCCTTGGTATCTGATTTTGCTATAAATATTATGGAAAGATGTGGGATCCAGAAAAAATAAGTGAGAACTGCTAGTTGATTGCTAACCTCTTATCTCAATAATTGGAACTCTTAGGAAAATCAATCTATATATCAATATCCTTAATAAGAATAAATCTCAATGAAAACGTTAAGTAGCATATGAAGACACAAGGAACATAGTTTTCTATTTATCCTTTCAAAGAAAAATGATAATACATAATTCATTTATCAGTAACATTGTTGTGGATTATAAAGATTTCAACAGGAGTATAGTTACCTGACTTCGCAAACGGCCACCAAATATCTTGTGTACCAAGCTTTTCTCATACGCACTAGGAGACTCACTAGGCACTCCGGATGGTAAACAACATTTATGCATTGATTCAAGCAAGTTGACCATATACTCATGTGCATCTTCCTGTCTCAAATTGCGAAAACTGCGTGATACACCTGAATACATAATTAAGGTTTGGACTTAAAAGAAATGTGAAAGACAAGCAAGGTCCCAATCTAACAAAAGGATTTCATTTGCAAGTCTTGAATGTTCAGTGTTTTAACAAAAACAAGTTAACTGAACTTAGATGAAAAGTTGTGATAAGCTATACAAAATTTGTATCATAAGTAGGATACACCGCAAGTTCTTTACAAGATGAGAAGGAGACACTATCTTTCCACTTGATTGTAGAGCAGTATTAACATGATTCTGAAGGGCACACATTGCACAAAATCCAGCTGTATGACCTACAGTCAAAAATCAAGGATGGGACAAAAAAATTAGTAGATACTCTCAGTGGGAAAAAAACAGATGTGTGCCAAACAAAATTAGCACTACAAAAAGTTAACTTTTTTCTGTTTTCAAGTAGATTGTTCAGCCTTTAAACTGACTCTTAGGATAGAAATCCAAGATGTTAGATTATAGCATAAAAGATTAACACAATCATAAGATATTGCAACACAAATATGGTGCAAAGCAACTGTGAATTAATACTCCTATCTGATGATCATTTAGTTAACCATTAAATTAAGTTCATAACGACACTGTTGTATGAATATTTGCAAAAACTAAACATTGCCCATCCACATCCCATCTACAGATGCATGAACAGGAAACGTTGTATGAACAGGCTGAAAAGATAAGCATTGTCCACCAACATTCCTTCTGAAAAATAGATGAGCAAAATATGCCACTCTTGTGAACTTATCAAAGACATAGTCAAATAAAAGTAAATCAAGAAGAATAACCACATTAGGAACTTCAATATTGGTTGTGCCTTAAAAGTTCATAATCCACAAAAATGAAAAGATACTGAAAACAAAGATCAGTCAAATAATAAAGTACAATATGCAGATTCACTTCTAATAAAGAAAAATGCAAGAAAAAACCCAAAACACTACATAATATTGATAAAAATAACAATAAAATAACATTGCTATGTGCCAATTTAAAAGCATGAAACAAAAAAATACCCTAGTCAAACTGTGTAAATTAACTGTTAACTGCAGCTTCTTAGTGTCATTTATGCTGCTTCCAAATGTACACTAGGTTCTTCAATATGGAAGATATTCATATACATCATGAAGAAAATTTCCATAGTTTACAGTTGCTAATCATACTAGATCTACCACGTGTTATTTATGTTGCTTCAAAATGTACACTAGGTTCTTCAATATGGAAGATATTCATATACATCGTGAAGCAAATTTCCATAGTTTACAGACAGTTGCTAATCATAGTAGATCTACCACCTTCTACTTTTGATTGAGGCCAATGATCTATTTAAATTTCTTCTCAATGAAGATAACTAGCTTGACAATTAGTCCTATCTTTTCCCTCCTCCCTTTTTCAATATATATATATATATATATATATAGCCATCATAAGTATGTAATAGTTGCACCAAAATCATTTGACTTTTCAATGTATTACCCATTTTACTTTCCTGTGAAAAAAAATTACAAAGGCAAACAAAAAAAGGTTGCATGGAGACAAAAGGAATCAAACTTCTATACTATTCTGATTTAGTAGAGACTCTTATGAGACATGATGAATAGATCCACTGAATTCACAATGGACTAATTAGCCAAAAGTATGAATAAAAGCGTTCATATCTAGAACCATCAACATCTAAAAAAAATAGAAAAGCTAACTAAATACCACAATCTAAACCTGTATAATGTGCAAAAGGATTTGCTATGCTCCCTAATGACCTAGAACAGGAAATGTTAAATGCCCATTTTGATGATAATGTAACATTTTATTTTAGAAAAATCTAAAATAATTCAGCCACATCTGTAAAATAAGAAATATGCAACGGGACAGAAACTTACAAGAAGATTTATGTTTTCCACTTTGCAAATAAGCAGCAAAAGGCTCAGTGTATGTAAGGCATTGGAGAACCGAATTAAGAAAACAAGTATTGCCAAGATTTGCTAGACCAGCACCCTAGAAGACAGTGTAATGGGGAAGTTAAGCAAAATATACCAGAAGGAAAAGGTAGTTAAACCAGCAACTCAACTAAAGTTACTAAAGCTAATACTAAAAATATTAGAGAGAGGAGAAAAATGAGGCAACTCATTTCCACAGATGCAGAAATAGCATAGAATTAAATTATATAGAACCCATCTTCTACATTTAGAATTACTTTCATATTATCTCGAGTTCATAAGAAACCCTTTTCAGTAATAAACCTTCAGATTCAGAAATAAACATAAAATCATTAACGACAAAAAAATAAGTTTGCAGATTCTTCCCTCCTAACAAAAAAACTACCAACCAAATGACTTACTATTCTCTTGAAGGTGATCCTGCGGCTAAGCTCCGGATCTAATTCTAGCTCGCAAAACTCAGACTCCCGTGGCCGCTTCCGCAATGACAGAGCGGCCGCCGCAGTCGCTCTGCAAGCAGACTTACCGGGACCCGAGAATGGTTTCAGGGTCTCGGGACGGGAATTCCCTTTAGCACTGGGGAAGGATGACGGAGGCTTAAGCGAGGTGTCGAAGTCGATCTGTCTCTGAAAAAAGACTTCCACCTGAGAGGCGACGGAGACGGCGATGCCCTCCTTAACGTCGGCCGCCGCCAGAAACGAACCCTCCGCCATCGAGAGGCGAGAATGGTCAGCGCCTGGGGTTTCAACGCGAAATCGGGTAAATGGGCGACGGGGGGGATCGAGGGTTTCGTTTTTTACGCCGCCCTTGCGTTAGTAATTCGCAGCTTCGCCTGCTTCCGCTCCCTCAGCCATTCGTGGCGTATAAAACCCCTTCAAGAAGCATCGGGCGGCGGAGAAGGGTCTATCAGAGTAGGAAGAAATCTGAACCGTCGAATCTCCTTCGGCCAGTTGGGTTTATTAACATGCTACTGCAGAGAGGAAGGTTTGTGATTCGTTCATCCGGTAACGTGCGGTTTTACGCACTCCAGTTTTAGTTTTTTTCATTAGGAGCGTATTATTAAAAAAATAAATTACTATACTTCTATGTATTTAAATAAAAAATAAAAAATAAATTTATAATAAAATTTACATAAATGAGTTTAATTATAAATTATTCATAAATATTAACAAATCAATTCACAAGTGTTTAATCTTATTTATTTTAATTTTATTTATCCAACTGAAATATTAAATATACACCTCGTTAGTTAGTTCACAGACAAATCTTTTCTTTTTTAATCAAAATATGTCAACAAAAATTAATCTTTAATGAGTCCATGTACTAATACTCTTAATAATAGAAACTGAGAAGTGGGAGGATAGACAAATAAACATTTGTTGTTAATCATATAAAAAGAGTTTCAACCAATGTTTTTTTTTTAAAAAAAAGAATGTCTTCTTTCACAAACAAATAGTTAGTTTCCTAAACTTTTTCTTCAATCCCTTTCTCTGATTTTCTTTGTTAACGTTCCCTGACCAAATATACTTTTTTACTTATACATCAATTTATTTAATTATCCTCATTTTCTATTTAATCCCACTAATACTTCCTCCATTCCCAACGTACTTCCCAACTTCCAATGCATTCTTTTGACTTTGACCCTAAATTATTGGCAATCATCCAAATCAATTCTATCGACGTTGAAGTCAAAAATCAGAGAGACGGCAAAATCTAACTTTTACCTTCAAGTGCAAAGCTTAAATACTTTGATTTGAAGTGCAAAACTTTTGAAATCCAATGAAGACCTCGCCTTTCACCTTTAACCTAAGAAGCATTGATGAACGCCAAGTCTGAAGAAGTAAGAAAGTGGTAATTGGAATAACTAGAGGACAACTAACGTGAATAAGCAGTTTGCATTGTATTTCGAAGGCAAAAATAGACCTATTCAAGTATAAGGTAAGTTATGTTTTGTGCCCTAAAATTTAGATTATTATTTGTGTATGTTTTTGTAAAATGATACAAAAAATTTAAACCTTAGTTCATTGGTATTGTTGATTTTATTAGTTTGAATAAAATTAGGTTTCAGTGTTCGAATTGTAATTTTATGAATGAGTTTGTGTTGCATCTTCTTCAATTCAAAGAATAAATGAGATATGTGGGTGTTTTGTAATAATTATCAATAAACTGAGTAATATACCCAATTTAAGCACTTTGATGCCTAAAATTTTTAGTGTTTGTACTTTAGAGTATGAATGGATAAATTGCTCTATTTTTTGGTGGTATTGATTTTGTTAGCTCGAATAAAATTAATTTTGATATTTAAATTGTAATTTTATGACTGTGTTTGTGTTTTATCTTCTTCAATTAAAGAATTAAAAGGGATATGTTACTTTTATGTATTGATTATCAATAAACTGAATAAATATACTCAATTTAAGCACTTCGATGCTCAATTTAGTTTTGTACTTTATGATATGAATTATAAATAAATTAGGTTTGGCTAAATTGCTCTCTTTTTTAGCGTTATCAATATTGTAAGTTTGAATAAAATTGGATTCTAATTTCTAATTGCAATTTTTAAAATGTGTTTGTATTTTATCTTCTTTTATTGAATGATTTAATAAAATGTGTAGTTGTTGCATAATGATTATCAATAAACTGAATAATATACACAATTTAAGTGGTCTGATGTCCAATTTTGTATGATTTATTCTTGATGGTATAACTAATAAATTAATTTATTTTTGTTAAATTGTTAATTTATATTTTATGCAGAAATGAAAAAGAAAGCTCAAAAATTAAAGATGGTTACAAAGAGCACTATGGAGAAGATTAAGGGGAAATCCATAAAGAAGGATAAGGGTAAGAAAGTAAAGGAATATGAGGGAAAGAGCAAGAGTAGCAAGCAATCTTATCTGTGTTGTTCACTAACATATTTCAAAGATGTATTGGATGAAGTATTACCCAATTTGGATAATAAGCAAAAAGAGAGGATTAAAAGCACTCCACTTACTCATAGCTTGAGATACCTGAGATGCCCATTAGTAATACCAAAATTGATTTAGTTTTAAAGAGATTCTAGCAATTGTCTTTTATTCTTCCTTGTTTAGTGACAACATTGTAGTTTCATTCACATTGATTGAGTTTAGTATCATCCTTGGTTTGGCCCATATGGGGCAATTAGTTGATCTAGATGCAATCATGGAGTCCAAATTTATTATTCGGCTATTTGGAAGAAAAGTTGGTAACGTAAATAGAACCACGATTTATGATAATATGCGTTTATTGGCTAGATCAGAGAAGGATTCTAAAGTAGATGATTTTGTTAGACTATTAATTTGTCATCTATTTAATTATCTTATTTTTCCTGTTGGTAACTATTTCACTCCTCGATTTATTATGTCCTACATTAATAACCTAATGAGGTTCTTTAATTACTTGTGGGGAGATGCAACATATAGATTTTTGTGTCACCAAATTATCTTACATACTGTAATGACAAAGGAAAGGTTGGAAACAAAATATATATAGACAGTTGTACTGTTAGCTTGATGGTGAGTTTTAAATTTTTAAAGTACGATTGTGATATGTTTCATATTATTATATTAATCTCTTTATGTATTTAAGTGTGGTTATATAAAAGAATTCCTTCATTTGGACATGCATGTTCTTTATGTTATTTTCCCTGATTGTTTTTCTAGGAACAATGTAAGATTTTGATCAAATGTGATGTTATTGAGAAATTATTTACAGGTATTAAGTTAAGTAGGATAAGTTGCTATTTTTTATTATGTTTTTTATAAATATGATTGTAAAAATGACATTTTGTTTATAATTGTGAAATTGTATGGGATATAGTATCATTTTTGGATGAGAAAATACTGTTAAGTGGAAAACAAGGAAGTTCTTCAATAAATGTAGAAATAATGAAATTATTATGTTAAATAATGATGATAAGACATTTTTTTGACTACATTACTCTTATTTTTTAGGTAACACGTTGTGTAAGATGTTTTGGATTTGCTAATATGAAGAGGATGACTGAACTAAGTAGTGCAAATAAGAGTAATGATGAGGAGCAATAAAAAGTTAATGAAGATTTAGGTGGTGAGAAATATAATTTTATTTTTGAAGAGAATAAGAATGTAGAGGTTGAAGTTGGTAGTGATAATGAACTTGATGGATTGCTTGAGTTGAATGTGGAAGGGAACGTTGGGTCAACTGCTAACTTTGATGAAAAAAAATGTTAATTTGATGGTTAAAAAAATATTATTTGTTAATCAAATAAATAAAACCAAGGATTGGTAGGATCTAATTTTGGGAATGATTTAGTTGATGAGAGGTACAATGGTGATGGATTGGAAGTAGAAAATAATTATGGGTTTAGAGCTGATTTTAGTAGTGGTTTAAGTGAAGAGCATGTTTGTCACGCCCCGAGGAAGTCCCTGTCCGAAGAAATTTTGGCAGCACCTCCTCTGTACGGGTGACAATCTGAAACATTTCTACAGACACAATATACATCAGCCACATGCGGCTGGAATATATACACAACCACGCAGTTATATAGGCAGCCTACTCGGCTGATACCACAAAAATACAACCACGCAGTTATATATAAATCTAACAACCCACTCGGCTGTACCAAACCAAACACAGCGGAAATCCAATAGACAACACATACAACTATAAACAAAGACTGCTAGCCGGCTAGGCTTACACCACACAACAACACAACACTCCGGAAACAAAACCGGAACACAAAGCCAAATACACACATATCATATACCAAGATAAAAATAAACAAAAATACGGAGACTAGTCTTCTAATGTGGCGTGGGGACCAACAGGTAGGATACTCCAAGCGACACCATAAACAACCTGGTACCTGAAAAAAATAGTGTCCACGGGGGTGAGTTCAACAACTCAGCGGGTAACAATTGATATGCATAATAAAGAAAATAACAACCAGCATTAATCATGCGTACAGTCTCCTGATACAAGAAGGATAAATGCAACTGAATAAAGCAGGAGAAAACTGTATTAACTAGGACCAGGGTATAAGTACAACAGGCTCGTCGGACTGAGAGTGTCATAAATCCTGTATGCATGTCAATCATATGCATCCGTATAAATGCAGCAAGTAAATGCAGCAAACACAAGCAATAAATACATCATGTATATGATGCAAATGTTATGGTCACCCCAGACGCAAGTTAGCCATCTCACACACAATGGTGAGACCGAGTGGGTAGGGCTGTGACAACCATGCACTCTGCCATCACTGCTCCTGATGAGTGACCGAGTGGACGGGATGCTGTCGGAGTACACCTATCCTCCTACCCCAAATCATAAATGGGGGAGCTCAATGCTCTCATCTCCCGGTACACGATGACGGGGAGGAATCTCTGTCGGTTACCACGCTGCGTCACACTACCCATGAGCGGACCAACGGAGCCAAACAGAGTCCAACCGCCTGCCGGCTACCACACTGCTACACTAAACCAGCGGAGCCAAACAGAGTAGAACCATCTACCAGCTACCACGCTGAGTCACCAGACCAACGGAGCCAAACAGCAGAACTGTCACACACCTGTCTGATATACCACTAACCCATGAGTGGTGGTGTGTATAGATACATGTAACTAGCGATGTGCTATACAATAATGGAGCAAACTATCACATAACATGCAATCATGCAAGATGATGCATGACACTAAACATGGCAATATCCTGAACAGCATAGCAATATCCATATATAAATATAAAAATGTGTACCATAGGAGAATGAATCAAATCAAAGGTACACAGATCAGATAAGATATCAAAATCCTAGGTCCTGAACATAATAAATAACATGATTGTGTCACTACCCCTAAAAGCATGTATAATCAGATAAGTACTAACATGATGTGCATAACAAATAAACAAACAAGCATGTAACAGATCGGGTAGTGATCAACCCAAGCAAATAAGAAACACAATCATTGCTATTTGTTAAAAACATTACTATGCATATCAAATGACATAAAGTCAAAGTACCCGCCTCCAAAAAGGAAGAATCGTATCCGGTCCAAATCCGACGTCGAGATGCTCGTCTCGCGTCAAGATCCTGTGTCAATCGATATACTTTTATTTAGCTAAAAATCCAATTGTATAGCTAAATAAAATCCTTAAAAATAATTTAGGGCAAAACCCTAAACTATAAACCTCAACCTACCTAAACAAAATCTAACAATAAATTAGGGTTAGTTACCTAATCTTCAATCCACCATTAGATCAATAATTCAAACTTAATTCCATTACACATAAACAATTATAAGATCCAAATCCAAATAACCAAATAAATCTACACAACCTAATGATCAAATAATTACCAATTAATTATGTGCCAATTTATACCTCACTCACACATATATTCAATCACCTAATCCTTACCTTGTTACTGCTGGATCAAGATTTGTGGCCGAAATTGCTGTCGGCTGCTAAAAACAAAGTAAGTGGCTGTGGAACACTCCTTCACTGCCTGGATTAAACAAGATCAGGAAGAAAAGATCAATCCACAACCAAGAACCTTCCTGCTGGAACTCACTGTGTCGTTCACCTATGAAGCAACCAGGAACAAATCCTTATACCGTGACTAGATGCGAAGCAAGGAAGAACATGAACTGGGATCAATAACCGAAATTATGCCACAACCCTAATTCCACACCACACATCGATTAGGGCTTAGGGCT
Organism: Zingiber officinale; assembly: GCF_018446385.1. NCBI lineage: Eukaryota > Viridiplantae > Streptophyta > Magnoliopsida > Zingiberales > Zingiberaceae > Zingiber > Zingiber officinale. The sequence goes on along the minus strand of NC_056007.1, from coordinate 27,686,338 downwards.
CTGGCCGACGCTAAGGTTCCTGTGGCCGGCGCTCGGACTCTTCTCGTCACCGCAACACAACTCTAGTAGAGTGAAGTCGGCAGTGTTCAACGGGTGTGAGGCTCGGCGAAGTGGCGAAGCAAGGTGGCACTCGGTCGGCGTCGGCTGTGGGATCTTCACGGCAAGGGGCGACGGCAGAGGCTAGGAAGTGGCGTCGGGGCTGGCTAGGGCATGAGCACAGAGAGGGGAAAATCGGCAGATGGGAGGAGGAGGAAGAGAAGTGTCAGCTTCTCTCTTGGTCACGACTTAAGCACGCGGGAGGAGATGGAACCGCCGAGTGATGATTAGGGCACAAGAGGAGAAGAGAAGGCACGGGGGGAGAGGGAAACGGCGACGGGAAGAGAGGAAAAGAGAAAAAAAAGAAAATAAAAATAAAAATTTGACTTTTCCTCGCTAAAATGGGGTAGCCTAAACAGGCTTTCCCCGGGACCCATTTTTATCCCCATAAACCTGTCCATACGATCTCCAAAAAATTTCTAAAAATTTCGAAAATTTTCCTTATCTTTATTCGCCATTTTTCGGTATTTTACATTCTCCCCCACTAATAAAAATTTGATCCCCAAATTTCGTTATCTACCATCAGCAAATACTAACAACAGGTAAAGAATATAAATGCTGAACGGTAAATTAAATCACATACCTCAAGTGAAAAGATGGGGGTATCAACTCGGATAGTATCATCAAACTCTCAGGTAGCATCCTCGTCCGAATGATGTTGTCATCCGACTTTAACCAGCCGGATAGTCTTGTTCTGCAACTGACGCTCTTTTCGGTCCAAAATCCGTACCGGAATCTCCTCATAAGTGACGTCAGACTGAACGGGAACTGAGATATCTGTCAGCACATGTGTCGGGTCAGGTACGTATCTTCTCAGCATAGATACGTGGAATACATCGTGCACGCCTGTCAGGGACGGTGGTAGTACCAGACGATAAGCTACCGCTCCAATTCTCTCCAAGATATGGAAAGGTCCAATGTATCGCGGAGCTAACTTACCGCTGAGGCCAAATCTCTTCACCCCTTTCATGGTGAGACTCGTAGAAAACATGGTCACCATTAGAGAACTCTAGGGTCTGCGTCTCCGATCTGCATAACTCTTCTGGCAGTCCTGCGCCTCTGACATCTTCCGTCTGATAGTACGGACCAACTTCACATCATGCTGAGCTCTATGAGGTCCCAACAGCTGGGCCTTCCCAACCTCATCCTAGAGGGTGGGTATCCGACAATGCCTACCATATAATGCTTCAAACGGTGTCATCTGGATAGCCGAATGAAAGCTGTTGTTGTAGGCGAACTCTACCAATGGCACCACAAAGTCCCTAGTAATGTGTTCTCATTTCCACTCAGGAATAGGAATCCGCTGAGGTAAACCTGCAGGTCTCTGGTGCTCAGCCTTCACTTGCTGACAGACAAGACATCTCGCTACAAATTCTGCAATGCCTTTCTTCATACCGTTCCACCAGTAGGAACGCCTCAAATCTCGATACATGCGGGCCCCGCCTGGGTGGATCGTAAATCGAGAGCGATGAGCCTCTTGAAGTAACTCCTCCCTGACCGGGTGAGATGGAGGTACGCATAAGCAACCTCGGAAACATATAATACCTGCTTCATCTCGGGTAAACTCGGTCTACTTTCCAGAACCTATCTGGCTGCCAATAAAGGGCAGATGCAGATCACCCGCCTGGGCCTCCTGAAATCTTCATCCTGATCGACGATTGAGCAACCATGGTAACCAGAATACCCTGCTCTGTCTATCCCTACTCCGCAAGGCCTAACTCAGAGAAACCCTGAATCAAGTCTGTGAGTGAAACTCGACGGCAAGCCAAAGTCCCTCTAGACTTCCTGCTGAGTGCATCGGTAACCACATTAGCTTTCCCCGGGTGATAGCTAATGGTACAATTATAATCATTTAGGAACTCCATCCATCTCCTCTGTCGGAGATTTAGTCCCTTCTAGGTGAAAATATATTTAAGACTCTTATGATCTGTAAGAATCTCAAAGGTAATGTCGTACAGATGATGTCACCAAATCTTCAAAGCAAAGATAATAGCGGCTAACTCTAGATTATGAACTGGGTAGTTCTTCTCATGCTCCTTCAACTGTCGAGAAGCATAGGAGACTACCTTGCCGTGTTGCATGAAAACAAGGCCCAAACCCCTGAAGAGAAGCGTCGGTGTAGAGTATAAATCCGTCCTCTCCAGAAGGTAAGAACAAAACTGAAGCCGACACTAATTTCCGCTTCAGCTCCTGGAAGCTGGTCTCGTAGTCCTCGGACCACGTGAACTTCACGTCTTTCCTGGTCAGGCGTGTCAGTGACATAGCTATGCGGGAGAAACCTTCGACGAAAGGTCTGTAATATCCTGCCAGTCCCAAGGACTACGAATCTCTTGCACTGATATCGGTTGCTCCCAACGGTAACAACCTCTATCTCCTGTGGAACCACGGTATACTCCAACTGGTGACCATGTGTCCTAAACATCTCACAGAAGACAACCAAAATACGCACTACTGATCTTCACATATAGACATTTCCGTCGAAACATCTCTAGAACTATGCGAAGATGGTGTACGTGACTCACCTCATACCCGAAATAGATCACAACATCGTCAACAAAGATAATGGAAACCGATCCAAACATCCTAGGAATATCAAATTCATTGAGTCCCTGAAAACATCTAAGGCTCCGCAAGCCCTACTGGTAAAACCAAGACACATAATGTCTGTATCACAGATATTCCTAACCATAAGATCCCCGACAACAAGTCAGGAATCTGATCACCAACGATATAAATCACCAAAGAATAGATCCTCCAGTATGAGAGCAACGCTCCATCACACGAAATACCACATATGTGGGAGCAACGCTCTACCACAAGAAATCCTCAATATGTGGGAGTAACACTCCACTACAAATAATCTGTAATATGTATCTGCAATAAATATGGGAGCAATGCTCCGCTACAAGCAATCCGCAATATGTGGGAGCAACGCTCCACCACAAACAATACATAAGTGCCCAAGGCACCTAACTATCCAGCTAGAGACTGCACGAAATCTCTCTACCACAGATCACTGTGGGTAGCCTAGGGTATAACAACCTAGTCAGCAAATCAAATTCATAGTCAACTCTATCATCATCCTAGTGGGTCGGTCACCTACTAATAGGAGAATTAGTTGACAGGGTAATACAACCAATAACATAATGTAGACACTCAACATTCTACATTCAACATAGGTAGAATCATCATGATGCTACCAACCATACACCCGACACACGTGCACACACAACATATGTATGATCGACATAATCCTCCAATTAGTACACACCAAACATACTCACAACATAGGTATAAATTATCGTGATACCTCCAACAATGCATACCGAACCCGTGTGCATATATTAACATAGGTATAATCGACAATACACCTCAAACAACACTCACATGACATATATACACCTATGCCAAGAGTATAATCAACGTAATACTTCCAACAAATCATAATTGACACGAGTGTACACATAGAACAAATATAATGAATAAGATACCTCGAATATTACACCGAACATATCTGCACATATCACAACTCAGATTAAATCGATAAGATACCTCCCATAAAACACTCAAACACAAGTGCATATTTCACAACATAGATTTAATCGACAAAATACCTCCAATAAACCAATCAGACCACTCGGGTATAATCTACTAGAAACCCACAACAATCATAACTGGAAAAATATACACCCACTACATGCAATTAGACCGTCCATCATAACACTCCTACAACACATAATAATCATATGTACACACCACATAGATATGCAGAATCAACATATTTAATCCAATCAACCTGATATTTCCTATGCTACCTTCTATGTTATCGAACTAGGCACGAATAACCCAAAGATCAACATTTTTATTAAAATAGAGTAAGTCGATCCCCTGCTGATCGGACCAACCAAAATAATGAATCGGTGATTGACTATCTTAATCTAACAAATGTACGTTAATCCTCCGCAATCACAAAGGTATATCGATCTACGACTACCCAAGTCGACAAACGTAAATCAGTCTTCTACTGACCGATCTAACAAGAGTAAATCAATATTTACTGATGAAATTACTAAGATAAAATGATATACTACTAGCTAGGTCAACATGAAGATATAGATACTATCCACTACCCAGCTAATAATAGTAGAGGCTGGTATGTGCCTCAATCTGCTAACCAACTAGTAGTAACATAAGCTAAATCTACTGGTGGTATGATATGAAAAATCACCAGAGACTATAACCCTTAATCTCTATTAAGGTCGACCAAGGTCAGTGGCTAACCCATCACATATAATATGGCTACAACATCAGACAGATACCAGATACAAAGTGTTATTACATGTCATAACTATCATAATCAACAATGCATATACCAACCAAAAAGGTAGGATGACAATACACCAACATACCTCCTATAACTTGGAGATGTCCTGCCGTTGCCAGGTCCCAAAAACCCGAAAAGTCACATTGAGAAGACTAAAACATGAAATCCGAAACACCAAAAATAAGACTCATAAACGGAGCTCTGATACCAATAAATTGGTATCAGATAAATCTCGAAAATCCAGAACACATAGCAAGTATCGTATAACTTGGCTCTGATACCACTAAATTGTCACGCCCCGAGGAAGTCCCTGTCCGAAGAAATTTCGGCAGTACCTCCCCTGTACAGGTGATAATCTGAAACATTTCTACAGACACAATATACATCAGCCACATGCAGCTGGAATATATACACAACCACGCAGTTATATAGGCAGCCTACTCGGCTGATACCATAAAAATACAACCACGCAGTTATATATAAATCTAACAGCCCACTCGGCTGTACCAAACCAAACACAGCGGAAATCCAATAGACAGCACATACAACTATAAACAAAGACTGCTAGCCGGCTAGGCTTACACCACACAACAACACAACACTCCGGAAACAAAACCGGAACACAAAGCCAAATACATACATATCATATACCAAGATAAAAATAAACAAAAAATACGGAGACTAGTCTTCTAATGTGATGTGAGGACCGGCAGGTAGGATACTCCAAGAGACTCCATAAACAACCTGGTACCTGAAAAAGATAGTGTCCACGAGGGTGAGTTCAACAACTCCGCGGGTAACAACTGATATGCATAATAAAGAAAATAACAACCAGCACTAATCATGCGTACAGTCTCCTGATACAAGAAGGATAAATGCAACTAAATAAAGTAGGAGAAAATTGTACTAACCAGGACCAGGGTATAAGTACAACAGGCTCGTCAGACCGAGAGTGTCATAAATCCTGTATGCATGTCAATCATATGCATCCGTATAAATGCAGCAAGTAAATGTAGCAAACACAAGCAATAAATGCATCATGTATATGATGCAAATGTCATGGTCACCCCAGACGCCAGTCAGCCATCTCACACACAATGGTGAGACCGAGTGGGTAGGGTTGTGACAACCGTGCACTCTGCCATCACTGCTCCTGATGAGTGACCGAGTGGACGGGATGCTGTCGGAGTACACCTATCCTCCTACCCCAAATCATAAATGGGGGAGCTCAATGCTCTCATCTCCTGGTACATGATGACGGGGAGGAATCTCAGCCGGCTACCATGTTGCGTCACACTACCCATGAGCGGACCAACGGAGCCAAACAGAGTCCAACCGCCTACCGGCTACCACGCTGCTACACTAAACCAGCGGAGCCAAACAGAGCAGAGCCATCTGCCGGCTACCACGCTGAGTCACCAGACCAACGGAGCCAAACAGCAGAACTACCACACACCTGTCTGATATACCACTAACCCATGAGTGGTGGTGTGTACAGATACATGTAACTGACGATGTGCTTGACAATAATGGAGCAAACTATCGCACAGCATGCAATCATGCGAGATGATGCATGACACTAAACATGGCAATATCCTGAACAACATAGCAATATCCATATATAAATATAAAAATATGTACCATAGGAGAATGAATCAAATCAAAGGTACAAAGATCAGATAAGATATCAAAACCCTAGGTCCTGAACATAACAAATAACATGATTGTGTCACTACCCCTATAAGCATGTATAATCAGATAAGTACTAACATGATGTGCATAACAAATAAACAAACAAGCATGTAACAGATCGGGTAGTGATCAACCCAAGCAAATAAGAAACACAATCATTGCTATTTGTTAAAAACATTACTATGCATATCAAATGACATAAAGTCAAAGTACCCACCTCCAAAAAGGAAGAATCGTATCCGGTCCAAATCCGACATCGAGATGCTCGTCTCGCGTCAAGATCCTATGTCAAACGATATACTTTTATTTAGCTAAAAATCCAATTGTATAGCTAAATAAAATCCTTAAAAATAATTTAGGGTAAAACCCTAAACTATAAACCTCAACCTACCTAAACAAAATCTAACAATAAATTAGGGTTAGTTACCTAATCTCCAATCCACCATTAGATCAATAATCCAAACTTAATTCCATTACACATAAACAATTATAAGATCCAAATCCAAATAATCAAATAAATCTACACAACCTAATGATTAAATAATTACCAATTAATTATGTGCCAATTTATACCTCACTCACACATATATTCAATCACCTAATCCTTACCTTGTTACTGCTGGATCAAGATTTGTGGCCGAAATTGCTGCCGACTGCTAAAAACAAAAGTGCTAACAGAATGAAAAGGCTGCCGGTGGTTTGAACCAAAGTAAGTGGCTGTGGAACACTCCTTCACTACTTGGATTAAACAAGATCAGGAAGAAAAGATCAATTCACAACCAAGAACCTTCCTACTAGAACTCACTGTGTCGTTCACCTATGAAGCAACCAGGAACAAATCCTTATATCGTGACTAGATCCGAAGCAAGGAAGAACATGAACTGGGATCAATAACCGAAATCATGCCACAACCCTAATTCCACACCACACATCGACTAGGGCTTAGGGCGGTGGCCGAGCTAGGGTTCCTGTGGTCGACGCTCGGACTCTTCTCGTCACTGCAACACAACTCTAGTAAAGTGAAGCCGGCAGTGTTCAACGGGTGTGAGGCTCAGCGAAGTGGCGAAGCAAGGTGGCACTCGGTCGGCGTCGGCTGTGGGATCTTCACGGCAAGGGGCGACGACAGAGGCAAGGAAGTGGCGTCGGGGCTGGCTAGGGCATGAGCACAGAGAGGGGAAAATCGGCAGATGGGAGGAGGAGGAAGAGAAGTGTCGGCTTCTCTCTTGGTCATGGCTTAAGCACGCGGGAGGAGATGGAACCGCCGAGTGACGATTAGGGTACAGGAGGAGAAGAGAAGGCGCGGGGGGAGAGGGAAACGGTGACAGGAAGAGAGGAAAAGAGAAAAAAAGAAAATAAAAATAAAAATAAAAATTCGACTTTTCCTCGCTAAAATAGGGTAGCCTAAACAGTCTTTTCCCGGGACCCATTTTTATCCCCATAAACTCGTCCATACGGTCTCCAAAAAATTCCAAAAAAATTTCTAAAAATTTCGGAAAATTCCCTTATCTTTATTCGCCATTTTTCAGTATTTTACAATGTTTTTGATAGTAACGTTGCTACTTTAAAAGTAAAGAAGATCAACCTTTTTCAATCTTCTTTTGTGAATATTGTGAGGACTAGGGTTGATCATGTGTTGAAAAGCAAGGTGTCGATATTTGTGACTTCACCTAGCTCAACACCAAAATACAAGAGGAAGGGAAAAAAGGTAGATGGAGCATAATCCCTAATTCATTATTTTGAAATCTAATAGATTTTGTGTGTTATTATATATTATTGCTAACCATGTATGGATTTTATCTTATATTATTAAATATGTTGTCACATAGGTAAATTCTATAGTAGATGTTGAGAAGGATGTCAAGAGTCCTGCAAGAACTAAATAAAGATCTATTTAGAAGATATAGATATATTATTTTCCTAATTAATGATAGGTGACATTGGTATTTGTTAGTTTAAAGCATTCGAAGGCAAATTTAGACTATGGAATTCAAATCATGATTCATATGTAGTTGGGATGACTAAAGTTTATGTGAGTTTGACGATATTCTACTCCAATAAGTCTTAAGATCGCAGTATTAAACCTCTCCCTTTTTGTAGGCATGCTTTTTTGGTTGGTTGCATGCTTCATCTTTCAAGATTCGCCATAGGCAATCACGAGGTGTCGAGAGCACAATGTTGTCATCAAGGTGTAACTCAAGATTGTGGCATCTATGCTTGCATGTGGGTGGAGTGATTATCTTGTGGCACAGATGCTATCTGGAGGTTTGAAAATGATGTGAATATGAACACTTATTAGGCCTGTGTTGCATTAACTATATTATCAGATAATAATGGATTGTTAAAAAATACATTTGACTAATTTATCTCGTCTTTTGCTTCTTATGATAAAACAGATGTAGTAACAATGGGAGTTCAAATTTTACCTTTTTTTGGGATCCAAATGAAGTTTGTACTGATGGTTTTTATTTTGTAGTGATGACAGACATATTGCTTAGTGGTCAAGAAATTACTATAGAATTTTTGTTGGGTTTTTATTCTATTGAGTGATAACAGACAAATGCTGATTTTTATTCACTTGCATGTTTCATTATAACAATTGATTTCGAGTATGAGCTTGGAAAATACCTAGAGTGCATCTTTATTATTGGAAAAATATTGCACCAAAAAAGTATAAAAAGTGCAAGATTTAGTATAATACATCACAAATTTGGGCACCATGTAAACTATAATCTAGTATATATTTTCTATCCAATTGAACACTACCTACAATAGGTCGATCAAAACTTGGTTCACACAATAGTGAACACATTTTTAAGAGATACATGGCAAAATATAGGTGCAAAAATTTCAAAGGGAGATATAATTCCTCCTAAATTCAACACTATTTAAACTCGAATCAAGTATATTTTCTATCCAATTGAGTACTATCTATAATAGGTCAATCAACAACTTGAGGAACACTACTTGTGAACACATTTTTTTAGAGGAACGTGGCAAAATATAAGTACAAAAAGTTCAAAAGGAGGTATAATTCCTCCTAAATTCAGTATTATTTAAACTAAAATCTAGTATATTTTATATCCAATTGAGCACTATCTATAATAGGTCGATCAATATCCTGGCAATACTAACTGTGCACATATTTTTTAGATATACATGGAAAAATATAGGTATAAATAGTCCAAAAGAAAGTATACTTTCTCCTAATTTTAGCATCATTTAAACTATAATCTAGTATATTTTCTATCTAATTAAACACTATCTATAATAGGTCATTCAATAACTTAGGGCACACTACCTATGCACATATTTTTTTGAGGTACGTGGCAAAATATAGGTACAAAAGTCTAATTAAAGGTATAATTCCTCCTAAATTTACCACGACTTTAAACTAGAATCTAATATATTTTTTATCCAATTGAACATTATCAACAATAGGTCAATCAACATCATCAATATGGATAAATATGTGATCGAGATACTATTACGTTCCCGCAACTACACGATTACGTCGTCAGTAATATAAAAAATATTGAACTCATAGGGACTGGTATAATCACTAGTGACCTCTCACGTAGAATTAGCTAAACAATAAACAAGAACAAGTTACGTGCTAAGTAAGAGAAGTGAGATTACGAATAAGGAAGAGGGAGAGAGAGAGAGAGAGAGAGAGAGAGATTTGGTTTGGGGAATGTTCTAGGGGTTCAGTTTCATTATGATGTTTATCAATGTAGCATGATTTACCAATTACCTATTCTCAATTCACATACACTTGTACGATGTTACCGACTCTTCCCTGTAGTGGACAAGCCAATATGATATTTAGATCAACATCCCTTACCATTAAATAGGAATGATTCCAATGAAGTTTGTTAACAGGTTACCCCTATCACTAGGATCCCTCAGTCATACATCATAAAAAAACACTCATACTCAATAATCATAAAAATGAAGATGACAAATACACACATAATTATCTACTTCCTTGTAAAGAATTATTTCTCCTTTCATGGTAATACTTTAGATGTCAGTTAACGGGTTATCCCTATCACTAGGACCCCTCCGTCATATGATCTAGGGCACCCCCTACAAGATCAATAATTCTACGCAATCATTCAATCAAATATGAGAATTAAGCTCAAACACATGCATTCACATAAGATCAAATAGATACAAGGCATGATAATGCCATCTAGATAGGAAATTGACATATCCATGAGTTCTTACATCAATCCTCATTACAACTATTCCCTTAATCCTAGAACAAGGGATTTACTCTATAGCAAGAAGAAAGAGATCCAAAGACATAAGAATTGTAAGCATTCAAACCCCAACAAGAGAGAGAAGGGAATTATGCTCTCCGGATCATGTTGAAAGCTCATTTGCCTTTATATGCTCTCCGGATCATCAACGAACATCATTTTTCGCTCTAAAATGGCTCTTGTCAATAGAAAAATACACAAAAAGTAGATCTCTAACAAAGAAGAGTAATTATGCTGAAAGTAAGACAAGAGGTGCAAAAATACACAGATCAAACATGAGTAAAATTTGTGAATGTGTGTTAAAACATGCATAAGAGTATATATAATCTATGCATATTACACCTCCAGACTTAAACCTTTGCTTGTCCTAAAGCAAAATGCTATAATCTAAATTCATGTGCTCTTATAATCCATCATAATCCCTTGTGCACTTTTCTAACTCTATCAAACATGCACAAATGATGTCCCCTTGAGGAGCTCATAAGGATTGTCATGTAAACCCTGCAGGTGGACTTAGTTCCGACATGACAATAAAATTGAGGGGTACTACTCTTGAAGTTAGATGTTAATTAAGTGAGTTGTCAGTAACTCATTTAAGTAATGGACATTTAATATCTTAAACACAGGGAGATTAACGCACTCATGATAAGAAGGAGCTCATAATGTAATATGAGATTAGTGCGGTAGTTCGATAATAACTCTTTAGTGGTATGAGTTATTATTGATGAACTTGAGTTAGGTGTTCGAGTCGAATACAGGAAGCTCAAGCTCATCAGGAGGTCAAAACTAATTCCTCCTCTAGGTCCCTATTGTAGCCTCTATGTATAAAGTCTCGCATCCACCCAAGTCATCCTTATGGTCGGCCACATCCTTGCTTGGTGCCCAAGCAAGGGGCCAGCCAAGATGGGTTTAAAAGTGGATTTTTAATTTTTTAAATCTTTCTTTTTGTAGCCATCTACAATGTTTTAAAAGAGAGATTTTGAATTTTAAAAACTTTCCTTTTTTGAAGCCATCCACATGCTTTTAAAAAAGAGTTTTAAATTTAAAAAATCTTTCCTTTTTTATCCATCTACAATGGTTTAAAAGAGATATTTTATTTTTGTTAAAACTTTCATTTTTTGTAACCATGATTTAAAAGAAAGGTTTTAATTTTAAAAATCTTTCCTTTTTGTAGCCATCTACAATGTTTAAAAAGGAGATTTTTAATTTTAAAACTTTCCTTTTGTAGCCATCCACAATAGGAAATTTAAAAGAGAGATTTTAATTGTTGTTAAAATATTTCCTTTTTAGCCATTACCAAGGATTATAAAGAGGATAGATGGTGCCTTAGAGGAAATAATCATCTACACTATTTCTATTCCTCTTCTATTCTCCTTGTGGTCGGCTCCCTCATATTCTTATTCTCCCTTTGCTTTCTCACCTAAGGTCGGTGGCATCAAGAGGCTTCAACCATCTTGTGGCTGGCGGGTTGCAAGGAAGAAAGAAGAACAAGAGGTGGTGTTCCTAGCTTTGATCCCTTGGTGGCCGAAAGTCTTGGAAGAAAGAAGGACTTGGGTGGTTTTTGCGTCTTGGTAGATCGTCGCCCACACGACGTCCAAGAGGAGGAGAGGAATACAGCAGAAGATCAAGAGATCTTTAAGCTACAAAGAAAGGTATAACTAGTTAATTGTTTCCGCTGTGTACTAGTTTATTTTTCCTTTGTATGGATCCTGAAGTACCAACATAAGAGGCTAGCGATCTTGTGCTTTGATTGAGGTCTCTGTAGTTTAACCTAGGGTTTACTGTAAGGAGTTTAAATATTCAATTTCTTTGAAAGACTTTGACTAGGAAGTGGTGGATGATCCCATACCCAAGAAGGTTGAGTGTCTCGCCAACAACCTGGAAGTCAATCCTTGAAATAGATATTTAATCAACTTCTGTAATATGGTTTAACTTTTGATGAACACATGGGTTGAACTTGGATTAATAATGTTAAGTTTCGTTTGCAATCCAAGTTTAACTTCTTAAAAGCACATGGGTTGCTAAGAAAAGTTCTGTGCTTGTACAAATTTTTGTACAGGGAAAACAAAATGGAATTCCGAGTAGCGTCAACAGGGGTACCAACAATCTCCCCCTTTTTGATGCGAGCAATCCAAGTTAAGTTAGGGTAAACAAATATAAAAAAAGACAATAAATTTACAATTCAAGTGCAAAAATTTAAAAATTTAATCTACCTCCCCCTAGACTTAATCTTTCCTTCTCCTCCTTTGATCATATAAAAAATGGGGTACCATAAAATCTAAGGGTACATTTTCAAAACAAATAAGAGAGTTTAAACTCTGAATTTATCAAGATTTTGTAAATATTGAAAATAATTTGATAGCACTAAAAATTCAATAATTTTAGTAAAATTTTCTAAGTAAAAAATTTGGAAAACAATCAATAATTTCCTCAGTTAAACTAATTTTGTAGAAATTTATGTAAAGTAAAGCTGATACTTAAAAAATTTCTAATAGAATTTTGACAAACTTTTAAGTCATTCATAATTCAATGTTTAACAGCCAGTCAACTAAATATTCTTTTCAATAATCGGCTTCCAGGCTGTGGCGAGGCACTAGGCCTTCTTGGATATTGGAGCAACAACCACTTTCTAGACAAACACTTTTAGAGAAATTAAATATTTAATTTTATCTCTGAAAGCCCTAAGTCTAAAATTTTGTTAAAGAAAAATTAAGTTATGCATGATTTTGGAATCTAAAATAGATTCTTTCCTACAAGATTAACCAAGAATTTCTTAGCAATATATTTCTTTGAAATTCTTCTTATTTGCCCCTTATGGTATCTAAGTACCAATTTAATCCATGGAATTTTCTAATATGTTGATTATCTGAGCATGCATGATTTTTCAAAATATCTACTTGTATTTTCAAATTATAATTTTCTAACTTTAATTTATCATTTTCTAATTCTAATCTTTTAAAATCTTCAAATAGAGAGGTTGTTGCTAGAGTACCTTTTAATTCCTTATTTTCTTTTAATAATTTTTTATTCTCTATTTCTAATTTGCAAGACTCTTTCGACAATATTTTTATGAATTTAAACAATTGGTCAGGAGGTAGAGACCATACCTGACTTACCTTGTCGATTTCTAATACTCCCCCTAAAGAGCTGCTTTCTTCCGAAGATTCTCCCCCTTCATTGATGCTCTTGATGCTTATTGAGGAAGAGCTGGTTTCATCTTCTGGTAGGTACTTGGCTATGAGAGCTATTCGGGCAATTTCCTTGTTCTCAGCTTCTGATGATGACTCGGTGTCCATAGAGGAGTTGAATTCGGCTTCAAATGGTTCTTCGTAGAGCTTTAAGAACTTTTCCCAAAGTTCTTTTGCACTTTTGTATTTTCTAACTCTGTCAAGATCCTAGGCAGGTAGTACACTCAGAAGGCAGGACTCAGCCTTACCATTTGCCATAAAATCATTACGTTGCTCGTCAGTCCATTGATGCTCCTCAAGTTCTTCTCCTTCTTACTTTTGGGCATATCAAAATCATACTTAATTGTTAGATAAATATTAAAATCAGTTTTAAAATAAACCTCCATTCGTCGCTTCCAAAACGTGAACTCTCCCTCAAACGTTGGTGGATAGATGTTAGTTCCAGTCATCTCGTTGCTTCAATCGGTGATTAGTCCTTCTTAGGCATCCTAACTCTGATACCACTTGTTGGGACCCGTTGGCCGGCTAGAAGGGGGGTTGAATAGCCCCTGCACAAAAATAGAACAAGCCCTTCACAGACTTAAAAGAACACTTGCATAAAATAAAATAAAGAAATAAACTAAGACGAGGCTCACAGGTTTTACTTGGTTACAATCGGGGAGGTTGTTAATCTAAGGAAATGAATTGCACTAAGTATCTCCTTCAGACAGAGAAGCCTCTTACAACAGTGAAAGTACAAAAAGATGAAGCTAAACTAACAAAGTGAAGCGCACAAGTGTTGGAACTCAAATTGCTTGTTGTTTTTTAGCTTTTGGACCAAGGCTATATTTATAGTATTGGTCGGGGTGCCTAGAAGCATTTCAGGTGCCTGGAGTGGGATAGAAATCTATCCCTGATGCAACGGTCAACGTCCACGTCGATGGTGATAATATTTGGGTTCCAGGCGCTCGGACCCTCAAAGTCAACCCCGTTGACTTTTTTGGTCTGGGCCCTCTGTTTCGGTGCTGCTCGCCTCAGTCCGGGTGTTCCGTTCCAGCTCCGTTCGCTTGGGTAATTTCAGCCACTCGTAATAGGGCTCACCCGAACCTAACTTCCGGCCTTCTCGAGCAACCTTCCACTCCGGCTTCTCGTACCTCGGAATCGTCGCATGCTTCCTTCTTGTCCGCCAACGTACTCTTTCGTAGCTTCATCCCTCAGACGCATTGAGCCCGTCGACTCTCTCCCGTGACGACCTTCTCGCTAGTTGCGTCTTTTACTCTCCGAGCAATCTTCTAGTCCAGCTTCTCATCCCTCAGAAACATCGTACACTCCCTTCTCGTCCGCCGGTGTACTCTTCTGCAACACCTCCTCCCTCAGATGCACCGAGCTCGTCGACTCTCTCCCGTGTCGTCCTTCTCACTAGTTGTGTCTTTTGCTCAACTTCCTGTACTCCTAAGTTCCTGCACACTTAGACATAGGGTTAAACACAACAGGACATAACTTAACTTGTTTGATCACATCAAAATAACCTTGGGGTACCAACAGATGCATAGATTGGGTAATTGATCAGAGAAAACACGAGTGAACAGTTGCTTCCTAGATCGATTGGATAATAGATTGGGAAGACTTTTCTTCACAAATAGTAGCACTATTGTTCGACTAGGTGATTGATTAAGAAACTACTTAATCGACTAAGGTTATGACTTAATCAATTGAGGAAAATAGAAAAAGAGTTGTTGTGAGGTTTGGACTGCTAGATTTGATCTAATTTGATGTGGTAATCGATTATGGGTAAGGTCAATCAATTGGAGACCCTAAATCAGCACAATATAAAGGATTTCATAAAGGATTCAAATTACTCTTCTTCTCCACCAATTTTTGCTAGTTCTTGAGATTTTGGAAGAGAAGTATTGCTACACTTTCCAAGCATCAAGAGGCAATCTAGAGCAACAAGAGATCAAGAGCAAGGTTTTTCATTGTTGTATTTACTTCCTTGTTCTTGTTGTATCTTTATTGTATTCTCTCATTGTATTTTTCGTATTGAGATTATATGAGCCTTCTCCACCTCTAAGAAGGAGGTTTTCATAATACATATGTGAGTGAGGAGAGTGGACCCTTGGATTAGTCACCTCAAGGAGGTGGAGACCAACTAAAATCTAATGAGTTAGCATTACTTTAAATTTTCACTGCAACAAATCATCAATAAAGTGATTGAAGCTAATCACCCCCTCCCCTCCCCCCCCAATAAGTAGTATCAAAGCAAGGCCGCTCTTCTTTAGACTAATCGTCGAAAGAGTAAAGAGCTACAGGAAGAAGAAGTTGAAGCTTAAAACCCTAATTTTAATAAGTCAAAGACTTATTATTCAAGGAGCTCAAGTTCAAAAATAGATTTCCAAAATGGTTTCAAGTACAACATCCGAGTACCTCCACCATTCAAAATTGGAAGTTTCAACCTTTGAAAATCAAGGATTGAAAAAAAAATCATGATGAAGATAGAGTAATGATTTGCTTTAATGAAGGAATTTCAAGCTCCAACGGATAACAAAGAGAAGCTTCTCAATAAAAGCAAATCGACTGAGGAGCAACTAAGAAAATTCAAGGATAATGATAACATAACCAAAATTTTGATTATTTTATTGCCTAACAATCTTATGCAAAATAGGATATTACAAGAGTGCAAACAAATTATGGAGCAAGTTGACCAAGCTCCATGAAGATACATCCTCAATACAAAGTGAAGAAGAATTCAAAGAGGGAGACTTTTTGGATCAAGAACAAGAGAATTCAGAGATCGATATATGCTCAACATTTGAGAAGGAAATTGAAGAAACATCCACCTCAAGGATTGAGGGGGAGAGATCATTGACATCAGAACAAGAAGAAGCTTCATCATCAAGAGTCAATGAGAAAAAAGATTGTGCCACCTCCACAAGTTAAGAAAGCACAAATTATGAAGGTATATTAATTTTATATATTAAAAATAAAGTGTTAGTATTATCCATAGTACCAATTATGAGATGATTGATAAGGGTACTTTTGGTATCATATTTCACTAATAATAAAAGATGAAGTTGGTTATTTTATTTGCTTCAGTTCAGTGCCAAATGAATAAATATAATAATGTCTTAGGGTAGTAGGTTCTAGTCTATAATATACTAATTAGTTGAATTAAGAGTGAGATATTTTAGATATATAGAATGCTACTCTTAACTATTCCTAGTCAAGCATTAATATACAAGGACAATATTAATGTATTGAGACTAGCATGTAGGTCAATGGATAATTTAATCTTACAAGTCATGGATATAAGATATCAGGCTGACACATAGGTATATATTAAAGAATATGTGCTGAATGACCCGCCATGAGATGTTTCATTGATCGTTATATGAGTATCATGAATATTCTCATAGTGACTATTAGTATGAATAGTCCTTAGACCTGAAGTCACTATAGTTCCCTACATAAGGAGTTGTGTACTTTAGTATCGACAAAAGTCACCTATAATAAGGTGGACTATAAAGTCAATAAATGGGTATGCAATAAGTTATGTGGAGGGATATTAGTAATGTAGATGGTATCTATCCCTTTCATATGACAGAAATGATATCTATGGACCCCTTGATTAGTATGACACAAGAATGCATGACCATGCTCAAATGAGTCAATATGAGACGTTACGCTTATTTGATTAAGTGTGTCTACTTAGAGATTAAGAAACACAAAGATTGATAAGAGGATGACATGGTCTATGTCTCATTGATTAATCTAAATATCAAGGATAGAAGGATTGAGTCATACAAGATAATAGACACAAAAAGGTTAAGTCGGATCTCGACCACTTGGGTAGCAATGATGTCTATCTAGATGTTACTCATTGTTTATGTATCTAAAATAGTCTCAGAAATATTACTAATATTATGAGAGTCTATTGGGTCACATACAAAGAACAAGTTAATTTGGAGATGGATTCATATGATGGATCATTGGATTAAGTCTAATCTGAATTAGACTCATTGAGTTAGACTTAATTAGATCCAATTATTGGATTGAGTCTAATTCATACTAGACTTATTGAGTTAATTCAAATTAATGAGATAGTGATGTTAGTTAGAGCCCTAGAGCCAATCATTTGATGATTGTTGTATGCACTCGTTGTATCATATTCTTATATATATAAAGATATTTGTTTATGATTATTATGCTTACTTGTATTGGTGCCAAATAACTAAGTATAATAGCGTCCTTGAGTAGAAGGTTCTTACCTATATCAATCGGTTAGTTGAATCGATAGTGAGATGATATAGGGAACACTACTCTTAATCATTCCTAGTCAAGTATTAGCATTCAGGGACATGTTAATGCGACGAGACTAGCATGTAGGTCAACTCGATGACTTGATCTCACAAGTCATGGATATAGAGATATCAAGTTGACACATGGGTATGCATTGGAGAATGTATACTGAATAACCCGCCATGAGAAAGTATCATGGATCGTTATATGAGTGTCATATACTTTCTCATGTGGCTATTAGTATGACTATTAGTCCTTGGACCTGAAGTCACCATGGTTCCCTACATAAGGAGTTACATACTTTGGCTTCGTCAAACGTCACCCGTAACTAGGTGGACTATAAAGGCGATTACTGGGTATTCAACAAATTATGCGGAGGGATGTGAGTGATGTAGATGAGATCTATCCCTCCTATATGACGGGAGAGACATCGATATTCTTAATAGAGTGAGACCACTAAGTGCATGACCATGCCCAAATGAGTCAATATGAGATGTTGAGCTCATTTGATTAAGTGAGTCTACTTGGGATTCAAGATTTAGATTGATTAGAGGATGACACGGTCTATGCCTCACATTGATCAATCTAGATGTCAAGGATAGAAGGACACTTGTCATATATTGTGAAGACTCACAATTAGTAGTCACAAGGTGATGTTGGATCTCAACATTCTTATAACTTGGGTAGTAATGATGTGTTGCTAGATACCGCTCATTGCTTATACTTCTAAATGGGTTTAGGAGCATTGCCAATATTATAAGAACCTATAGGGTCACACATAAAGGGCAATTAGATGGAGATTAGGTTCATTTGATGAACCTAAAGGATTAGGTCCATGTGATGAACCAAATTGGATTAAGAGTAATCCAAATTAGACTAATTGAGTTGGACTCAATTTGGTTCATATGTTAGATGAGTCTAATTTGGACTTAGACTCATTGAGTCAATTTAATTCAATGAATAGAGATTCATTAAATTAAAATTGACTTGAACCAATGATTTGATTTGATCAACCATGGGAGAGAAGTGGTCAAGTTTGACTTGACTTGAGAGGAAGATGAAGGGTCAAGTTTGACTTGATCATTTGCCACCTCATTGGTGAGTTGGCAAAGAGTGGGCCAATGATGATGCTCCACATCATCATGATTGCTTAAGTAGGATGCCACCTCATGGGAGTTACCAAGAGTTGTGACTCTTGGTATTCCATGGAGGTTATTAACCTCATTCATGTGGTCGGCCACTTATTCATGGGGTGAGTTTCATTTCTTTTGTGTAACTCTCATCTTCTTCCTCAAGCTCTCTCTTCTCTCCCTCTCCTCCACCTTGGACGAACCTTTCAAAGCTGCTAGCACACCTTTTGTTTGGTTTCTCCATCTCTTGGTTGTGTGGATACACATAGAGGAGTATCTACTTTGATACTCTCGAGATCCGGCGAACCTTGGACGAGCGGGATTAGCGAAGGGCATCGCATCAAGGGTAAAGTTCTTCTCCTTTGTAGATCTAGTTTAGATCTAGGCTAGAAACTCGTACTCAAAGTTTTACGTAAATTTTATTTCTTCGCACGGATCCGGTGGCGGGGTTTCGGGGTTTTCGCAACGCAAAAAGCGATTTTTGCGGCCCGAAAAACCCAACAGTGGTATCAGAGTCACGTGCGAAGCGTGTATGAGTTTTTTGTTTGTATTTTTATGAAAAATATCATTTCTGTAATATTCTATAAATTTACTATTTTTATAGATTTTATGGGTATTTTTCTCGTTGAAGCGAAGCACAAGAGTTTAGACACTTGAAAGCTTCGACTACCGAGAAAATTTTTCCGAAACGGCAAGGTTTCGCCCCAAATCATTTTGGGACAGTGGGCTAAGGCACTGTAGGATCTCTTAGGAACACTCGCGATAGTTATATCGCGGGTAGGGGTGCTGCCCCTAACCCCGCAAGGGGCTTTGTTCCGCGATTGCGCCCGAAAATCGCTAAACGGGACCGCTGGGAATTCTACTCATAAAATCATAAAAATATTAGACAAAAGTTACAAAAATTTATGGAAATTACATAATTTAGAATTGTGTATCATTTTGTGATGGTCATGGCCCAAAAGACCCCAATTTGATTGGAAATTGTGTTGTAATTCATAATACGGCCTGCGTGCCGTCATGTGATTGTGCATATTGTATATTTGATACGCGACCTGCGCGTCGTGCCTTTCTATTTATTTATTCCTGTTGTAAATAGTTTAGACTTGAATGTAACTCGAGTTTTACCTTTTGTAATGTACAAAAGGAGGCGGTGGAAGGTTCACTCGAGACGGAGTTACGAGGAGGGTGCGAGCAACACAAGGTGGTCAAAGGAAGGAGCTTGAGAAGCTGTTGACCTTAGGTTGACCATCCGATCTTCTCATTGGCTTAAGAAGATCGTAGTAGGGCCATGACTAATCAAAAAATTAATTAATTGCTTGTGTGTGTATATGTGATGCATGCTAAATTAGTAATTAATTAGTGCCTTAACGATCAGATTAGATCTAAGTCGCGCACATGATGCACCTCCACGATTAGATTAGATCTAAATCGAGTATATGATACACATCGTTGATTAGATTAGATCTCAATCGTGTCAACTCAAAAATGCCTACCATGTCGTGATACCTATCACTACCTCGATCACATGTTGTTGTTGAATCTGCCAAAGCAGAGCAACACATATTATCTTGGTAGGGTACGGAGGGACAATCTTGGTCCCGCCTATTAACGTATGGGTGAGTAAAAACTCAATTAGATTGAGTACAACTAGTTAAATCAAGTTTAACTGTAGGCATTTATCCAATAGTTGGAAGATGAGACAAAATCATGTTTATATTAACTCTTGGGCGTATTAGCCAAAGCTAACTCGAGTTTTAATATAAATGCGAATCTTGATCCCATATACAAGAGTTGCATAGAGATGTAATTGGTAATTAGTTACCTACCGATCATACTAAGTCTTGGGCAATTTAGCCAAAGCTAACTCAGGGCATAGTATGATGTGGATCTTGTCCCACATGAATTATAGAATTCAGTGGGAGCATCATTTAATTAAAGACCTAATTAGATGATTAATTAGAATATGATATTCATTTTCTGTATTTTTCTATTGTAGATTACCATGTCGTCAAACACGAACTCCTTCTCCCTGTGTTCTGTCCTCGATAAGGACAAGATCAATGGAGCTAACTTCCTGGACTGGTACAAGAACTTGAGAATCGTTCTCACACAGGAACGAAAACTGTACGTTCTGGAGCAGCCCATTCCCGAGGCACCTCTGGCCACTGCCACGCGAGCTGATCGAGATGCTTACAAGAAGCATCAAGATGACGCATTAGATGTGTCCTGTCTAATGCTCGCGACCATGAACTCTGAGCTTCAGAAGCAACATGAGTTGATGGGTGCTTATGATATGGTTGAACATCTGCGTCAACTATATCAAGGACAAGCGAGGCACGAGAGATTTGAGATCTCTAAGGCACTGTTTCAGTGCAAGATGCAAGATGGGACTCCCGTAGGCCCATATGTACTCAAGATGATTGGGTACATAGAAAACCTACAGAGGTTGGGATTTCCCCTTGGCCAAGAGCTGGCCACTGACTTGATCTTGCAGTCCTTGCCAGAGAGCTACAGTCAGTTTATCATGAACTACAACATGAACGAAATTGACAAGCTACTGCCCGAGCTGCTTAGCATGTTAAGAACTGCTGAGCTCAACCTTAAGAAGGTTAAGCCCAACTCTATTCTGATGGTTCAAAAACACAAGGGCAAGGGCAAGCCCAAAGGCAAGGGAAAGTCTCAAGCCAAGGGCAAAGACAAGGCACTGAAACCCAAAGGAGGGGTTGCCAAGGATGCTACCTGCTTCCACTGCACTGGAAGAGGAACTGCAAAGTTTACCTGGAAGATCTTAAGAAGAAGAGAAGTGAGACTTCCACTTCAGGTATCTATATTATAGAAGTCAATCTATCTATTTCTTCATCATGGGTATTAGATACCGAATGTGCTTCTCACATTTGTACTAATGTGCAGGCACTGAGAAATAGTAGGGCATTGACGAAGGGCGAGGTGGACCTACGAGTAGGCAATGGAGCATGAGTTGCTGCTGTTGCTGTAGGAACTTATCATCTATCTCTGCCTTCTGGGCTTGTATTAGAATTAGATGAATGTTGTTATGTGCCTGCTTTAACTAAGAACATAATTTCAGTTTCTTGTTTGGACAAGAAAGGTTTTTCATTTATAATAAAGAACAAATGTTGTTCAGTTTATTTAAATGATATGTTCTATTGTAGTGCACCTCTGATGAACGGACTCTATATTCTAGACCTTGAGAACCCTATCTATAACATAAGTACCAAGAGGTTCAAGTCAAAAGGCATAAACCAAACCTATATCTGACACTGTCGCTTAGGTCATATAAATAACAAACGCTTATCCCAGCTCCATAAAGATGGTTTGCTGGACTCATTTGATTTCGAATCATATGAGACATGCGAGTCATGCCTACTGGGCAAGATGACCAAGACTCCCTTTAGTGGACACAGCGAGAGAGCGACTGACTTGTTAGGACTTATACATAGTGATGTATGTGGCCCTTTCAATGTCGCTGCTAGAGGTGGTTATAGGTACTTCATTACATTTACTGATGACTTCAGTAGATATGGTTATGTGTATATGATGACACATAAATTAGAATCCTTTGAAAAGTTCAAAGAATTCAAGAATGAAGTACAAAATCAGCTTGGCAAGAGTATTAAGATACTTCGATCAGATCGAGGTGGTGAATACCTTAGCCATGAGTTTCGTGACTATCTAGCTGAGTGTGAGATTCTATCTCAACTCACTCCTCCTGGAACACCACAGTGGAATGGTGTATCCAAAAGGAGGAATCGTACCTTATTAGATATGGTACGATCTATGATGAGTCATACAGATCTTCCCATGTATCTTTAGGGCTATACTCTAGACACAGCAGCCTACATACTCAACCGAGTTCCATCCAAGACTGTAATAAAGACACCATATAGGATATGGACTGGGAAAGATGCCCAGATGTCTTTTATGAGGATTTGGGGTTGTGAGGCTTACGCTAGACGTCAAGTCTTGGACAAACTGGGACCCAGATCCGACAAGTGCTATTTCATTGGATATCCCAAGGAAACGAAGGGATATTACTTCTACATTCTCAGTCAATACAAGGTAGTTGTGGCTAAGACTGGGGTATTTCTAGAAAGGGACTTTGTTTCTAGAAAGACTAGTGGGAGTATGTTCGATCTTGAAGAAGTTCAAGATGTGGACCATAGCACTAAAGCCTCGATGGAAGTTGAACTGGAACCACAAAGTGTTGTGGATGATGTTGTTCCACAAGGAGTTGAGGAACCACAACCAGTTCAAGTAGACCTACCTCTTCGCAGATCTGATAGGGTACGTCGTCAGCCTGAGAGATACTCATTTCTCTTGTCTGACCATGATGACGTTGTGCTCATTGAGGATGAGCCTACCTCCTATCAGGAAGCTGTGATGAGACCAGATTCCGAGAAATGGCTAGAGGCCATGAGATCCGAGATGGAATCCATGTACACTAACCAAGTATGGACTTTGGTTGATCCACCTGAAGGGGTCAAACCCATTGGGTGTAAGTGGGTCTTTAAGAGAAAGACTGACATGGATGGACTTATTTATAAGGGTCGCTTGGTAGCTAAAAGTTTCAAGCAAATTCATGGTATTAACTATGATGAAAATTTTTCTCCAGTAGCGATGTTTAAGTCCATTCAGATCATGCTTGCTATTGCAGCGTACCAAGATTATGAGATCTGGCAGATGGATGTCAAAACCGTGTTTCTGAATGGAAACCTGCTCGAGGATGTGTACATGACACAACCTGAGGGCTTTGTAGATCCACATCATACTGGCAGAGTATGCAAGCTGTATAGGTCCATTTATGGACTAAAGCAAGCTTCTCGGAGTTGGAATCTTCGATTCGATGATGCAATCAAATAGTTTGGTTTCATCAAGAATGAAGATGAACCTTGTGTCTACAAGAAGGTTGTAGGGAACACAGTTGTCTTCCTTATATTGTATGTGGATGACATACTACTCATTGGGAAAGACATCCCTTTACTGCAGTCTGTCAAGACTTGGCTAGGGACTTGTTTCTCAATGAAGGACTTAGGTGAAGCATCCCGCATTCTAGGCATACAGATCTATAGAGATAGATCTACGAGATTGCTTGGCCTAAGTCAGAGTACATACATTGACAAGGTATTACTTCGGTTTGCCATGCAAAACTCCAAGAAGGGATTTCTGCCGATGTCACACGGTGTGAGTCTTTCGAAGACTCAAAGTCCTTCTTCTAGAGAGGAGAGAGATCACATGGATCAGATCCCTTATGCTTCAGCCATAGGATCTATCATGTACGTCATGCTATGTACTCGTTCTGATGTCTCGCATGCTTTAAGCACACTACTAGAAATATAGCATATTACGACACTTTCTTCATGACATTTAATTTTAAGTGTCACTATAAATAATTTTTAATGACATTTATCAAAAAAAAAATTATTTTAAATATAAAAATATCATTTTAGATAATATATAGTGACAAATTTCATCAATGTCATCATATACCATCCTAATAATCACTTAATAATTAAACCATTATTTTTCGCCCTGACCTAACGCGCTAAGCCCTCACAATTCCCTCACACGTCGATTTATTTCCTCCTCCTTCTCTGTTCTCATTGTCTCGCCGCTATGCGATTATGACATGGATTCTTGCAGCATGAGTCGAGAGGTCGAGGGTCTGCGGCAGCATATGCGATAACATCAATATCTGTCCGTGCTAAAATGCCTAAGACCACCATGTCATAGCCGGTCCCGTATTCACCGTGATTTACTCCCTCTCATACTTGTGGGGCCGAGGTGAGGGGGCCGCTGGGTTGGCGGTTCCAACCTTGCAGCATTGTCTCGCCGCTCTCAAAGCTCAAGCGCCACTCACGAAGCTCAAACGCCGCTCCGATCTTCTCCCTTTCTCTTCCCTATTCTACTCTCAACGTCACTGCTTCTCTCCCTTGCTCCTCTGCTCTCTTCATCGCTGCTTCTCTCCCTTTCTCCTCCCTAATCTGCTCTTGCCGCTCCTCTCCCTTTTTCCTCACTAATCTGCTCTCGCTGTCGCCGCTCCTTTCACCCACGCTCAGCCGCCGGCCTCCATCGCGTGTCGCCACCACAACACACCACCACAATTCCTCCATAGCACTGCCTACACGCCGTGATTATGCCTATCTCCTCCCAAACCCATTCTCGTCGTCGCGGCTCCCTAATATGCTCTCACCGTGATTTGTAATTTGTTTTTTTATGTTGTGGATTGGAAGTTTTGTGTTGTATATGCTCCTAACTCATTTCTTGCTAATTTCTTCTTTTTTTTAGGTTGTGGATTGGAAGTTTTGATAGTCAACTTGCTCCTTTCTACATAATCGAACAGGTATATATAATAATAGTTTTAAGTTTCAGTCCTTATCTAACAAGCTTCACTTGTATGTGTGGTTGGTTTATTTTCTTTGAATTTTGATGGATATGTTTCTTTCTTATGTAATTTCTTATGTAACGTGTTCAATCGTAGTGAGTGTTATGAGATCTAGGGATTCTTTAGTGAGTGTTGTGAGATCATGATGATTCATATGCTTTTAGTTGTTCAATGCACTCTCCTAGAATGCCATGCTTAATTTGTAAGTTCCCAATGAGATTAGCCTAGGGATAAAATTCATGTAGACATCCACAAATAATTACCAAAAGTACGACTTGATGTTGAGGAAACAGAATAAACTTGAAACACTAGAGGCAAAGAAAACAGATACACTAAAGATTATAACTAAGTACCACTCAAAACTACAAAATGTAGGTTCAATAAATGAAGGAACAACTAAGATGAATTGATATGAAATATTATGGTTTTTTAATATCTTGACAGTGTTATCGTTATGCAATAAAGTGCTTGCCAGTACACCTAGATGATGATGCTTCAACAACTCCTCTCAGGTGCTCTGTGCCAGGAAAGCACTCCGTCCCAGCAACATTTCAATATACATAAAAAGAAACAGTTGATGGTTTAAGTTCATTATAACGTTGTTGACTCTAAGTTCATATAATCTGAGTATCTTCTGTTTGACATCATGGGCATTCTCCCTCACTACACATGTTATAATGTTATGTAACCTCAGTATATTGTCTTTCTGATTATCTTGTACATGAAGGATGGTATTTTTCACGACAATAACTACATTTTGTTCCAAATATTTTTATATAAAATTGTCATCCTTGATGCTTTGCTAGCTTGATGGCTAACACCTTGGACAAATAGGACACTTCTTGGAGTGTATAGCACCTATAATAGTACTATAACCAAGAATACCAGGAAGTCTTTACAAAGAACCTTTACAGAAATAAATCTCTTGTAAGTTTCAACATTCACTATCAACTACAGAAAATTGATAAGGAATACTTGACCCGCAGGCACAGAAGGACCACCAGTCAGTTTAATAGCTTCAACATATTCAAAAAATTCAAGATCCACATATTTCTCAGATGTACTATCCTCCTGCCACTGTCCATATTTGCGCTTAAGATGGAGGACATTGGAGGTGTACATGCCATGGGAACCAATGTATAGTCCTGAAACAAGATTATACAACCCAATATAAATGACAGAAGATGACAATATCTGAACTATTAACCAGAGCAGGAATAAGAAAAGAATCTTAGCATATTAAGTAATACCACTAAGTGTATCTGAGGTCGATGGTATCTCAATTTGGCTGAATAAAGTTTTTTCAAATAAAGAATGATAGTTCTGTCTGCTGTTGACACTATACTTGATTAGCTCCTTGACATTTTCCACCTTGTAGAGCAGGAGATTTCAAACCATAGTATAGATTGTTGATTGCTATGATTTTAATTCATTGTTTGGTTTTGAGATTCATTGTTCATGTAGCTTTGAATTAATTCATTGTTTGGTTTTGAGAAACAAAATGTTTCTATCCAACTTGCAGTTCCACAAACAGTAGCTACATGTAGCTTTTAATTTATTGTTTGGTTTTGAGATTCATTGTTCAATTTGCTTGCATCCTTGCCCTCTCCACACCAATTAACATTTACTTTTCTCTTTCAGTTTTTCATATGTGATTGCTTAATTAAAGCAAGTGATACAGTGGCATTGATTGTGAAATCACTGATCCAACAACACTAACTTCGAGTTCTTGCATGCCAATCTGCTAGTTCTAGCTTTATAAAGACATGATTGAGTTATTATTTGAAATCTTAAACCATTAGTATGAATCTCAATTTATGGACTTATTATCTGACAATATCAATTGAAACAAAGATTTGATGGTTTAGGTTACAAAAACTTAAGCAAGCTTTATTCTCTTCAATGGAATTCAGATACCTCTCTCTATATATCAAACGATTTATATATACATGCAAAAATCTATGACGCACACCTGTTATGGCAACTCTTTTTTTTTTCTTTCTTTCTTTCTGGTTCCAATATCTGCATATTTAAAGCTGAGGAGGAGGAGGTTGTATATCATACCAAGAGCCAAAGCCGCTGGCTGAGAATACATGGCTTTCTTCTTTGTTTGATGATCCATGCAAGCCATGGGTTTGGCTCTCACAGTCCTTTTTGGACAAAATGGTGCCATTAAGATATTCTGACCATTTCAATTCCTCTGGCTCACCATTGATGTGGATCGGAACACCTTTGTTGACATCTAATTAATGTTCTTGGGAATTGCTATAAGCTGATTACCTATTTAACTACATGCTTATTTTTACTATATATGTTTGGATGATAAATGGTGATATGTATTTCCTTTCCATTTTTAACTATTAACTTTTTATTATTTATAATCTGTTACTAATTATTATTTGTAGTAGGAATGACTCCTAAGCATCGAACTAAAAGGAAATCTCGTTTTAAACTTCAAGCTGAGATAGATATGCAACCACCAAGTATAAGTACAAATCACACAGATCATGAACAAGGTAATATCTCATTTTATGCATGACAAATTTAATGATTGATTGTGTTTCTTCATATTTATCTTTTCTTAATGGAATCAATTCTTTTACAGATGGTCAAAATATAGAAGTTACCTTGAATAACTAAAGAGATGTAGTTTCAAATCAACTACATGTTGATGTGCAAGGTAATGCCCCACTTGTTAAAAACATGTATTCAGTTCCAGACCAGAATGTTGATATGAACTAGGAATATAATGAAGGTAACATATATGAAGAATGTAATAATTTAATTGAATCATTATTTTAAAGTTGTATTAACATGTCTACATTTTAATTAAATGATGATATGTATTTGTAGTTGGCAATAAGTGAAGATTTTTATTAGTGTAGATGAAATGATACTTTATCTGCTTCTCATTTGGTATGATTTTTAATCTTTTAAATTATGTTTATTAGGTTTATATTTTCATTGTTTAATTTACTTATACAAATTTATTGATTGTATTTGTAGGTGACATGTACTTGGATTTTGCATATGATGGTTGAAGATGGTTGATAGTAAATTAGTTAATTTTTTATTTTATAAGACTTTTATTTTATTTAGTTAGCTTTGGATTCAATATTTTTACATTAGTAATGCATTTGTACTTTTGTGATGATGGGATGAATTGTGATGATATGGTGAATGAATTGGATATTTTGGATATAAAACATTTCTATTCTTATTGTGATGAATTGTGATGATGGTTAGATTGTGATGGTGTGTAACTTTTTTTATTATGTGATAATGTTTTGTATTCTGAATAAATATTAATAATTTATTGTGGTGTATTCTAAATGTTTTTATTTAATATTTTTATAAAATATTATAATT
This sequence comes from Zingiber officinale, assembly GCF_018446385.1. Taxonomy (NCBI): domain Eukaryota; kingdom Viridiplantae; phylum Streptophyta; class Magnoliopsida; order Zingiberales; family Zingiberaceae; genus Zingiber; species Zingiber officinale. The sequence goes on along the minus strand of NC_056007.1, from coordinate 27,657,602 downwards.
GACATTTAATAATGTCATTATAGATTATATAAGATAACAGTTTAACATATCTTTATAAATTATCACTACTGATATATTTTATTGTCCTTATATAAAAATTTAAAACATTTATAATTATCAATATAAATTAGTTTAGGTGACATTTATATGTGTTCTTATTTAGATAATAAAAAGGCATGCATAAATGTCCATGAAATATTTTTTCGTGACATTTACGATTGTCATTATATTCCTATATTTAAGACATTTTTATAGTTAGCATAAATATTTTATAATGACATTATACAAATGTCAGGAATACTAGAGGGTCTATGCTAACACCGCATTTCAATACATTTTTTGGTGATGTCACCATAGCTTTAGTGTCACTAAAAGTATGCTATAAAGACATTTATGTGTGTCCTTAAAGACCATAATTCTAGTAGTGGCATGACGAGCAGATACCAGTCAGATCCAGGTGAAAGTCACTGGATAGCAGTCAAGAATATTCTTAAGTACTTGAGAAGGACTAAAGATTATTTCTTGATATATGGTGGCGATGACGAGCTAGCTATAAAGGGTTACAGTGATGGTAGCTTCCAAACTGATTAGGATAATTATCGATCGCAGTCAGGGTTCGTGTTTTGCATAAATGGTGGTGTTATGAGCTGGAAGAGTTCAAAGCAGGACACAGTCGCTGATTCTGCAACAGAGACCGAGTATATTGCTGCATCAGAAGAAGCAAAGGAGGCAGTTTGGATCTGTAAGTTCATTACAGAGCTTGGGGTGGTTCCTAGCATAGCTGATCCCATAGAGCTCTATTGTGACAACAATGGAGCAATAGCACAGGCTAAGGAACCTCGCTCACACCAGCGGACCAAACACATACTACGGAGCTTCCATCTCATTCGAGAGATCATCGATAGAGGAGATGTGAAGATTTGCAGAGTATCCACTGAGGCTAACATCGCAGATCCCTTGACCAAGGCTTTGGCACAGAGAAAGCATGATGGTCACACTAGATCATTGGGCCTTAGAGCCTATACTGATTAACACTAGTGCTAGTGGGAGATTGTTAGTTAGAGCCCTAGAGCTAATCATTTGATGATTATTGTATGGACTCGTTGTATCATATTCTTATATATATAAGGGCATTTGTTTATGGTTATTATGCTTACTTGTATTGGTGCTAAATAACTAAGTATAATAGCGTCCTTGAGTAGAAGGTTCTTACCTATATCAATCGGTTAGTTGAATCGATAGTGAGATGATATAGGGAATACTACTCTTAATCATTCCTAGTCAAGTATTAGCATTCAAGGTCAATGTTAATGTGACAAGACTAGCATGTAGGTCAACTCGATGACTTGATCTCACAAGTCATGGATATAGAGATATCAAGTTGACACATGGGTATGCATTGGAGAATGTATACTGAATGACCCGCCATGAGAAAGTATCATGGATCGTTATATGAGTGTCATATACTTTCTCATGTGGCTATTAGTATGACTATTAGTCCTTGGACCTGAAGTCACCATGGTTCCCTACATAAGGAGTTACATACTTTGGCTTCGTCAAACGTCACCCGTAACTGGGTGGACTATAAAGACGATTAATGAGTATGTAACAAATTATACGGAGGGATGTGAGAGAAGTAGATGAGATCTATCCCTCCTATATGACGGGAGAGACTTCGATATTCTTGATAGAGTGAGACCACTAAATGCATGGACATGCCCAAATGAGTCAATATGAGATGTTGAGCTCGTTGGATTAAGTGAGTCTACTTGGGATTCAAGATTTAGAATGATTAGAGGATGACACGGTCTATGCCTCACATTGATCAATCTAGATGTCAAGGATAGAAGGACACTTGTCATATATTGTGAAGAGTCACAATTAGTAGTCACAAGGTGATGTTGGATCTCAACATTCTTATAACTTGGGTAGTAATGATGTGTTACTAGATACCGCTCATTACTTATGCTTCTAAATGGGTTTAGGAACATTGCCAATTTTATAAGAACTTATAGGGTCACACACAAAGGGCAATTAGATGGAGATTAGGTTCATTTGATGAACCTAAAGGATTAGGTCCATGTGATGAACCAAATTGGATTAAGAGTAATCCAAATTAGACTAATTGAGTTGGACTCAATTTGGTTCATATGTTAGATGCGTCTAATTTGGAATTAGACTCATTGAGTCAATTTAATTCAATAAATAGAGATTCATTAAATTAAAATTGACTTGAACCAATGATTTAATTTGATCAACCATGGGAGAGAAGTGGTCAAGTTTGACTTGACTTGAGAGGAAGATGAAGGGTCAAGTTTGACTTGACCATTTGCCACCTCATTGGTGAGTTGGCAAAGAGTGGGCCAATGATGATGCTCCACATCATCATGATTGCTTAAGTGGGATGCCACCTCATGGGAGTTACCAAGAGTTGTGACTCTTGGTATTCCATGGAGGTTATTAACCTCATTCATGTGGTCGTCCACTTATTCATGGGGTGAGTTTCATTTCTTTTGTGTAACTCTCATCTTCTTCCTCAAGCTCTCTCTTCTCTCCCTCTCCTCCACCTTGGCCGAACCTTTCAACGCTGCTAGCACACCTTTTGTTTGGTTTCTCCATCTCTTGCTTGTGTGGATACACATAGAGGAGTATCTACTTTGATACTCTCTATTGGTGCGGGAAGCATCCGACGATCGAACCTGAGTTTTGATAATAGTAAAGGATTCAAAGTTAAGGTGTGTGATGATCTAACAGTCTGAATGAGATTGTAGGAAAGTCTTAAGTGTACTTAGGCAAAAGCCCTAACTGTGGTTAGGCAAGGTGAAAACCCTAGGGGGTGGTAACCCTATGTGGAAAGTCTTGGTGGGTCGAGTGCTTCAGGCAAAAGTCCTAGGGGGGGTAACCCTAAGTGGAAAGTCCTGGTGTCGCGAACCAGGTGAAAGACTGGACCAGCCGGGAAGCGGAAGTCCAGCAGAAAGTCCGGAAGCATCGAGCACTGAGCAAAAGTCCAGTCGATCTGGAGGATCACACTGGCAACAGGTAAATCTCCTGAGTGGAGTAGGTGAGGACGCGTTCCCCATAGAGGGAACAGTAGGCGTCGGGTCGACCTAGGGTTTTCGGTTGGAAATCCGAAGTCAGACCCGGACAGTCCGATGACTGTCAAACTTCATATTTATGATATTATATGTGCTAACTTTTGTTTTGCAGGATATGTTTGTGTTTTGGATCTAACATGTCTTGCAGGTACGAAAGAACAAGGTTAAGCCTCGGATAAACAGTGTCCGAGGCGCCTCCATGGAGCTTGGAGGCGCCTCGGGTGCAAAAGATGAGTTGGCTGCGAAGCAGGCTTGGAGGCGCCTTGAAGGAAGCTCAAGGCGCCTTGGACTGGCGGATGAAGGCGCCTTGGAGAGCAAAGAAGGCGCCTTGAACCTGATAAGGTTCGACCAGTTCAGCCCTTATCTCAGCGTGTGACTCGGCCAGTATGGAGGCGCCTTGGATGGCTTTCAAGGCGCCTTGAACACCCTTTATAAGAGGGTTTCGACTAGCAGCTCAAAACAACTTCGCACAAGCAATCATTCTGCAACCTGCTGCTAACGAGACGTTCCGACAAAGCCTCAACTAGACGCCGACAACCCGGAGCTTCAGATTTAGTCTTTTGTTGTCGGTATAACTGTTATTTTTACTGCTTTAAATTCTACTTAGTTTGTAATAGTTTTTACGAACTATAGTTGTTGCCCACCGAAAGGAGTCGAGATAGGCTCCGAACGAAGTAACCTCTCATGTCTACTGTGTGTTTGTGCGTTTTACTATTTCCGCTGCATTATTACTCGTGTTTTACGATTTCGAAAAGAGTGAAAGCCGCGAGCGCTATTCACCCCCCCTCTAGCGCTTCTCGATCCAACAATTAGTATCAGAGTGGGGTCATTTTGAATTGGTGCAACCACCTTTCAAAACAAATTTTCGTGGTATTTTCAGATTTTTCAGAGTCAATTAGAATTTAGCTTTATAGCTATATTCTAATTCTTTTCTCGAATCGGTTTTTGCTCGAAGTTGGTGCAACACCACTCGAGTACGTTTTCTTTTAAATTATTCCCGCACTACTAATCCAAGACTTAGTCTTGGAATAGATTTTCGTTGTTTTTATCGTGCAGAAGTTCAAATGGCCCATCAAGAGGGTTATAGCACCGTTCGTCCCCCGCTCTTCACCGGAGAAGACTTCGGGTACTGGAAGGGGTGAATGGAAACATTCCTCAAAACCCAGTTCGAGACATGGATGATCGTCAAGACTGGACTACAACTCCCATCCGACGAAGACGGCAAGCCGACACCCTGTGAAAAATGGGAACCGACCATAATCAAGAAGGTGGAAGCTGATGCCAAAGTGACCTGCACCCTCCAGTGTGGACTGACCAAGGAGGAGCTCAATCGAGTTGGCCCGTTCACATCAGCAAATAAGCTCTGGGAGAAGCTGATCGAACTCCACGAGGGAACTTCCGACACAAAGGTAAGTAAACGTGACTTGTTGCTTAATAAATTGTATAATCTAAAGATGCAGGAAGGTGAGATGGCGAGTTCACTGCACGCAAGAATTCAAGACATCCTCAACTCCCTCCACGGAATCGGGCAGAAGGTAGAAAATAGGGATATCATAAGGTACGCTCTTAACTCGTTTCCAAGGAGTACATTGTGGGCATCAATGGTAGATGCCTACAAAGTCTCTAAGGATCTATCTTGTATTAAATTAGATGAATTATTTTCGGAATTCGAACTTCACGAGCAGACTAATGCACAGCCAACCGAGAAGGGGGTTGCTTTGGTTGCAGGTACAAGTCGAACATGTGAACCGAGATCACGACGAAGAATTGAATCGGAGTCGGAAGAAGAACCCGACTCAGACGATGAAGATGATGAATTGACAACCGAGCTCGTAAACCTCGTAAAGAAGCTCTACAAGAAGAAGAAGGGCTTCAACAAGAGAGATCTAAAGAAGATAGTATAATCCAAGGAGGTTCAACCGAGTTCGAAGGGTAAGTTCGAGGTTATCTGTTACGGGTGCAACCAGAAGGGGCACATCAAGGCCAACTGCCCAAGTCTGAAGGATGCAAATAAGTGAAAGAAGAAGGCCCTAAAGGCGACGTGGGACGAATCCTCAGAAGAAGATACCAACGACGAACTCGATCAGACGAGTCTCCTCGCACTGATGGCCCAGGACCAGATCGACGTGTCCGAGAGCGAGAGCGAGTCGGAGGCCGAGTCCGAGCGAAGCCACGGATCCGTTTCCGTTTCCGAAGGGCCAGACCCCGCTGTGAGTATTTCTAGACTTAATAATCTAGTTAATTATTTATTGCGAAAGTTAGCTAAATCAAACCTTAGAGTTAAGTCACTTCTAAAGGAAGTAGAAGTCCTTAAAGAAGTGACTAACTCCGAATCCTTGATTGAACCAATTCAGACCGGAAACTCAACTCAAGTCCACAAACTTGAAGAAGAGAATTCCAGCCTGAAAACTCAAGTCAAGGATCTGGAGAAAACACTAGAACGATTTTCTTTAGGTTCCAAGAATCTTGACCTAATTCTTGGGACACAAAGAGACGTTTACAATAGAACTGGTCTAGGATTTAAACCAAAGAAAAAATATAAATCTTATTTATCTCTTGTACAAAGAACAAAATAGAAAAACAGTCCAAGCATGGGTCCCCAAGTCCAAATTGATTAATCAAGTTGGACTTGGTCAATACTGGATCCCGAAGGATCAAATACACTACCTTGATAGACTATATCGAGACTATGATCCAGGGGGAGCAAAAACAAAAATTAAATTCAAAATTCAAAATTCAATTAAAAATTTAAAATTAAATTCAAAATTCAATTAAAATTTCGAAATTAAATTAAAAATTCAATTAAAAATTTAAAATTAAATTCAAAATTCAATTAAAATTTCGAAATTAAATTAAAAATTCAAAATTCAAAATTCAAAATTCAATTAAAAATTCGAAATTCAATTAAAAAATTCAAAAATCAATTAAAAATTCGAAATTAAATTAATTTTTTTTTAAAATCAAAAATTAAATTAAAAAAAATTCGAAATTAAATTAAAAATTCAAAATTCAAAAATCAAGTTAAATTCAAAAGTAAAACTTAAATCAAATAAATAGAAGGAGGATCCAGAATAGCTGGCACCTCTGAAATTAATCTACCCGATAAGGGTAAACAAGAGTAGTCTACCCGGTAGGGTAATTAAGGATAGATTAAAATGGGCTAGGTTTAACTTGACCCACGGTACTGGCGAAGTATTGGATGATAGTACGTTGGGGAAGATTAGTCATCGCATGTCTAGGAAGATATGACTTCGACCTGGTGCATTTGGCTAAGTGGAACTGACTGAAGCTACCCTTTATGAATCCTAACTTGTTAGACCAAGGTTTTGTTCTAAGTTCAATGGGTAGGACTATTTAGAAAACCTCGAAGGCATGGTTACTTTAATGATGTCCTTGTGACTCACCACAGCCCCAGAAGTTTATCCAAAGAATGCCTACTTGTTGAACCCAAAGCTAAACCTGAATCTAACACAAAGTTAAACTAAACCCTAAAATTGAACCTAATTCATCTCACAAAAACTGTAAGATTACCTGATTGAAATTTAGATCGGGTGAGATGACTAAGGAATAGAAATTTAAAAGAAAATCAAATTTAAAATTCAAATTGAAAATTGAAAATTAAATTCATAATTAATATTATTTTCAAAATTAGTTAAAAATCTTTTCAAAATCAGTTTTAAAACTTAATTTCAAAATCATTTTAAAAAACCTTTAAAACTTAATTTCAAAATTATTTTAAAAATCCTTTCAAAATTAATTTCAAAATTATTTTAAAAAAATCTTTTCAAAATTATTTTAAAAAAAACAAAAAACTTTTCAAAATCAATTTCAAAATTAATTAAAAAATCTTTTCAAAATCAATTTCAAAATTATTTTTAAAAAAATATTTTCAAAATCAATTTCAAAATTAATTAAAAAAAATCTTTTTAAAATCAATTTCAATATTATTTAAAAAAATCTTTTCAAAATCAATTTCAAAATTAATTAAAAAAAATCTTTTTAAAATCAATTTCAAAATTATTTAAAAAAATCTTTTCAAAATCAATTTCAAAATTAATTAAAAAATCTTTTCAAAATCAATTTCAAAATTATTTAAAAAAAAACTTTTCAAAATCAATTTCAAAATTATTTTAAAAAATATTTTCAAAATCAATTTCAAAATTAATTAAAAAATCTTTTCAAAATCAATTTCAAAATTATTTTTAAAAAATCTTTTCAAAATTATTAAAAAAAAATCTTTTCAAAATCAATTTCAAAATTAATTAAAAAATCTTTTCAAAATCAATTTCAAAATTATTTAAAAAATCTATTCAAAATCAGTTAACTTAAAATTAATTAAACTCATATCACAATATAAATAAATAAATAAATTATAAAAAAAACGTGGTGTATGTCGGAGGCGCCTCCCATACACGGGAGGCGCCCAAGAAAGCGGCAGGAAAACTCCCGCCGCCTGAGACTAAGGCGCCTCGGATCATGTCCGAGGCGCCTTCAACGACTTTATAAGGCGCCTTAAACTCCTGTTTAAGGCGCCTTCAATGCATAATATTGAAACGAACAGAAGTGTTTCTGCTCGTTTTCTGCCGACGCCCAGCACGCGATACTCGTGCGATTTCTTCACAATCTAAGGCACCTTCAACCTGTTCCTCCCCTTCTACACCCCACAATGCCTCCTAGGTAAACTCTAAACACTTCCTAGTCAATTTTTACATAATCTTTGTGCTTATTTTGCCAATTTTTGTGTAAAAACATTGAAAATAGGAAATGACGTCAAGTCGATCCCAATCCGGCTAGACTCCCATCAGCCGACCTCAGATTCCCAACCGAACAACTTAGGGCTACATTTGCTAACTTCACATTTAACCCTATCAAACCTAGATACCTAAATAGGCCCTTTTTTAGTCAGTTCTATCACCCATCGGTCTAGATGATAGAATACTATCAGCTGGACAAATTGGTTTACTGCAGTAATGCAGTAAATCATGATTTATGTGCACAGTTCTATCACAACCTTGAAAGGGTTGATGATAGTACATACTCCTCTAGAGTTGGTAGCACTGACATCCAGCTTACCCCCACTTTGTTACATACCGCCTTAGGGCTTAGAGCGTCAGAGTGTACCTTCCTGTGCTACCCCGGTAGGGATCTGCCATTTGGCGATCCCTACTCTCATATTACGTTAGACACTATCTATACGTACTTCTTTGGGGGGGGGGGGGGGGAGAGACCACTCGACTTGACTGAGTTCAGATCAGTTTTTCTTAGAGTCCAGGACTATGTTATGTATAGAGTCCTGACAGCCTGCATATTGCCGATCTCATCTCGGGATGTCCCGAAGATGCGATCTTCACATTCATTCTTTCTATATACCCTGAGTCATCAGTTGGACATTGATATAGCCTTACACATGTTCTAGAACATTATCTCAGCATCTAGTACAGTCACATCCCGTATAGTGCATATGCCCTACTACCATATTTTGACTTCCATCTTTTTGACCATCGAGGGCATAGATGTGACCAGAGGGACAGTTATCCCTTTAACTATATACGACGAACTAGGGTCACGAAGTTGTAGACTAGCCCATGCTGAGGTCAACGCTGATGGAGTTCTAGCCTGGACAGGTCGACCACAGCCGGCCGCTGCCCCTATCGCTCCAGAGGCCGAGGATATACCAGGCGAGGGAGAGGAGTGGGCCGACTTCTTAGCCGAGGATTTTTTTACAGATCCTTCTTCCTCCGCCGGACCCTCTACATCTGCCGGCCCTTCGACCTCGGCATCACTCTCCGTCGAGGATAGACTCGCCCGTCTTGAGGTTCACTCCATTGAGACTCGACGCTTCCTCCGATCTCTCCGATCCGAGATAGTTGCAGGGTTCGCGTCTCTCCGAGGTGAGATACGGCATTAGGGACAGCCTTAGCTGGCACCCGAGCAGCCTCTAGCCGATCCTCCAGCTGACCATCCGCCTGCTTGACTCTATCTTTTTCGATTGTCTGGATATGTCACTCACTTTTTGGATCTAGATATCTTACTCACCTTTTGGTTGTATCTTGGAGTTGGTTATTTTATGACTTGTGCTTTAATCCAGCACTTATTTGTCACTTTTTCAAAATTGTGAGTATAATTTCAAAACCACTTTTAAATTGTTTTTGAAAATTATAGGGAAAATAATGATTTTAAAATCTCATTTTCTTAGAATTTTCAAAAATTGGATTTAGTTTAGACTCTACAGTAGAAATCTTGCTCCCCTAGACTTAAGCCAGAGCATCTCACAAACACCTAGGTATACCTTGTTTGTTTAAAAAACATAGAATGACATGAGATGCATAGGGTACAGCCTGGACTCAAGAATGCTTATTTCTGTGCATCAATATGAGTCTGGGCGTTAAATACTTTATTAACAGTAATCAAGTCAAGTCTTCCAGCCTTAGTCAAATCTAACTGGACTAAATGACTTAACTCGACTAACCAAGTGAAAGTTGCTGGCCTCTAGGCAATCAGCAAGTAGCTAAAGGTTAGACAGTTGGTGAAGGAAATATTAAGATTAAGCATGCTTGTACTTTAGGGCTCTGATACCTGATAAAAAAAAATTAGATATTTTGAATACTATTTAACTTGACTCATGCTTGGACTTAAGGACCAACTGACTAAATAACCTAAATTAAATTTTTAGCTTCTCCCTCTTCGTCCTAAAAATTAACAAGTTCTTACTCCTATGTTTTCAACAATAAGTATTGTTTTATTCAAATTAAGCTAAGTGTCTTTTTAACTTAAGCTATATTTTCAAAATTCAATGTTTGCAAAAGGCTAAGCTAAGTGGTTCATATAGAAACCTTCAAACTTAGTCAACCTTCAAATCTAACTTTTTATAAATTTTTGCTAAGATATTTTCCTAAGTTACCTTTCAGATTCACTCTTTACTTAGCTAAAAGTATTAAAAAATCATAGTTTTGCAAAAATTTTACTCATTACTTTCAAAATATTTTTTTGCTAAGTAAAAAGAGACTTCAATTTTCTTTAAGATTTTCAAAATTTATCTAAGTATATTTCAAAAAACAACTAAGTTTCAAAAGTGGCTAAAATCATTCTTCACAGTCTACCATATATTAGCCTTTTAAACTTAGGTGAAAATTTTTCCGAAGTCAACTTAGCATTTATCCCTTCTTTCATAGCCTAATCTATTTTTCAATAAGAAAAATTAAAAATTGCTTAAAACTGGCTTATTTTTGATAAATGGAAAAGGGGGAGAGTAGGGAAATTCAAAAGTAAAAGAAAGTCTAATTCAAAAAGAAAGCCTTGTATTAAGGGGGAGCCTCACAAAGTTTAAAGTGTTAGCTTAAGTTATGCTTAGCCTCACAAAGTTTAAAGTGTTAGCTTAAGTTATGCTTATATTTAAATTTATGTACTTAAGCTTGCTCATTTTTTAAGTATCTTATGCATTTATTTTACTTAACTTTGAATTTCAGTTGCCATAATCAAAAAGGGGGAGATTGTTGGTACGGGAAGCATCCGACGATCGAACCTGAGTTTTGATAATGGCAAAGGATTCAAAGTTAAGGTGTGTGGTGATCTAACAGTCTGAATGAGATTGCAGAAAAGTCCTAAGTGTACTTAGGCAAAAGCCCTAACTATGGTTAGGCAAGGTGAAAACCCTAGGGGGTGGTAACCCTAGGTCATAGGGGGTGGTAACCCTATGTGGAAAGTCTTGGTGGGTTGAGTGCTTCAGGCAAAAGTCCTAGGGGGGTAACCCTAGGTGGAAAGTCCTGGTGTCGCGAACCAGGTGAAAGACTGGACCAGCCGGGAAGCGGAAGTCCAGCAGAAAGTCCGGAAGCATCGAGCACTGAGCAAAAGTCCAGTCTATCTGGAGGATCGCACTGGCAACAGGTAGATCTCCTGAGTGGAGTAGGTGAGGACGCGTTCCCCGTAGAGGGAACAGTAGGCGTCGGGTCGACCTAGGGTTTCCGGTTGGAAATCCGAAGTCAGACCCGGACAGTCCGATGACTGTCAAACTTCATATTTATGATATTATATGTGCTAACTTTTGTTTTGCAGGATATGTTTGTATTTTGGATCTAACATGTCTTGTATGTACGAAAGAACAAGGTTAAGTCTCAGATAAACAGTGTCTGAGGTGCCTCCATGGAGCTTGGAGGTACCTCGGGTGCAAAAGATGAGTTGGTTGCGAAGCAAGCTTGGAAGTGCCTTGAAGAAAGCTCAAGGCGCCTTGGACTGGTGGATGAAGGCGCCTTGGAGAGCAAAGAAGGCACCTTAAACCTGATAAGGTTCGACCAGTTCAGCCCTTATCTCAGCGTGTGACTCGGCCAGCATGGAGGCGCCTTGGATGGCTTTCAAGGCGCCTTGAACACCCTTTATAAGAGGGTTTTGACCAACAGCTCAAAACAACTTCGCACAAGCAATTATTCTGCAACCTGCTGCTAACGAGACATTCCGACAAAGCCTCAACTAGACGCTGACAACCCGGAGCTTCAGATTTAGTCTTTTGTTGTCGGTATAATTGTTATTTTTACTGCTTTAAATTCTACTTAGTTTGTAATAGTTTTTACGAACTATAGTTGTTACCCACCGAAAGTGGTCAGCGACCGCGGGCCTTTGAGTAGGAGTCGAGATAGGCTCCGAACGAAGTAACCTCTCGTGTCTACTGTGTGTTTGTGCGTTTTACTATTTCCTCTGCATTATTACTCGTGTTTTACGATTCCGAAAAGAGTGAAAGTCGTGAGCGCTATTCACCCCCCCTCTAGTGCTTCTCGATCCAATACTCTCGAGATTCGACGAGCCTTGGACGAGCGGGATTAGCGAAGGACATAGAATCAAGGGTAAAGCTCTTCTCCTTTGTAGATCTAGTTTAGATCTAGGCTAGAAACTCGTACTCGAAGTTTTACGTAAATTCTATTTCTTCACACAGATCCGGTGGCGGGGTTTTGGGGTTTCCGTAACGCAAAAAGTGATTTTTACGGCCCGAAAAACCCAACAAGTGACTCATTGAATTTGAATTGCATGAAGGAAGATGAAAGGTCAATTTTGAAATTGGCCATTGACTCATGAAGAATCAAATGTTGATTTGAATTCTTGAAGGAAGACCAAAAGACGCTTGTCTTAATAGAGTGTTAATGCTCAGTAAGTGTATTCATTGGATGAAGTACAAAAGGCCTTTTTCATCTCATTTTGAGGTATGTGTCTTCTTCTTCCTTCTTCTTCCACCTTTGGCTAAAACCTTCCCTTGTGGTTGCTAGTACCACTTTTGGTTGGTTTTCTTCTCCACTTCATGAGTTTGTGAGACGGACAGAAGACTTGTACATGTGGATACCATTAGAGGCACAGACACGTAATCATGCTGAGATCCTTTTGTTAGGAGTTCATGTTTATGCACCAAAGGTATAACTCTCTTTTAACAAACTTAGTATATGTTTTCTCCTTCGGATGGATCTTCTGAAGAGGATCTAGTTAGTTTTTTCGCTGTGCTTTCTATGTGTTTAGTGCACTAGATCCTTACATAAAGATTATATTATTTATTTTGAGTGTAGAGAAAAAGGACACTATAAGAGAAAGTGTCCTAAATTGGAGAAGAAGAAGACCCAAGTGGCACTCAAGGTGATGGAGATGCCAAAGGAGGCCTTACCCATGATACATAAGGCAAGAAGTATATTATATGCTTCACATGCAACAAAAAAGGGTATTACCAGAATTAATGTCCAAAGGGAAGGCTTAACAAGGGAGGAAACTCAAATCAAGGGAAAGCTTCAAAGAACAAAATTAAGATACCATTAGTAAATGGTAATTCTTCATATCATGATAAAATGCATACTAGAAATAAATATTATCATTATGCTATTTATCATAAAAATAGGAAGCACAATAATTCTAAGAAGAATTATAAAGCATATCATGCTAGAACAACCTTACCTAAGGATATAAAGGTAGAAAATTGTTTAGGCAAGAAATCAAAATAATTTAGATATATGCCTAAAAGGAACAATATCTAAGGCAATAAGGGAAAATCCAAATTTGAGGATTTAAGGATAGAAAATCAAATCTTGAGGTTAAGACTTGATAAATTAGATAATACTCTTAAGAAAATGACAAATGAAGTCATAGAGTCAAAGAAGAAAAACCTAGGACAAAATAGACATGAGTTATTCATTAGCAAGAGAGGTCTGGGATACAAACCAAAAGCCAAGGAAAATATACTCTCATAACATAGAGTTCAATATAGTTATGAAACCAACCTTAGGTCTAAGAGTCAAATCAAGGTTTCAAGAGAAGTTACCCCTAAAGTTAACCTTAAGAAGCTAACATGACTAAGGCTTCTAAGAAACCTAGGAAAGCCATTAAGAAGGTTACAAGGGAAGTTATCCCTATAGTTGATGTACAGGAGACTAGTGTGACAAAGGCTTCTAAAAAGCCTAGGAAAGTCATTAGGAAGGTTTCTAGGGAAGTTATCCCTAATGAGTACTTAAAACACCTAAGGAGCACTAATAGATTTTAGTTTCCTAAGAGTGTGTTTCAACACCCTAGATGGATTTAGAGTGTGTCAACTCTAATTGGAAGGGTAGTTAACTCAACCACAGCGAAGTTGACACTTTAGAAAATTTTCAAGATTTATTGTAACAACCCAAATTTCCTCATTGCAAGTCCTAATAGTACTTAAAAATATTTAGAAATACTTTAGAAATATTCTAGAGATTTTTAGAAATTTTTAGAATATTTTTAGGCAATTTTCAGAGTTCGTTTGGTATTTTTACTAAAAGAAACAAGTTGGAAAAAAATAAAGAGGTTGAGCCGAGGTTTGAACCGGAGACCTCTGGTTAAGTAAAGCCTTAAGTTGTTTCGGATGGCCAGAAACCCAGCAGGGCCGTGCTGATCAAAGAGAGGGCGAAATTAATTTAAGCAGTAATAGATAACAGAAATATCTAGGTATTATAAAGGGAGATAAGAGAGGAGCTTAGGCTTTTAATTGCCCGTGACCTAAACCCTTTCTCTTCTCCTCTCTCGCGTGCGGCGACACTGTTCGGGCGAAAACGAAGCCGGAGTTAGGGTTTTGTCTCTGGCGGCCAGCCAAGGATCAAATCGGAGAGTCTTCTACACCATCGTGATCCTCTCTTCGAGGAGAACCTGCTGGCACAAAGAAGGGGCCGAGATTTCAAGTTATCCGAAACCCTAGAAGCCTTCTTCTTCTTCAGTGGTGAGTCTAAGAACGCAAAGGTAAGTGCTCTCACCTGCAGTAAGAGTAGTTCCGAGATTGTTTTTTTTTCCTTGCTGTTGCAATGGTTGTGGTAGCCATGGAACCCTAGCATGCGTGTGTGATTGATTTCTTCAAGTGTTATAATCCGAACCTTAGTTTTCAGTTTGTGCTTATAGTTTTAGTATTTCAGTTTAAATCTTGTTGTTGATTTGCTTAGTATGAATGGTCTTCTTTTGGCTTTCGGATTATGTTGTAAAGAATTATGGTTGCTAGGGATTTTAGAGTAGACCCGAGATTTGCTTTCTCCTAGCATTTCTACTGTAGCATGTTGAAGGATTTCTGTTACGCTGTAAAGATATAAGTTTTGAACAAGTTTACATAGGTTTGTTTTGTAAAAAACAAAAAAAAATTCAGCAAGCTTAACTTGAATGTGCTGCAAAAGTGGCACGAACAGCCTTGGGGTTTTACTGTGTTGGTTTTTGTTTGTGCTGCGAAATGGGCATGAACAGCCTAGTCTTAGGAGAATTCGGCAGATATTAGTTATGCTTGTATGCAGATTTTGTTAAGCTTGTATGCAGATTTTTGTTAAGGTTGTATGCAGATTTTGTTAAGCTTGTATGCAGATTTTTGTTAAGCTTGTATGTAGATTTTTGTTAAGCTTTGTATGCAAATTTTTGTTAAGCTTTGCATGCAATTTTAGAATCTGTTAAAGCATTACAGTTTTGTATGAGGCAGTCTTTTATTATAAGTATTAACAAGTAACAAGTATTTTATTTGAGAAAGGCTAGTACCCGACTTCCAAGGTTGTCGTTAAACAAATCTAGGTGGTAGGTTCTGAGGTCTCGGCCCTGGTAAGACAAAGGTCTTTACCCTCGTAGGACTGGTGGCTCCCTACCTTAGTTTCTATTAGGGAGCGCGCAATGGTACTAAGTCTGGGCCCAAGAGATTATTATTTTAAAGTATAAAAGTATAAGTTTTGAACAAGTGAAATAAGGTTCACATAAGTTTAAAGATCAGCAAGTTTAGTTTTCTTTTATGCTAGCATGTTGTTTAGATTGTTCTTACTGTTATTTGCTATTAGTTGAGCAGCTTTACATATTTAGCATTTCAGGATGTTTGATTTCTTTGCTATTAGATGAGCATGAGTAGTATTTCTTTTAAAGTATTCAGATTTTAGATTTCTTTCTGTTCACATGCTTATCCGAGTTTTGTGAGTTAGATAGCGCTTACTAAGCATTCGCTTATAGTTGCATTTCCTCTTACTGTAGATAAAGGGAAAGGAAAGGTACAGTGAAGGAAGGCAACAAGGAGGTGTAGATGGATGTGTGATGTCTAGACTATGGAAGCCTTGGGATTTTGCTTAAAAAATTCATTGGGATTTTGTATTTAGAATGTTGGAACTATTCTTTCATGTTGCTGGATTTGCTCATTGAATATTTTATGTTTTAGAATTCTTCCTTTTAATTGCTGTGTACATCAGTTCTATAAATTGAGTGGTATCACTATGGCTTACATATACAGACTGATATGTTTTAGTTGTAAGCATATGCTTGGGTAATATGTTGAGATGAGTCATGTATGGTTGTAGCTGCTACAAATTGCATGTTTTGAGTTTTTGAGAGTTTTAAATATTGATATTTACATGTGAGCAACTCTATTTAAGTATAGTTAATAGTCCAGTAACGTCCCACCCTCACAGACTAGTAGGGAGGAGGGTGGGGTGTTACAAGTTGGTATCAGAGCAGTCCCCATTCTCCAGCATCACACACACATCAGCATCAGCCTTGCCGTCTTCAAGTAAGAATTTATTTATGCTTTCTTTTATGCTTTTCCCTTATTATTTATAGTATAGAGAAATTCTTAGAAATATTTGCTTATATGTGCTTAAGCTAGATAAAAGTTCTTGCTTGTCTTTCTATGTTTTTATATATATGTCTAGAGAGTATAGAGACACTTTCAGGTTTTCTCTCTCTACATGACTAGATGTCAAGAAGAGGGCGTCCCCGTACCGCTCGTACTGAGGACCAAGCACAGGAGAACAAAGAGCCCAGAGCAACTGAACCAAATCTCTCTGAAGTTGTTGCTCAACTCCAGAGACAAGTGGCAGAGCAGCAATAAGTGATCGTCAATCTGATGGCTAATCGGTAGCCAGTCCCTCCCACTTCCCCAACTATCAATGTGGAGACCCTAGTGGTGACTGAAGTTCCACCAGCTGCCCTGGAAGTCACCACAGCACCTAGAAGACAAGAAGCATATCTGATACAGTGGCTGAAGCTGAAGCCAGAAAGCTTCTCAGGCACGACTGAGCCCTGGGATGCCCAGGCTTGGTTCAAGACACTGGAGAGCACAATGGAGCTTCTTGACTGGCCAGAAGTCAAGAAGGTCAAGTGTGCCTCTTTCTGCCTATCTAGAGATGCTCGTATGTGGTGGGAGAGAGTGAAGAACAAGAGAGCAGCCAAACAGATGAGCTAGGCTGACTTCAAGATAGAGTTTTACGAAGAATTCTTCCGCCAACGGATTACCAATAAACATTATGAGGAGTTTATAGAATTCAGACAGCGTGACCTGCCAGTAGAAGAAGCAGTCAAAAGATTCAACAGGCTAGCTCGTCTCTGCCCAGAGCTAGTAAGTACAGAGAAAGAACAAGTCAGACTGATGCTCTGAATGCTGAGGCTAGAAATAGCACTTAACGTGAGTAGTGGAACTCACCGACCACAGACTGGTGAAGAGCTAGTCAGTAGGGCATTAGTCGCTGAGCACTATCTGAATAGCATCAAGGCACAACAAACGCAGCTCAAGCCGGTCAAGATAGAGGACATGACAGCAGGGAGTCAGAAATCCCAAGCAAGCAAGCAGAACTAGAAGGGCAAAGATAACAAAAGGAAACGATGGAATACAGGAGGCAACCAAAAGGGAGGTTCAACAAACAAGCAGGCCAAGTTCCCTCCCTGTCCTAAATGTGGGAGAGTACATCCAGGAGACTGTCTTTTGGGTATGACTGGATGTTATTCGTGTGGTCAAGAAGGACACCTGGCTAAGGCATGTCCTAACAAGCCCAAAGCATCACAGCAACAGGCAGCACAATACGGGAACAAGCCTCAGTTACACTACATGCCTGCAACTCTGGATGGACCTCAGCTCAGTCAAGGAAGGTTGGAAGCCCCACCAGTTTCAGCCAGTGCCAGAGTATTCTCCCTCCATGGTCGTAACAGGTCAAGTAGTTATTTTTCAGCATTTAGCTACTGTACTATTTGATACTGGGGCGACCCATTCTTTTGTATCAGTACCCTTTGCCAAGGAATTTCAGGTGCCTACAGAGAGCATGAACTCCAAGTTCTTGACAACCCTACCTTCCGGGGAAGTCATGGAGTCCAACCAGTGGCTTCGGGCTGTACCAGTCAGAATTTCAGACCGAGAGCTATATGTTGATCTAGTAGTCCTTGCGATGCAAGATTTCGATGTCATTCTGGGTATGGATTTCCTCAACAAGTACAGTGATTCGGTGGACTGCCGCAGAAGGAAAGTGATTTTCAGCCCAGAAGGTGAACCATCCTTTGAGTTCATGGGAGTGCCGAAGAGGAAGAGAGGAATTAGAGGAAGACCCAGAAATTCCTCTCTTCCCTCACAACTCACCAGATGTTAGTTAAAGTGTGTATTGGTTTTCTTGCGCACATTGTGAATACAGAAGAACAAAAAGGACCCAAGCAGGAAGATGTTCGGGTAGTCTGTGAGTACCCAGAGGTATTTCCAGAAGAGCTACCCGGACTACCTCCCAACAGAGAAGTAGAGTTTGAAATTGAGTTGGTTCCTGCACCGATTCAATTTCAAAAGCTCCGTACCGGATGTCTCCAGCAGAGCTGAAAGAGCTACAAGAACAACTCCAGGAGCTGCTTGACAAAGGTTTCATTCGCCCTAGTCATTCACCATGGGGAGCTCCAGTGTTGTTCGTTAAGAAGAAAGATGGATCTATGCGGATGTGCATAGATTATAGAGCGCTAAACAAAGTGATAGTTAAGAATAAGTACCCTCTTCCCAGAATAGATGATCTATTTGATCAGTTAAAGGGGGCAACAGTGTTCTCTAAGATAGACCTGCGCTCTGGGTACCATCAGTTAAAAGTGAAAGAAAGTGATATACCCAGAATAGCTTTCAGGACTAGATATGGACACTACGAGTTTGTAGTCATGCCTTTTGGAGTGACTAATGCACCTGCGGTCTTCATGGACTTAATGAACAGAGTGTTCAGAGAATACCTTGACAAATTTGTCATCGTGTTCATCGACGACATTCTGATCTATTCAAGAACCCCAGAGGAGCATGACACGCACTTGAGAATAGTACTACAGACCCTTCAGCAAAAGCAGCTTTATGCCAAATTCTCAAAGTGTGAGTTCTGGTTAGAGCAGGTGGCGTTTCTAGGTCACATCATTTCTAAAGAAGGTATCCAGGTGGATCCTGCCAAAATAGAAGCGGTCAACAACTGGAGTAGACCCAAGAATGCCAGGGAGATCAGAAGCTTCCTTGGTTTGACTGGATATTACAGAAAGTTCGTGGAGGACTTTTCCATGATAGCCTCTCCACTAACAACCCTAACTAGGAAGAACAAGAAGTTTGAATGGTCAGACAAATGTGAGCAAAGTTTCCAAGCACTGAAGAAAAGACTGACCAGTGCTCCCATTCTGACTGTTCCAAAGAGTGACAAGAGTTTTGACATATACAGTGATGCTTCCAAGATGGGCCTTGGAGCTGTTCTCATGCAAGAAGGGAAAATTATAGCTTATGCTTCCAAACAACTCAAAGACTATGAGAAGAATTACCCCACTCATGATCTTGAGTTGGCAGCTGTGGTCCTTGCACTAAAACTTTGGCGACATTATTTGTATGGAGTCCAGTGCCGAATCTTCACAGATGATCAGAGCCTGAAGTATTTCTTTACCTAGAAAGATTTAAACATGAGACATCGCAGGTGGCTAGAGTTGGTTAAAGATTATGACTGTGAAATCCTCTATCACCCAGGTAAAGCTAACAAAGTGCGGATGCACTAAGTCGAAAGTCCAGTGCAACTCTGATGCACTTGTCATCATTAGCACTGCCACTGTAGAAGGAATTGTCAGATTTTGAAGTTGAAATTATTTACGGGCAACTCTCGGCATTGACCTTAGAGTCAACCTTGTTTGAGGATATACAGAGAAAGCAAAGTGAAGATCCAGATATCCAGAAGATCAAGGGAAACAAAAATAAGAAAATTCAGAGTTTCGGGTATCAGACAGTGGAGTTCTTTATCAGGGGAGCCGCCTTTATGTCCCCAATGATGAGGAATTGAGAAAGAAGATTCTGGAAGAAACTCATAGTACACCATACTCCATGCATCCTGGTTCCACCAAGATGTATCAAAATTTGAAACAAAGATTCTGGTGGTCTGGACTCAAGAGAGATGTTGCAAAATATGTCAGTACCTGCCTGACATGCCAGAGAGTCAAAGCAGAGCACCAGAGACCAGGAGGAGTCCTACAGCCCCTTCCAATACCAGAGTGGAAGTGGGAAAAAATATCCATGGACTTTATAATAGGTCTTCCAAGGACCACTAATGGGTACGATGCGATATGGGTGACAGTGGACAGATTGACCAAGTCTGCCCATTTTCTAGCCATCAAGGTGTCCCACTCTATAGAGCAGCTGGCACAACTATATGTTAAGGAAGTGATTAGACTTCATGGGGTCCCGAAGTCAATTATTTTCGATAGGGATGGGCGCTTCACCTCTCATTTTTGGGAGTGTGTCCAGAATGCATTAGGCACCAAACTCAAGTTCAGCACAGCCTTCCATCCCCAGACTAATGGGCAGACAGAACGAGTAAATCAGATTTTAGAAGACATGCTCAGGGCTTGTGCATTAGATTTTAAGGGTAGTTGGTGCAAGTATCTGTACTTAGCTGAATTCGCCTACAACAATAGCTACCAGGCCACTATCAAGATGGCATCTTACGAGGCACTGTATGGTCAAAAGTGCAGATCACCCATTTGTTGGCAAGAAGCAGGTGAAAGGAAAGAAATGGAAGTGGAGCTGGGCATTTAGACAGAGATGATAGATGAGACCACTCAAGCTATCCAGAAAATCAGACAGAGAATTGAGACTGCCCAGAGTAGACAGAAAAGTTATGCTGACACACACCGTAGGCCACTTGAGTTCCAAGTAGGGGATTCAGTTTTTCTCAAAGTTGCACCTATGAAGGGAGTGATGAGATTTGGCAAAAAGGGCAAGTTAAGTCCCCGCTACGTAGGACCCTATCCGATCACAGAGAGGATTGGGAAAGTAGCTTACAAGCTGGACTTACCACAAGACATGTCAGCAATACATAATGTATTTCATGTCTCCATGCTAAAGAGGTGTCTTCACGACCCTAGCCAAGTGATTCAACCTCAGTCAGTGCAGATTTAGGAGGATCTTAGCTATGAGAGCAGACCTACACAGATAGTGGACAGAGAAGTTAAGAGACTAAGGAACAAAGAGGTACCACTAGTGAAGGTCATCTGGCAGAATCAGAAGCACGAAGAAGTTACTTGGGAACGTGAGGACAACATGAGACAGAAATATCCGAAATTATTCTAAGTTCGAGGACGAACTTTTTATAAGGTATGGGGAATTGTAACAACCCAAATTTCCTCATTGCGAGTCCTAATAGTACTTAAAAATATTTATAAATGTTTTAGAAATATTCTATAGATTTTTAGAAATTTTTAGAATATTTTTATGCAATTTTTGGAGTTCGTTTGGTATTTTTACTAAAAGAAACAAGTTGGAAAAAAATAAAGAGGTTGAGCCAAGGTTCAAACCAGAGACCTCTGGTTAAGCAAAGCCTTAAGTTGTTTCGGATGGCCAGGAACCCAGTAGGGCCATGCTGATCAAAGAGAGGGCGAAATTAATTTAAGCAATAATAGATAATAGAAATATCTAGGTATTATAAAGGGAGATAAGAGAGGAGCTTAGGCTTTTAATTGCCCGTGACCTAAACCCTTTCTCTTCTCCTCTCTCGCGTGCGGCGGCACTGTTCGGGCGGAAACAAAGCCGGAGTTAGGGTTTTGTCTCCGGCGGCCGGCCAAGGACCAAATCGGAGATTCTTCTACACCATCGTGATCCTCTCGTCGAGGAGAACCTGTTGGCACAAAGAAGGGGCCGAGATTTCAAGTTATCCGAAACCCTAGAAGCCTTCTTCTTCTTCGGTGGTGAGTCCAAGAATGCAAAGGTAAGTGCTCTCACCTGCAGTAAGAGTAGTTTCGAGATTGTTTTTTTTCCTTGATGTTGCAATGGTTGTGGTAGCCGTGGAACCCTAGCATGCGTGTGTGATTGATTTCTTCAAGTGCTATAATCCGAACCTTAGTTTTCAGTTTGTGCTTATAGTTTTAGTATTTCAGTTTAAATCTTGTTGTTGATTTTGCTTAGTATGAATGGTCTTCTTTTGGCTTTCGGATTATGTTGTAAAGAATTGTGGTTGCTAGAGATTTTAGAGTAGACCCGAGATTTGCTTTCTCCTAGCATTCCTACTGTAGCATGTTGAAGGATTTCTGTTGCTCTGTAAAGATATAAGTTTTGAACAAGTTTACATAGGTTTGTTTTGTAAAAACAAAAAAAATTTAGCAAGCTTAACTTGAATGTGCTGCAAAAGTGGCACGAACAGCCTTGGGGTTTTACTGTGTTGGTTTTTGTTTGTGTTGCGAAATGGGCATGAACAGCCTAGTCTTAGGAGAATTCGACAGATGTTTGTTAAGCTTGTATGCAGATTTTATTAAGCTTGCATGCAGATTTTTGTTAAGCTTGTATGCAGATTTTGTTAAGCTTATATGCAGATTTTGTTAAGCTTGTATGCAGATTTTTGTTAAACTTGTATGCAGATTTTTGTTAAGCTTTGTATGCAAATTTTTGTTAAGCTTTGCATGCAGTTTTAGAATCTGTTAAAGCATTACAATTTTGTATAAGGCAGTCTTTTATTATAAGTATTAACAAGTAACAAGTATTTTATTTGAGAAAGGCTAGTACCCGACTTCCGAGGTTGTCGTTAAACAAATCCAGGTGACCGGTTCCGAGGTCTCGGCCCTGGTAAGACCAAGGTCTTTACCCTCGTAGGACTGGTGGCTCGCTACCTCAGTTTCTATTAGGGAGCGCACAATGGTACTAAGCCTGGGCCCAAGAGATTATTATTTTAAAGTATAAAAATATAAGTTTTGAACAAGTGAAATAAGTTTCACATAAGTTTAAAGATCAGCAAGTTTAGTTTTCTTTTATGCTAGCATGTTGTTTAGATTGTTCTTACTGTTATTTGCTATTAGTTGAGCAGCTTTACATGCTTATCATTTCAGGATGTTTGATTTCTTTGCTATTAGATGAGCATGAGTCATTTCAGGATGTTTGATTTCTTTGCTATTAGATGAGCATGAGTAGTATTTCTTTTAAAGTATTCAGTTTTTAGATTTCTTTCTGTTCACATGCTTATCCGAGTTTTGTGAGTTAGATAGCGCTTACTAAGCATTCGCTTATAGTTGCATTTCCTCTTACTGCAGATAAAGGGAAAGGAAAGGTATAGTGAAGGAAGGCGACAAGGAGGTGTGGATGGATATGTGATGTCTAGACTATGGAAGCCTTGGGATTTTGCTTAAAAAATTCATTGGGATTTTGTATTTAGAATGTTGGAACTATTCTTTCATGTTGCTGGATTTGCTCATTGAATATTTTATATTTTAGAATTCTTCCTTTTAATTGCTATGTACATCAGTTCTATAAATTGAGTGGTATCACTGTGGCATGCATATACAGACTGATATGTTTTAGTTGTAAGCATATTCTTGGGTAGTATGTTGAGATGAGTCATGTATGGTTGTAGCTGCTTCAAATTGCATGTTTTGAGTTTTTGAGTGTTTTAAGTATTGATATTTACATGTGAGCAACTCTAGTTAAGTATAGTTAATAGTCCAGTAACGTCCCACCCTCACAGACTAGTAGGGAGGAGGGTGGGGTGTTACAATTATGATATCTTTAAAATGAGAGTTGATATTTACTCTTTAAGAGTGAAAGTGTGCTAATAAATTTGAGGAATTGATGAATCGAATGAGTACAAATATGATAAAATTTTAGAAAAATATCAAGTTAAGATTTTGGTAATTTTCTTAGGGAGATAATAGCAACTTAGGTTTATTTTTTGACTTAGCGATTAGTTTATGATACTTAGATAAAGCAATCAGTAGGATCGAGGCATGCTAGAGGGGGAATAAATAGTGCTCGTGACTTTTTCATACTTTTCAAAGAACAGAGAATAACACAGCGAAAAGAAAGAAAAGAGAAACAACGCTAACAAGACCAAGTTTTACTTAGTTCAGAGCCTATGACGACTCCTACTCCAAGGCACATGATCGTTGATCACTTTCATTTGGCAATCAATATAATTTCGTAAAATTTTACAAATTATAGAATTACAAGTGTAGAACTTAATTACAGTAATTTAAAATTATACCAACAACGTGGAATTCTAAAAGTAGAGCTTTCGGTCATTGGAACACCGTTACGGCATTGCCAGATCGTCTTTAGAGAAGCGCACAAGAGAAAGATCATGAAGATGAGTTGTATTGAAGCATTTGCTCGTGGTCTCCTTTTATGGGTTGTTGAAGGCGCCTTCGACCCCATTAAAGGTGCCTCCAGTAGTGCAGCTTATCCCCACAACATTGGAGGCGATAACTTCCGCTTTCTACGAAGTTTATCCCTTCAAAGGTGCCTTCAAGCTCATGGAAGGTGTCTTCCATCCAGCATCCAAGGTGCCTTCAGGCGCATGGAAGGCGGCTCCATGCCTCTCAGCGCGAAGCTTAGGCCAAGCCACCCGAGGCACCTCCAATAGCCCCAAGGCGCCTTGAACACTATTCATCCGAGCTTACCTTGTGCTTTTCACTTCTTTCAAGATACGTTAGTCCAAAATACCAAACATGCCTTGCAAAACAAAGTTAGCACAATAAAATACGATTAGCAAAACTACTTGATAGTTCCTAGACTATCCAATTCTGACTTTCAGATTTCTCAAAAATCCTAGGTCAAACCGACGCATATTGTTCCCTCAACGGGGAACGCGTCCTCACCTACTCCTCTCAGAAGAGTTTACCTTTTTCCAAATCAATCCTCTAGACCAACTGGACTTTTGTTCAGTGTCCGAGACTTTAGGACTTCATGTTGAACGTCCGCTCCACGATCCGTCCAGTTTGCCACCTGGTGTCCGCGACCCCTAGGATTTTTACCTAGAGTCCTTGACTCTAGGATTTTATCCAAAGTCCTCGATCCACCAAGACTTCACCCAATCCCCCAGACCAGACATTCATTGCCTAATCACAACTAGGACTTTCCTTTGCCTAAGATCACTTAGAATTTTCCTGCATACTTAATT
Source organism: Zingiber officinale (assembly GCF_018446385.1). Lineage (NCBI taxonomy): Eukaryota > Viridiplantae > Streptophyta > Magnoliopsida > Zingiberales > Zingiberaceae > Zingiber > Zingiber officinale. Next base: position 27,632,890 of record NC_056007.1, on the reverse strand, counting down.
CAACTTGTTAGATCACAAGACAATTTAACTTTGAACCATTTACCATAATCAAAAATTAGATTTGATCATCTGGTGCTTTTGTACCAATAAAATCTATGTATTTTTTATGCTAAAATTACCATGATTTGGTGCCCTATCATATGCCATGGTATCATGATATATATATTGACATTGTATCTTGTCATGATATTTGTTATATGTTATGTCATAAATACATCATTTAGCTATGATGAATTTTCTTTTGAAAAATACTTATATGATATATGTCATAATCATTATCATGCATCGTTTAATTTCTTGGAATTATGGACAATGCCATTAATTGGCATCCTAGGTTGGATGATCAAAGTCTACATACTTAGTTAAAAATGTATGATTCCTTAGTTTAGAGAAAACCTAATTATATCTCACAAAAAATTGTAAGATTGACTTATATGTGTATTGAGTCACATTAGATACAGTGAGATATTAAGAAGATAAACAAAACTCAAGATATTGATTTAGTATATCTTTTTGAGTTTTAGTATCATTAAAATAAATAATTATGTGAAGTGGAATCATGGGGAAAGCTAATGTACAAGTCATGTGCATTTAGCCCAAATATCATTGTTGGAAATTTATTTTGAAAATTATTTTAAAATCATTTTATAAAATCTTGGTAATGTCTATCTTTTGATAGAAGTCACCATTGATAAGGTGAACACTAAGTTAGAGTGAAACATTGAGGTTTTCAATAGTTTCTAATTTTATGTCAATCTTTGAAACTGAGATATATTTTCATAAAAAAACTATTTTCTATAATAGTATATGATATAAGTAATGTTTACGTAAAATTTCATAATTTTTTTGATAATTATAGAATTATTTTTTAGTTTCTAAAATTGAATCTGAAATTAAGTTCAAAAATTAGAAACTTCAATTAAGCAAGTGATCGATTGGGATAAGGCTTAATTGATCGGGAGATCGATTGACAGTGAATTTTTTTTATGAGAAAAAACTTGTTGGATCAATCAGGTGATCGATTAAGAGTGGTGTAATCGATTGAAACTCAACTCCAATCTATTAGCATGGACATAATCGATTGGTATCTTAAACCAATCGATTAGCAATGTTATTTTTGACTAAAAAGCCTGATTTCAGTCCATAAATCATATTTAGCTAACTAGACAATCCCTAATCCTCTTAAATACTTGTATAAGTATATTAGGGTAATTTTCTAGGTGAAAATAAAAAGGGAGTGGTTTATGGTGCAAAATGTGGAGTTAAGGGGAGGTTTAGATTCAAGATTGAATCTCTAACCTCATGACTTAGTTTTGAGTTTTCCTAAAGATTTATGAATGCAAAATTATTATTAGTGCAATGGTAAAAGTTGGAGCATGCCTTAAGGGGGAGGTCTACCTAAAAGGCATGATATTTTTTTAAGAATGAGGAGACAGTGAAAGTTGGGGAACCTTCTATTGGTGCAATTGACCTCTAGGGTTTCGATGTTTGACAATATGACCAAGGGTTGACCCAAACAGGACTTGATGTTTGGGAGAGAGAAGTATAGTCAGGACCAGATGATTAGCAAAGGTAAGTCCTAACCAAAGCTTAGGCAAAGTGGAAGTCCCGGTGAGTGAAGTCGGGCCCTAATGAGTGAAGCTAGGTGGTGGAAGTCCCGGTGAGTGAAGTTGGGCCCTAGTGTGTGAAGCTAGGTGGTGGAAGTCCCGGTGAGTAAAGCCGCACCCTAGTGAGTGAAGCTAGGTGGAGGAAGTCCTAGAGAGTGAAGTCAGGCCCTAGTGAGTGAAGTTAGGTGGAGGAAGTCTTGGTGAGTGAAGCCAGGCAATGGAAGTCCTAGTGAGTGAAGTTAGACACCCCTAGGAGGTAACCCTAGGTTATACTTGAATCCTGTTATCACTATTTTTTGTGTTATTTCAGTGTTGCAGGGAAATTCAGCTAGGTTGACGGGCTGACCAGGTAGCTGACACAAGTCCAGACGGGTCGAAGGACTGACCGAATGTCTGGCAGGTAAGTGGAGGTAAGTCACTGGAGGGGAGTGACTATGAGGACGCATTCCCGGGAAGGGAACTTAGGCGCCGATCCGACTTAGAACTATTTCAAAACTCTAAGTCGAGATCTTGACTAGATTCTGGTTTGAGAGAGATGAAATCTAGCTAATACTCTAATCGTTTAACTTAAACTGTGCTAACACCTTGTTTTGCAGGATATATACATCATATGTTTGCCTCCGGACTAACGTTTTCTTGCAGGAAGGAAGCAGCTGGAAAACTGGGGTCCGAGCGCCCGGGATGGATCCGAGCACCCGGAGGTCCGGGCGTCCGGGAGGGATCTGGGCGCCCGGGAGGGATCCGGGAACCCGGGAGGGATCCGGGAACCCGGGAGGTGAAATTCTATCCCAGCGTCACCTCGCCAAGTGGAGCTCACTAATTGGCTCGGGTACGTCACAACTAGGCCGCCCTGGAGGTTCCAGGCACCTCGAACCTCCTATATAAGGAGGGTCAAGGCTGAAGCTCCAAAAACAACTAACAATCTGCTCTCCTATCCTCCTGCGACGCTGCGAAGCTACTCCGACCACACACTGTTCTTTTGTTTTCTTCCTTTTGTCGGTATTGCTTTTCTATTAGCATTCCTGTAATTTAGTTTGTAATCAAATATTTGAATTGCTAGTGGATTGCCCATCGAAAGCACCCTTGCGTGCGGGCCTTGGAGTATGAGTCGACAAAGGCTCCGAACCAAGTAAAAAATGACTCGTGTTAGCATTGCTTTATTTTTTTGCATTTACTTTTCCGATGCGTACTTTCGACAAGTTTTAAATCGATATTCACCCCCCCTCTATCGAACGTATATGATTCAACAAGTGGTATCAGAGCAGGAACCGCTCTGATTTGGTGCAACCACCAATCAGGCAAAGGGGAGTTTTTTTTAAGGAAAATTTAGATATCGTTTGTTCTTAAAATATATTCTTACGCCTTTTGTTGAGGAGAATTCGAACGAGGATTCTAAAGGTAAAATTGTGAATTCAAAATTTAAATATCATTTAATATGTTTTGAATGCAGTGAAAGAAGGCACTACAAAAGTAAGTGTCCCACCTATAAGACTTGAACCACACAACCAGAGGTAAAGGAGAAGTCATCCCCTAAAGTTCAAAAAGGGAAGGAACATATCTAATGCTTCAATTGCAAAAAGATGGGTCACTACAAACCTCAATGCCCAGAAAGAAGATCCAAGGATCCAGGGAGAGCAAAGGTTGGTAAGTTTATAATACATGACAATCCAATTTTTTCTACACAAGTTGATAAATTAGATAATCATCATTGCTATAGTTTGGATTTTCCTCAACAATTAGATATACATGCTCAACCAAATATATTAACTAATAAAAATCTAAATAATAATTTAGAAAAAAATTTGTTAATCTGTAAAATTTCATATTCAAGGTTCAGGAACTTAGAAAAACAAATCAATCTTTTGAAAAATAAAATTCATAAACAAGAAAAGATAATTACCAAATTATTAAATCTAGATTTGAATTACAAGTCTAAGCCAAATTTTAAACCAAGATATAATCAAGTATCTTTTGATTATGAAATTAATCAACAAATATAATTCAATTAATTCAAAATTAAAAAGTAATAAAAACTTAAACATTAAATACACTCTTTTAAAGAAGGACAATTTGACCAATTCAATTAATTCAAAATTAAAAACTTAAATTTAAAATTTTAAATTAAATATTAAATCTTAACCAAAACTAAAACCTAAATCATGCCAATAATTCAGGGGAGGCTCCAGAATAGTTGGGACCTCCAAAATTAACCTACCCGATAGGGTAATTAGGACTAGTTAGAAAGGGACCAAGTTTAACTTGACTTATTGTACTGGTGAAATTTTTGATGATAGTATGTTAGGGAATCTTAGTCTATGCATGTCTACGAAGATATGGCTTCGACATAGTACATTTGGCTAAGTGGAACTAACCAAAATTACCCTTTATGGATCCTAACCAGTTAGACCAAGGTTTTGTATTAAGTTCAGTGGATAGGACTATTTGGAAAACCTCGAAGGCATGGTTACTCTAATGATGTCCAAGTGACTCACCATAGTTCAGAAGTTTATCCGAAGAATGTCTATTTGCTAAGCTCAAAGCTAAACCTGAATCTAACACAAAGTTAAATCAAACCCTAAAATTGAATTTAACTTATCCCACAAAATTATATGATTCTCTGATTGAAAAACTAGATTGAGTGAGATAACTAAGGACCAAATAAAATGAAATCAATTAATTCAAAAATTATTTAAATTAAAATTCAATTAAAATCAAAATTAAAATTATTTAAATTAAAATTAAATTAAATTAAATCAAAATCAAAATTTAAATTATTTAAATAAAAATTAAATTAAATTAAAATCAAAATTAAAATTATTTAAATTAAAATTAAACTAAATTAAAATTAAATTAAAATTAAAATTAAAATTAAATTAAATAAAAATCAAAATTAAAATTATTTAAATTAAAATTAAATTAAATTAAATTAATTCAAAATCAAAATTAAAATTACTAAAATTAAAACTAAATTAAATTAAATCAAAATCAAAATTAAAATTATTTAAATTAAATTAAATTAAATCAATATCAAAATTAAATTTATTTAAATTAAAATTAAATTAAATTAAAATCAAAACTAAAATTATTTAAATTAAATTAAATTAATAGCAAAATTAAAATTAAAATAATCTAAATTAAAATCAAAATAAAAAATATTCAAATTAAATTAAATTAAATTAAATTTAAAATTAAATAAAATTAAAAAAAACTCTTTTAAAAAAAACTTTAAAAATTTATTTTAAAAATTCTTTTAAAAACATTAAAAATTATTTTTTAAAAATTTATTTTTTATCTTTAAAATTCTTTAAAAAATTATTTTGAAATCACTTTAAAAATTCCTTTAAAATTCTTTTAAAAATTATTTTAAAATCACATTAAAAATCATTTTAAAAATTAATTTAAAATAACTTTAAATATTCCTTTAAAAATTCTTTTAAAAATTATTTAAAATTTTTTCGAAATATCTTTTAACAATTATTTTAAAAATTCTTATAAAAATTATTTTAAAAATATTTAAAAAATTATATTAAAATTATTTTAAAAATCTTATAAAAATTATTTAAAATTTCTTTTAAAAATATTTTAAAAATTCTTAAAAAATTCTTTTAAAAATTTTTAAAAATTCTTTTAAAAATTTTTAAAAATTCTTTTAAAAATTTTTAAAAATTCTTTTAAAATTTTTTAAAAATTCTTTTAAAAATTTTTAAAAATTCTTTTTAAAATTATTTTAAAAACTAATTAAAAATTATTTTAAAAATATTTTAAATATTATTTAAAAATTATTAAAACATATTTAAAAACTCTTTTAAAAATATTTTAAAAATTATTTTATAATCATTTTAAAAATTATTTAAAAATTAATTTTAAAAGTATTTAAAAATTATTTTAAAAATCTTTTTAAAAATTATTTAAAAATCACTTTAGAAAATTCTTTTCAAAATATTTTTAATTTAAAAGAAATTAAAAATTATTTTTAAAAATTATTTAAAAAAACTTTAAAAATTATTTTAAAAAATTAGTCTAACTTAAAATTATTTTTAAAAAAATAATTATTTAAATAATTTAACTTAAAAATTATTTTTATATTATTTTAAAAATTATTTTAACTTAAAAAGTGTTTTAAACTTAAAAATATTTTAATTAATTTAATTTAAAATTTTAATTTAAATATTATTTTAAATTAATTCAACTTAAAAATTATTTTAAAATTAATTTAACTTTAATATTATTTTATATCTCTTTAAATTTAAAATTATTTTATATCTTTTTAAATTTAAAATTATTTAAAATTTTTTAAATTGAAAATTATTTTAAAAAACATTTTAAACTTAAAAAGTATTTTAAATCTTTTTGACTTAAAAATTATTTTAATTTTGTTTATAAAAAATATTTTAAAAATTGTTTTAAAAGTCAAAACAATTATTCCGCACTCACCGAGTGATTTCAAAAATTATTTTAAAACTAACTTAATGAAAACTAAAATTAAAAATCAATTTTAAAATCAACTTAACTAAAAATTAAATTAAATTAAATTAATAATGATTAAATTAAATTTAAAATTTACTAAACTAAATTATGTTAAACTTAAAACTTAAATTAAGTTAAAAATTAAACTTTAAACTGAAAATTTAAATTTAAAATAAAACTTAAATTTAAAATTAGAATTAAACTTTGAAATTAAATTTTAATTATGTTAAACTTAAACTAAACCCAAACTTAAAGTTAAATTAAAATTAAAATTAAAATTAAAAATAAAAATAAAAATAAAAATAATTCTAAATCTATGTTACTTAAATGTAATTGAACAACTTCAAATTAACAACTTATTTAATTTACTTAATTCCTAATATTTTTTTAAAAAAATTAACAGATTTTTTAATCTACTAATTTATTCAACTTCAAATTAATACTGTCTACAAACTTAATTAATCCTACTTCAATTAGATTTTAAAATAAAAATTTAAATAGATATTATAACTAAGAGTGTCATTAAATTAACTCAATCAATTAATACAAAATTTAAGCTATAAAATTAGTAACAAATTATTTTAATACACCTAAATCTAAAATTAATTATCTTTTAGACTAGTTGGTTAATAAATGATCAATTATACCAAGTTGATAGAGATAATTATAAGTGTTACTAAATCCCCTATAACACTTAGGTAGGAAAATATGCTAAGGTCTTGAATAATAACATATCCAAACCCCAATGTTGACTTCAGGGGGAGTATTGACATAAAGGAAGATGTCTTTGAGAAATATTTTTACAAAATCTTTTGAAATTTTTTTATAAAAATATTTGAAAATCTATAAATACAAAAATATTTTGAAAAACCCTCTCACATTTTATTTGAAAAATATTCTTAAAGTACTTTCAAAAAAATTTTGAATCATTTTGAAAACTATTTTACAAATTACTTTCCAAACTTGTTTTATAAAAAAAACACTCTATAATTTTAAAAAATTGCTTTGAATTGTGTTTTTTTCTCATTTTTTGTTACTTACTAAACATTTTAAAACTTAAGTTGGCAAGCTCTTCTTAAAAGGTTTTTGTGCACAATCACTTTTAATTTTTTTTTAAAAAATATTTTGAAAACGCACCTTCAGACTTTGTGTTTTTTTAATTTGGATCAACCCCTTAGACACATAGGAAGTTTTACTTGTAGTTAACAAGAAATCCTAAGAATGTGTCAAGTTAAGGGGGAGCACTGATTGAAAGACTAAACATAATCTTTAAAAATTACTTTTGAGAATCTTTGAAACTAAGCTTAAATATATATATATTCTCATTTTTTTTTTCAAATTTTTCTTTGCTTTATAATTTTTGTAAAAACACATTGAAAAATATTTTTGCACTTTCAAAAGTTATTAATTGCGAAAACTCACTTTTGTCACTTAGAAACTTTATTTAAAATTTTGACAAAATTACTTAGAAGAATTTTGCAAAAGATATAATTCAAAAAGTCTTTTCAACAATTTTATTAGTTTTTTTTTTCAAAACTCAACAAATGGTTTACTTTTAAAATATACTTTGAAAGATGCTTTTGCAAACACTTTGAAAAGTTTTTCAACTATTGTTGGCGCAAAACTTAATAGAAATTAACCTTAAGTTTATATCCTTTTGATGTATGCCAAAGGGGGAGAGTGATGTCTTAAGTTAGAAAAATTATCTAAATCTCAAAATCATTTTTTGAATTTCTCATTAACCCTTAAAGACCCAAGCCTAACTTAAGAAAATTATCAAACATCAAAAACGGAGATATTGTTGGTGCAATCGACCTCTAGGGTTTCGATGTTTGACAATATGACCAAGGGTTGACCCAAACAGGACCTGATGTTTGGGAGAGAGAAGTCTAGTCAGGAACAAATGACTAGCAAAGGTAAGTTCTAACCAAAGGTTAGGCAAAGTGGAAGTCCCAGTGAGTGAAACCGGACCCAAGTGAGTGAAGCTAGGTGGTGGAAGTCCCGGTGAGTGAAACCGGGCCCTAGTGAGTCAAGCTAGGTGGTGGAAGTCCCGGTGAGTGAAGTCGGGTCCTAGTGAGTGAAGCTAGGTGGTGGAAGTCCCGGTGAGTGAACCCGGGCCCTAGTGAGTGAAGCTAGGTGGAGGAAGTCCTGGTGAGTGAAGTCGGGCCCTAGTGAGTGAAGCTAGATGGAGGAAGTCCTGGTGAGTGAAGCCAGACAATGAAAGTCCTAGTGAGTGAAGCTAGGCAACCCTAGGAGGTAACCCTAGGTTATACTTGATATCTGCTAATACTGTGCTAACTCAGTGTTGCAGGGAACCTCAGCTAGGTCGACGGGTTGACCAAGTATCTAACACAAAGTCCAGATGGGTCGAAGGGCTGACCGGATGTCTAACAGGTAAGTGAAGGTAAGTCACTGGAGGGGAGTGACTGTGAGGACGCATTCTCGGGAAGGGAACTTAGGCGCCGATCCGACTTAGAACCATTTCGGAACTCTAAGTCGAGATATTGACTAGATTCCGATCTCGGAGAGGTGGAATCTAATTAATACTCTACTTGTTAAACTTGAACTGTGCTAACACTTTGTTTTGCAGGATATATGTATTATATATTTACCTCCGGACTAACGTTTTCTTGCAAGAAGAAAGTTGTTGGAAAATTGGGGTCCGAGCGCCAGGGATGGATCCGGGCACCCGGAGGCAAAAACTGTCATGCCCCAGAGGAGTCTCTAACCGAAGAAAAATTTCGGCAACATCTCCCCTGTACGGATGACAATCTAAAGCATTACTACATACCAAATATACATCAGCCACACTCGGCTGGAATATATATAGAATAGAAATATCATAACCACGCAGTTTAATATACTCAGCCTACCTGGCTGGACAAAAATGAAATAAACCACGCAGTTTAATAAGCCTACACGGCTGAATCCAAAACACACAGCAGCGGAAGACATAAAACGATACGGACGTAAAACCAACAATGACACTAATAAAAATACCTGTCATCATAGACTTGACCCAAAATTCACATCGACTTGTTGAAAAACAAAATACACAAAATCATTATACCACCCCAAACGATAACAAAACCAAAACGAAAACTATCCTCGAGCGTGACGTAGGACCCAGGACTGGCAGCCGACATCTCTCCAAGCATCCATGACTCATCTATCTGTTACCTGACGAAAGAAAAACCATTTTGTGGGATGGTGAGTATTGGAACTCAACGGGTAAAGAAAGAGATAGTGCATGAACATAATAAACCAATAGAGAATGCCAAAAGGAATACAGTCTCATAAGAGGAATAGCAGATACTACAATAGAACCAAAATAAATGCTCATACCTGAAACCATATCCTAGGCTAGGTATAGTAGGTCAGAACTGGTACTAATCTGCTACAGTACTGCTCATACTACAGAGGTAATAAGAAAGGTATATACAAATTTCCAATGACTAAACATCTACAATAAGAATATATCTCAACATAAGTAAGCATATCAGCATATGTGAACAACAGCAGTAAGTAAGCAATAACAACATATATAAACAACAGCATCCAAACCAAATATAATAACAACAGCGTATGCACGGATGGTCACTCCCGCCCACCTCTCTGCACCATGACCCCTGTATGGTCGAGAGGCCGGGTCAGTGACAGACTTTACACCACTCCAGCTACCATTCACACAAGTGGCCGAGGGGATAGTTGCATAGTAGCTAACTAGCTACATCTGCGACGGGGTCCCTGCTGCTCGTACTCCAGCTACCACTCACACGAGTGGCCGAGTGTTGCACGACAGGACAAGCGGCATCAACTCCAACTACCACTCTCTCCAGTGGCCGAGGATGCGACATGCATGCAATGACATGATGCGAACAATGCAACAGTCATCGTATATATATAAGCAGAAACAGGTATGTTACATGAAGCCAGCATGCTCAATACGATACATAAACAAACAATAGTTAAAGCATACAAATATGATATTTAGTATCTGCTACTGATCATGGACAACAACAAGAGACTGTATAGATATGGAACGAATTTCTCAAAGATTGCGTGGAAGTATCAAGCGCAAGAAACTAAGAGTGGAGTCAAGGTAAAATAGTCCTTATCCAAAAATAGATCATGCACTAAGTGTTGGTGCGGGTAGAACTAACGGTCTAACTCAAGTTTTGATGAATGACAAATCAGGTTAAGTTAGTTTGTTGTTGTCTAACACTTTGATCGAGTGTGCAGGAGAAGTCCAGACAGGTCGACGGGCTGACCGGATGTCTGGCACGAAGCCCAGCTAGGTCGACGGGCTGACTGGATAGTTGGCACGAAGTCCAAGTGAGTCGACGGGCTGACCGGACGCTTAGGCACGAAGTCCAGCTAGGTCGACGGGCTGACCGGATAGCTGGCACGAAATCCAGACGGGTCGACGGGCTGACCGGATGTCTAGCTGAAACGACCCAAATTTCCTCATTTTGAGCCCCAAAAATAATTCAAAAATATTTTTAAATGCTATAGAAAAATTTTAGAGATTTTTAGAAATTTTTAGAGTATTTTTATGTAATTTTTTGAGTTTGTTTGATATTTTTACCAAGAGGAAGAAGTTTAAAAAAAAAAGAAAAAAAAAAATGTGTTGAAGTCGGGTTTTGAACCTAAGACCTCAGAATTGGCCCCAGACCTCAAAAATGTGTTGTAATTTCTTGAAGTTGCAGCCAAGACTCGAACCCACGGACCGAGTTTTAAGCGGAACGCAGCCAACCAAGTGTTCCACGGGAGTTTTATTAATCAAGTTTGGAATAAATGTATATAAGCTATAGTTGGAAACGAAAATAACCTTAAGTATAAGATTTAAATCCTTTTCCTAAAACCTAAAAATTTCTCTCAAAATTCCTCCTCTCGCGCGCGGCAACGACATCAGCTCCTGCTTGGGCGAAATCGCAGCCGAAGCTAGGGCTTCGATTCGGCGGTCGGCCAAGGGGAACTTCCGTGAGTTCTTTAGAGATCCAAGCTCCTCTCGTTGAGGAGAACTCGAAGGCGCGAAGAAGTCTAAGAGTTTGAGTTTCTCCGCAAACCCTAGAGGGTTCTTGTTCGGTTGTAAGTCCTAAAAGCAAGGGTAAGTTGCTACTCACCTGTGGTAAGAGTAGTTCCGACTTCGTTTTGATGTTTCCTTGTTTGTTTGAGTTTTGCCGTGAAGTTTTTTTTTGGGTTTTGTTTGCTACCGTGAGGTTAAAGGAAGAAAGAGAAAGATTAGTTAAGTTTAAGCAAGTGAGTTGATCCATTCAAGCTTTGAAATTGGTACTGCAGCTTTCAAGTTAGATGTTTTCTGTGGTGACCTTGATGAGCATGCTCTGTTCGTGTAGAGTTTCATAGTTTCGTATCTTTGCATTCTTGAATTTTAAGCATGAAGGACAGATTGGAATTTAGGTTTTGGTTTCCTAACTAACATTTTCAGAATAGCATGAATTCTAAATAAATAGCAGGTTAGATATGGCTGTTGAGATTTCTGCCGTGTACCTCAAATAGGCAAGTAGTTAAAATGTTCCACTGTTAGCACAGATTTCGGGTGTCTTATATAGGTTTAAGCTGTGAACAAGTTTTCTATGGTTTCTGTTTTAGATTTCCAGCAAGCTTATGTGGACACGAGTGGGTAAAGAAACAATAGCATGAACTGTTATTATTGTAGCTTGCACTTATTGATAGAATTTGAGTTGGTTTTAATGGATTTGGCATATAGTTAGGCTTATAATTACTGGTTTAAAGTTATTCATATTGAAACCTTAGAATTTGTAGGTAGAAGGGATGGTAAAGTGCCCCATTTAAATTTGTTTAGGGGTTTATGAGAAGTTCTAAGCAAAGTAAGTTCAAGGTCATGATAGGATCCCAAATTTCAGTATTTGAGGATTAAAAGCACACCAAGTGTTTGAATAAATGCCAAGGCATTTTATTATAAGAAGTATAAGTATTTAAGCAAGTTTTTTATGGAAGTTTATGTTCCAATAAGTTTAGATATTTTTGTACCATTATGATCTACGGTTTCTTGTTGATGAGAGATGATAAGGTTTAATTAGTAGAGATTAATTCCAGGCCGCTTGGTATTTAGTAATTAAAGTTAGTTAATTAACAAGGTTTTGAGGTTGTTTAGCATTTGTGTAATATGTAACAGATTTATTGAAGTAATGCCTTTGAGTTAAAAGATCGAACGATGAAATATTAAAGATAGATTGAATTACTTAGTGTCGTTTGAAGTTTAATTGATTAACTAGTTAGTTAGTCTAATTAAAAGGAGTATTGGAGTATTAATCCGATTAACAAGTATTAGATGAATTTATTGGGATTAATAATTCGATTAAAAATAAACTAGGAGATTGTTGGCATACTCACTGTAGATGTACCACTATGGTTTGGTAGTAAATATGTAACATGACTTCCTCTGTAAGGAAATATCAAAAAGGATGACACAGATTACATATTTTCTGTAGATATACCTGATGTGTTTTGCCATTTATATGATGGGTTAAGTAGTAGATGATGGGTTAAGAATAGAACAACCCTTCCTTTGTGCATTTCTGCAGATACGGGCAGCTTCACTTGGAGCATAGAACAACTCTTCTCCTTGTGCATTTCTGCAGACATGAACATCTCCATTCGGAGCTTAGAACATCCACTTCTTTTACAGATTTTATTAAGTGTATAAGTATAGCATGCTTATATTTATAAGCAGATTTTTATAAGTATAGCATGCAGATTTTTATAAATATAGTATGCAGATTTTAATAAGCAGATTTTCATAAGTATTGCTTGCAGATTTTGATAAGTATTGCATGCAGAACTCCAATCTTAGAACAGATTTTTATTAAGTTTAATATGCAGAATTTTATTAGCATAGTAGGCAGATTTTTTGTTTAAGCATTTCAAGTTAGAATTTGCTTAAACATTTCAGTTTCTTTTAAAGGAAGTATTCTTTTAGAAATATTAACAAGTATAAGAAGATAAAGAAAAGAAAGAAGAAGGCCAAGGCCTTAAGTAGATCTCAAAGTCAAGATTTTAGGAATTTTGGCACACAAGGTGCCTATTAAAATGCCAAGGCATTTAAAGAAGAAGTAATTAAGATAATAAGTATTTTACTTTTAAGAAGAGGCTAGTACCCGACTTCCGAGGTTGTCGTTAAACAAATCCAGGTGACCGTTTCCGAGGTCTCGGCCCTGGTAAGACCAAGGTCTTTACCCTGTAGGACTACAACAGTCTCTACTAGGGAGCGCGCATAAGATGGTACTACGCCTGGGCCCAAGACAAGAAGAAGTTGATTATTATTTTGAAGTATTATAAGTATAAGTTTTTTGAACAAGTAAAATAAGTTTCACATAAGTATTAAAGAATAAGTCTTTAAGCAAGTGAAATAAGATTCAGAAGGTGTTTAGAATTCAGTAAGTTTAGTTCTTTATGCTAGCATGATTGTATAGATTTACTTTACATGTTTAGCCTTTCAGTATGTTTCTTTCACTAGTAGATGAGCATGAGTAGATTTCCTTTTGAGCATTCAGTTTTAGATTTCAGTATATTCTCATGCATATCGAGATTTTGTGAGTTAGATAGCGCTTACTAAGTATTTTACTTATAGATTGCATTTCCTCTTACTGCAGCTACAGGAAAGGAAAAGATATAGAAAGGTAGGCGACAAGGAGGTGGTCGAAGGATGTGTGATGCCAGGACTATGGAAGCCTTGGGACTAGGAAGGAGTTTCCTTTAGTTTTCTTTTTCTTTTGCTATGTTAGAAGTATTTGAGACAGTATATGTTATTTTGATGTGATTAGGACATAGTAGATGAATTGTGTTCTTGTGTGATGATTTGTGGTATTGTTTTCTTTTGGTTTTGACACTTATATAACTACGTGAGAGTTTGTTATCTGTTCCAGCTGCCTGTGGCTGTGTATATAGTGTTTGTATATCAGTTTAAGGTCACCGGTGCAGGGGAGATTTTGTCAGAATTTTTCGGTAGGGTTTCCATGTGGTTTTTAATCATACCGGTCAAGTAGAGTTAGTAGCTAAGTAACGGTCACTCTTAGAGAGTAGTAGTAGTAAGAAGAGTGTTCGTTACACTGGCAGGTAAGTAAGGTAAGTCACTGGAGGGGAGTGACTGCGAGGATGCGCTCCCGGGAAGGGAACATTAGGCGTCGATCCGGCTTAGATCCATTTCGGATATCTAAGTCGAGATCGTGACTAGATTTCGGTCTCGGAAAGACGGAATCTAAGTCATATTATTTTCTATTAAATCATATTACTTTGTTGAACTTTAATTATGCTAACAATCTGTTTTACAGGATATATATATTTGCCTCGGACTAACTCTATTTTGTAGGAGAAGGAGTTTCTGGAAATAGGAGGTCCGGGCGCCCGGAAGGGATCTGGGCGCCCGGAAGCAAATATTATCCATGCTGAGTCGTCGCCACATGGAGTTCGCTGATTAGACTTGCCACGTCGCACCAGGGCGCCCGGAAGGGATTCAGGCGCCCGGAGCAGCATATAAAAGAAGCCCGAGGGGTGGAGCTTCAATATCAATTCAGAACTCTTAGATTGCTTGCTCTGCTGCTCTGCGCTCCAACGACGGTAACGAAGCTCCGACAACGCGTTCTTGTTCTTGTCCTTGTAGTTTTCCTTCTGTCGGTATAGCTTTGTTTTACTTTTTATTAGCATTTCTTGTACTGTCTTTGGAATTATTATTTCGAATTGCTAGTAAATTGCCCAACGAAAGTACTCACAGAGTACGGGCCTTCGAGTAGGAGTCGTCACAGGCTCCGAACGAAGTAAAAATACCGTGTTCATTTGTCTATTATTTTTAATTCCGCCGCGCTTACACTCGTTATTTTTCGAATCGATATTCATCCCCCTCCTCTATCGAACTCTCATGATCCAACAAGTGGTATCAGAGCAGGTACCGCTCTGATTCGGTGCAACCACCAATCAGATAGGGGGTGAAATATTAACTTTTATTTTTCGGTTTTCAGTTTTACGCTTAATTCTAATCTGGTATTATTACCTGTTTTGGAAATTATTTTCGTTGCAATTAAATCTAAATTGGTGCAACACCAATTTAGATACTTCTATTATTTTTTCCCGCACTGCTAATCCAAGACCAAGTCTTGGGATATTTTTTTTTTGTCGTTGTTTACTTGTGTGCAGGATGTCTCAACTAGAAGGCTTCAGCACAGTACGTCCTCCCCTATTCAACGGGGATAACTTCTCGTACTGGAAGAAAAGAATGGAGGTGTACCTAAAGACGGACTACGATCAATGGTTCAGCGTCATAAAGGCCTACTGAGCTCCAGTCGACAACTCCGGAAATCCACTAGACCCGGAACAGTGGACTCCGGACATGAGGAAAAAGGCGTCAACGAAAAACAAAGCAATCAACCCGCTACACTGCGGTCTAACACGAGAAGAGCTGAACCGGGTCGGACCGCATCAGAACGCTAAAGAATTGTGGGACAAACTGATCGAGCTGCACGAAGGAACGAGCGATGCAAAGGTAACAAAAAGAGACTTACTTTTAAATAAAATATTTAATATAAAAATGCAGGAAGGGGAAACGGCAAGTCAACTGCACGCGAGGATCAAGGACATCCTCAACGGACTCCACGCGATAGGCCACCAGATGGAGAACAGAGACTTAATAAGGTACGCACTAAATGCTTTTCCACGTAATAGTTTGTGGGCATCGATCGTAGATGCCTACAAAATTTCCAAAAATTTATCTAAATTAAAGTTAGACGAGTTTTTTTGTGAGTTAGAACTGCATGAACAAACTAATGTTGGAGCCGAGAAAGGTGTTGCTTTATTTGCAGGCTCCTCCAAAGAAAAGAAGAGCAAGTCTGAATCTGAAGAAGATTCCGATCAAGATTCCGAAGACGAAGAATACCTGGTGAACTTGGTAAGAAAAATGTTCACCAGGAGAAAAAGGAGCTTCAGCAAGAAGGACCTTCAAAAGATCAGTTCTCCCGCGGAACAAAAGAACGTGACTTGCTTTGGATGCAACAAAAAGGGGCACTACAAGAATGAATGCCCAAGACTGAAGCTCGACAAACCGAAGCCGACCAAAAAGAAGGCCCTCAAAGCAACGTGGGATGACTCCTCCTCGGACGAATCGGAGGTAGAAGAGCAGAGGCACCAGAGCCACCTCGCGCTGATGGCCCGCGAAGCTGAAACGGAAGACGATTCGGGAGATGAATCGGAAGACGGGTCCGAACCCGAATCGAGCCACGAGTCCGTACTCATTTCCGAAGGCCCGGATAAGGTATATTTCAATTTAAACAATTCTTTTTAAAAATTATTTCCTGCTTAAATAGTAAATTGGTTAAAATAGAAAATGAAAACAAATCACTCCTTGAGGAAAATCAAGACGTCAAGGAACAAATCAAAAATTCAAATCCAACTCAAGATCTAACACTTGAGGAGAATTCATCATTAAAATCAGAAATTAATAAGTTAAAAGAAATGTTAGAAAAATTCACTACAAGATCAAAAAATCTAGACTTAATCCTGAATAATCAAAAGGCGTGTTATAAAAAAACTGGACTCGGATACAAGTCGAACTCAAATAAAACTTTTAAGTCATTAATAACTCAATACAAATCAACTAATCAAGCTTGAGTTCCGAAAGCGTGTTTGACCACGTAAGTAGGACTTAATCAATATTATATACCTAAAGAAAAAATATATTATATAAACTCGAATAAACCAAATCAAAAACCAAAATACAAACCTAAATAAAAAAATTCAAAATTTAAACATTTTAAAACTCAACAAAATATAAATTATCACCAAGTTAATTATAACTATAAAATAAATAGACACAAACCTAAAACGAAAATTTAAATTAAAGGCCAATAATTCAGGGGGAGGCTCCAGAATAGCTGGCACCTCCAAAACTAACTTACCCAACAAGGTAACGCAAATAAACTAACCCGGCAAGGTAATTAGGATTAGTTAAAAAAGAACCCAGTTTAACTTGAATCATGGTACTGGTGAAGTTTTTTGATGATAGTACGTTGGGGAAGCTTGGGCATCGCATGTCTAGAAAGATATGGCTTCAATCTGGTGCATTTGGCCAAGTGGAACCGACCGAAGCTACCTTTAAATGGATCCTAACTAGTTAGACCAAGGTTTAGTACTAAGCTCAGTGGATAGGACTATTCGGAAAACCTCGAAAAGTTAGTTACTTCTAATGACGCCCAAGTGACTCACAAAGCTTAGAAGTTTATCCAAAAAATGCCTATTTGTTGAGACCAAAGCTAAACCTGAATCTAACACAAGTTAAACCAAACTCTATAATTAAATCTAATTCATCTCACAAAATTATAGGATTCCCTGATTGAAAACTTAGATCGGGTGAGATGACTAAGGATCAAAATTAAATTTTGAATTAAGTTAATTAAATTAAATTTCGAATTAAATTAGTTAAGTTAAATTTTGAATTAATCAAATTTCGAATTAAATAACTAAAATGAATTATGATTAATTTATTTTTAACTTTAAAAATTAAATTAACATTAAAAAAATTATTTTAAAAATTAAATTAACTTTATAAAATTATTTTTTAAAATTAACATTAAAAATTATTAAATTAACTTTAAAAAAAAATATTTTAAAATTAACTTTAAAAAATCATTTTAAAAATTAAATTAACTTTAAAAAATTATTTTAAAAATTAAAATTAACTTAACTTTAACAAATTATTTTAAAAATTAAATTAACTTAAAAAAAATTATTTTAAAAATTAAATTAACTTAAAAAAATTATTTTAAAAATTAAATTAACTTTAGAAAATTAGTTTTTAAATTAACTTTAAAAATTATTTTAAAAATTAAATTAACTTTAGAAAATATTTTAAAAATTAAAATTAACTTAACTTTAAAAAAAATATTTTAAAATTAAATTAACTTTAAAAAATTATTTTAAAAATTAAATTAACTTTAAAAAAATTATTTTAAAAATTAAATTAACTTTAAAAAAATTATTTTTTTAAAATTAACTTTAAAAAAAAATTATTTTAAAATTAACTTTAAAAAATTATTTTAAAAATTAAATTAACTTAAAAAAATTATTTTAAAAATTAAATTAACTTTAAAAAAATTATTTTAAAAATTAAATTAACTTTTGAAAATTATTTTTTTAAATTAAATTTAAAAATTATTAAATTAACTTTAAAAAAAATATTTTGAAAATTAAATTAACTTTTAAAATTTATTTAAAAAAAATTAAATTAACTTTTAAAAAATTATTTTAAAAATTAAATTAACTTTAAAAAATTATTTTGAAAATTAACTTTAAAAAATTATTTAAAAAATTAAATTAACTTTAAAAAATTATTTTAAAAATTAAAGTAACTTTAAAAAATTATTTTAAAAATTAACTTTAAAAATTATTAAATTAACTTAAAAAAAAGTTATTTTAAAAATTAAATTAACTTTTAAAAAAATTATTTTAAAAATTAAATTATCTTTAAAAAGTATTAAATTAACTTTAAAAAATTATTTTAAAAATTAAATTAATTTAAAAAAAATAAAAATAAATAAAAAAAATAAAAATAAATAAAAAAATAAAAAAAAATAATCTTAAAAGACTAACCTTAATTCCTACTCAATGTAGGAAACCAAGTGGATTTTGGACAGTGGTTGCTCCAAACACATGACTAGAGATCACACCAAGTTCACTCAACTCACTTACAAAAGCTTAAGAACAGTTGCCTTTGGAAACAACGGCAAACTCAAGGTAATTGGTATAGGTAATATTGAATTAAAAATAGATTTCATAATTACAAATGTTCTACTTGTCGAGAATTTTAAATACAATCTCCTGAGTATAAGTCAATTGTGTGATACTAGGTATAAGGTTAAATTTCTATCCACAGAGTATTTAATCAAACATCTAGATAATCCTACTATAAACCTAAAAGGTTTTAGAAAAGACAACATCTATGCTATCAACTTAACCACTTCTTCAATTAAGTGTTATTTAACACAAAAAGAAAAAACTTGGTTATGGCATAGGAGAATGTCTCACACCAACTTTAGAAATATAAGCAAATTAAATGGACTAGTGAGAGGCTTACCAAAATTACCTAACCTAGATTCAACCATATGTAATGCTTGTCAACAAGGTAAACAAACAAAATCCACTCACAAACCAACCAATCAGCCACAAACCAACTCAATATTAGAACTTCTACATTTAGACCTTTTTGACTCCCATGGAGTCAAATCCATAAATGGAAACTTATATTGTTTAGTAATAATAGATGATTATTCTAGGTTTACTTGGGTAAAATTCTTAAAACATAAAGATGAAACTTTTGAAATCTTTACAAACTTCTGCAAACAAATTGAAAACGAAAAAGATCTTAAAATTAAAAGAATTAGGAGTGACAACGGGGGAGAATTTAAAAATCATAATTTTAACAAATTCTGTCTTGAAAATGGCTACCATCACGAATTTTCGTGTCCTAAAACCCCCCAACAAAATGGAATTGTAGAAAGAAAAAATAGAACCTTACTGGAAGCCTCTAGAACTATGTTAAATGAATATAACTTACCTAAATATTTTTGGGCAGAAGCTGTTAGTACAGCCTGCTATGTGCAAAATAAAACAACATTAAATAAAAGACATAATAAAACCTTCTTTGAAATATTTTATAACAAACAACCCAACATAAAATATTTTAAAGTATTTGGGTGTCCAGCCTTCATCTTAAATACTAGAGAACACTTAGGAAAATTTACCTCTAAAGTAGAAAATAGAATTTTTGTAGGATATTCTCTAAATAGTAGGGGTTACAGAATATATAATAAAATTACGTTAAAAATCGAGGAAACCACAAATGTAAAATTTGAAGAAACCCAAGGACAAACTCAACTTCAACCTATTGAAAATAATAATTCTGAAGAAACCAATCAATCCCTAGACTATGAAGAAGATGGACACACTCAAGAAAATCAACCCCCTAGAACTATAAGAGTCAACCCTAACCATCCAACTGATCAAATAATTGGTGACCCAGACCTAAGGGTTCAGACCAGATCATCCTTTAGGAACCTAAGTCAAATTTCCCTGATTTCAAAAATTGAACCCAAAACTGTAGCTGAATCCCTACTTGATCCAGATTGGATCATCGCTATGTAAGAAGAACTAGCTCAATTTGAGCGTAATGAAGTTTGGGATCTAGTACCACCACCTAAAGATAATAAAATAATAGAAACAAAATGGGTATTTAGAAACAAATTAAGTGAAATTGGGGAAATTACTAGGAATAAGGCTAGGCTAGTTGCCAAAGGGTTCAGTCAAGTTGAAGGACTTGACTACGATGAGACCTATGCCCCAGTAGCCAGATTAGAATCCATTAGAATGTTACTAAGTTATGCAGCCCATAAGGGATTCAAACTATATTAAATGGATGTTAAGTCAGCTTTTCTCAATGGACTAATAAAAGAAGAAGTTTATGTAGGTCAGCCTTCTGGGTTTGAAAATCTAGAACACCTTGATTATGTCTTTAAGTTAAAGAAAGCATTATATGGACTTAAACAAGCACCCAGGGCATGGTTTGAAAGGCTAACATCTTACTTAACATCCAAAGGATTAAACCAAGGTCAAATTGACCCAACCTTGTTTGTTAAATTACTAAATAACGACATATTTATAGCACAAATATATGTAGATGATATAATATTTGGTTCAACTAACTCAGACTTTTTAGAAGAATTTATTAACCTAATGGAACAAGAATTTGAAATGAGCTTAGTAGGAAAATTGACCTATTTCCTAGGATTACAAATCAAACAAACAAATGAAGGAAATTACATTTATCAACACAAATACACTAAAGAATTACTTAAAAAATTCGGAATGGAAAATATAAAAGAAATAAAAACACCTATGGCAGTAAACACAATCTTAGACAATGACCCAAATGGAAAACCAGTGGATCTAAGGTATTATAGAAGTGCAATAGGTAGTCTACTTTACTTAACTGCAAGCCGACCTGATATTTTATTTGCAGTTAGTATGTATGCTAGATACCAAAGCTGTGCTAAAGAATCCCATTTGACTCAAGTCAAAAGAATTTTTAGATATCTTAAGGGAACAACAAATGTAGGAATTTGGTATCCTAGGACCAATAACTTTGAATTAATAGGGTATTCTGACTCAGATTATGCTGGGTGCAAATTAGACCGCAAAAGCATAAGTGGTGGATGCCAACTACTAGGCCCATCACTTGTTAGCTAGTTTAGTAGAAAGCAATACTGTGTTGCACTATCTACAACTGAGTCAGAATACATAGCCATAGGAGAATGTGTAGCCCAATTATTATGGATGATGCACACCTTAAAAGATTTCAACTTAAAAATCACAAATGTAAAAGTTTTAATTGACAATATTAGTTCAATCAATTTAACAAAGAATCCAGTGCATCATTCAAGAACCAAACACATTGAAATCAGACACCACTTTATCAGGGATCATGTTACTAAGGGTGACATTGAGCTCAAATACATTGAGTCCAAGTCAAACTTAGCTGACATATTCACCAAACCACTCCCTGAAAGTGAATTTAGCAATTTGCGTAGAAAACTAGGAATGTGTCTAATAGACTAGGATTTTCAAAATTTCAAAAATATTTTCAAAAATAACTGTTTTCAAATTATAGGTTAAACATGTTTCATTTTCAAAACTTTCCTATTTTTATATTTTTAAAAAATACTTTTAGCCTTAGACTAGTTCAAAATCCTTAGAAAGCATGTACCCATAGGACTAGTTTTTGGGCATCTCACCAAAACCCTAGGCTTATCTTGCTTGCTTGTGTTTGACGAACATAGAAAGGGGTGAGATGCATAGGCCACTTGCCTAAGACTTAAGATGCTTATTTCAGTGCATCGATATAAGTCTGGGCGTTAAATATAAAATATACATTAATCAAGTTAAGTTTGAACTTAACTTGACTAATCAAGTGAAAGCTGTTATCTTTTGATAGTTAGTCAGTAACTAACTGGTTAGACATTTGATTTAATGTCAGATTCAGGGGGAGAAATAAAACTAATTCAGTTTTTCAAATTGAATTTTAAACTTAATTTTGAAAATCAAAGTTTAAAATTCAATCTTCAAAATCAACTTGTTTGAAATTGTGAATTTTTTTTTTTAAAATCAACTCAAAATTGTTTGTTTTAAATCACAAACTTTTTATCCTTTTTATTTAGTCTTTGAAAACTGAACTTTTCAAGTATTTTAAACCATGGTTTTGAAACTAGTACTTTTGAACTTTGAAAATTTGATTTTGGAAAAAGAATTTTACAAAATTACTTTGAAAACTCCTTCATTTTAAAAATTATTTTAAAAATGTGATCTTACTTTACCAAAATTAGTTTTTCCAAACTCCTTTGAAAACTAAAAGTAAAGTTCAAAATCATTTTTCTTAATGTTTAACTTCACTTTGAAAATTATCCTGAATCTAGTTCTGAAAAATTATGTTTAACTTAGTTTTGATAATTTGATTTGCAAAAACTTAGTGTTGAAAATTATTTTTTTAAAGTGATGTTTGCAAACTTAAAAAATTTTCAAAGTTACTAAGTTATAAATCAGCTAGTTTTCAAGACTTAGTTTTTTTTCAAGGATTTAAGAAATAAAGGTAAAACTATCTTTTAATTTTAAACTCCCCTAGGTTAACGTGACATTATTTTCTACTTTGTCTGAAGTCTGTATTTATGCTTACTTGACATTAGTTCTTTTGTTGAATAACAAAGGGGGAGGGTTAGGTGGTTAAGTTAGCTAAACCAATTTGAAAACACAAAACTTAACTTAAAAACCATTTACTCGTTTTTACTTGTTTTTTCTTGCATCTGTTTCACTAACTTAACCAGGTTGTCATTCCATCAAAAAGGGGGAGATTGTTGGTGGGGGTAGCACTAACGGTCTAACTCAGGTTTTGATGAATGACAAATCAGGTTAAGTTAGTTTGTTGTTGTCTAACACTTTGATCGAGTGTGCAGGAGAAGTCCAGACAGGTCGACGGGCTGACCGGATGTCTGGCACGAAGCCCAGCTAGGTCGACGGGCTGACCGGATGTCTGGCACGAAGCCCAGCTAGGTCGACGGGCTGACCGGATAGCTGGTACGAAGTCCAAGCGGGTCGACGGGCTGACCGGATGCTTAGGCACGAAATCCAGCTAGGTCGACGGGCTGACCGGATAGCTGGCACGAAGTCTAGACGGGTCGACGGGTCGACGGGCTGACCGGACGTCTGGTAGGTAAGTAAGGTAAGTCACTGGAGGGGAGTGACTGCAAGGACGCGTTCCTGGGAAGGGAACATTAGGCGTCGATCCGGCTTAGATCCATTTCGGATATCTAAGTCGAGATCGTGACTAGATTTCGGTCTTGGAAAGATGGAATCTAAGTCATATTCTTTTCTATTAAATCATATTACTTTGTTGAACTTTAATTGGGCTAACAATATGTTTTACAGGATATATATATTTACCTCGGACTAACTCTATTTTGCAGGAGAAGGAGTTTCTGGAAATAGGAGGTCCAGGCGCCCGGATGGGGTCCGGGCGCCCGGAAGGGATCCGGGCGCCCGGAGGTCTAGGCGCCCGGAAGGGATCCGGGTGCTCGGAGGTCCAGGCGCCCGGAAGCAAATATTATCCATGCCGAGTCGTCGCCACGTGGAGTTCGCTGATTAGACTTGCCACGTCGCACCAGGGCACCCGGAAGGGATCCAGGCGCCCGGAGCAGCATATAAAAGAAGCCCCAGGGGTGGAGCTTCAATATCAATTCAGAACTCTTAGATTGCTTGCTCTGCTGCTCTGCGCTCCAACGACGCTAACGAAGCTCCGACAATGCACTCTTGTCCTTGTAGTTTTCCTTCTGTCGGTATAGTTTTGTTTTACTTTTTATTAGCATTTCTTGTACTGTCTTTGTAATTATAATTTCGAATTGCTAGTAAATTGCCCAACGAAAGTACTCACGGAGTACGGGCCTTCAAGTAGGAGTTGTCACAGGCTCCGAACGAAGTAAAAACACCGTGTTCATTTGTCTATTGTTTTTAATTCCGCCGCGCTTACACTCGTTATTTTTCGAATCGATATTCACCCCCCCCCTCTATCGAACTCTCACGATCCAACACTAAGTTCAAATAACTACAGAATCAAAGTAAGAAGTACCCGCCTTTATATGCAGATCATGTCAACCGTCTTCAATCAACGTCCTGCCGGATCAATTAGGGCACAGCTCGAAGAGGTCGGCGGTTGCTGTGGTGGTGCTCGAGCGAGGTAAGGAAGACGCCGGTTGCTGTGATCGCTGACTGTCTGGATCGCGTGAGGGAGAGCTCGGCGGGGAAGGAATCAGCACGAGAGGCGGCCGCGGCTGCTGATCACGCGCGGCGGCGATGGGTGGCACAACAAGGTCAAGGGAGGGAGAGGGATGGCGACGACGTCGGGCTTAGGGCACGGGAACGAGAACTCGCCGGAGGTTGTGGTCGGCGGGTTTTGGGGAGAAGAGTTCATGAGAGGGAGAGGGCTCGGGGATGAGGAACGACGATATTAAGGTTAGGGCATGGGAGGGATTTTCAAGAAAAGGAAAAAGAAAATAATTTAAGGAAATTAAACATTTCCTCGTTTAAATCGGGTAACTTAAACAGACTTTTTTTTCATCCCCTTAACTTACGCCATACAAGCTCAGAAAAATTCCTAAGAAATTTCTAAAAATTCCTAAAAATTCCAATAAGATTATTCGTCCATTAATCTTATTATTTAATTATTATCTGGTTCGGTATTTTACATTCTCCCCCACTAATAAAAATTTGGTCCCCAAATTTACTACTCAAGTACGTTGAACAACAAGTGGCATGTTTTATAGTCATCCCATCTAAGCTCAAGATGATATCAAATCCCACCATTCCCCACATATGTAGATCCGTCGCAAGTGCCTGACCATCAAAGTCCAAAGAACATTATTTGACTTCTTGACTACTAATGAGTACCCCTTTAGATGGTACAGATAATGTTAACTCATGTTAACAGTATCCAAAGATACCCCCCGATCGTATCCAAAGATACTCGAGAGATGAATGAATGAGAACTACCAGTATCTATCAATAGATCTACACTAAATGTATAAAGTGGCTAATACCTCGGAAGTCCAATCCCTCAGCCCGCTGTGCCTCCTCCCGTGTGACGGCATAACCCCGTCCCACCTCTGCACTCGATGGTGGCATCCTAAAAGTAGGCCGACGTGGAATCGGAGGAGCTTAACCAACGGTGAAAAAATGAAAATAAAATTTTCAAAAATATTTTTGGAGGGAAAAAATGAAAGGCGTAAGAATATATTTTAAGAACAAACGATATCTAAATTTTCCTTAAAAAAAACCCCCCTTTGCCTGATTGGTGGTTGCACCAAATCAGAGCGGTACCTGCTCTAATACCACTTGTTAGATCGTAGACGTTCGATAGAGGGGGGGAGGGGGTGAATATCGATTTAAAACTTGTCGAAAGTACGCAGCGGAAAAGTAAATGCAAAAGAATAAAGCAATGCTAACATGAGTCATTTTTTACTTGGTTCAGAGTCTTTGTCGACTCCTACTCCAAGGCCCGCACGCAAGGGTGCTTTCGATGGGCAATCCACTAGCAATTCGAATATTTGATTACAAACTAAATTACATGAATGCTAATAGAAAAGAAATACCGACAAAAGGAAGAAAACAAAAGAACATCGCGTGGTCGGAGTAGCTTCGTAGCGTCGCAGGAGCACAGGAGAGCAGATTGTTAGTTGTTTTTGGAGCTTCAGCCTTGACCCTCCTTATATAGGAGGTTCAGGGCGCTTGGAACCTCCAGGGCGCCCTGGTTGTGACATAGCTGAGCCAATCAGTGAGCTACACTTTGCGAGGCGACGCTGGGATATAATTTCACCTCTCGGGCGCCCGGATCCCTCCCGGGCGCTCTGACCTCCGGGTGCCCGGATCCATCTCGGGCGCCCGGACCCCAGTTTTCCAACAGCTTCCTTCCTGCAAGAAAACATTAGTCCGGAGGCAAACATATGATGTATATATCCTGCAAAACAAGGTGTTAGCACAGTTTAAGTTAAACAATTAGAGTATTAGCTAGATTCCGTCTCTCCGAGACCGGAATCTAGTCAAGATCTTGACTTAGAGTTCCGAAATGGTTCTAAGTCGGATCGGCGCCTATGTTCCCTTCCCGAGAACGCGTCATCATAGTCACTACCCTCCAGTGACTTACCTCCACTTACCTGCCAGACGTCTGGTCAGCCCTTCGACCCGTCTGGACTTCGTGTCAGCTACCTGGTCAGCCCATCAACCTAGCTGAATTTCCCTGCAACACTGAGTTAGCACAAAAAATAGTGATAACAGGATTCAAGTATAACCTAGGGTTACCTCCTAGGGGTGTCTAGCTTCACTCACTAGGACTTCCATTGTCTGACTTCACTCACCAGGACTTCCTCCACCTAACTTCACTCACTAGGGTCTGACTTCACTCACCAAGATTTCCTCCACCTAGCTTCACTCACTAGGGCCCGACTTCACTCACTGGGACTTCCACTTTGCCTAACCTTTGGTTAGGACTTACCTTTGCTAGTCATCTGGTCTTGACTAGACTTCTCTCTCTCAAACATCAAGTCCTATTTGGGTCAACCCTTGGTCATATTGTCAAACATTGAAACCCTAGAGGTCAATTGCACCAACAATCTCCCCCTTTTTGATGTTTGATAATTTTCTTAAGTTAGGCTTGAGTCTTTTAAAGGTTAATTCTCAAGATTTGAGAAATTCGAAAAAGTTTGAGAGTAGGTTAGGGTTTGAGAGTAGGTTAGGAACTTAACTTAAGATTTTTCTAACTTAAGATATCATCTCCATTGTGTTGGATGCTCTAGGTTGAGCATTGAAGACAATATCAGATTAGAAATCTTCATTGTGATACATAATATGCTTAAGGTTGAGCATAGGATATAATGAAAGGTATAGAACTTTCATTGGGTCCCTTTGAACAAATTGACTATCGGGGAGAGTTTTTTATGTGCGTCAAAGGGGAAGAAAATGTGGGGTTTAAGTTAGAAACCCTCATTCATGCTTTGGCATGGGATGAAGATGGAAGTTAGGATAATGGGTTGGCCTAACTTAAATATATTGTCAAACATCAGAAATAGAGAGATTATTGGTGCAATCTTCCTTAGGTCAAGGTTGACTAGGTTGACTAAGTTTGGGTTGGCTCGAGCTTGAGTTTCGATGTTTGGACAATATGTTTGAATTAGAAGTTAAGTAAGTTAAGGTTGACTGGAGACTTAACCAGCAAAGTCCTAACTGGAAGTTAGGCAAACGAAAAGTCCTAATTAGATGTTAGACAAATGAATGTCCTAGTGGAACTAGGCAAACCTAGTTGGAAAATAGGTTAAGTCCAAGGTGGGTTAGCTGGGAGCTAAACACTTAGCACAAGGAATGTCCTAGTAGAACTAGGCAAATCTAGTTGGGGACTAGGTTAAATCTAAGGTGGGTTAGCTAGGAGCTAAACACTTGGCACAAGTGAAGTCCTAGTGGAACTAGGTAAACCTAGTTGGGAACTAGGTAAACCTAGTTGGGAACTAGGTTAAGTCTAAGATGGGTTAGTTGGGAGCTAAACACTTGGCACAAAAAAAATCCTAGTTGGGAACTAGATAAGGAAAAGTCCAAGTTGGTCAAAAATTGACCATAGACTTGATAATCAGGTGATAGGCCGCTGGATCAATTGAGTGATCGATCAAGGCCAAAGACAATCGAGGTAGTCGATTGGGAGCCTTTCTTTAAAAAAAGAGAAGGTGCTGGATTGATTGGGTAATCTATCAAGGTCATCTCCAATCGATCAAATAATTGATTGGGGGAAAACTCAAGTGACCAGTAGCTTCCTAGATTGATTAGGAAAACTCTTTTTTGTGAACAACAACACTTTTGATCGATTGAGTGATCGATTAAGAAGCTAGTTAATTGATTAAGGCTATGGCTTAATTGATTGAGGAAAAAGAGAAAAGAGTCGTTGTGAGGTTTTGATGACTAGATTTGATCTGATCTAACGTGGTAATCAATTGGGGGTAAGGTCAATCGATTGGGAACCCTAAGTCAATGCAATATAAAGGATTTCACGAAGGATTCAAATCACTCTTCTTCTCCGCCCATTTTCGTCGGTTCGTGAGGTTTTGGAAGAGAAGTGTTGATGCAAGCATCAAGAGGTAGAGCAACAAGAGATCAAGAGAAAGGTTTTCATGGTTGTATTTACTTCCTTATTCTTGTTGTATTCTCTCATTATATTTCTCATGTTGAGATTGTACGAGACTTCTCCGCTTCCGGGGAAGAGGTTTTATAATGCATCTGTAAGTGAGGAGAGTGGACTATACCTCAAGAAGACGGAGATCAAGTAAAATCTAATGAGTTAGTGTTACTTTGAGTTTCTACTATCATAAATCATCAATGAAACGATCAAAACTAATCCCCTCTTGTAACACCCACTAAGATTTTAAGATAAGCATATGAATGTAGGATTTTGCCTTAGAAAAATAAAAGGAAGTGGGTTGAAGCAAAAAGAAATAAAATGAAATAAAAAGAAGAGGAGGTCAAGGATTGAACCTTGAACCTCTTATATTATAATTTATAGAATTAATTAGTAGAAACCAATTGGGATAGAGAGAAGATATTGATAGCAAAGGAGGGAAACTCATGATAAGGGTGAGAGTAAAAGTTAGCCAAAAGAAAACAAGAAAAGAGCAAGAGAAAGGCAACTTGCCTTCCTTCCTTCTCTCCCTCTTTCTCTCTTCTCTTGCCGAAAATAAAAGAGGCTAATTAAGGGGATTCATTCCCCCTTATTTCACCATGAATGATGAGGATAAATAAATAAATAAAAATAAAAATAAAATAGAAAAAAAGGCTAAGGGAGAAGGAAAGCAAAAACTAATTTTGCTACTTCTTCCTCCTTAACATAAAAGGGAGCAAGTAAAGAGAAGAATTCTAATTTTTCTCTCATTTCTCTCATTCTCCCCTCTCCATCACCGAGAACCCCAGCCCCCTCTCCTCCATCTTCGGCCCCAAGCCAAGGCTTTCTCCTAAGAAAGCCTAAGATACAAGGAGGACTTAGCAAGAGGAACAAGGGAAGGGAACTAGAAGAAGAGGCTACTTCTTCCATCACCATACCTTAGATCCACAAGCGAAAAGGATGTAAGCTTCCCCTCACCTGTGGTACAAGGCTTTTTATGTGATTTTCGGATTTTATGAGGATTAGAAAACCTAGAATAGAATTTAAGAAAATTCGGCCAAAGAAGAGTTTCAAATCTAGGAAGGTTTAAACAAGTCATCATTTCGTGATATTTTTCTATGCTATGTAGGAAGGTTTTCCTTCATGTTTTTATACCTATATGATGCTTGGTCATAGGAATACCTAACCCTAGAATTTTGGCCAAAAATGTTTTAAAGAGGTTAGGGAAATCATTGTTTAACCAAACTAGTACAAGATTCCCTCCATGAATTACTAAAGATCTTTTATTGGTTTTCTTGCTTGAAAGTTACTTGGAACCAAAGGAAATCCCCTCATATGTTTCGGCCAAGAAAAGAGCTTAGGGTTAGGAAGACCTTTAAATTTAAGTAACCATGTTTATATGATAGAATATAGAGTTCTCTTAAAGAATTTCATGTTGAATATTGCTAGAAATTCATGAACTCTTCATTAAGATTTTCGGCCATGTTAAGATGGATAGCTTAGGAAAGCTTAAACAAAATTTTAACATGCTCAAGACCTCTGTGATATTAAGATATGAAAGTGGTTTAATGCTCTCATGCTTAATTAGGGTATAGAGAATTTAGTTACATGATATATGACTTGTAAGGTCACAAGGGTCCTAGCTTGTTTATGAACCAAATTTGTATATGATGTTCTTAGTAATTTTTGCCATGAAACTTACTTAGGTTTTCCATGCTTTAGGCCACTTAAAACCTAGTTTAGAGAATGGTAGGTTTCGGCCATGAGGAAAAATAAAAGAAAAAGGAAAAGAAACCTAGGAAGCCTAAGACACAATGCACATGTATGTTTATTATGCTTGTCTTTATACATGCTATGAAACTTGTATGACTTCCTATGCTTTTAGGCTATTTGAAGCAAAGTTAACCACTGATGGGTCTCGGCCAAGTAGGGTTTAAATGACCTAGAGGCCTTAGAATTAAAACCAATTGTGTTAAAAATGC
This sequence comes from Zingiber officinale, assembly GCF_018446385.1. Taxonomy (NCBI): domain Eukaryota; kingdom Viridiplantae; phylum Streptophyta; class Magnoliopsida; order Zingiberales; family Zingiberaceae; genus Zingiber; species Zingiber officinale. Next base: position 27,602,576 of record NC_056007.1, on the reverse strand, counting down.
TTCTTATGGAAATATGATAATGTGTTGATTGTGTCACATGCTTGTATAATTTTTCCATGACCTAAATGGACCATTGTAGGTCTCGGCCATGAAGGGATAGATTCCCTAGAAACTCTAGAACAAAATTTAAATATGCTCATGTCACTCTACATGGAATATGATAAGTAGAAAGCCAAAGTTCTCATGCTATATGTTGCTTAATGACCTAAAATGAGGCTAGGGTAAGTTTCGGCCATACCCTTTGTATGATACCTTATTATGAATTTATACATGATGTTAGTTCAAGTTCACATGCTTGTATGCTTGTTTTTAGCCCTAATGAATACTTGTGAAATTTTGGCCATGACATATGTTAAGGGCTTGAGGAACTTAGGAATTAGCTCAAATATGATTACTATGTTACTTGGAAGAAAAATGCTATAAATATGGTTTAAGGTTTCCATGCTTTCATGACATTTGGGACCTTGTTTCACACCTGATAAGGTTCGGCCACATGAAGTTTAGGGACTTGGAGAACTTAGAAACCAAGTTAATCATGCTTATAATGCTTCCTATGAAATTGATGTGATGATAATTTAGGTTCCACATGCTTGGAGGTTATTTTTACCTAAATTGAGATCTAAGGGGATTCGGCCATGATAAGAACCCAAGGGATTAGGAAGCTTAGAATCCAAGTTAACTATGTTACCATGTTTCTTATGATAGTATAATCACATGATACACCCTTATGCTTAAACATGTATGCTTGTGATTCATACTTTCCATGATATGACATGTGCTAGAAATATGCATGCTTTTATGATATGCTATGTGGATAGAAATATGCATGCTTTTATGATATGCTATGTGGTGAAAATATGCATGCTTTTATGATATGTTATGTGGTGAAAATATGCATGCTTTTATGACATGATGTATGCCTAAGTGATGCATACCTTTATGATATGATGTATGCCTAAGTGATGCATACTTTTATGATATGATGTATGCCTAAGTGATGCATACTTTTATGATGTGTGATATGTATAAGTATGACATGTACTTTACTTTATATGGCTTGTACCAAGGGTGGGCTCCATAAGCGCCCCGGGGTCGATGGAATAAGACTCGGGCCTCGTTAGGGATGGACTCCTAAGTGCCCCTAGGTCGATGGAGTAAGACTCGGGCCTAGTATGTTTGCCTTGTAGGGTTCAAGACTTGCTACCTTGGACCTACATAGGTTGCGCGCAATATGTAAGTGGTACATAGCCGGGATCCCCTTTAAGTTGATAATATGTTCAAGTATATATGCAAGAAGAAATGGTTTTAAAGATCATGAGACATACACATGTTTTTCGGATACATGTTTTCAAAATCATATTGCATATACCTTATGATCATGTTGTGATGATGCTATGATTTATGATATGCCATGATTAGATATGATTATGTTATGTTTCATGCTATGCTTGATATGCCATGCTACCTTATGATGATGCTATGATATGCCATGATTAGATATGATTATGTTATGTATCATGCTATGCTTTAAGAGATGATATGCCATGACTAGTGATGATTTTGTTATGTTGCATGATATGCTTAAAGAGTATGATATGTTATGCCATGACTAGTTGGGATCATGTTATGTTGAGATATTCTTTGATCATGTGATGATTTTCGGTTTTAGTGAGTAGGAAAGGAACTTACTGAGCCATGAGTGCTCATAGCTTACTTTCCTTGTACCACAGATAAAGGAAAAAGCTGGATGAGCTAAAGGAGCAGTAGGAGAGGCAAGGAGATGTGTGTGGCGGTGGCTAGGCAACCAAATAAGAACCTGCTTTAAGAACTTTTAAGAATTACGCTTTGGTTTCGTAAATTGTAGTACTATATGGGTAACTTGATGTTATGTTTCTATTTATCTTGTTATCATGTTATGGAAACCATATTAGTGTAGTTCGGATTTGAAACAAAAGAAAAGTTTTATTAAACTAAGAAGCATAAAGCATAAAAAATTATTTCAAGTCTTCCGCTGTAATATGTACATAGAGTATCGTAGCCCCGTCTCTTAGGGTTAGCAGGGAGGGCGGGCGTTACACCTCTAACTCTCAAAGTGTCTTAACCGCCTTGTGCTATCTAACGAAGAACTTGAATAAAGAAAACCTATGGATCATTGAACTTAATGCACATTTGCTAGGATGTGTTCAATTGCCAATCAAAAGTGTTGGCACAGGGAAAGGGAAGTGTTTGATAAAGCTCTACTAGTTAATAACTCATTCCTTTAGGATATTATGCAAGTCAACCCAAGCTACTTGTGCAGGGAACTCAGAAATGAATGTTTCAGGCTTTGGAAGAAAATCAATGATGTCCTAGTGATCATCGTAGCAATGTAGGAATAGTTCATTCGCGCCTATAAAAAGTTACATTCAGAAACTAGCTGGTTTCTTTAAGGTAGGGATGTAAATGGATCAAACGGTTCTCGAGCTATTCGGAGCTCGATTTGGTAAAAAGCTCATTCGAGTTCGTTCGTTTATCTTATCGAGCCGAGCTCGAACTCGATTTCGAGCTCGACAGTTTTATCGAGCCGAGCTCAAGCTTAAGGATATTCGGCTCGTGAGCTCGCGAACATGTTCGTTTATAGGCTCACGAGCCAAAAAAACGAGCTTTAAATCGAGCCAAAAAATGAGCCTTAAATCGAGTCAAAAAACGAGATTTAAAACGAGCAAAAAAATAAGTTCTAAAACGAGCCTTAAAATGAGCTTTAAAATGAGCCAAAAACGAGCTCTAAACGAGCCTGAAAATGAACCCGAGCTCGCTTAACGAGTTAGGCTCGTTAACTTTGATAATCGAGCTTATAACGAGCCGAGCTCAAACTGTTCGCGAACTTGATAATTCTAAAACGAGCCGAGCTCGAGTCTTGTGATAAAGCTCGATTCGAGCTCGAGCCGAATATAACTTAAATGAGCCGAGTTCGAATCTAATACTGTTCGACTCGATTCGACTTATTTATATCCCTACTTTTAGGTATTCATACAAATTCCCTTGAAAATCAAAGGAGGCATATATGGCATAGAAGGCCATACCAAGATTCCTTGACCTCTATAATATCCGTCTGTATTGGGACTCGAACCCGATCTCTTGAATGTTCCTCTAAATGTTTGACTACTGTACCACACTCATGCAAGCTACCAAAGGCAGTTATGGCTAGATATGGAAGGATACCAGACAGTAGACTGTCAACTGATGGAGGCTTGTTGGATTGCTGACGCGCATACTACTAAAGCAAACTACTGATGGAGGAAGATCAACAAGGAAAACAGACCCTTTAGGTTTCTTGAGGCGGGGATGGTTCATGATAACTCAAACTCAATTAGCAGAGTGCTGGAAGGGTAACTCAAACCTAGAGAGCAACTTGCATGGGGTTTCAGCGACTATTGATTTAGAACTGCCAGGTCTTTGGTGCATAAGATGAATTGGTCTTTTCATTGAGGAAACATTGTTCCTCACTGATACGGTTGACAATGGAGGGGCCAAATGGGAAAGGGTGAGAAGGGTCAAGGCCATGTAGTGGTCAAAAGTCAAGAGAACGTGGCGATCAATAGTCAAGGTGACGCGGCAGTCAATGGTCAAGCTGACGGGGCGGTCAAAGGCAAGCATGTGCGGTAGTCAGAGGCCAGGCGGACTGGTTGATCAAGGAGGCAAAGTAGTCGAAAGAAAAGGGGAGACGACAGGCGGAGCACCGGGTATAGGTCGGGAGCGGCAGAGCTATGTAGAGACAGCCCGATATACGGACTTACGGTCGAGGGCCAGCAAGTACTCATGGGTCAGGAACGGCAGAGCTGGGTAGAGACAGCCCGATTTACAGGCCTACGACTCGAAGGCCCGGAAGCGCAAGAAACAATCATAGATCGGAAGCAATGGGGCTGGGTACAGACGGCTCGGTCTGCAGGCCTGCGACTCGAAGGCCCGGAAGCGCAAGCCACGAATCAAAGGCTGGAAGCAGCAGGGTTGTGCGGAGACGGCTCTGTATGCCGGTCTGCTACTCGAAGATCCGGAAGGGCAAGCCACAAGTCACAGGTCAGAAGCGACAGGGCTACGTAGGGTCAGCCCGACTAACAAGTAACGCTTAGAGGCGAGATCTGGTCGAGGAGTGCGGGGTAGATGCCGACCGCGATAAATAGGGTGAGCCAAGCTGTGCAGGGATGGAAGGATCACAATTGTCCGTCAAGGTTAATCATCGCATACCAGTGAGATGTGCAAAGGCGGAGGTTTCTAAAGGAGAAGATGCTCTCATGACCGATAGCGACCTGACAAGTGTCCCTCACTATAAGACAAAATCCATGTGTAAAGGCGGAGGTTCCTAAACAAGAAGATGCTTTCACAATCAATAGCAGCGAGACAGGTGTCCAGCACTACACGACAAAGCCCGGCGTCTAACGTTTTCTGACAGGGTGGCAGGTTCTAGGAAGAGAGGACGCATAAAAGGGGAGAGATCCCTCGTACGCAGAGACGCACGCACACTCTCATCATTTTCTTTTCCTTTCACCACTTTTCATTTTTCGATTCTCTCTGTTTTTTCTGGGGAAAAAGGGACCTGACTTGAGCGTCGGAGGGCCTGATCCGGGGACTTTTTCCCTGGGTTCTGGTCTCTAACGTGAGGAAGGGGATTGTCTGAGTGTGCGCAGGGTCCTGCAGCAGCGTTAGCCACCCGTGGGAGCCGGATCACCTGCGACTTTCCGCCAACAACCAGGCCACCGCGACTAGCCTCCGTCCGACTCAGCCTTCGGACGGGATCAAATTTGGCGCCGTCTGTGGGAGACACAATAGCCTGATCCGAAGCGTGAAGATGGAGGACTCTGGCCGAAGTTCCAGTAGGAGGATTAATGCCACCATGACTGCAGGGGAGTACGAGCTCTTCAAGGAGGTCAGGAAGCAAGCCGCCTCTGAAAGACAAGGAACGGTTTCACGACCTCGCTTGGCGCCCGAAGCGTCTAAAGAACCAGCTCCTGCCTCCGACAGGGGCTCAAAGAGGAAGCAGCAGGAAGAACTCCCTTGTACTTCATTCCGAGAGCCTCGCCGCAACTATCATCATCCTGGACCTCGCGAGCATAGTCCGAAGAAAGAGGAGCCACAGGCGTCGGTGGCAGAGAGCTCTCTACATCCACCCCGGGATGCAGGAAAGGGAAAAGCTATAGTCTCTGCCTGAAGATCCGGACGACAAGGTACCTTTCTCGGCTCAGATCCTGAGGGAAAGCCTGTCTAGGGGTTACCGAGTCCCGAACATTGGAGAATACGATGGGAGCAAGGATCCGGAAGAGCACCTGTGGAAGTTCAAGAACGCGGCTATCTTGTATCAATACAGCGATGCTGTCAAATACCGAGTATTCCTACACACCCTATCCGGTTCGACGCAGAAGTGGTTCGATGGGTTGCCCCCAGAGTCCATCAATCGCTTCATGAATTTCAAAACGGCCTTCCTACGCATTTTCGCCAGTAGCCGTAAGTATCAAAAAACCGATCACTGTCTTTTTGCTCTCAAGCAGGATTCGACCGAGCCCTTGCGAAGCTACATCAACCGGTTCAGTCAGGTGGCCAATGACGTCCCCTCCGCCACCTCAGAAATATTGATGAGCGCCTTCTCCCACGGATTGCGAGAAGGGGAGTTCTTTAGGGACCTCATCAAGAACCCCGCCCGGAGTTTTGATGATATGGTGGAGAAAGCTTCTTGCTACATCAAGGTGGAGGAAGCTCAGGCCGCTAGGCGGAAGGCTGAAAAGACGGTGACTCCTGGCAACCGACCTAAAAGGAGAGCACCACAGCCAGCTCAGCCCTTCCAGCGCGTTCAACCCAGGCCTACCCCTCAGCCCGCTCAAGGAGTTAGGCCAGCTCCGCGAGTCGCTGCCATACACGCGCCCAGGCCTGGACCAAGGGGAGCACTATATTGCACATATCATCGGTCCAGGACGCACGATCTCAGTAACTGCTTCCAATTCGCCCGTGACTCCAGGCGAGCTGCGGAGCAGGGCTTGCCTCCTCCTGAGTTGGAGCCCCAAATACAGAGAATGGAAGAAGAACGGGCTGCAGCTGGGCGTGCGCGGCAGACTCGACCCGACCTAGCCGGCCCAGCTAACCTAGCTGGCCCAGCTAACCTAGCTGGCCTCGGGGAAGACCGAAGAGATGTCGGAGAACTAGAGAACCGGGGCAACGCTGCTGTGCGAGAGATCGGTATGATTTCAGGAGGGCCCACTGACGGGGACTCAGGCCGAGCTCGTAAGTCACACAGTCGGCGATTGTATGTGGGAGCTGTGGGGTGCAGCCACGAGCAGGCATCTGGCCCTATCATTAGCTTTGGGCCACAAGATTTGGAGGGTCTGGAACTGCCCCACGACGACGCCCTCACAATCAAGGCCGTTATTGCTAACAGCCGAGTGGCTCGGGTCTTTGTGGATACCGGGAGCTCGGTCAACATTTTATTCAGAGCTGCGTTCGAGGACATGCAGATTGACGCCGCTGAGCTCCAACCCGTAACCACTTCTTTGTACGGGTTCACAGGCAACGAAGTTAAGCCCATGGGACAGAGGCACTGAGCCACTGGTGCGCACCCGGAGGAGTACCTTTATAGTGGTAGATGCGCCTTCCTCCTACAACGTCATCCTGGGAAGGCCAGCTCTGCATGAGTTCTGGGCTGTCGTTTCCACTTTTCACCAAAAGATCAAGTTTCCGGTCGGCGAGCAGGTCGGGGAAGTCAAGGGAGAGCAGAAGGTATCCCGTAGCTGCTACATTGACATGGTCCGTGTGGAGGCGCGCAAGAGCCGGAGGACGCAGGATGGGGGAGTACACGCTATCCAAGAGGAGCCTCTGCCTATTGCCGAGGAGCCTATCCCTTGGGAAGAAATTCGGCTGCATGCGGATAGAGTAGAGAGCATCACTCGCATTGCCAGTGACTTACCACCGGAACTCAAGTTGGAGCTGATACAGTGTCTGATCCGCAATAGGGACGTTTTTTCTTGGTCACCGGAAGAGCTGCCCGGGGTCAAACCAGAAGTAGCTGAGCACAAGCTGCATACTATACCCGAGGCCAAGCCAGTCAAGCAGAAGAAGAGAAACTTCTCCGCCGACCAGAATAAGATTATCCGGGCTGAAGTGGATCAGCTCAAGAAGGCAGGACATGTTCGAGAGGTGCAATTCCCGTCCTGGCTTTCTATCGTTGTATTGGTGAAGAAGCCTAACAACAAGTGGAGGGTGTGCATAAACTTTCGCGACCTCAATAGGGCCACCCTCAAAGACTGTTATCCTCTCCCGCGAATCGATCAGGTGGTGGATTCAACAGCTGGCTGTGAGAGGATATGCATGATGGACGCTTACCAGGGATACCATCAGATACCCCTGGCTAAGGAGGATCAGGAGAAGGTTAGTTTCATAACAGCTGATGGTACTTTCTGCTATACTGTCATGCCGTTTGGGCTCAGGAACGCTGGGGCTACCTACCAAAGGATGATGGACAAAGTCTTTCGTAGTCAGATCAGGCGGAACGTAGAGGTCTATGTTGATGACATCCTGATCAAGTCCCCCTTGGTGTCCAGTCTGATAAAAGATGTAGAAGAAACCTATGAGACTCTGAGGCAATACGGGATAAAGCTGAATCCCCTGAAATGCCTGTTCGGGGCCAAAGGAGGGAAGTTCTTGGGCTACCTGGTGACTGAACGAGGGATAGAAGCCAACCCTGAGAAGGTTCAAGCACTTCGGAACATGCAGATCCCTCAGAATCTGAAGGAAACACAGAAGTTGGTCGGCAGGATAACAGCACTGTCCCAATTCATCTCCAGATCTGCAGATCGAGCGGCGCCCTTCTTCAAAGTGCTCAGGAAAGCGGCCAAGTTTCAGTGGACGGAAGAATGCACACAGGCCTTTGAGGAGCTAAAGTAATACCTGGAGTCCTTGCCATCGCTGTTCAAGCCTGTTGTGGGAGAGCCCCTTTGGGTCTACTTGTCAGCCACCCCCGAGGTTGTGGGGGCCGTGCTGGTTAAAGAACAGGACAGTGTACAACGGCCAGTGTATTTTTTCAGTCATCTATTGAAGGGGGCTGAGTCTCGGTACACGGCCCTGGAAAAGTTAGTTTACGGACTTGTTCTAATGGCTCGGCGCCTCCGACCGTATTTTTTGGCGCATCCCATCACTGTCCTGACAAACAGTACAATGGGCCGAGCTCTCACCAAGGTGGAGGTAGCGGGTCGGCTTATCAAATGGGCGACCGAGCTAGGGGAATATGATATACAGTATCAGCCCCGAACCACGATCAAAGCACAGGCTCTGGCGGATTTCTTGACAGAAGTTTATCAAGCAGACTCGGAGGAGGTCTGGAAAATTTATGTAGACGGATCAGCTACCCAGCGGGGAAGTGGTGTAAGTGCACTTCTAATATCTCCGCAGGGAGACATTATGCAGTTAGCTGTACGGCTAAATTTCAGAGCTACCAAAAATGAGGCAGAGTATGAAGCCCTATTAGCAGGTTTGCAAGCTGCACGGCATGTGGGGGCAAGCCGAGTCGTAATATACTCGGATTCGCAGTTAGTAACTCAGCAGGTGACTGGACATTTTGAAGCAAACAACGAAAAGATGCAAGTTCCTATGAGAAGATGAGGAAAGATTTTAAAGAAGTCACAGTCACCAAGATTCCCAGGTCTGAAAATGAAAGGGCAGATGAACTAGCTAAAATGGCCAGCTCCCTGACTAGTTGGGTACTTGATAGACCTATAGCGCAGACCTTCCTTATAGCTCAGATCGATCTGCAAAATAACCTGGGAGGAGTTATTGATTGGAGGGTGCCCGTAATGAGTTTCCTCCAGCAGGGAATTGTACCCGCCAACCTAGAAGAGGCACGTATGCTCAGGAGACAGGCTCATTCTTATGTTATGATTGGAGATCAACTATACAAAAGGTCTTTCTCCAGACCTCTGCTCAAGTGCTTGAATATGGAGGAAGCGGATCAGGCCTTGCGGGAGATACATTTGGGATGCTGTGGCAACCACGCAGGTGGGAGAACGCTGGCTCGGAAGGTGCTATTAGCCGAGTATTTCTGGCCTACCTTGCAGAGGGACGCACAGAAGCTGGTGAATACTTGTTTGTCATGCCAAAGGTACCAGAACCTGACGCACCGACCTACAGAGCTGCTGAGAACTTCCATAGTGTCTTGCCCTTTTGACCAGTGGGGTATGGATATCGTAGGACCTTTCCCGATGGCTACGGGGCAGAGACTTTTTTTGCTGGTAGCAGTAGATTACTTCTCCAAGTGGGTGGAAGCGGAAGCTCTGGCCAAAATCACTGAAGATGCGGTGATCCAATTCTTATGGAAGAATATCTTTTGCAGATTCGGCTTACCTCACAAATTGATGTCGGACAATGGCAGACAATTTCAAGGACGCAAAATATAAAATTGGTGCAAGGGGTTCGGCATAACTCAGGCCTTCACTTCGGTGGCTCATCCTCAGAGCAATGGTCAGACAGAGGTGGTCAATCGGGAAATAGTGCGAGGGCTCAAGGTCAAGCTGGATCATACGGGGGGCAATTGGGTGGACGAGCTGCCGAGCATTTTGTGGGCTTACCGTACGACACCCCGAGAGAGCACAGGTCTGACACCTTTCCACTTGGTATATGACAATGAAGCAGTGGTACCTCTGGAGGTCGGGATACCGTCCGTGAGAAGAATGATGTATGACGAAGGGAACGCAGAGCGACGGCTGGCTGAACTAGATTTCATCAGCGAAATTCGTGAGCAAACAGCTGCCAGGCTGGAAGCCTATAGACAGAGGATGAGACAGAGCTATAATAGAAGGGTGATCCCTCGTTTCTTCGGAGAAGGTGACCTGGTCTTGAAGCAGGTGAAACCCTTGGGGGAAGTGACAAAGTTGGCGCCTCAATGGGACGGACCTTACAAAGTCGTCAAGAAGTTGACGTCGGGGGCCTATTATTTGCAAGACCCTCAAGAAAGGAAGCTAGACAAACCTTGGAGTGCTAACTACCTACGGCCCTATCAGGTGTGAGGGATGCCAACCCTGTTGCTGTAAGCCAGGTCGGCCGAGGGGGCTAGAGATATCGTGGTAGTCAAGCCAAAATTCAAAGATACGTATGTACATGTAAAAATTTCATCGGTTTAAGCAGTTGGTACAGATCATTTGAAAGGAGCAAAAATATCATCTGGAAAGCCTTGAATGATTTAATGGCGATCCAAGAAGTCTGCAGGGGATGGAGCTCAAGAAGCCCTGCGCGTGCAGCTGACGGATAACCCCGGCCGCTGTGTATGGTATGGTCGCAGAGAAGCGTGCCCCAGCTTGGGATAAAAATTCGGAAGAGGTCAGATAGGACATTCGACTTCGCAGGCAGCAGTCCTCCTCTCCTTCTTGATAGACGGCCAAGGCGGTGGTTACTCCCGACAAAGCCGCTCGGGACTGGGATAGTTCTGCTTTCAGAGCCCTCAGTTCAGCTGCTTGAGTCTCCAGTTGAGCTGCCTGAACCTCCAATTTCTCGCCCCTCTCCTGCAGAAGGGTATCTTTGGACTGTATCTCTTGAGCTTGGTGGGCTAGTTGTTGCTGATACCCCGCCTCAGATGCAGTTCTCTCCTCCCTCATAGCTCGGAGCTCATCTTTCACCTGTATCAGGGACCGTTTCTGACGGTCGGTCTGATTGGTTAGGGCTTGAATCTCCGCCCGCAAAGCATAGCTGGCTTGGGCAGGGTCGTTCAGTTGCAGCTCTAACTCGGAGACTCTCTCCCGGAGTTCTTTGCTTTCATGATGGAGAGTGTGGAAGGATTGGTTCAGCACCAAAAATTCGGCGCGAGTCTGGGCGGAAGATATAACCTTCAGTTAAGGCAATACAATAGCAAGGGTAAAGTGAGGAGTACGTACTTTGGCCCAGGACTTCGAGAACCTATCCATCTGGACTAACGGCGGCGCGTTACCCATTTGATCAATGCTAGCTGCCAAGAGAGCCTTTCATCATCAGAAGGCTCGTAGGGGCGTTAGACCGCCGAGCCAAAGCAGCTTCAGAAGGGATGGTGGTCCGGTAGTGATGGCGGGTGGAGGAGGAAGGTTGAGAAGGGCCGGCGTCAGCACCAGGAGGAGCGAGAGGTGACTCGGGAACAGGCTCAGTAGGCGCGGGGTTTTGATGATCGCCTGGGTTGTCTTCCTCTGCAGTAGTAGGGGCAGAGCGGAACGCAGCTGGTCGTCCCCTGTAGGGGTTGGGAGAGGCTGCCAGATAAAGAAAACAAAAATAAAGAGGGAAGTGATGTCAGAGCCAGTCACGACGGCATCAAGGGGCAATGTGATAGTATAAGGAACAGAATCAAGCGTTAATAAAGTCAGACCTGGTCTTCGGCGCCGCCTGTGAAGCAGGGGCTGGTTATCAGAGTCAGAGTCATCAGAGCGAGGCTGACCCTGTGAAGAGGCTGCAGCACCCCGGTCTGGGGCGTCTTGATCAGATGAGCCTCGACCTGCGCGACGAAGGGCGGCGCAACCACGTCTGGAGGCCCGGAAGGCTCCTCGGAAGACACGTCTGGCCGGACAAGCAGCTTGATCACGACCCCGACCTCGGCCCAGGGCGGCAGATGAAGGAGAAGCGATGTGTGAGGCGGGGTTGGAAGTAGGCTGGGTCGCTGCCCCGAATGAGGCGGATCCAAGATGAGGGAGTAGCCTCCTCCTCAAGATTGCCCGACCACGCCGCAGTATTTCCAGGTCATCTAGGGGCAGAGGCAGAACCTCTGAGGCGCGATGCAGAACCTCCGCTGTAGGCACCAACACGAAAGGTCATTCTCACAAAGAAAACGGTCGAAAGCGAAGGAAAGGGGACTCAACACGAACTTACCTAAGGAACGCGGTGTGTCAGAGGTAGAGTGGCTCAGCCTGAAAAAAGAAAGTAGGTCTTCAGATAGCAGTCTGGTCAGATTCAAGCGCCAATCCTCCATTCGAGTGGCAACCGTAGCATAGGGGAGGTCCATGTGGAATTCGTCCAGCGCCGGAGTCAGAGGCAGCGCAGATTGCCAGCGCAGAGGCCAATCCACTTCTTCAGGAAATTGGAGAAAAAAGAATTTTTTCCTCCAGTTAGCACTGGGAGGAGGAAGAGGAGAGAAGAAAGCGGTATGACTGCGAGCTTGGAAGTCAAAAAGACCATCAGCGTGCCGAGCAAGAGCAAAGAAGCAGTGAAAGAGGGGAGCGGACCAGGAAACCTCACAAACTTCGCAGAGTATTACAAAGCCACACAAAATCTTTATGGAATTGGGAGTTAGCTGACCTAAAGGGATCCTAAAGTAGCGGCACACTCCAGACAGAAAAGGATGCGGGGGTAGACGAAGACCAGATACAAATTGCTCAGTAAAGAAAGTGCAAAAACCAGGCAGGGGATCGAAATACAAGTTCACACCAGTAGGGATGATGGGGCGAAAGCTAGTAGGGATTTCGTAAGTGTACCGTAGGTCATCCCAATCCAACTGAGCGAAAGTTGAAGCGCCTGGGAAGTGCTCCACCAACAGGGAAACCCAAGAAGGAGAGGTCATTGCAAGGGAGATTATCTCAGGAGGCAGATGGAACAGACGAAGAGAGGGGGTTAGGAAAATAGGTAGGAGCGCGGCGTGATCTCGGAGAAAGTCAGTCGGCGGCGGCGGCGGCGGCGTTTGAGTGCTCCGTGGTGATGGCGAAGCATAACAGAAGGGAGAGAGGAAGAAGATACTTATAGGTATGGTGGAGGAAGGATATTCTCGTACATTGACAACGGATGGTGGATATAGGGGCGGAAATAGGCAAGGAGCGCTCTACGATGAGCATCGAGAATATAACCAGAGGGCATCATGGGAAAGGCAAAGGCTCGAAGAACGAGACACCTCATGAGGTGATTGCCTCGTAAGGACAAAGGTGGGCGGAAGCGGCCGTCAGAAAGAAAGGTGGAGCAAATCAGCGAGCTGCATGGACACGCGTCAAAGACAAAAGGTGAAAACGGGCCCTCGCCAGGCTCGGTATAAAAGCGATTATTGGGAGTAGAGCGACGTAGCAAAGGCAAAATAAGCAAAAGCAAGCTAAGAACAACCATTCAAAGTTCAGTGGGACTACACGAATAAGTACAATCACGGAAGGTTCAGCATCAACACATAAAAGGTGAACATTACAATACATCGCTCATCATACGACATCCGGGGGAGAAGGCGCAGAATCAACGGAGTCTAGCGAAAGGAGCTCGGGGTCGGCTGGCAGTATGCTGGGAGACGCAGGATCAGCGGACGCAGCAGGTGCAGTAACAGGAGGGGCCTGGGCAGAGATATCCCCGGGAGCTAGATCGGCCGCAGGGGGAGGAGCCTCCAAAAAGAAAAGTCCCTCATCCGCTTCAAAAGAAAGGAAGGTGTCCTACGGCAATTCCCTGGTCAGGCGAGCGGTGTCCAAGAAGGTGGCAGGAGGTGCGGAGCGTAGGAAACCCTGCTCAAAGGCCTGTCTACCCCACCAGCGGCCCCGTGACAGAGCAACAAGACCATCCAGCGTCCCATCTTATGGAGGAAGAAGGAAGAGCGAACGTAGGCCAGTCTGTACGCCTTTAGCCGCTCTGATTCGTCAGCCCGGTACGCCTCCAAACTGTTCCGGTTCTCCTCAGCTTCAGCGCGGGCCACGGACAAATCGCTCTGGCCTTGAGACACCGCTTCCTGGGCCTTCGACAACTCCGCTTGCAAGGATTGGAGAGTGGCTTGGCAAGCTTCCCACTGAGCCTGCATGGTCGCTTCCCGGCTAGCGGCAGCATTAGCCAGGGCCTGGGCATCGGCCAACCCCATTTGCAAGAGCTCCTGACCTTGCCGTAGCAGCGTCAGCTCCTCTGATAGGGAGAGCACCTCTGCCTCTTTGGCTTTCAGCTCAGAAACTGTCACTTGATGACGATCCGCTTCAGAAGCCATGGAAGACTCACTCGTCTTCAAAGCTGCCTCCAACTGTTGAAGTTTGGTGAAGGCAGCATGGAAATGGCCTGAGCAGAGGCTGCCGACTCCCCGGCGGCACGTAGATAAGCATCCAAGCTTCCAAGAGAAGGCTCAGGAGGAGCAGAGGGAGCTGCAGGGTGCTCTAGTTCCTGAAGACGTGCCTTGAGCGCCGCGTTCTCTCGCTGAAGCTCGGCCGCTCGTTGCACGGCACTCAGACTCGCGGAGCAGGTCTGCCAGTAGCCGGAAGAAGGGAAAGGAGGTTATAGAAACACACGGATACCAGGAAGAAGAAGAGAAAGAGCTTACCGCCACCAGGGAGCGAGCAATTTGATCGAACTCCTCCAAAGGGGAACTGCTCTCCCAGAACTGCCGATTGACTGATTGCCAGGAGGTAGCCAAATCCCCATAGAAATCGACCCTACCAAAGATAGGAGATAGGTCGGCAGCGGATGTGTAGGCCGGATCGGTCTCTGAGGGAAGCCTCCAAGAAGCCTCAAAGGCCAGGTCCGCAGATGGCAGTTCCAGACTCGGCACGGCTGAGCTCATAGGCACGAGAGGAGGAGAAGTTGAGCGAGTTAGCGAGCCCAGGGGCTGATCGCCAGAGGACGAAGGCGGGGCAGGTAATATACTCTGGATTGGCAGCGGAGCGGTCAGGTCCGATGGCGGGTCTGCCACCTCCAGATCAGAGGCCTTCTCCCGGGCCCCGCTTGTCTCTTGGGTCGAGCTCGTATCCGAGGACCTGGTGGGGGAAGAGATGCTCACTACGCGTTGACGGCGAGGAGGTGGAGGAGAAGTTGCGGCGACCGGGGCCGTCCTTTTGCCCTTGTGTGTCAGGCGCAGCTTCATAGTTGGAGGGAGAGAAGGCACTTGTCCTGCAGGCGATGGCTCAGCCGTAGGTTGATCAGAGACGCGGGGTAGGGCTGGGTTTGCAGGGTTGAGAGCAGGTGGCTCAATAAGCATCGGGGCGTCCTCCGCATCAGAAGTTCGGGGTTCCGAAAGCTGCGGACCGGCGGCGACGGCGGGATCAGAAGGTGGATGATAATCATGATTTTACTGCATTATTTTGATTCATATATGCTTGGTTTGATGTTGATTTTATAGGTTTAAATCATGGTTACATCATATTTTGTGCATTGTATCTATTTTGGACCTAATTGCAAATTATTGTATTTTGTGTTATTTGATGCTAATATTTGATTCTTATTTTGTAGACATCAAAGGATCTTGGATTTGGATCTATTTGGACCAAAATTGGGCTCGAATCGGAGTTCAAACAAGAAGATCAAGCTTTGAAGCATTATGGGTCATTTATCAAGAATAGGAGAGATCTGAACCATCCGTTGAAGATCTGGCCGATCCAACCTAATGGAGAGCAGATCTGAGCCATTGATGAAGATCCAGAAGTTTTGATCTAGATCTGAGTTCATCCAGCCATTGATCCAGCCGGATTAATCTGGGCCGTTCATTGAAGATCGGAAGATCTGGGCCATCCAGTGATGATCTGGTCGATCCGACCTAAGGGAGAGTAGATCCAGACCCTAGATCAAGATCATTACCTTCAGATCGGATTTTAGGCGACTTTCCACCATTAATTTAGCTCCAAAGCATCTCAACCGTCCGTTCAGATCCAGATCTGATTTAAAACACAGAAGCTACAGTGCTTTCTCTTCGTCGATTCTCCTGTGCTTCGCGTCGCGCGTCTCCAGTGAGATTCCGACCACCGTCTCCATTTCCACATCCATTTTCCGGCGAATTCATCGTCGATGATGCTCCCGACTACTAGCGTCCAGCTTCCGGCGATCTGACCTTGCTTCAAGGTGGTCCTACGGCGAGAATTGTGTCTGCAAACCTCTGTTCTACCGCGCCGCCGATTCCGAGGTGTTCCTCTAATCGGTGGTTCCGCTTCCATCCGTGAGCTTTGAAGGTGTTCCTCCATTGCTTCTGGACCATTTCCGACGACATTTCATCCATCATCTTCTCCACATCAGATCTAAGGTTGCAGCTAACAGATTGTCAGATTTCTTAAGGTTGGCAGCTCCGATCTTCATCCATTTCATTTGGAGTGGTCTCCGATGATGCTGGTGAAGGCTGAGATGAGTTCAGTTGCTGAGGTTGTCTTCCCTGATTACAGTTGGAGTGTTCTCTGCTGTTTCCTTGTGTGACGGCAAGGAGAAGTTTCCGTGAGAAGTGGTTTGGAGTTGAGATGGTTTAGGGTTTACTTTTTGCATTCTTTTTATTGTTGATTGATTTAGATTTCAGTTTTCGTTGTTGAATTCAGTAATCATAGTTCATTTTATACTTAGTTGTTTTAATTCATGTGTTTTGAGTAATTTAGTTTCAATTGATTTTAAAGTTGTTGTTAATTTTGCTTTAGCTTAGGGTTAAGTATTAGTGAGTAATTTAGTTTTCTATAGTTTAATTAGCATTTAATTTCAGCAGTAGTGTAGTTTCTTATTTGCTTGCATTTCATTTGCTTAATTTGGATTTAAAGCTTTAAAACCCCCAATTCCATTTTTATATTGAAAACCTCAAAAATAGGAATAAAAGACAATCCTAAATTACATTCTACGTTGGTTCCTCGGATCGATCCTGGGCTCGTTACTACAACATTATTGTTTAATTAAGAGGTTCAGTAAAATATTAAATTGTTAATTTGATAAGCATATTTGTGACGTTTAATATAGAATTTAGTGCTTATCAGTGGACCCTGTGTTAGCTCCTCATTCAAAGCTTGCAGAACGGCCACCGAGGGCGTCTCCTGACTGGCGAAGGAACGGAGGATGGCAGCCACTACAAAAATAAGAAGAAAAAGCACCTCAGTTAGCGAAGAGCGGTATAAAAAAAGATAACAATTTACCAAAATGAGCTCCAATTTCGGTGGAGACAGGACTAAGGCCAAAAGCATGCAGAATGCCTTCTAGCATCAGCACAGACAGGCGAACAACAACACCTTTCAGCTTGTCCACAGCCGCGGAGCAGGCAGGTTCATGGACATGCGAAGGGAAGTCCGAAGCGAGGAGGGGACGCCATTGGGAAGGCCCGGCTAAGGGGACGGGGGGCTTGAGGAAGAAAAAGCGAGACTCCAGCCTTTATTGGAAGAAGGTAGGTCATCAAAAAACTTATGGCCCGGCTTGGCCTGAACGTTGAATACCCCTGCTTCGGCTCGCCGGAAGGAATAGAAGTGATGGAATAGTCTAGCGGTCAAGGGGATTTGGTAAATGCGGCACAAGATGATGGTTCTGCAGACCGCTCGGAATACATTGGGGGCAAATTGAGAGATACCAATACCGCAATACTGACTCAACTCGGAGAAAAAAGGATGCAAAGGAAAGCGAAGACCACCTAAGATTTGGTCCCTAAAAACAGTGATAAACCCTTCGGGAGGAGAAGAAGGATGCTCATCTGGCGAGGGAAGACGAAGCTCATATGCGGCGCCTAGCCTCAGATTGGATTGCAATGAAGACAGGTCGTGATGGTCTAAATCAGAGATGTAACGGGAATACCAGGAGAGTTCCTTACCATCCATGATCACGAGTAGTAAGCAGGCGAGGGGAAGGAAGACGAGAGGGGTCACAGGTCGGGCACAAGCGGGAGAACGAGTAGTTGCACTGCCAGAAACGGCCACGAATGAGAGGAGGAGGATAACGAAGCGTCGAAGTAAGGAAAGCGGGCTGCCTTTAGGGTTTATAAAGCCCATTCATTCCTAGGAAACCTCGAGGGTCGAGCCGAGTATCTTTTTGGGTAACGCGCCTCAACGCCGTCGGATGGAAATAAGCGCCGAAGGGTGCAAAAAGGGGGTCAGAGGCTGGCGTCAGGGGGCGTGCGCAGTAAAGGCCTTGGACAGGTGTCATCGCGAGAAGAAGCGCATTAAGGATCGATAAGACAAGGTAATCATGAAGGGGCGTGGCCTCAAAAAAGAAGCATTCTTCGTGAAAGGCTCGAGGCTAGGCGGGAAGCCGGGCAATTTAAAAGGGTCGCGACTGAGGCAAGGTAGGTCAGCAGAAGTGGATGTCAGATCAGAGGAGTAGCAAGCGGGTGAGTAGCCCTGAGTAGACAGCCCCTGATCTGGGCAGCTAGCCGGGCGCATCGCGGGAACCGGGGGGGTCATCATAAGCTGCAAGGGCACTGTGGCCCAGGGGTTGAGTAAGGTCTCTACGCTCCCTCCTCTATTCTTAATTCTATATTGTGCATAGCGCCATTGCAGGAAGAAATGCGATGCGCAAGGCCAACAATAACGACCAGATCAACCAAATCGATCAAGTCGGCATGGGCGAGACAAATGAAGGCGAAGAAGAGCCATGCATCTATGCCTTTGTCGTGTGGAGTTCTTACTGGTCTCGGACCAGCGCCATCGCCACCGGTCTCAGACCGGAGTATCATTACTGGTCTCGGACCAGCGCCATCGCCACCGGTCTCGGACCGGAGTATCATTACTGGTCTTGGACCAGCGCCATCGCCATCGGTCTCGGACCAGAGTATCCCAGACTCTCGCCTCAATGCGAGTTATAAGTGAGCTTTGCTCTCATGCCCAACGACCTTTCAGGTCGGCTCCCATGCGAGAATTATAAGTGAGCCCTGTGCTCATGCCCAACGACCTTTTAGGTCGGTAGTCCCAGACTCTCGCCTAAGTGCGAGTTATAAGTGAGCTCTGCTCTCACGCCCAACGACCTTTAAGGTCGGCTCCCATGCGAGAATTATAAGTGAGCCCTGTGCTCATGCCCAAGGCCTTTAGGTCGGTAGTCGGACTCTCGCCTCGGTCACGAGGTTATAAGTGAGCTCTGTTCTCACGCCCAACGACCTTCAGGTCGGCCCCATGCGAGAATTATAAGTGAGCCTTGTGCTCACGCCCAACAACCTTTAGGTCGGTTCCCGACTCTCGCCTCAATGCGAGTTATAAGTGAGCTCTGCTCACGCCCAACGACCTTCAGGTCGGCTCCCATCACGAGAATTATAAGTGAGCCACGTGCTCCACCAACTCTTACAGGTCGGTAGTCCCGCACTCTCGCCTCGGCGAGGTTATAAGTGAGATCTGTTCTCACGCCCAACGACCTTCGGTCGGCTCCCATCTGAGAATTATAAGTAAGCCACGTGCTCACGACCTTTAGGTCGGTAGTCCGAACTCTCGCCTCGGTCACGAGGTTATAAGTGAGCTCTGCTCTCACGCCCACCGACCTTTCAGGTTGGCTCCCATGAGAGAATTATAAGTGAGCCCTGTGCTCACACCCAACGACCTTTAGGTCGGTAGTCTCGCCTCAGTACGAGTTATAAGTGAGCTCTGCTCACGCCCAACGACCTTCGGTCGGCTCCCATCGAGAATTATAAGTGAGCCCCGTGCTCACGCCCAACGGCCTTTTAGGTCGGTGGTCCCGCACTCTCGCCTCGGTCACGAGTTATAAGTGAGCTCGCTCTCACGCCTAACGACCTTCGGTCGGCTCCCATCGAGAATTATAAGTAAGCCCCTGCTCACGCCCGACCTTTTAGGTCGGTAGTCCCAGACTCTCGCCTCGGTACGAGTTATAAGTGAGCTCTGTTCTCACGTCCAACGACCTTTCGGTCGGCTCCCATGCGAGAATTATAAGTGAGCCCTATGCTCACGCCCAACGACCTTTAGGTCGGCCCAGACTCTCGCCTCAGTGCGAGTTATAAGTGAGCTCTGTTCTCACGCGACCTTCAGGTCGGCTCCCATCGAGAATTATAAGTAAGCCCCGTGCTCACGCGGCCTTTAGGTCGGTAGTCCAGACTCTCGCCTCGGTCACGAGTTATAAGTGAGCTCTATTCTCACGCCCAACGACCGGCGAGAATTATAGGTGAGCCTGGTGCTCCCGCCCAACGACCTTTAGGTCGGTAGTCCCAGACTCTCGCCTCAGTGCGAGTTATAAGTGAGCTCTGCTCTCACGCTCAACGACCTTTCAGGTCGGCTCCCATGCGAGAATTATAAGTGAGCCCTGTGCTCACGCCCAACGGCCTTTTAGGTCGGTAGTCCCAGACTCTCGCCTCAGTGCGAGTTATAAGTGAGCTCTGCTCTCACGCCCAACGACCTTTCAGGTCGGCCCCCATGCGGAGATCAAAAATCAACTCCCCTGCGAAAACCATAAGTGAGCTCGGCGCCCACACCTGACTACCTTTCAGAGGAATATGCCTCACATTGAGCGGAGCATTTTCAATAATCAGGTCAGCTACATCTTGCTTTATTTTACGCAAAATTGCAAATATGCAGCAAATACGCAGGGCAAGGGATGCGGGAGGTCATCTACCCTACTCCTAGAGCGTCAATATTAACTACGAAATCAGGTTTTGCACGTTCATTATAGTTTTAAGTCTCAAGCACTATGTCGGTTTTATTATCCAAAATGCATACATGAAAAGGAATCATGAAGCAACTCTTGTCTCTTACATATGGGTCAGTTTTTAAGAATGCTTGCTAGATGAAAATTGAGCAAGAAAGACTATGCCGGAAAAGGATAGACAGACAAGTACAGCGACACAGTTCAGTAAGTAGGTGATACAGCTAAGGCTACAAGCGGGAACTTCTTGCGGGAAAGGAGCCACTGAGACAATTATCACCCAGACAAGCTTTAACTCGGGGAAGGGATTGGTCATGGAGAATGAGCACTGCCGCGTGAAGAGTTATCTGGAGACTCAGGGGCGTTCAAAGCCCGAGCCAGCTCCGTATGTAAGGAGTCGATGACTGCTTGTTGCTGGGCGATCGTGTCTTGCTTGACGTTAAGGCACGTGCGGAGAAGGGATAACTCCGTCTCATGCTCTCGCTGCAAACGTTCTTGGAGGCTGCGTTGATGTTGCAGGCTAGCCTGGCATTCCTCTTTCCTCGCCTTCTCCGCATGCACGCAGTGCTTCGCCAGACGATACTGAGCTTCCATGGAATGCAGGGCAGCCATCTGGCGATCCCGATCCTGGGACATGCGCTCCAGTTCGCGTTCTCTCGCGACAAGTAGCGAGGTGAGTTGATTTATCTGCATTTGGGAGGGCGGTTGATCAACTTCGTCAGAGGAAGGAGAATGCATCTCGGGGGGAGGAAGCTGGCAGAACGTGGGTTAGCAAAAGAAAGCAAGTAGGAGAGCAGGAATGAAGAAGGATAGAGTAAAGGAGTGACCGTGAGGCTCTTTATAAAGAAGGCGGGTGGCCAAGTCGAAGCAATTGCGTGGGAACGGCGCCCCAAGCGACTGGCGACGCAATAAAGGAGGCATGGTATCCCAGGCGACGCGACACAAAGGTTGACGCGTGGGGCAGGAAGCAGAGCGCGCAGAGATATGCTGAGGTCACAGAGATATGCTGAGGTAGAAACACAGAGATATGCTGAAGTCACAGAGATGTGCTGAGGTCTAGTCAGTCAGACTATCGTCCTCCTTCGACTAGACTTGTGAGAGAGGCTTGTGATACGGTTGACAATGGAGGGGCCCAATGGGAAAGGGTGAGAAGAGTCAAGGCCATGTAGCGGTCAAAAGTCAAGAGGACGTGGCGGTCAATAGTCAAGGTGACGCGGCAGTCAATGGTCAAGCTGACGGGGCGGTCAAAGGCAAGCATGTGGGGTAGTCAGAGGCCAGGCGGACTGGTTGATCAAGGAGACAAAGTAGTCGAAAGACAAGGGGAGACGACAGGCGGAGCATCGGGTATAGGTCGGGAGCGGCAGAGCTATGTAGAGACAGCCCGATATACGGGCTTACAGTCGAGGGCCAGCAAGTACTCATGGGTCAAGAGCGGCAGAGCTGGGTAGAGACAGCCCGATTTACAGGCCTACGACTCGAAGGCCCGGAAGCGCAAGAAACAATCATAGATCGGAAGCAATGGGGCTGGGTACAGACGGCTCGGTCTGCAGGCCTGCGACTCGAAGGCCCGGAAGCGCAAGCAGCAGGGTTGTGCGGAGACGACTCTGTATGCCGGTCTGCTACTCGAAGATCCGGAAGGGTAAGCCACAAGTCACAGGTCAGAAGCGACAGGGCTGCGTAGGGTCAGCCCGACTAACAAGTAACGCTTAGAGGCGAGATCTGGTCGAAGGGTGCGGGGTAGATGCCGACCGCGATAAATAGGGTGAGCCAAGCTGTGCAGGGATGGAAGAATCACAATTGTCCGTCAAGGTTAATCATCGCATACCAGTGAGATGTGCAAAGACGGAGGTTTCTAAAGGAGAAGATGCTCTCATGACCGATAGCGACCTGACAAGTGTCCCTCACTATAAGACAAAATCCATGTGTAAAGGCGGAGGTTCCTAAACAAGAAGATGCTTTCACAATCAATAGCAGCGAGACAGGAGTCCAGCACTACACGACAAAGCCCGGCGTCTAACGTTTTCTGACAGGGTGGCAGGTTCTAGGAAGAGAGGACGCATAAAAGGGGAGAGATCCCTCGTACGCAGAGACGCACGCACACTCTCGTCATTTTCTTTTCCTTTCACCACTTTTCATTTTTCGATTCTCTCTGTTTTTTCTGGGGAAAAGGGGACCTGACTTGAGCGTCGGAGGGCCTGATCCGGGGACTTTTTCCCTGGGTTCTGGTCTCTAACGTGAGGAAGTGGATTGTCTGAGTGTGCGCAGGATCCTGCAGCAACGTTAGCCACCCGTGGGAGCCGGATCACTTGCGACTTTCCGCCAACAACCAGGCCACCGCGACCAGCCTCCGTCCGACTCAGCCTTCGGACGGGATCACTCACCAAGTTGCCATCATAGTTATCTTCAAGCTTTCAGTCCTACAGAATGGTGCCTTATCAAAAAATATGAATTGAAAGTTAGCAGGATGGGCATGTAGGTCCCCTCTCCATGGCAGGCAAGATCATGCTCACACACTAGGTATTGATTGTCATTCCTACATGTGATGAAAGTTCACAGGTTTTGCCAACATACATAAATGCAATGGGATTGAGAAGCTTTGCAAGGACTGTATAATATCTGTCCATTATGATGCCATTGCAAGGAATGAGGGAGAGCTCGACATAGCAGGTGTCCAGTGCTTGAAGAACAGCTGCACTTGAAAGAGGCAGACTTCATCAGTCACAATGGCACATGGTCTTGGAGCCACTTTCAGTCAGAATCATCCGCCATGGGCCGCGCTGGTCAGCATCACCGACTCGTCCTGCTCTTCTGTCTGTCAGGAGGATGACAAGATAGATTTTAAGGTAATGGAGGGTTCTCAGTGAAAACCTGCTACCACCAGTGGAGGAGGCTGTCGGGTCCTATGAATTAGGAAGTTGCAGTGGAACTCCATGGAGTGTGAACCCAAGTTTAAGCTCGTCTTTGACAGACTCGAACAGCAACAATACGATAGATCCGCTCCTTCGATTCTATTCTACAGTTAGAAACAAAACAGTCAAAACAGAGGACCAAACACCGACCAGCCAGCTCCGGACACGCCCAAAATGGTAGGGAGATCGTATCGTGATAACGGCTCAGATTTGCGGCAGTTCTCCGAAAAAAAGGGAGGAGTTGAATAAAGAAATATTTTCATTTGCACTCTAATTTGGAAAGTAAAAGGAAGAGTTTGGCGAAGGCTTCACTTCCCAGGACCAGGACCAGGACCAGGACCAGGAAGGTCCTTTCCCACCACATTTGCCATCGCCGTCACCGGCATTTCGCTAACATAACGAGGAGCCGCCTCTTCCTCTTAGTCCTCCGGCAGAGGACGACGACGCCGATCGCCGGAGCTTCCTTCCACCTGTCGATCGCGAGGTGACGGTGACTTCCGGCTTCGAGATGCTGCTGGGAGGCGCGGTGGCCTCTTCCGGAGGAAATCTCGCGGAGTTGCTCCTCAGCCGCCGCTTGTCGGCGTCCACCCCGAGTTTCCCATCTTCCGCGCCGCGCTTCCGCACCGCCGCTACTCGTACCGGAAGCACGCACTTGCAGAGTAACCCTGGAGTCGGGAAAAGGATTTTTGGTGACGACAGAAGACAAAATCGAAGCCAGCGATTGGGAGTGAAAGGCGAGTACCGATCTTGGCAAGGCGATTCACCCATTTGGGGATGTGAGTGCCGGTGAGGCGCAAGCAAGCGTCATCGCAGAAGTGGTTGCAATTCTTGGAAATAAGGTTGTAGGTGTCGCCGGAGTAGTCGGCGGCCATGCCCTCCATGAGCGCACGCACATCACGCGACCCCAGCTCGGTGCGGCCGATCAGGATGGACTTCCTGAAGGCGAACCCGGGGCACTGCCGGGGCTCCCCCTCAAAGATCCCCGTCATCGGGTGCTCGTGCGCCCCGTACGCATACTCCACCCCGTGGACTGCCAGAACAGAACAAAACAAAACCCCTAGTCAAGCACGGCAAAAACAAACAAAAAATCCCAAATTGCCGCATCACATCAGAGGAAGGCGAAGCCCAAAGAGGCGGATCGGACGATGGATCGCACCTTGGACGCCGGAGTGGTACACGCCGAGGCCGACCCAATAGGCGTAACCGTTGATGGGGGTTAGGTCGTAGACGTTGAGGTAGACGGACGCCGACGCCGCTGGCCGCCGCTCCCGCGTGGTGGCCCGGGCGAACATGGCACGCAGGCGGTGAGGAGGATGAGGATGACAGAGGTGGCGACGGTGACGGGAACGACAGAGGGGAGTGAGGAGGGCGGGAACGACAACGGGAAGTGAGGAGGATGCGGATGACAGAGGCGGCGACGGTGATGGAAACGACAGAGGGCGGCGATGCGACGTCGAGGCGGCGGCGGTCTCATAAAATGCGCTCTTGCTTAGAAGAAACGTAGAGTGAAGATATGTACTAAGTAATTGATAGGGTTGTAAAAAAAAATGGGGACGCGTAATAATAAAATGTTTTCTGGCAGTTATTTACAGGCTACTCTTCCAGAAATGGCCTTACTAGCTGGCAATCTGATCATAGAGTGAGGTGTGAAAAAACAGAAAAAGAAAAAAAAACACAATTTTCTTATTTTAATCATTCTCGAATCCATCTCCGTTCTAATACACGACTTCAAAAAGGATAATATCAAAAGAGAATATATAATGTGAGCAACCATTCTTCATAAAATGGAACTTGTAATTAAATATGAAAATTTTATAATGAATAAAAAATAATTAACGTATCCAAAACGAATGTAGGCATTCGCAAGCTTGCTATATATTGTGATCATGAAGAGACGAGTGCCTAGTGACGATGATGCATAATGAAGATTGCCGACAGCCAACTTTAAAACTTCATATTATGATAATAAAACTAAAAATAAAATAAAATCCAATTGAAAAGAAACCTTGAGGATCCGAGAACGAGATCCACTAAAGCAAGATCAAACTAGAGATCCATCTTCAGGGTAAAGAAGGATGTCACTGGCAATTTTGGTCAGTGCTAGATCAAACAGGCTGCTCAACTTACTAATCCACTAATCAAGTTCAAACCAATTGAATTGGATCATTGGGGAAAAAATACAATTGAATCGGACTCTTGGGGGTGGGGGCGCGATCAAAAACCCGCAAACCCTCTAGATCACTGGTTCACAAGCCAGTTGGGTTAGAAAAACTACAGATGACTTCATCATGATCATTTCATAAAATGTTTGCAAATGCATAACCATGATATGATTCTCAACCCAAATCTCAATTCCAGTGTGACCAGTTGAAGTACCAAAATCGACAAAGACTTCAAGTACCGGTCCAGGACTGTGCTTTAATCAGAGCCGGTCCTGATTGTTTAAAGGCCCTGGGTAGAACCAGAGTCATACCTGTGATTGACGGGGCCTGAAGCGCATACTAAAAAGTGATTCTTTTACTACGATAAATAATAATAAAGTTCAATTTACAAATAACATATATACTAAATATATAAATAAACTAAAAATAAATATATTACATTGATAAAAAAAATAATAAATATTTAAAATAATTATATAAACACTACTCGTCTAGTTGTTTTAGAGATAAAAACATTTATCAAATCTGCATAATTCAATTATCGAATTCTTTCTTTCTCAATCGATAACATTGATAACCCATTTAGTGTATCCTATAACACTGAGACTAATGTGGTGGTCGTAGGCATTAGCAAGGCGACAAGTAGTAACCACTATGCAATTAGGTCGTAGTTCGCACAAGCGACTGAGGTAGCGTGGACAACCCCGTGCTACGTAATTAAGTCAAGCGAGCAAAGACCAATCGCCAGCTTGCGTCAAGTGTGCCACCAGAGCCGGCCCTGGGCCAGGGCTACCAGGGCCCCCGCCCAGGGCCCAAAAATACTAAGGGCCCCAAAACACCAAAGCTAATATATATATATATATAAACATTTTTATTCTAAATTCTGTTTTTCTCTCTCGTGTTTCTCATCGCCGAAGTCGTCTTCGAACTCCAAAGCCCTACCTTAGCTCTCTAGACGCTCACTCACGACGATTCTCCTCGGCCGCCATCCTCACCAACCCGGCATCTCCAGTGCCTTTAACCTCACCATCGAGAGGACAACCCATATCGCTAGGGCCTACGACATCAGCAACCTCAACGACTGCTCCTCCGATTAGTAATTTCTCTGATCAATTAGGGCAACCGTGACCAGATTTCGATTCTTCGCCTAGTTAATTAGGATTTTGTTGTTTATACGATTGTGCAATCGATTATGCTTTTTAGTGATTGCAATTACTTCTTTGATGGTTGAATATGCAGGTCTATCATCATCCTGCACACTTCCTCCTCCCCTACTTCAGGTACTTAGATTTTACCAAAATTTTAACTTTTGTTTTTTTAATTCAAATCGAAATTATGCTTATTATTACAAGAAGATGATTTCTACTTCTTCTTCTTCTTCGATACTTATATTTTTCCAAAATTTCTACTTTTTCAAATTGAATAGAAATTGTTCTTATTATCACAAGCAAGCCGATGACTTTTTCTTCTTATTCTTGTTGTTACAAAGTAAAATATTGTAGTTGGTTAGACCATTGAAATTGCTGCATTTCTTCTTATTCTTCTTCAGTAGACTCATGATTAAGAACAAAAGTAGATAGCAACAATTTGTTAAACACAAGAAGTTGGAATTCTACCTTAGAACTTAGTCAAGTTCGTTGAACTAGAATTATGGTCGAACATATCTCCTGACTTGATCAAAGTATCTCGAAGTCAAATCAATAGTTTGACATGGTGGACAATATGTGTAATATGTGGAATTGAGGATACCAATATACACAAGAAAATAATAGGTATGGAGAGAATAGCATGACCAAATTTTTTGGTTCGTACAAAAAATAATCTTAAAATTTATTTTTGAGAAGCAAAAGTTGAAAAAAAAAAACTAAATAATATCTTTAGGTGGTTCATACTACTCTAGTTCTCTATGTTTACTTGTTGTTTGCAAGAATAACAAAAAAAACACACAAAAAAGGATACACCACATGGAGATACTGTTCTCTAGACTCACTAGAACATTTCTCTAGATTCCCTCGACGCGACGAAGCTCCCTGCAACGAAACTCCCTGTGACATCAAGTACATTTCTTGGTAATATGAAGAACCCTCGTGTTGCACTTTCTTAAGTACATTTTCTATTATAACGTTTAGTGTTATGAACTGAACTCTATGATTGATTAATTTAGTTGCATATGTATTTTGCATATTCTTGAATCCTGCGAATAACTTAATTCTTTTCTATTTTATGTATCCTTTGCAAGGTTGTTTTTAGCTTCATTATTGTAAATATTTTAATTCCAATATCTTCTTTGGGTCTACAGATTCCCAAAGGATACACAACCTGGACTTCTAAGAGCACAAAATCCTACAAAGAAACTGATCTAATTGGGGGTGCAGTTCATCTCCATGGACAAATAATCAAGGATTAGGTGGAAAATCTAAAGATCAAGGGGTATGTCTGAAAGCTATGTTGGAGATGCAATGTTTTCAATTCATAGATTTTAGGCTAATTTGATGATTCAATTTATGTTGGCAATTTAGTTACTTGAGTATCAAATCAAGAATCAGTTTGGTTGATGCATTATTTAAGATTCATAGATTCATAGATTTGGCTTGATTTGATGATGGTTTATGTTTTTCATTTGTTCTTTCGATTTGGATTTATATATCCTTCGTGGGTGTTCTTGATTTCCAGTCATTTTATTTAAATGCAAGCTACTTATACTTACATAGAGGATCGCATTGTGGATCATATATGCTTTCCATAAGATTTCCTTGTTAGGTAGAGATTTTTTCTTTAAAATTGGGGCATAATTTATAATTTCGCCCAGGGCCTTTAAACAACAAGGACCGGCTCTGTGTGCCACTGCGAGAATTGACGCGATTAGGTCGTACAAACGATTCTAGTTGTATGATTAGGTTACAATTAATGTCACGTGTTGCAAGACGAAGAAGATAGTCGAAGAAGAAGATTATGATTATCTCTTGTTCCGTGGATCCGTGCCTTGGTCGAAAGAACGCCGAAGAAGAAATCACATGCAAAGAAGAGCAACACCGGAGAAGTAATTGCTTGCAAAGAAGAGTCATGCATCGGGATGTGCCTCGGAGCCGTGAGAATAGGTTTAACTACCATTTAGGGTCCATGTCTCTCATTTTTTTAATATAATTAAAAAAATGGGCCCTTCATTGGGCTGGGCCCTGAGGCAATTGCCTCTCTGGCCTCATGGAAGTTACAGCTCTGGGTAGAACTATTAATTATGTTCCAATTTTATCTTTTCACTAAAACTTAAACAATTTATTCAGGTTAAGATTAAAATCTAAATACTAGTCCCTATAAAGTATTACTCAAGAGTTCAAAATAGTAAAGCACAAGAAAAAAGATATCTAAACGGTAGAATTAATTGCTTCTGATAGATTCCACAAGGAGGTCCAAGTTCAATCCAGATATCCTACAAAAATCATAAGAATTTGTAAGTCATGGAAACGCATTTGCGTGAAACTGTGATAAAACTTTGCAATTTATTGAGGAAAATAGAAATATGTAAGGGCATGTCAGAAAGAAGTGACTACTAAATATATAACACTACTAAATATATAACAGTAATATTTCCACTAGAGATGATGGGAGATAATTTAAGGAAGCATACCATAACTAGAGAAAGAAAAAATAAACTTACCTGTGGTAATGCACCAAAAGGAATATGCTGACCTCCAACAGTGAACCATAATTCCTCTCCAAACTCCAGACGAGGAATAAAAGAAAGCTCATTTCTAGGGAATTTGCAAAAATGGACCAATATTTAGAATTTCTACATCTTTTCAATCCACATATTCAACAAAGAAATGAATGTCACCGGTGGTGGCGGAATGTTTTAGAATCACACAAATAAAATCAAAACAAGAAACATAAGTAATAATATGTTATTGATATTCTGGAAGCATCATTTAGAAGCAATATCAAATAGGAGAAGGTCCAACTAATACTGCATACTAACCTTAGCGTGCACTTCTTCCATGTATAGACTATCAGCAGACAATGGAGGGACTATAGCTTAGTCTAAAAGTGATCCTACGCCAACCTTACTATCTGAAGAATCATCATATATGTTAGATCCTACATCAATCTCAATATATGAAGAATCATCATATATGCAAACCTGGCATGTTATTGGAGTTGTTCCATCAAGAAATTCAAGAGGCAACTTAGTTGAGACTGAAACAATAAAAAAGAACCGAGGGAATCAATACAAAGTACTAACTTGAGTAACCTGACAAACATGAAAAAAATAATTAATCAATTAATACCTTTTGCATTCTAGTGGCAACAATATGCATATTAGCTAGGGATAGGAAAAGCAAAGGACAATTCCTAATAGAAAATCAATTCATGTAAGTAAACACTTCAAACAAAAGCATAAAAAATGAAACTAAGGATATTAGACATACGGGGTAAAATAAGGTGTATATCCCTCAATCTTTGTCATAAGTTCCAGGAAATGTAGGTCCAAAAAGTGTATATACTGCTACAAAACTAGCAAGTGTAGAAGGATCACTAAGACAAACAGAGACAACTCATTTAAAGTGTCTTCGTGATGCACTTTTAAAGCAAAATCATCAATAATATCATCATATTCAATATTTTCAGAAATATTATTTTCAATGCATAAAATTGCTAATCCATTTAACCTATCTTGAGTCATTGTGGTCCGTAAATAAGATTTTATTAATTTTAATTTTGAAAAACTTCTTTCGGCAGATGCCACTGTTACGGGTATTGTCAATAATATCCTAAAAGCAATCATCACATTTGGAAATATATCCATTGTTTTTAAAAACTCTAATATTTAAATGGAATACCATTTTTTATTTGTTTCATAAGATTCACTTGGTAACATTACTTGTAAAACTTGTTATTCTGAAAACATATATTTTACATCAATATCAGAAGTGTTACTATTTTTTTAAAGTATTTTCAAGATTCACACAAAAACTCATCAATTCATCATCATCCATTGAAACTAATTTTACAACATTATACAAGAACCCAAATATAGATTCAAAATATTGCAACTGTTCAAACCTACGTTTCAATTGCCCAAGAGCAATATCGACTACTAAGATAAAATAATATGTTCGAAAAGACTCTTCCAGTGATTGATTTTCCCTTTTAGTATTAGCAGTCTCATCAAAATGTCTTTTTCTACTAATTTTACGTTTTGTAGGAAATACATGCTCAATTTTTACATCAAATGCTATTTTTTTTTTTTGCATCAACCATAGCTAAAGCAAAACCATTTTCTCTATATTTTTCAAAAACAGAAACAAGGCCAGCCAATTGTTTTACAACAACATCAAGACGCATATCCTCTGACTGTAATTTTTTACTAACTAAGTTAATTTTATGCAAAATATCATGCCAAATAATAAGGCTTAATATAAATTCAAAACTTGAAAGTTCACCAGATGCTAACGTTTCAGCATCTCTACTTAATTTGCTATCTTCACTTATTTCTGCTAATTTGAACAAAGCTTCTATAATTTGGGAAGCTTGAGATAGTATTGCTTTGACTGTTTCAATATGGATTTTTCATCTTGTAGTTAACAATGATTTTAAAGTTAATCCATCAATATATTCAAGCAAAACATTTCATCTTTTTGTTGAATTAGAGAACACGGTGTACATACATTGACATGCTCCAAAAAATGATTTTGCTTTAGCACAAGAATTTGTCATTGTAGGTGCAGCGGAGACCGGCAAGAGGGGGATAAATTGCTGAAATAAAAAATAAACTATACCCTCCTCGGATTTCAACTCAGAAATAAATCAACAATAAAATAACAACTAAATTAAGGAGACATAAAAAAAAACAGAAACAGAATTTAACGTGGTTACAACCAAGGAGGTTGTTAATCCAAGGCGATGAAAAGCTCTACTAGCAGAATCTCCTTGACTGTAGGCGGAGAAGCCTTTTTACACTTAGAACGCTCACTTAGTTGCTAAGAATTGATTACAAGTTGGATGCTTGAGTTGTTCTTTAATTCCTAGCTCCAGGGGCCTTTATACAGCTCCTGAAAAGTCTATCCCGAGGGTCCAAGGTGCCTCCAACAAGGTTCAAGGTGCCTCCAGCTCGGTCAGCGGATAAAACTTTATCCGCAACGCAAACGGTCAAATCTGACCTGTTGAAGGCGCCTTCAACAGGGTTGAAGGCCCCTTCATGATGGAGACGCCTCCAAGCCTTCTGGGGGCGCCTCCAAGCTAGCAGCTCCAATTTTCAGCTTGGTGATTTCAGCTTCCGATGCTCCATTCTTTTGGGTGATTGCGGCCAATCGGAATAGGGCTCACCCGAACCCAATTCCCGGCCTTCTCCTCGAGTAGCCTTCCGTCCCGGCTTAACGTCCCTCGAACGCCGCGCACGCTCTTCACACCCACCGGAGTACTCTTCCGGCTTAACGTCCCTTCTCCTCGAGCAGCCTTCGGACGCACCGAGCCCGTCATCTCCCTTCCCGTGCCGTCCTTCTCGCTAGCTGCGTCTTCCGCTCGACTTCCTGTGCTTCTAAGCTCCTGCATACTCAGACACAGGGATCAAACACAGCAGGACCTAACCAACTTGGTTGATCACATCAAAACTACCACGGGGTCCAACAGTCATGTCACAAACAACTAAGTTAAGAGAATGAGAACCACATGGCATGTAAAATGCTATAGGATTAATGTCAAGCAATCTTCTTTGCATACCTTGATTTTTGCCTTTTATATTAGATCCATTATCATAACCTTGCCCTCTCACATTATCAATATCAAGTTCTAAAGATTGTAAAACAAATTTTAATTCATTAAAAAGACCTAAACCAGTTGTATCTTCTACATTTATAAATTTTAAGAAATACTCTTCTATTTTAATTGGAGTCTCTGAAACATCTACACATCTTAATATGAGAGTCATTTGTTCTTTGTGACTTGCATCCGGTGTACAATCAAGAATTACTGAAAAATATTTTGCCTCTTTTACTTTTTTAATTATTGCATTCTTTACTTTGGATGCTAGAATAGATATTAACTCGTTTTGAATTTTATGACTAAGATAATGATAATGAATCTTTTTATCTTGAATGAGTCGAAAATGTTCCTGCATTATTGGATCAAAATCTGCAATCATTTCAAGTAGACCCAAAAAATTACCATTACCATCTTCATAAATTTTGTCGTGTGTACCACGAAATGTCAAATTATGTATAGCAAGACATTTGACTACAACAACTATTCTTAGCATAATGTGTTTCCAATGTTTTGTTTCCTTTTTAATTTGTTCTTGTATTTCCTTATCAATTGTCATTGTTTTCTTTAATCTCATTTGTAGTTCAACAAAAGCTCTTAGATTAGTGAGGTGTTCAACACTATTTTCATGTTGTTTAAGTTTGTCACATAAATGTTTCTAGTCATTAACTCCTTCTCTTGCTAAATTACTTTTGGTGTGTATTACTTTAAACAACTTACAACAAATACAAAATACTCTGTCTAACTCCTTCGAGTACACTAACCATTTTCGATCACGAGTCTCACCATTTGGTAACATTTGAACATAATAAGTATGAGAAAAGTGTCGAGATTCTTTATCTAAAGGAAACTTGAGAATATCTTCTCTTTTAGGACCTCTTTCCACAAGTAAATCCCTCATTTTTGTATCAAGAGTATCCCAAACTCTTGGATCAAATTTGTTCAAATCATATTTAGGTGTCAAACATTGATATTTGTTTTTATGCTCATCATCACAAAACTTATCAATATCTTTAGTTTTGTCAATTTCAATTTCATCCAAATTATTAAAATCTGTATTATCTTCGTTCTCATTTTCTACAAATTTATCATTCTCATCACTTTCATTTCTCACAAATTCTTTATTTTTATCATTCTTACTTTCAACAAAATCTTCATTAACATTGGATTCATTAGTTAAAATATAAACTAAGCTTTCTGTTGTGTTATGTGATTCTTTACCAAAATATTTATTTAATGAACCTTTTAAGCTTTGGGCCATCTCTTCTTCTTTTTTCTTTTTTTTGTCTTTTTTGAATCTAGAGAGTTGTTTCTGTTGGGAATTTCGGGCCGCAAAAACCGCTTTTCCGCGTTGCGGAAACCCCGAACCCCAAGCCACCGGATCCGTGCGAAGTAAAATAAAACAAAAAATTTTACGAGTACAAGTTTCTTACATCTAGATCTACATTAGGAGAAGATCTTTACCCTTGGTGCGAAGCCCTTCGCGTATCCCGCTCTTCCAAGTGATGCCGGATCTTGAGGTTGTCAAGTGTACAACCCTCTAGAAGTATCCACACGAACAAATAGGTGGAGAAACCTAACACAAAGGTGTGCTAGCACCTTGGTAAGGTTCGGCCAAGAGAGGAGAGGGAGAGCAAGAAGAGAGAGCAAGGAAGAAGATGAGTTGAATGAGCCTTGAATGAAAAATGAATTCCATTCATCACAATAAGTGGCCGGCCACTATTGTAACCTCCTCTCATTTAATGTGGCCATTAAAATGAGGAGGAGATTTGTAACCTCCATGAGGTGGCACACACATGTTCTAAACATGATGATGTGTAACACCATTATTGGCCACTTAATGCCAACTCACAAATGATGTGGCATAAAGTCAAGTCAAACTTGACTTTTCCTCTTCCTCTCAAGTCAAGTCAAACTTGACATTATAACTCTCATGGTTGATCTAATCCAACCATTTGATTCAAGCCAATTTAATATAATGAATCTAATTCTTTAATTAAATTGATTCAATGAGTCATAATCTAAATTAGACTCATTGAACACATGAATCAACTTGAGTCCAACTCAATTAGTACAACTTGGATTACTCTTAATCCAATTTGGTTCAATACATGAACCTAATCCTCTTGATTCATCATATGCACCTAATCTCCATCTAATTGCCCTTAGTGTGTGACCCTATAGGTTCTTGTAACGTTGGCAATGCCCCTAAACCCATTTAGGAGCATAAGTAATGAGCGGTATCTAGCAACACATCATTACTACCCAAGTTACAAGAATGCTGAGATCCAATATCACCTTGTGACTACTAATTGTGACTCCTCACAATATATGACATTGTCCTTCTATCCTAGACATCTAGATTGATCAATGTGAGGCATAGACCGTGTCATCCTCTAATCAATCTAAATCTTGAACTCCAAGTAGACTCACTCAATCAAATGAGCTCAATATCTCATATTGACTCATTTGGGCATGGCCATGCACTTCGTGGTCTCACTCTATCAAGAATATCGATGTCGCTCCCGTCATATAGGAGGGATAGATCTCATCTACATCACTCACATCCCTCCGCATAATTTGTTACATACCCAGTAATCGCCTTTATAGTCCACCCAGTTACGGCTGACGTTTGATGAAACCAAAGTACATAACTCCTTATGTAGGGATCCATGGTGACTTCAGGTCCAAGGATTAGTAGTCATACTAATAGCCACATGAGAAAGTATATGACACTCATATAATGATCCATGATACTTTCTCATGGCGGGTCATTCAGTATACATTCTCCAATGCATACCCATGTGTCAACTTGATATCTCCATATCCATGACTTGTGAGATCAAGTTATCGAGTTGACCTACATGCTAGTCTTATTGCATTAACATTGTCCCTGAATGTTAATACTCGACTATGAATGATTAAGAGTAGTGTTCCCTATATCATCTCACTATCGATTCAACCAATCGATTGATATAGGTAAGAACCTTCTACTCAAGGACACTATTATACTTAGTTTATTTGACACCAATACAAGTAAGCATAATAACCAAAAACCAAATGCCTTTATATATAAGAAATATGATACAATGAGTCCATATAACAATCATCAAATGATTGACTCTAGAGCTCTAACTAACAATCTCCTACTAGCACTAGTGCCAATCAGTGTAGGCTCCAAGCCCCAATGACCTAGTGTGACCATCATGCTTCCTCTGTGCCAAAGTCTTGGTCAAGGGATCTGCGATGTTAGCCTCTATGGGTACTCTGCAAATCTTCACATCTCCTCTCTCGATAATCTCTCAAATGAGATGGAAGCGTCGTAGTATGTGTTTGGTCCGCTGGTGTGAGCGAGGTTCCTTCGCCTGTGCTATAGCTCCATTGTTGTCACAATAGAGCTCTATCGGATCGGCTATGCTAGGAACCACCCGAAGCTCAGTAATGAACTTGCGGATCCAAACTGCCTCCTTTGCTGCTTCTGATGCAGCAATATACTTGGCCTTTGTTGTAGAATCAGTGACTGTGTCCTGCTTTGAACTCTTCCAGCTCACAGCACCACCATTTATGCAAAACATGAACCCAGACTGCGATCGATAATCATCCTGGTCAGTCTGGAGCTAGCATCACTGTAACCCTTTACAGCTAGCTCGTCATCGCCTCCATATATCAAGAAATATTATTTATTTCTTCTTAAGTACTTAAGAATATTTTTGACCACTATTCAGTGACTTTCACCTGGATCTGACTGGTATCTGCTCGTCATGCTCAAAGCATACGAGACGTCAGGACGAGTACATAACATGGCATACATGATAGATCCTATGGCTGAGGCATAAGGGATCTGATCCATGCGGTCTCTCTCCTCCCTAAAAGAGGGACCTTGAGTCTTCGAAAGACTCACACCATGTGACATCGGCAGAAATCCCTTCTTGGAGTTCTGCATGGCAAACCGAAGGAGTACCTTGTCAATGTATGTACTCTGACTTAGGCCAAGCAATCTCTTAGATCTATCTCTATAGATCTGTATGCCTAGAATGCGGGATGCCTCACCTAAGTCCTTCATTGAGAAACAAGTCCCTAGCCAAGTCTTGATAGACTGTAGCAAAGGGATGTCTTTCCCAATGAGTAGTATGTCATCCACATACAATATGAGGAAGACAACTATATTCCCTACAACCTTCTTGTAGACACAAGGTTCATCTTCATTCTTGATGAAACCAAACTGTTTAATTGTATCATCGAATCGAAGATTCCAGCTCCGAGAAGCTTGCTTTAGTCCATAAATGGACCTATGCAGCTTGCATACTCTGCTAGTATGCTGTGGATCTACAAAACCCTCAGGTTGTGTCATGTACACATCCTCGAGCAGGTTTTCATTCAGAAACGTGGTTTTGACATCCATCTACCATATCTCATAGTCATGGTATGCTGCAATAGCAAGCATGATCCGAATGGACTTAAACATCGCTACTGGAGAAAAGGTTTCATCATAGTCAATACCATGAATTTGCTTGAAACCTTTAGCTACCAAGTGAACCTTATAAATAAGTCCATCCATGTCAGTCTTTCTCTTAAAGACCCACTTACACCCTATTGGTTTTACCCCTTCAGGTGGATCAACCAAAGTCCATACTTGGTTAGTGTACATGGATTCCATCTCGGATCTCATGGCCTCTAGCCATTTCTCGGAATCTGGTCTCGTCACAGCTTCCTAATAGGTGGTAGGCTCATCCTCTATGAGCACAACGTCATCATGGTCAGACAAGAGAAATGAGTATCTCTCAGGCTGACGATGTACCCTATCAGACCTGCGAAGAGGTATGTCTACTTGAACTGGTTGTTGTTCCTTAACTCTTTGTGGAACAACATCATCCACAACACTTTGTGGTTCCAGTTCAACTTCCATCGAGGCTTCAGTGCTATGGTCCGCATCTTGAACTTCTTCAAGATTGAACGTACTCCCACTAGTCTTTCTAGAAACAAAGTCCCTTTCTAGAAAGACCCCAGTCTTTGCTACAACTACCTTGTGCTGAATGGGAATGTAGAAGTAATATCTCTTAGTTTCCTTGGGATATCCAATAAAGTAGCACTTGTCGGATTTGGGTCCCAGTTTGTCCAAGACTTGACGTCGTATGTAAGACTCACAACCCCAAATCCTCATAAAAGATACTTGGACATCTATCCCAGTCCATATCCTATATAGTGTCTTTATCACGGCCTTGGATGGAACTCGGTTGAGTATAAAAGCTGACGTATCTAGAGCATAGCCCCAAAGGAATGTAGGAAGATCTGTGTGACTCATCATAGATCGTACCATATCTAATAGGGTACGATTCCTCCTTTCGGATACATCATTCCACTGTGGTGTTCCAGGAGGAGTGAGTTGGGATAGAATCCCACACTCAGCTAGATAGTCACGAAACTCATGGCTAAGGTATTCTCCACCTCGATCTGATCGAAGTATCTTAATACTCTTGCCAAGCTGGTTCTGTACTTCATTCTTGAATTCTTTGAACTTTTCAAAGGATTCAGACTTATGTGTCATCAAGTACACATAACCATATCTACTGAAGTCATCAGTAAATGTGATGAAGTACCTATAACCGCCTCTAGCAGCGACATTGAAAAGGTCACATACATCACTATGTATAAGTCCTAACAAATCAGTCGCTTTTTCGCTGTGCCCAATAAAGGGAGTCTTGGTCATCTTGCCTGGTAGGCATGACTCACATGTCTCATAAGATTCAAAATCAAATGAGTCCAACAAACCATCCTTATGGAGATGGGATAAGCGCTTGTCATTTATATGACTTAAGCGACAGTGCTAGAGATAGGTTTGATTCAAGTCATTTGACTTGAACCTCTTGGTATTTATGTTATAGATAGGGCTTTCAAGGTCTAGAATGTAGAGTCCGTTCATC
This sequence comes from Zingiber officinale, assembly GCF_018446385.1. NCBI lineage: Eukaryota > Viridiplantae > Streptophyta > Magnoliopsida > Zingiberales > Zingiberaceae > Zingiber > Zingiber officinale. Next base: position 27,564,626 of record NC_056007.1, on the reverse strand, counting down.
AGAGGTGCACTACAATAGAACATATCTTTTAAATAAACAGAACAACATTTGTCCTTAATTATAAAAGAGAAACCTTTCTTGTCCAAACAAGAAACTGAAATTATGTTCTTAGTTAAAGCAGACACATAACAATAATCATCCAACTCTAGTACAAGCCCAGAGGGCAGAGATAAAAAATAAGTCCCTACAGCAACAACAGCAACCCGTGCTCCATTGCCTACGCGTAGGTCCACCTCGCCCTTTGCCAATGCCCTGCTATTTCTCAACGCCTGCACATTAGTACAAATGTGAGAAGCACATCCGGTATCTAATACCCATGATGAAGAAATAGATAGATTGACTTCTATAACATATATACCTGAAGTAGAAGTCTCACTTCGCTTCTTCTTAAGATCTTTCAGGTACACCTTGCAGTTCCTCTTCCAGTGCCCGGTCTGACCGCAGTGGAAGCAGGTAGCATCCTTGGTGACCCCTCCTTTAGGCTTCAGTGCCTTGCCTTTGCCCTTGGCTTGGGACTTTCCTTTGCCTTTGGGCTTCCCTTGCCCTTGTGTTTCTGAACCATCAGAACAGAGTGGGGCTTAACCTTCATAAGGTTCAGCTCAGCAGTTCTTAACATGCTAAGCATCTTGGGAAGTGACTTGTCAATTTCGTTCATGTTATAGTTTAGAATGAATTGACTATAGCTATCCGGCAAGGATTGCAAGATCAGGTCAGTGGCCAACTCTTGGCCAAGCGGGAATCCCAACCTCTGTAGGTTTTCTATGTACCCAATCATTTTGAGTACATATGGGCCTGCGGGAGCCCCATCTGACATCTTGCACTGAAATAGTGCCCTTGAGATATCAAATCTCTCATGCCTCGCTTGTCCTTGATATAGTTGGCGAAGATGTTCAACCATATCATAAGTGCCCATTAACTCGTGTTGCTTCTGAAGATCAAAGTTCATGGTTGTGAGCATAAGACAGGACACATCTAATGCGTCATCTTGATGCTTCTTATAAGCATCTTTGTCAGCTTGCGTGGCATTGGCAGGAGGAGCCTCCGGAATGGGCTGCACCAGAATGTACAGTTTACATTCCTGGGTGAGAACTATTCTCAAATTCCTGTACCAGTCCATGAAATTTGCTCCGTTGAGCTTGTCCTTGTCAAGGACAGAACGCAGAGAGAAGGTGTTCGTGTTTGACGTCATGGTTATCTACAACAGAAAAATGCAGAAAATAAATATCATATTCTTTTAAATCATTTAATTAGACCTTTAACTAAATGATGCTTCCACTGAATTCTATATTCAAGTGGAACAAGATCCACATCATACTAACCCTTGAGTTAGCTTTGGATAATATGCCCAAGACTTAGTATGATCGGTAGGTAACGATTTACCAATTACATCTCTATGCAACTCTTGTTTATAGGATCATTATCCGCAGTTATATTAAAACTTGAGTTAGTTTTGGCTAATACACCCAAGAATTAATATAAATGTGATTTATGTCCTATCTTTCCAACCGTTGGAAGAATGCCTACAGTTAAACTCGATTTAACTAGTTGTACTCAATCAAATTGAGTCTCTACTCACCCATGCGTTGATAGGCGGGACCAAGATTGTCCCTCCGTACCCTACCAAAATAATATGTGTTGCTCTGCTTTGGCAGATTCAACAACACATGTGATTGAGGTAGTGATAGGTATCACGACACGGTAGGCATTTGAGTTGACGTGATTGAGATCTAATCTAATCGAGAGGGTGCATCTTGTACACGATTTTGATCTAATCTAATCGTTAGGCACTAATTAATTACTAATTATGCATCACATACACACAAGCAATTAATTAAATTATTTGTGATTAGTCATGACCCTACTACGATCTTCTCAAGCCAATGAGAAGATCGAATGGTCAACCTAGGGTCAACAGCTTCTCAAGCTCCTCCCTTTGACCACCTTGTGTTGTTCGCGCCCTCCTCGTAACTCCGTCTCGAGTGTGTTGGTGCGGGATGCATCCGATGATCGAACCTCAGTTTTGATAATGGCAAAGGGATTTAAAGTTAAGATTCCTTGTTATCTAACAAGTTCATGGAGCTTGCAGGAAAGTCCTAACTGTGGTTAGGCAGGTGAAAAATCCTAGGGGGTGGTAACCCTAGGTCCTAGGGGGTGGTAACCCTAGGTAAAGAAAAGTCCTAGCTGCGGTTAGGTAAAGGGAAAACCCTAGGGGGTGGTAACCCTATGTGGAAAGTCTTGGTAGGTCGATGGCTTCAGGCAAGAGTCCTAGGGGGTGGCAACCCTAGGTGGAAAGTCCTGGTGTCGCGAACCAGGTGAAAGACTGGACTAGCCAGGAAGCGGATGTCCAGCAGAAAGTCCGGAAGCGTCGAGTGCTGAGCAAAAGTCGAGTCGATCTGGAGGATCGTACTGGCAATAGGTAAATCTCCTGAGTGGAGTAGGTGAGGGCGCGTTCCCCGTAGAGGGAATAGTAGGCGTCGGATCGACCAAGGGTTTCCGGTCGAAAATCCAAAGTCAGACCCGGACAGTCCGGAGACTGTCATATCATTCCATTTTTCATATTTATATTATTATTTTGTGCTAACTTTGTGCTGCAGGGTATTTTTAGGATTAATATATCTTGCAGGGACCAAAGTACAAAAATGACCTCGGTTGAACAGTGCCGAGGCACCTCCATGGAGCTTGGAGGCGCCTCGGGTGCGAACCAGAAGAAACCAGCGCAGCACAGTCCAAGGCACCTTGGAAGAGGTTTAAGGCGCCTTAGACCAGCAGGATGGAGGCGCCTTCGGGTGCATGAAGGCGCCTTCAGATGGGATAAGCACAGAATGGTCAGTGCTCATCTGCACGGTGGACTCAGAGCTGTGGAGGCACCGTCGGAGGCTTTCAAGGCGCCTTAAGCTTACTATAAAAGCAGCACTCGATGTCCAGCTTGTAACAACAACAACTTCCAGGCTTCCTTTCTTCAACGTACTGCTAACAAGATCATTCCGAGGTGCTGTTACGACATACCGACGACCCGGAACATCAGTTTCGATTCTGTTATTGTCAGTATAATTTGTTTTGGTGCTTAAAATTATAAATCTCTTATTGTACTTTTAACGAACTTATAGTTGTTGCCCACCGGAAGCGATCAAGGATCACGGGCCTTCGAGTAGGAGTCGTCACAGGCTCCGAACGAAGTAAATCCTTCGTGTCCTTTTTTATTTACTTTCCGCTGCGTTATTTCTGAACGAGTTTTTACGATTCCGATAATCGAACGGAATAGCCGCGAGTGCTATTCACTCCCCCTCTAGCGCGTCTCGATCCAACAATTGGTATCAGAGCGGGGTCGCGTTGATCTAGTGCAACCACCAATCACGCATTTTTTTCGTGGTCATTTTCTGATTTTTCGGAGTCATATTAGAATTAGCTAATTAGTTATTTTCTAATTTTTTTTTCGAATCAGTTTTGCTCAAAGTCGGTGCAACATCGCTCGAGTTTGTATTTATTATTATACTTCCCGCACTACTAATCCAAGACCCAGTCTTGGAACAGATCTTCTTGTTTTTCTATTTTGCATGTTACAAATGGCTCAACAAGAGGGTTACAGCACTGTTCGTCCCCCACTTTTCTCCGGATAAGACTTCGGGTATTGGAAGGGGTGAATGGAGACATATTTGAAGATCCAGTTCGACACCTGGATGATAATCAAGACGGGACTGTGACTACCAACCGACGAAGACGGCAAGCCTACATCTTGCGAGGACTGGGATCCAGCCCTAATCAAGAAGGTAGAAGCCGACGCCAGAGCGACCTACACCCTCCAGTGTGGGCTGACCAAGGAGGAGCTCAACAGAGCTGGTCCATTCTCTACGGCAAAGGAGCTATGGGAGAAATTAATCGAACTCCACGAGGGCACCTCGGAAACTAAGGTAAGTAAGCGTGACTTATTATTTAATAAACTGTACAATCTAAAAATGCAGGAAGGAGAGACGGCAAGTTCGCTCCACACACGGATTCAAGACATCCTCAACTCTCTTCATGCGATTGGGCAGAAAGTCGAGAATCGGGACGTCATAAGGTACGCTCTAAACTCATTTCCGAGGAGTACATTGTGGGCATCAATGGTAGATGCCTACAAAGTGTCCAAGGACTTGTCTTGTTTAAAATTAGATGAGTTATTTTCTGAGTTTGAACTTCATGAGCAGACTAATGCACAACCAACCAAGAAGGGGGTTGCTTTGGTTGCAGGTACCAATCGAACACGCGAACCGAGATTACGACGAAGAATTGAACCGGAGTCAGAAGATGAAATCGACTCAGACGATGAAGATGACAAAGCTATTTCCGATCTAGTAAGGCGCGTACAAAAGAGACTCAAACTAAAAAAGATGACTCGAACGAACATGAAGGACAAGAGTGGAGTCACCTGCTACGGCTGTAACCAGAAGGGGCACTACAAGCCGGACTGCCCAAATCAGAAGCAACGAAGGAGGAAGGCGTTGAAAGCAACCTGGTCCGAGTCATCAGACAAATCCGAATCGGATGAAGAAGAGCAAGAGAGCCTTCTCGCTCTACCAGTAATAGCACATGTTGTTGAAACTGAGTCCGAGTTCGAGTCTGATTCAGAAACTAAGAGCGAGTCGGAAACTGAGTCCGAGCGAAGCCACGGATCCGCATCCGTTTCCGAAGGATCGAATCCCACTGTAAGTGCCTTACTTGCTGAAACTCAATTAGATGATTTGCAAAAGTTAATTCCTTACTTACTTAGGAAATTGGCTAAATCCAATGTTCGGGTCAAGTCACTCCAAAAGGAGGTAACAGCCCTTAAGGAAGTGACGGACTCGAGTTCTTTAACTGAGCCTATTTGAATTGGAAGTTCAACTCAAGTCCAACAACTTGAGGAAGAAAATTCCAATTTGAAAACTCAAATTAAAGAACTCAAGGACACGTTGGAACGGTTCACTATGGGTTCCAAGAATTTGGATCTGATTCTTGGAAAACAGCGAGCCGTTTACAACAAAGCCGGACTTGGATTTATGACCAAAACAAAATATAAATCATATCTATCTTTAGTAAATAGAAATAATAAAATCATTGTTCAAGCATGGGACCCCAAGTCAAACTTGGTCAATCAAGTTGGACTTGGACTATATTGGGTCCCCAAGGATCAGATACACTACCTCGATAGACCATATCGAGGCTATGATCCCGGGGGAGCAAAGAGAAAAATAATATTAATAAATCGAACATAATTCAATTAAAAATTCAAAATTAAATTAAAATTCAAAATTCAAATTATAAATTCAAAATTCAAAATTAAATTAAAATTCAAAAATTCAAAATTAAATTAAAATTCAAAATTCAAATTCAAATTCAAAATTCGAAATTAAATTAAAATTAAAATTCTAAATTCGAAATTAAATTAAAACTAAAAATTCAAAATTAAATTAAAATTTAAAAATTCAAAATTCAAAATTCAAATTACAAATTCAAAATTCGAAATTAAATTAAAATTCAAAAATTCAAAATTCAAATTACAAATTCAAAAATTCGAAATTAAATTAAAATTCAAAATTCAAATTACAAATTCAAAATTCGAAATTAAATTAAAATTCAAAAAATTCAAATTGCAAATTCAAAATTAAATTAAAATTCAAAAATTCAAAATTCAAATTACAAATTCAAAAATTCTAAATTAAATTAAAACTCAAAAATTCAAAATTCAAATTACAAATTAAAAATTCTAAATTTCAAATTCTAAATTCGAAATTAAATTAAAATTCAAAAATACAAATTCAAAATTCAAAATTAAATTAAAATTCAAAAATTCAAAATTCAAAAATACAAATTCAAAATTTGAAATTAAATTAAAATTCAAAATTCAAATTACAAATTCAAAAATTTGAAATTAAATTAAAATTCAAAAATTCAAAATTCAAATTACAAATTCAAAATTTGAAATTAAATTAAAATTCAAAAATTCAAATTCTAAATTCAAAATTAAATTAAATTTCAAAAATTCAAAACTCAAATTACAAATTCAAAATTCGAAATTAAATTAAAATTCAAAAATTCAAATTCAAAATTCAAAATTAAATTAAAATTCAAAAATTCAAATTCTAAATTCGAAATTAAATTAAAACTAAAAATTTAAAATTAAATTAAAAATTAAAAATTCAAAATTCGAAATGAAAAATTCTAAATTCAAATTTAAAGTAAAATTCAACTTATAGAAGGAGGATCCAGAATAGTTGGCTCCCCCAATTAAACTACCCGACTGGGTAACCGAACTTAATCTACCCGACAGGGTAATCAAACTTTACCTACCTGGCCGGGTAAATAGGGTTAGAATAAAAAGGGCTAGGTTTAACTTGACTCACAGTACTGGTGAAGTTTTTGGATGATAGTACGTTGGGGAAGCTTGGGCATCGCATGTCTAGGAAGATATGGTTTCGACCTGATACATTTGGCCAAGTGGAACTGACCGAAGCTACCCTTAAATGGATCCTAACTAGTTAGACCAATGTTTAGTATTAAGTTCAATGGGTAGGACTATTTGGAAAACCTCGAAGGCATGGTTACTTTAATGAGTTCCTTGTGACTCACCATAACCCAGAAGTTTATCCAAAGAATGCTTACTTGTTAAACCCAAAACTAAACCTGAATCTAACACAAAGTTAAATCAAACCCTTAAATTGAACCTCAATTCATCTCACAAAAATTATAGGATTCCCTGATTGAAAACTTAGATCGGGTGAGATGACTAAGGAATTTAAAATACAAATTCTATAATCAATTAATCAATTTTAAAAAATATTTTAAAAATATTTTAAAAATCCTTTAAAAAAACCCTTTTAAAAAATTCTTTTTTTTTAAAAAAAAAATCTTTAAAACTTAATTTCAAAATTCCTTTAAAAATCCTTTAAAAATTATTTGAATTTATTTTTTAAAAATTATTCAAAATCATTTTAAAAATTCATCTGAAAATTATTTTAAATATTTGAAAATCATTTGGAAATCATCTTAAAAATCGTTTGAAAAAACATTTTAAATATTCAAAATCATTATCTACAAAATTATAGTTTTTCAAATTATAATCAAATTTCAAGTTATTAAAATTTTAATTCTTTACAAATTATAATTTCAAACTTAATTAATTGAAAATCTTCAAAACTTTAAATGTTTAGTCTTTTGAAACTCTAACTTACTTCAATTATCAACTGCAAAGACAACCCCATCTCACGTTCACTCATATGCTAAACATGCTTGTTAATCTAGAATGAGTGAGATGGAAAATTAGGAAAATAATTTTTTAACCTCTCATGCTTGAACTCCTGAAATCAAAAATTTATTAAGGCATTAATTAAGGGGGAGTGATTTTGAGTCGGTTTTAAAATTAGTTTTTCTTTAAAAATTTTGACTTGATCTCAAAATTAAAAACTATTTTTGGCATATCTTCGAAAATTCAAGTTATTTTTAACTTAGCTTTAAAATTAAAATTATTTATGACTTGACTTTTAAATTATAACTCCTCTAGAAGCTAAAGTATTTAAAAAAAAAAAAAATTAGCTAAGTGTCTCTCAAAGCAATTGGTTTCAAATGCTAAGTTTTGCTGAAAATGCTAAGTATTTTTCAAAGCATTCTCAAAATTTCATCAAAACAATTTTTTTTAAAAAGTAAGTCTTTTTAAGGTTAAATACTTAACAAAACTATTATCTTCATAAGTTTAGCTAAGTCTTTGATAAAAGTATTTTAAAAGTAAAAATCTTAGCTAACCTAAGTCTTGATCAAATTTTTTTTAAACTCCCTCTTTAAAAACTAAGAATTTAATTTGCTAAGTTACTTTTTAAAAACAAAATAACTTTATCTCAGCTAAAAGTATCTCTCAAACTAAAGGAAGAATTTTGCTTTCAAAATTTATGATGACATTTTTTATTTCACCTAGCTAAAAGTCTTACAAGAAAAACTAAGTGTTTATCAAAAGTATGCTTAACCCTCTATTCTTCTCTTTGAAAATTAAGCTAAGGCCTAGATTTTTTTCACTCTCTTGGGTATTTTGATATATAGCAAAGGGGGAGAGTAGGAAGAAATTCAAAGAAAATCAAAATTAAAATTCAAAGGAAATTAAAAAGAAATTTTTATTTTGAATGTGCCTATGCTTTATTTATGCATGTGCTTATTTATGCTTATCTTTATTGCATTTTTTACTTAACTTTGAATTTCGATTGTCATGATAAAAAAGGGGGAGACTGTTGGTGCGGGAAGCATCCGACGATCGAACCTCAGTTTTGATAATGGCAAAGAGATTCAAAGTTAAGATTCCTTGTTATCTAACAAGTTCATGGAGCTTGCAGGAAAGTCCTAACTGTGGTTAGGCGGGTGAAAAATCCTAGGGGGTGGTAACCCTAGGTCCTAGGGGGTGGTAATCCTAGGTAGAGAAAAGTCCTAGCTGCGGTTAGGCAAAGGGAAAACCCTAGGGGGTGGTAATCCTAGGTCATAGGAGGTAGTAACCCTATGCGGAAAGTCTTGGCAGGTCGATAGCTTCAGGCAAGAGTCCTAGGGGTGGTAACCCTAGGTGGAAAGTCCTGGTGTCGCAAACCAGGTGAAAGACTGGACTAGCCGGGAAGCGGATGTCCAGCAGAAAGTCCGGAAGCGTCGAGTGCTGAGCAAAAGTCCAGTCAATTTGGAGGATCGTACTGACAACAAGTAAATCTCCTGAGTGGAGTAGGTGAGGGCGCGTTCCCCGTAGAGGGAATAGTAGGCGTCGAGTCAACCTAGGGTTTTCGGTCGGAAATTCGAAGTCAGACCCGGATAGTCCGGAGACGGTCTTATCATTCCATTTTTCATATTTATATTATTATTTTGTGCTAACTTTGTGCTGCAGGATATTTTTAGGATTAACATATCTTGCAGGGACCAAAGTGCAAAAATGGCCTCGGCTGAACAGTGCCGAGGCGCCTCCATGGAGCTTGGAGGCGCCTCGGGTGCGAACCAGAAGAAACCAACGCAACACAGTCTAAGGCGCCTTGGAAGAGGTTTAAGGCACCTTAGACCAGTAGGATGGAGGCGCCTTCGGGTGCATGAAGGCGCCTTCAGATGGGATAAGCGCAGAATGGTCAGCGCTCATCTGCACGGTGGACTCGGAGCTGTGGAGGCGCCTTCGGAGGCTTTCAAGGTGCCTTGAGCTTACTATAAAAGCAGCACTCGACGTCCAGCTTGTAACAACAACAACTTCCAGGCTTCCTTTCTTCAACGTGTTGCTAACAAGATCATTCTGAGGTACTGTTACGACATACCGACGACCTGGAACATCAGTTTCAGTTCTGTTATTGTCAGTATAATTTGTTTTGGTGCTTACAATTGTAAATCTCTTATTGTACTTTTAACGAACTTATAGTTGTTGCCCACCGGAAGCGATCAAGGATCGCGGGCCTTCGAGTAGGAGTCGTCACAGGCTCCGAACGAAGTAAATCCTTCGTGTCCTTTTTTATTTACTTTTCATTGCGTTATTTCTGAACGATTTTTTACGATTCCGATAATCGAACGGAATAGCCGCAAGCGCTATTCACCCCCTATAGCGCGTCTCCATCCAACAGAGTGGACCTTCCACGGCTCCAATTTTGTACATTACAATTTTCAAACTCAAGTTACATTCGAGTCTAAACTAATTTACAACAAGAATATAAAAATAGAGAAAGACACGACGCGCAGGTTGCGAATCAAATATACAACACACACATCACATGACGGCACGCAGGTCATATTATGAATTACAACACATTTCCAATCAGATTGGGTCTTTTTGGGCCATGACTATCACAAAATAATACATAATTCTAAACTATGTATTTTTTTTTATAATTTTCTATAATTTTTACTACAATTTTTACAATTTTTATGAGTAAAATTCTTGGCGGTTCCGTTTAGCGCGTTTTCGGGTGCAATCGCGGAACGAATCCCCTTGCGGGGCCAGGGGCAGCGCCCCTACCCGCGATCTAACCATCACGAGTGTTCCTTATCAATCCTACAGTGCCTTAGCCCGTTGTCCCAAAAAGATTTGGGGCGAAACTTTGCCGTTTCGGAAAAATCTTCTCGGTAGTCGAAGCCTACAAGTGTCGAAACACTTGTGCTTCGCTTCTACGAGAAAAATACCCATAAAAATTATAAAAATATGAAATTTATAGAATATTACATAACTGTAATTTTTCATAAAAATACAAAATAAACTCATACAAGACTTCGCACGTGGCTCTGATACCACTGTTGGGAATTTCGGGGCGCAAAAACCGCTTTTCCGCGTTGCGGAAACCCTGAACCCCAAGCCATCGGATCCGTGCGAAGTAAAATAAAACAAAAAATTTTACGAGTACGAGTTTCTTACATCTAGATCTACATTAGGAGAAGATCTTTACCCTTGGTGCGAAGCCCTTCGCGTATCCCGCTCTTCCAAGTGATGCCGGATCTTGAGGTTGTCAACTGTACAACCCTCTAGAAGTATCTACACGAACAAATAGGTGGAGAAACCTAACACAAAGGTGTGCTAGCACCTTGGTAAGGTTCGGCCAAGAGAGGAGAGGGAGAGCAAGAAGAGGGAGCAAGGAAGAAGATGAGTTGAATGAGCCTTGAATGAAAAATGAATTCCATTCATCACAATAAGTGGCCGGCCACTATTATAACCTCCTCTCATTTAATGTGGCCATTAAAATGAGGAGGAGATTTGTAACCTCCATGAGGTGGCACACACATGTTCTAAACATGATGATGTGTAACACCATTATTGGCCACTTAATGCCAACTCATAAATGATGTGGCATAAAGTCAAGTCAAACTTGACTTTTCCTCTTCCTCTCAAGTCAAGTCAAACTTGACATTATAACTCCCATGGTTGATCTAATCCAACCATTTGATTCAAGCAATTTAATATAATGAATCTAATTCATTTAATTAAATTGATTCAATGAGTCATAATCTAAATTAGACTCATTGAACACATGAATCAACTTGAGTCCAACTCAATTAGTACAATTTGGATTACTCTTAATCCAATTTGGTTCAATACATGAACCTAATCCTCTTGATTCATTATATGAACCTAATCTCCATCTAATTGCCCTTAGTGTGTGACCCTATAGGTTCTTGTAACGTTGGCAATGCCCCTAAACCCATTTATGAGCATAAGTAATGAGCGGTATCTAGCAACACATCATTACTACCCAAGTTACAAGAATGTTGAGATCCAACATCACCTTGTGACTACTAATTGTGACTCCTCACAATATATGACATTGTCCTTCTATCCTAGACATTTAGATTGATCAATGTGAGGCATAGACCGTGTCATCCTCTAATCAATCTAAATCTTGAACTCCAAGTAGACTCACTCAATCAAATGAGCTCAATATCTCATATTGACTCATTTGGGCACGGCCATGCACTTCGTGGTCTCACTCTATCAAGAATATCGATGTCACTCCCATCATATAGGAGGGATAGATCTCATCTATATCACTCACATCCCTCCGCATAATTTGTTACATACCCAGTAATCGCCTTTATAGTCCACCCAGTTACGGCTGACGTTTGAGGAAACCAAAGTACATAACTCCTTATGTAGGGATCCATGGTGACTTCAGGTCCAAGGACTAGTAGTCATACTAATAGCCACATGAGAAAATATATAACACTCATATAATGATCCATGATACTTTCTCATGGCGGGTCATTCAGTATACATTCTCCAATGCATACCCATATGTCAACTTGATATCTCCATATCCATGACTTGTGAGATCAAGTCATCGAGTTGACCTACATGCTAGTCTTATTGCATTAACATTGTCCCTGAATGTTAACACTCGACTATGAATGATTAAGAGTAGTGTTCCCTATATCATCTCACTATCGATTCAACCAATCGATTGATATAGGTAAGAACCTTCTACTCAAGGACGCTATTATACTTAGTTTATTTAGCACCAATACAAGTAAGCATAATAACCAAAAACCAAATGCCTTTATATATAAGAAATATGATACAATGAGTCCATACAACAATCATCAAATGATTGGCTCTAGGGCTCTAACTAACAGTTTCATGATAACAGATAATTATGAACAAAAAGCATTAAACAAAGAACAATATAAACCTGATATGGAGAATTTTCTTTTGATTCGAAATCCACTTATATAAGACCTTACATAGATATCCTGCAAGTTTATAAAAAAAACATAATTCAATTGTTTAGGAGTTAAGACGTTATTCGTATAATTAAAATAGTAGTAAAATAAAGTTTCAAAAAAAAAGATAACACTAAAGTCAACCTCATCAAACTGGATCATTTTTTTTTTAAACGAGTGATCATTTTTTTTCAAACTCTCTACCTTCTTTAATATATCCTCATTCCATTTTTTATTTTAAAATCTTTAATGTCAACCATAAGTTCACTTTATCACATGGATTGACCAAGCATTTTTTATTCAGTTTGATTATGTTAATATATAATGAATTATTATTAAGGTAGATTAGTGTTTTATTATCTATTTATATTTCTTTTGTTTTTTTAATCTAAGTTTTTTTTGTTAATACAATTTCTTAGTCTCCTTTTATGACTATATCTTTTTCTCCTTCGCTTTGTATTACTTCCTGTACTCTATTTACATTCTTTATTTTATTAACACTAAAGTCAACCTTCACTAAAATAAAGTTATTTGAGCCATTTGCCCTAATTACCAATTCCTAACCTCACCAAACTGGGTTGTCATTTGTTTGTTAATGAACCACACTCCTACAATAGACATCTTTTTTTGATGCAAAATTGTGCACTCTTTATTCAGCAAATTAATGTATTGTTTGTTTTTTTATTAAGATTCTATACCATTGTTCTCATTGTTATATTTAATTGTTAAAATTGGTCCTATAGGAGCATAACTGCACAAGCTCTATCTTTAATTCAAAGTTGTACAGTTTAATCGAAACAGAAGATATCAAAATAGAAAGCAAAGATCAGTGAGAGCAACTTTGATCTTTTAGGGTTTGGCAAAGATGATAACCTTTTAGGGTTTACAGAAGCGTGAAGTAACAAGGCATGCCTTTGAGAGAGCCAGAGAGACTCATCGCCGTCGCAGAGAGAGAGGGAAGGCGCTGTGAAGAGGGCTTCGTCGCTTAGGCACCTTTGAGAGAGTCAGAGAGGGCTTGTAGTTGTCATAGCGAGAGAGGGAAGGTGCGGCGAGGAGGGCTTCAGTGATCGCAAGGGCACGGCAAGGAGAATCGACGCTTCAGATCGCTGGCGACTAGCGTTCGGCGAAAGCGGCGAGGGTTTTGACGAGGGATGGAGAAAAACGTTTATAAAAAATAAGTTAAGAGAAAAAAAACATTAAGAGATATATATCTATAACATTTATAAATAAAAAATTAGGTAAGGGAAAAAACGTTAAGAGATATGTATCTAATATCTATAACGTGCATATAAAATGGGCCCCTAAAACTTTTTGGGCCTCGGCAGGTGCCCTGGTAGCCCTGACCCAGGGCCGACTCTGGCTTTAATCTCCAGTGCAACACTAAGCATAGTAGTTTACGCTGGATTTCTTCTTTATTTGAACTTGATTGATCCCTTCATTGAAATCTTCATGTTTCACCTGAATGTAGATTAACATTAGATGCCCATTGTTGTTTGCTTGGAAAGACTGTATCAACCACAATATGAGGTGTATTTAACAACTTTTTAACTATCTATATTCCAATTAAACCCAATCAAAAAGGAATATCAAAATGCAACTACTAGAGAACATGATTCTATCATAATGTTGTTCAAGCAACAGAGCAAATTGAAGCACCAGCCTTCGGGTTCGTCAAGCCTAGTGATTTTCAAGGGCCAACCTCCGGAAACTCAACAATCATCAAACAAAATAATACCCAAATTCAACTGTTATTACAAATAGTTGAGAGCTTAAAGGAGATCCAAAGAGACCTTAGAGTCATCAAGAACCAGGCGAAAGACGAGACTCAGGTAAAAACTATATGTGAAGATATTATTGAAAAACTAAGAACATTTCTCTAGGGCCAACAGAAAGGCCGAAAGAACCCAGAGGCAAGGTGAGAGTCTTTAAAGACCCCTATACGATCTTAAAGGAAGAACAGGAAAAATTAAAGGCATAATGACCTCAAGAACCCTCGTCGAACAACCAAATATAACAACAACGCCCCTATTTGAAGACCAAATTAGAGAATATCGGCGTAACCAAATGAGACTCAATAATGCTTAGCAAGCCGCCAGGAGGTTGGGCAGAAGACTAACTGGGGGATCTGCACCAACACATACCCTCGAGCAACAAATTGATCCCCAGGTACAGCTATGTCTCTCTATGCAGAAAAGAGCCTCTGTTGCCCCTGCAGAGGTTCTATATCACTCCTGAAGAGATGATGTACACCATTGGGTCTATATTCATAGATCTGAGGCAGCTATATTGGTTACAGAAGGCCACCAGGCAAACAGGACGTTTGTCCAAGAAGAAAGCTTTCTCTAACTTCAGAGGAGCAGGATGCAGTATATCCAACTAGGTGTACTGCAAGTTCGAATACAGACCCTGCACCGACAAGAAGAGGGAAATATAGCCCTAATAGTATTTCATGACAACCGATGGGAAGGAGATCAAGCCATCCTTGCATCCATGGAAGTTGACCTAACCAGAGGAAGTCAACTCGTCTATGTAATTCCCAATATAATGCTAACAGTTGGTGACATTTTTCGAAATATTCAGGTAACCATCCTCACCAGGGGATATGAGCAGTGGCGGCATGGTGAGGCAAATTTGATAATTACAAGGGGGCTTGTAGGAAACTATCCAACACCCCTAATGTCAGATTCGCTTATGAAATACAAGGAGTCATCGACTATTTAGCCAACCATGGGGTCAATGCACTAATTGGAAAGTATTTTTCTACCAGAGACTTACAAGGGCTAAACTGGACAATTCGTCCAACGACCCTTAATATTCCAATGCGTCCCACAGAGGTAAGTAGTAGGAACCTCATGGACTGGCGAATTTCATTAAGTTTCAGCAATTATAGAGAGGCAAGTATGGCAGAGTCACCTCGTTACAACCATCGTGATGAAGAAATACAAAGTGACGAAGAGTCTTTGCATACATTAGCGGTTCTTGTGGAATAAGCACCAAGAGTCTTCGCATATATTGATGACCCAGTGGACGAAACTTCCGAAGAACAAATCTATCCTAATGTTTCGGTATACTTCTTCTCTCCCTATGTAATTTTACTAGAGAGAAAATACTCCGGTGCTGTAGGATATGATTTAGCAGCAAGCAATGACTGCACCATACCACCACTAGGTAGGGCTCAAATACATACCGGTATTGGTATGGCAATTCCATGGGGAAGCTATGGACGAATCACCCTCAGATCTAGCTATACATGGAAATATGGAATGGATATTGGTGCCCGAGTTATTGACTGTGACTACCGAGGTGAGATTATTATTGTAGCATTCAATCATTCAGATGTAGCACTGGTTATTAACCAAGGTGATTGCATTGCTCAACTTATATTCGAGCGAATACTCCTACCTGAGTTTATCAAGTTCACCATCTTGAAGAAACCACCAGGGGAATACAAGGGTTTGGGTCAACTGATATGGCAATCCCCTCAGCATCTCCACCACCCATTTTTCAAGCATTACTCCCGAAAGAACGACATATGAAGTTGGCACTTTTAGAGGGCGACTCTGATCAACATGACTTAGTGGGAGCCCATGCAGGAGATACAAGCCTAGGGGCCTCTGTACTCCGGTCCATGGACCCTCCTCCTGATGACGCTGAACCAGATGACGATTTCCTCACCTATATCCAACATCTAGCTTCTATGACCACACCCAGTCAATTTTATCATGATATTCCAAAGTGGGACTCTTATCCTGATGATCCCCCTCCTGAATTTATTAACCCTTTCGCAACAGAAGATGGTGGGGATGAAGTGTGAGATCTCGGAAAATTTAATTAATAGGATTATTTGGAAAATAGCTTTATAATATTTTTCCGGAATTTATAGGAATTTTCTGGGAATTTTTCGGAGTTCATACGATGGGTTTTGAGGGGATTAAGTTTGGGCGCAGATAAAGCCTGTTTGGGATACCCGTTTAAGTGAGGAAATGTTTTTAATATATAAATTCTTTTTCCTTATTTCCTCTCCGAAAATGCCGATTGCCCGAACCCTCTCCTTCCCTGATCTCCCCTCTCTGCCTTCTCTGTTCTCTCTCGTGGACGGGCGACGACGACGGAAGCAAGGCTCCAACTCCGGCGATCTTTCTTCGCCGGCATCATCTCCGATTGAGCTTAGGCCGACTGAAGTTTCCCTCTCTGGGCCGCAGCATAGCGTCGTGTCTCTTCTCATGCCTGCCTACCGAGCCCTAGTTCTTGTTTCGGCGCTGGATTGAGCTCAGATCCGGCTGACGCCTTTCATCTCCGGGCTGTGGACACTCGCGTCCCCTTGTGCCGATCATTGATGCCACTGGACCAAGCGAGATCCACTTGATCGCCGGCGTGAAGGGGCAATTAGGGCTTCAAGGGTAAGCAATCGAATCTTCTTTCTCGCTGTGGTTGTATTCTTGTTGCACTCCATGCCCTAGATCCATCGCCGGTGCATTGCCCCTTCGGATCATTGGTGCTGGATTTTCATCCTATCCGATGATCTTGATCCTCATTTTTCTTTGTGGCTGAATTAGGTCACGGGTTGGAGACGTTGGGTATTAGTGAGTTGTGCTTGGGCTGTCGAGCAGAGATCAAAGGGGTTGATGCTTGATCAATAATCTCCCTGCTTGATTCTTTCTTGATCCGAATTGTGGAGTGGAATCCAACACCTTGCTGTTCTGTGGACTTTTTGGTTCGGCAGCCACCCATCCATCAGTGTTCCCTTGATCCAGAATCAACTCGGCAGCAACCCATCCATCAGTATTCCCTTGATCCAGAATCAACAGCAGCTGGATTGAGGTATGGTATAGTGAGGTTGATACATAATTAGTTATGTGTTGAATTAGGTATGATCAGTGGTTGCTTGTGATTAGATCTATGTGCTTAGATTAGTCTAATGGAATGATTAGGTTAAGTGTGATTGATTAGGGTTTTGCCCTAATTTGTTATTAGAGATTTTATTTAGCTATTCTTTTGGATTTAGCTAAATAAAATATTTATATGTGTTTGACGCAGGACGCTGATTCGAGACGGGCGTCTCGACTTCAGATTTGGATTGTACCTTCTATTTGAGGCGGGTACCCTTTGACTTATCTTTTGATAATGTCTTATGATATGTGTAGCTTATATATATTTACTAGTGGTAGATAGTAGATTATTTCTTCCCTGGTCTTAGCTAGTTGATACCTATCACATGCTTCATCTGCTAGTTGCTTTACTTCAGGATTGGATATTTTATCTCTTGCCATGTGTATATATGTTCATAGAGATGCATATCTATAGTGCTTTACTCTACTGGATTAGTTGCTTTACATGTGTGATACATGCTCTTGGATTCATGATACTTACATCATTGTTATATGTGATGTCTTTGGATTTATGCTGTTTATATCATGGTTATATATATGCGTTTACCTTTTGGGCACACACATATATGGAGGAGGATATGTTCAGGTATGACGTACTGTAGTCGCATGCACCATATTGCATGATTGCATGCTGGGCGATTGACGACTCCATTATTGTTGAGCTCGTCAGCCGGCTACATGGGCCTGCACACAATGTGACCACTGCATGGGTAGTGGCATAGCACTCAGGGTGTGTATGGCAGGTTGCCCGGTGGTGCTCCGCTAGGACGCTCATGGGTAGCGTGACAGGAGCGTGGTAGCACGCCGGGGTCCCTCCCCATCATTGTGTACCGGGAGATGAGAGCATTACGCTCCCTAACTATGTTTGAGGTAGGAGGATAGGTGTACTCCGACAGTATCTCGTCCACTCAGTCACTCATCAGGGGTAGTGACTGCAGAGTGCACGGTTGTCACAGCCCTACCCACTCGGTCTCACCATTGTGTGTGAGACGGCTGAGCATGGCAGTAGGGGTGACCAGGACATGTCATTTGCATCATATGTACAGATTGCATTATTTATGATTGATGCATTTTGGTGATTGCATATGATTGACATGCATACAGGTTATATGTTTTTGCTCTGACTATTTTTATCTGTGTATGTTCACAGTCAGTTGCACAAGCCTCGCAGGTGAGTACAGTTTATTTCAGTTATTCATTTTCTTATTTTTCTTGCTATAGACTGTACTTTATGCCTATTGCTGGTTATTACAGTTTATTTCAGCTATGCATATCTGTTATACTGTTAGGAGATTGTACCGTAGGTTGTACTGTTAGGAAACTGTACTGTAGGTTGTATGGTTAGAGAACTGTACTATTGATCCTATGGTTTAGGAGACTGTACCTTAGAATATTACTGGTAGTTATATGTTGCTGTACATATCTATTGGATTACCTGTTGAGTTCTTTGAACTCACCCCGTTGTTACTATTTTTCAGGTTGAGGCCGTCAGGAGAGATTCCAGTCGCTAGCCCCTTTATCGCAAGGATTTGCCTTTTGTTGGGATCTGTTTTGTTTTTGCATCTTATATACTTGTGATGTGGGTTTTGTATTGTGGACTTTATGACACACATTGGGTTTACTACTTTTGTTTTCCGCTACGAATATTTCATTACTTCGTGGATTTGTTTTCTTCGTTGTAGTGGAGTAGGATGTGTACGTATATCTTCGTTGATTTCTATATCATCTTTTATTTATATAACTGCGTGGATTGTTCATATTATATCTGTGTAGAAATATTGAATATAACTGCATGGATTATTTTACTATTTGTCTGTATTGTTCCGGCCGAGTGTGGCCGAGGTATTGATATATGTATACTGAGCTTCATATTGTCACCCGTACAGGGGAGATGCTGTCAAAATTTCTTCGGACAGGGACTACCTGGGGCGTGACAATTTATTTGGTATCAGAGGTAGGCTCCGATTTCGGTTTTTGTTTTCTGGAGTTTGCGAGCGTATCTGGATATTTTCGGATTTGTCGGGATTTCCGTCGATTTTCTCGTTTCAGAATTCCGAGGTATTTTGACGAGGTTTTATTGGTGCTATTTGGGGCTAAGCAGCGACAGGATATCTTCAGACGGCAAATAGGTAATTTAGGTAATTTTTCAGTTCTTATACCTGTAGTGATATCTGGATAACATTTTTTTTTTTTACATATATGATACGTGTTCTAGTACTTAGACGTGGTCGCACATGTATGAGGGCGATCGATTCTCTAGAGACAGAGTCTCCAGAGAGTTCTGTTAGGGTTGAGCCTGTCCGTCAGGAATAGACTCCTCAGGGTATGGTGACCACGTTAGACTGTCAGATCCTGACGGTTCCGACTTCAGAGGTACCTACCTCGCCTATACCGCCAGTAGCACCTACAGGGTACTCGGCACCTTCTCTAGCCATGCCTACTGCGTACTCGGTACCACCACAAACATCTGTGCTGGTTACTACATACTCGATACCTGCACCAGCAGTACCGGTTACATCCTACCCGGTACCGCCCATAGTACCTTTAGTCGTCCCTACTTATGCCTACTCTGTAGTTCCACTAGTGGTTCCTACCCTGTTATGTGGCAGCACCAGTGGTACCTCTTCCAACCTATCCATCAGTACCACCCATAAGATCAACTCCAGTGATTCTGCCCAGTACCGCAGCGATATCTACGGATATGGTTGTAGCACGAGCATGGATCCCAGCCTTGGCGGAGTTGGTGAAAAGCCAATTCACGCTATTTCGCGGGGAGACTGATCCGAGCGTGGCTCAATCTTGGATAGAGTCTATGGAGCGGACATTCTCTTACATGGCTTGCTCCGAGTGGGAGAAGGCCGAGCTGGCTGCTTACCACTTACGAGACGGGGCAGAGATCTGGTGGGACACGCAGTGCTCGATTATAGACGAGCAACATATTACCTGGACGAGATTTAGGGAGGCATTCGAGAGTCAGTATTTTCCCCGGGCGTATCAGATGACACGTCGGCAGAAATTTCTGAGTCTTCGATAGAATAACTGCTCAGTGATGGAGTACAATGTCGAATTTAATCGGTTGGCCAGATTCTGTCCTGAGTTAGTTGTCGATGACAGATCTCGTATGCTTCAGTTTGTCCAGGGACTGGACGAGCATCTTCAGGTGTAGATTGCCGATTTTGGTCATTCATCATATACAGAGGCTCTAGATAGAGCTCTTATGATTTACGCAGCTCAGTAGAGAGCAAATACAGATAAGAAAAGAAAGCAGACTGATCGGACTTCCGGACGGATCCAGCAGCCACAGACTACTGGGCAGCAGCAGAGAAATCACCCTCAGATGGGTCAGAGTACTTCTAGGTCATCTGGCCGACCCCAGAAGTCAGGATGCTGTTCATCAGGGTGTTCCCGGTCTTCTCAGCAGAACCGGAAACAGTCTACTGGTGACTCTTAATGCACTTGATATGGATCCCCAGATCACATCACCTCTGCATGCACCCTGGGACAGTCAGTTTGCTATTATTGCAAACTGCCTGGGCACTTGAGCCGAAACTATTCGCTGAAGGCTCAGCATGTAGCGTCCGGAGTTTCTGTTCCGAGAGGACAGTTTAGTCAGTCCAGGAGATCCGCAGTTTCTTGGGCTTGGCTGGATATTACCGACGATTCGTTGAAGGTTTCTCCAGCATTGCTATGCCGTTGACACGTCTGACCCGGAAGGGCGTGAAATTCACGTGGTTAGAGGCTTGTGAGTCCAGCTTCCAGGAGCTGAAGCGGAGATTAGTATCAGCACCAGTCTTGGTTCTACCTTCTGGTGACGACAGATTCATACTTTATACAGACGCATCTCTTCAGGGCTTGGGCGCTGTATTGATGCAGCACGGTAGGGTAGTCTCTTATGCTTCTCGTCAGTTGAAGGAGCATGAGAAGAACTACCCAGTACATGATTTAGAGCTAATCGCTATTATCTTTGCTTTGAAGATTCGGCGACATCATCTTTATGGTATTACTTTCGAGATTCTTACTGATCATAAGAGTCTCAAATATATTTTCACACAGAAGGAACTCAATCTCCGACAGAGGAGATGGATGGAGTTCCTGAAGGATTATGATTGTACTATTAGCTACCATCCGGGTAAAGCTAATGTGGTTGCTGATGCACTTAGCAGGAAGTCCAGAGGGACTTTAGCTTGTCACCGAGTTTTAGTCACGGACTTGATTCAGGGATTCTCCGAGTTGGGCCTTGAGGAGCAGGGACGGACAGAGCAGGGTATTCTTGTTACCATGGTTGCTCAGTCGTCGATCAGGATGAGGATTCGAGAGGCCCAGGCTGGAGATCAGCATTTACAGTTCATTAGCAGCCAGATAGCTTCCGGACAGCAGACCGAGTTTACACGAGATGATGAGGGGATTGTTTATTTTCGAGGTAGATTATGTGTACCTCAGTCTCACCCGGTCATGGAGGAGTTACTTCAGGAGGCCCATCGTTCTAGATTTGCTATCCACCCAGGTGGGACCCGTATGTATCGGGATTTGAGGCGTTCCTATTGGTGGAACGGTATGAAGAAGGACATCGCGGAGTTTGTTGCTAGATGTCTTATCTGTCAGCAGGTGAAGGCTGAGCACCAGAGACCTGCTGGGTTACTTCAGAGGATCCCTATTCCAGAGTGGAAGTGAGAGCATATTACTATGGATTTTGTGGTTGGATTGCCTAGGACTCGATGAGGTCATGATGCGATTTGGGTAATCGTTGACCGATTAACCAAATCAACGATTACCCAAATCCGCACATTTTATATCGATCCGGAAGACTGATTCTCTGGATCGATTAGCAGAGTTATACTGTTGAGAGATTATCAGATTGCATGGTGTTCCTTTGAGTATTATATCGGATAGAGACCCACAGTTTACGTCCCGATTCTGGCAGAGTCTGCAGCAGGCCTTGGGCACACAGCTTCGTTTCAGTACGGCATTCCATCCGCAGACGGACGGGCAGTCAGAGCGGACTATTCAGACATTGGAGGACTTACTGAGGTCTTGGGTTATAGATTTCGGAGGCAGTTGGGAGGACCACCTGCCATTAGAGGAGTTCGCCTACAACAATAGTTATCATTCGGCTATCCAGATGGCACCGTTTGAGGCGTTGTATGGTAGGCCTTGTCGGACACCCATCCTCTGGGAAGAGGTTGGGGAGGCCCAGCTGATAGGACCTCAGAGAGCTCAGCAGGATGCAGAGTTAGTTCACACTATCAGACGGAGGATGTCAGAGGCTCAGGACCGTCAGAAGAGTTATGCTGATCAGAGACAGAGACCCCTGGAGTTCTCCATTGGTGATCATGTATTTCTTAGAGTTTCACCCATGAAAGGGGTGAAGAGATTTGGTCTCCGAGGTAAGCTAGCTCCCCGATATATTGGACCATTCCAGATCTTGGAGAGGATTGGAGCAGTAGCTTACCATCTAGCGCTACCACCATCTCTAGCTGGCATTCACGATGTATTCTATGTATCTATGCTGAGGAGATACGTATCCGATCCGGCACATGTTCTGTCAGATATATCTGTTCCTATTCAGCCTGATGTTACTTACGAGGAGGTTCCGGTGCGGATTCTGGACCACAGAGAGCGTCAGCTACGGAACAAGATTGTCTGGCTAGTTAAAGTCGGATGGCAGCATTATTCTGACGAGGAGGCTACTTGGGAGCTGGAGGATACGATCCGAGCTCGATACCCTCATCTTTTTACTTGAGGTATGTGGGTTAGAGTTCCTTTCAGCATTTATACTGTTAGGTTATATTCTAGTGTTTGCTGTTGGTTATAGCGAAATTTGGGGACCAAATTTTTAATAGTAGGGGAGGATGTGAGATCTCGGAAAATTTAATTAATAGGATTATTTGGAAAAATAGCCTTATAATATTTTTCCGGAATTTATAGGAATTTTCTGGGAATTTTTCAGAGTTCGTACGACGGGTTTTGAGGGGATTAAGTTCGGGCGTAGATAAAGCCTGTTTGGGATACCCGTGTTGGATCGAGACGCGCTAGAGGGGGGGGGGTGAATAGCGCTCATGGCTAAAATCGTTCTATTATCGGAATCGTAAAAACTATCGGAGAAGTAACGCAGCGGAAAGTAAACAAACACACAGAAAGACAAGAGAATTTACTTCGTTTGGAGCCTGTGACGACTCCTACTCGAAGGCCCGCGATCCTTGATCGCTTTCCGTGGGCAACAACTATAAGCTCGACAAGAGTACAAGTATTACAGTTAAGTATAATGAAAAAGTACAGTTATACCGACGACAATATCGTAATCTGAAGATTTCGGAGCTCCGGGTCGTCAGTGTCTCGTAGCAGCACTTCGGGATCGTCTCGTGAGCAGCTTGTAGCAGAAAGATCGCTTGGAAGTTGTTGTTGAGAGTTGCTGGTCGAAACCCCTTATAAAGGGTGTTCAAGGCGCCTTCTACTGTTCACCAAGGCGCCTTGAACAGCCGAGTCAGCAGTGGAGATCAGCACAAACTTGGTCGAACTTCATCCAGTTCAAGGCGCCTTCAACCTTCGACCCAAGGCGCCTTGAACTTCATCTAAGGCGCCTCCAACCTTCTGCGCTGGCTTTTCCTGGTTCGCACCCGAGGCGCCTCCAAGCTCCATGGAGGCGCCTCGGACACTGTTCATCCGAGTTGTAACTTGCTCCTTTGTTCCTGCAAAATGTGTTAGTCCCAAACACATACCCTGCAAAACAAAGTTAGCACAGAAACATAATGAATGATAAAAGTTTTGACAGCATTCGAACTGTCCGGGTCTGACTTCAGGTTTCCAACCGGAAACCCTAGGTCGACCCGACGCCTATTGTTCCCTCTACGGGGAACGCGTCCACACCTACTCCACTCAGGAGATTTACCTGTTGCCAGTGCGATCCTCCAGATCGACTGGACTTTTGCTCAGCACTCGACGCTTCCGCTTCCCGGCTAGTCCAGACTTTCACCTGGTTCACAACACCAGGACTTTTCACCTAGGGTTACCACCCCCTAGGACTTTTGCCTGAAGCCATCGACCTGCCAAGACTTTCCGCATAGGGTTACCACCCCCTATGACCTAGGGTTACCACCCCCTAGGGTTTTCACCTGCCTAACCGCAGCTAGGACTTTTGCCTAAGTATCACTTAGGACTTTCCTGCAAGCTCCATGAACTTTGTTAGATAACACCACCACTTAACTTTGAGCCCTTTGCCATAAACAAAACTCAGGTTCGATCATCTGGTGCTCACTGCACCAACAATCCCCCCCTTTTTGATTATGGTAATCTTGGTTCAAAGTTAAGTAAAACATAACTTTTAAATAAAGGAATAAATAATGAAAGTTAACCAGAAGCATCAATGCATAAATAAAATTTAAAGTTTATGCTCCCCCTTTCATTCTTGATTTCTTAACTTTGACTTTTCTCTCCCCCTTTGACATAAATCAAAAAGAATTAAGAAGAGAGAAATAGTCTAGTTAATTTAAGCTCCCCCTAAAGGGTAGCATAGTTAAGTACTCAGACTTAAAAAAAATTTAGGTGAAGTACTTAGCTCAATTCATAAGGTGTTTGAAAAGAATTGTTGCATAGATAATTTAAATTTTAAGTTAATTCCTTAATAACTTCTTTGAGTTTAGGTGTCCAAGCATGAGTCAAATTAAATTATTTAACTTGATTGGGTATCAGAGCCCTAACGGAATTTGTTTAGCCTTAAAGTACTAGCATGACTCTGTTCATTCCCCCTTAATTAATGCCAAATTAAATTCTTAGGGTCTTAGAGTACAAGCATAAGAAGAACTTTATATTATCCTAATTCCAGCTCATCCATTCTAGATTATCAAACATGTGCAGCTTATGAATGAGTTTGAGATGAGATTATTTGAAAATATTGAAAATTTAAGTTCCAAATGAGAAAATGCTAAACTTTTGAGAATTTATTGAAAATTAATTAGAGTTAACTTTAGCAATCACTTTAGCAATCAGAATTTGATAATTAAATCCTTTTAAATTAATATTTTGACAGTAATTGAATTAATTTTAAAAGATTTTGAAAAGAATTTTCAAAGATTTTTGAAATGAATTTTCAAAGGATTTTTAAATAAGTTTTTCAAAGATTTTTCAAATCATTTTTAAATAAGTTTTTCAAAGATTTTTCAAAGGATTTTGAAATTAAGTTTAAAATGATTTTTTATTTAAATAAAATTTTCAAATAATTTTTAAATAAGTTTTTCAAAGATTTTTCAAATAATTTTGAAATGATTTTGAAATGAATAAAAGAATTTTACAAACAATTTTGAAATGAATTTTCAAAGGATTTTTAAATGAGTTTTTCAAAGATTTTTGAAATGATTTTTAAATAATTTTGAAATTGATTTTCTAAAATAATTTTGAAATTAAGTTTTAAAATAGTTTTGAAATTAAGTTTTAAAATATTTTTGAAATTAAGTTTTAAAATAGTTTTGAAATTAAGTTTTAAAATATTTTTGAAATTAAGTTTTAAATAGTTTTGAAATTAAGTTTTAAAATATTTTTGAAATGATTTTTAAATAATTTTGAAATTGATTTTCAAAATATTTTTGAAATGATTTTTAAATAATTTTGAAATTTATTTTCTAAAATAATTTTGAAATTAAGTTTTAAAATAGTTTTGAAATTAAGTTTTAAAATAGTTTTGAAATTAAGTTTGAATTAACTTGATTGGAGTTAATTTTAGTTTTAATTTCTTAGTCATCTCACCCGATCTAAATTTTCAATCAGGTAATCCTATAATTGTGGTGAGATGAATTGTGGTTCAGTTTAAGGGGTTGGTTTAACTTTATGTTAGATTCAGGTTTAGCTTTGGGTTCAACAAGTAAGCATTCTTTGGATAAATTTCTGGGCTATGGTGAGTCACAAGGAACTCATTAAAGTAACCATGCCTTCGAGGTTTTCCAAATAGTCTTACCCATTGAACTTAATACTAAAACTTGGTCTAACTAGTTAGGATCCATTTAAGGGTAGCTTCGGTCAGTTCCACTTGGCCAAATGCACCAGGTCGAAGTCATATATTCCTAGACATGCGATGCCCAAGCTTCCCTAACGTACTATCATCCAAAAACTTCACCAGTACTGTTAGTAAAGTTAAACCTAGCCTACTTTATCTAACCTTAATTACCCTGCCGGGTAGTCTACTCTTGTTTACCCATTTCGGGTAGATTAAGTTCGGTTACCCAGTCGGGTAATTTAGCCAGCTATTCTGGATCCTCCTTCTATTGAATTTTAAATTTCAAATTTCAAATTTTGAATTTAATTTTGAATTCGAATTTTGAATTTGTAATTTGAATTTTGAATTTTTGAATTTTAATTTCGAATTTTGAATTTTAATTAAATTTCAAATTTTAATTTTTGAATTTTAATTTAATTGTGAATTTTAGATTTATGAATTTTGAATTTAATTTATTAAAATTGTTTTCCTTCTTGCTCCCCCTGGATCATAGCCTCGATATGGTCTATCGAGGTAGTGGACCTGATCCTTGGGGACCCAATATTGTTCAAGTCCAATTTGATTAACGAGGTTGGACTTGGGGACCCATGCTTGAATTATGTTCCTTTTATTTCTATCTACCAACGACAGATATGATCTATATTTAGTTTTGGGCTTGAATCCAAGTCCGGATTTGTTGTAAACGGCACGCTGTTTTCCAAGAATCAGATCCAAATTCTTGGAACCCAACGTAAAGTGTTCTAACGTATCCTTGAGTTATTTAATTTGAGTTTTCAAATTGGAATTTTCTTCCTCAAGTTGTTGGACTTGAGTTGAACTTCCAACTTGAACTGACTCAGTTAAAGAACTCGAGTCAGTCGCTTCCTTAAGGGCTATTACTTCCTTTTGGAGCGACTTAACTCGGATGTTGGATTTAGCCAATTTTTTAAGCAAATAAGGAACTAAATTTCTTAAGTCATCTATTTGAGTTTCGGCGAGAAAAGAACTTACAGTGGGGATCGGGCCTTCGGAAACGGATGCGGATCCGTGGCTTCGCTTGGACTCTGTTTCTGACTCGTTCTCGGCTTCGGACTTGAGTTCGGACTCGATTTCGTCAATTAGGTTAGCCTGCGCCAGTAATGCGAGAAAGCTCGTTGGTTCTTCTTCCTTGTTAGTCTCGGATTCGTCTGACGACTCGGACCAGGTTGCTTTCAATGCCTTTATTCTTTTCTTCTTGTTTGGGCAATCTGGCTTGTAGTGACCTTTTTGGTTACAGCCGTAGCAGGTGACATCTGATCTGTCCTTTGTGTTCATTTGAGTTGCCTTCTTCGACTTGCACATCTTCCGTACGAGTTTTATCAACTTGGAAATAACTTCGTCTTCGTCTTCTGCGTCTGATTCATCGTCTTCGTCCTCTGATATTTTAGATTTGCGCCTTGACGTCGGTTCACGCGTTCTGCTAGTACCTGCAACCAAAGCAACACCTTTCTCGACCGGGCGTGCATTAGTCTGCTCATGCAATTCTAATTCAGAAAACAATTCATCTAGTTTTATTGAGGATAAATCCTTAGAAACTTTGTAAGCATCAACCATGGATGCCCACAAAGTGTTCGTCGGAAAAGCACTTAGCGCGTACCTTATTACGTCGCGATTTTCCACCTTTTGGCCGATCGCATGAAGCCCGTTGAGTAGGTCCCGGATGCGTGCGTGAAGCTGGTTCGCCGTCTCACCTTCCTGCATTTTAATATTATATAATTTATTTAAAATTAAATCACGCTTACTTACTTTAGCGTCTGACGTGCCCTCGTGCAGCTCGATTAGTTTGTTCCACAGCTCCTTCGCACTTGAAAATGGTCCGACTCTATTCAGTTCTTCTTTTGTCAACCCACATTGCAGCATACAGGTTGCTTTGGCATCAGCTTCTACCTTCTTTCTTATGCTGGTATCCCAGTTAGTGCATGAAACGAGTTCTCCAGCGCCGTCAAGTGGTAGCTCGAGATCGGTCTGGATGATGATCCACATCTCGACTTGCGTCTTGAGATGGTAGATCATCCGGTTCTTCCAATAGGTAAAGTCTTCGCCGGAGAAGAGCGGGGGGCGAGAAGTGCTAAAGCCTTCTTGGAGGGCCATTTAAAAGAACCTTGCCCACAAAAAATTGCAAAAAAAATGTACCAGGACTTGATCCTGGATTAGCAGTGCGGTATGGAAGGATAAAAATAGAAGTTCACCAGTTTCGAAAAAAAATAATAAAATATTATTAAAAAAAATATTTTTAAAAAATATTATTTCAAATTTTGCCAAATTCAATATTTTATCAATACTAATAAACCGTGAAAGGATGAAAATGAATTTTTCGAAAATAATTTTGGAGGGAAAAAAAAATGAAAGGCGTAAGGTTTTATTTTTACCCTATACACACGACAAAGCCACGAAAAATGCTTGAATGGTGGTTGCACCAGTTCAAAGCACCACCCCGCTCTGATACCAATTGTTGGATCGAGACGCGCTAGAGGGGGGGGTGAATAGCGCTCGTGGCTAAAATCGTTCTATTATCGGAATCGTAAAAACTATCGGAGAAGTAACGCAGCGGAAAGTAAACAAACACACAGAAAGACAAGAGAATTTACTTCGTTCGGAGCCTGTGACGACTCCTACTCGAAGGCCCGCGATCCTTGATCGCTTTCCGTGGGCAACAAATATAAGCTCGACAAGAGTACAAGTATTACAGTTAAGTATAATGAAAAAGTACAGTTATACCGACGACAATATCGTAATCTGAAGATTTCGGAGCTCCGGGTCGTCGGTGTCTCGTAGCAGCACTTCGGGATCGTCTCGTGAGCATCTTTTAGCAGAAAGATCGCTTGGAAGTTGTTGTTGAGAGCTGCTGGTCGAAACCCCTTATAAAGGGTGTTCAAGGCGCCTTCTACTGTTCACCAAGGCGCCTTGAACAGCCGAGTCAGCCGCGGAGATCAGTACAGACTTGGTCGAACTTCATCCAGTTCAAGGCGCCTTCAGCCTACCCAAGGCGCCTTCAACCTTCGACCCAAGGCGCCTTGAACTTCATCTAAGGCGCCTCCAACCTTCTGCGCTGGCTTTTCCTGGTTCGCACCCGAGGCGCCTCTAAGCTCCATGGAGGCGCCTCGGACACTGTTCATCCGAGTTGTAACTTGCTCCTTTGTTCCTGCAAAATGTGTTAGTCCCAAACACATACCCTGCAAAACAAAGTTAGCACAGAAACATAATGAATGATAAAAGTTTTGACAGCATTCGAACTATCCGGGTCTGACTTCAGGTTTCCAACCGGAAACCCTAGGTCGACCCGACGCCTATTGTTCCCTCTACGGGGAACGCGTCCTCACCTACTACACTCAGGAGATTTACCTGTTGCCAGTGCGATCCTCCAGATCGACTGGACTTTTGCTCAGCACTCGACGCTTCCGGACTTTCTGCTGGACATCCGCTTCCCGGCTAGTCCAGACTTTCACCTGGTTCGCAACACCAGGACTTTTCACCTAGGGTTACCACCCCCTAGGACTTTTGCCTGAAGCCATCGACCTGCCAAGACTTTCCGCATAGGGTTACCACCCCCTACGGTTTTCACCTGCCTAACCGCAGCTAGGACTTTTGCCTAAGTATCACTTAGGACTTTCCTGCAAGCTCCATGAACTTTGTTAGATAACACCACCACTTAACTTTGAGCCCTTTGCCATAAACAAAACTCAGGTTCGATCATCTGGTGCTCACTGCACCAACAACCCATTTAAGTGAGGAAATGTTTTTAATATGTAAATTCTTTTTCCTTATTTCCTCTCCTAAAACGCCGATTGCCCGAACCCTCTCCTTCCCCGATCTCCCCTCTCTGCCTTCTCTATTCTCTCTCGCGGAGGGCGACGACGACGGAAGCAAGGCTCCAACTCCGGCGATCTTTCTTCGTCGGCATCATCTCCGATTGAGCTTAGGCCGGCTGGCGTTTCCCTCTCCGGGCCGCAGCATAGCGTCGTGTCTCTTCTGATGCCTGCCTACCGAGCCCTAGTTCTTGTTTCGGCGCTGGATTGAGCTCAGATCCGGCTGACGCCTTTTATCTCCGGGCTGTGGACACTCGCGTCCCCTTGTGCCGATGATTGATGCCACTGGACCAAGCGAGATCCACTTGATCGCCGGCGTGAAGGGGAAATTAGGGCTTCAAGGGTAAGCAATCGAATTTTCTTTCTCGCTGTGGTTGCGTTCTTGTTGCACTCCATGCCCTAGATCCATCGCCGATGCATTGCCCTTCGAATCATTGGTGCTGAATTTTCATCCTATCTGATGATCTTGATCCTCATTTTTTTTCTTTGTGGCTGAACTAGGTCACGGATTGGAGACGTTGGGTATTAGTGAGTTGTGCTTGGGCTGTCGAGCAGAGATCAAAGGGGTTGATGCTTGATCAATAATCTCCCTGCTTGATTCTTTCTTGATCTGAATTGTGGAGTGGAATCCAACACCTTGCTGTTCTGTGGACTTTTTGGTTCGGCAGCCACCCATCCATCAGTGTTCCCTTGATCCAGAATCAACTCGGCAGCAACCCATCCATCAGTATTCCCTTGATCCAGAATCAACAGCAGCTGGATTGAGGTATGGTATAGTGAGGTTGATACATAATTAGTTATGTGTTGAATTAGGTATGATCAGTGGTTGTTTGTGATTAGATCTATGTGCTTAGATTAGTCTAATGGAATGATTAGGTTAAGTGTGATTGATTAGGGTTTTGCCCTAATTTGTTATTAGAGATTTTATTTAGCTATTCTTTTGGATTTAGCTAAATAAAATATTTATATGTGTTTGACGCAGGACGCTGATTCGAGACGGGTGTCTCGACTTCAGATTTGGATTGTACCTTCTATTTGAGGTGGGTACCCTTTGACTTATCTTTTGATAATGTCTTATGATATGTGTAGCTTATATATATTTACTAGTGGTAGATAGTAGATTATTTCTTCCCTGGTCTTAGCTAGTTGATACCTATCACATGCTTCATCTGCTAGTTACTTTACTTCAGGATTGGATATTTTATCTCTTGCCATGTGTATATATGTTCATAGAGATGCATATCTATAGTGCTTTACTCTACTGGATTAGTTGCTTTACATGTGTGATACATGCTCTTGGATTCATGATACTTACATCATTGTTATATGTGATGTCTTTGGATTTATGCTGTTTATATCATGGTTATATATATGCGTTTACCTTTTGGGCACACACATATATGGAGGAGGCTATGTTCAGGTATGACATACTGTAGCCGCATGCACCATATTGCATGATTGCATGCTGGGCGATTGATGACTCCATTATTGTTGAGCTCGTCGGCCGGCTACATGGACCCGCACACAACGTGTTCACTGCATGGGTAGTGGCACAACACTCAGGGTGTGTAGGGTAGATTGCCCGGTAGTGCTCCGCTAGGACGCTCATGGGTAGCGTGACAGGACCGTGGTAGCACACCGGGGTCCCTCCCCGTCATTGCGTACCGGGAGATGAGAGCGTTACGCTCCCTCACTATGTTTGAGGCAGGAGGATAGGTGTACTCCGACAGCATCCCGTCCACTCGGTCACTCATCAGGGGTAGTGACGGCAGAGTGCACGGTTGTCACATCCCTACCCACTCGGTCTCACCATTGTGTGTGAGACGGCTGAGCATGGCAGTAGGGGTGACCAGGACATGTCATTTGCATTATATGCACAGATTGCATTATTTATGATTGATGTATTTTGGTGATTGCATATGATTGACATGCATACAGGTTATATGTTTTTGCTCTGACTATTTTTATCTGTGTATGTTCACAGTCAGTTGCACAAGCCTCGCAGGTGAGTACAGTTTATTTCAGTTATGCATTTTCTTATTTTTCTTGCTATAGACTGTACTTTATGCCTATTGCTGGTTATTACAGTTTATTTCAGCTATGCATATCTGCTATACTGTTAGGAGACTGTACCGTAGGTTGTACTGTTAGGAAACTGTACTGTAGGTTGTATGGTTAGAGAACTGTACTATTGATCCTATGGTTTAGGAGACTGTACCTTAGGATATTACTGGTAGTTATATGTTGCTGTACATATCTATTGGATTACCTGTTGAGTTCTTTGAACTCACCCTGTCGTTACTATTTTTCAGGTTGAGGCCGTCAGGAGAGATTCCAGTCGCTAGCCCCTTTATCGCGAGGATTTTCCTTTTGTCGGGATCTGTTTTGTTTTTGCATCTTATATACTTGTGATGTGGGTTTTGTATTGTGGACTTTATGACACACATTGGGTTTACTACTTTTGTTTTCCGCTGCGAATATTTCATTACTTCGTGGATTTGTTTTCTTCGTTGTAGTGGAGTAGGATGTGTACATATATCTTCGTTGATTTCTATATCATCTTTTCTTTATATAACTGCGTGGATTGTTCATATTATATCTGTGTAGAAATATTGAATATAACTGCGTGGATTGTTTTACTATTTGTCTGTATTGTTCCGGCCGAGTGTGGTCGAGGTATTGATATATGTATACTGAGCTTCATATTGTCACCCGTACAGGGGAGATGCTGCCGAAATATCTTCGGACAGGGACTACCTGGGGCGTGACATGAAGACTCGGATGACACCCATTTGCTTGCAATAGGTATGGAATACCCAATTCTCCGATGACTAGCCCAAGCAGTTATCCCTGAATAAGAAGAGGCCCAGCAGGTCTACTAAAAAAATACAGTAATATCACCCTACAGACCACCAGCGGATGCTGCGATGGGACCTCCCGAATATCCACCCGCAAGGGCAGATCCGGGCCCTTCGCAGCCCCAACCTATTTATGAACAAAGTCCGCAAAAGGCAATGTTCAGAGGAGGGCTTAACAATGAATTATAGGCGCTCTCGTCAACCCAGCAGCAAGGAGGAGCTATGTTTGTTATTCCTGAACAACTGGGATTATTTGATGATGCATTTACCCGATGGGAATCTATAACAAAGAACTATATTTCAGGGTAGATATTCTCAGATACCAGAGATGAGGTAGAATATATTGAAAACCTACTGGGTGAAATAGAAAGAATTACATGGATACAGTGGTGTATGAGTTACCCAATAGAGTATGTAGCCCTAATTGATCTAGTTGAAGGAAGGGAAGGTACCCAAAATATACTTTCCCAAATGAGAAGGGTATTCTCATCAGAAGATCCAACCCAGGGATCTATAGCTATTCAGGAGGCTACCTACCGAGATCTAGAAAAACTCTCATGTGATAATGTTAAAAATATCATACAATATATAAATGATTATATGAAGTTAGCAGTAAAATATGGAAGATTATATGTAGGACCCGAGCTCCAAGAAAATTTCTAGCTAAAGATGCTTGGAAATTTGGGTAACAGAATAAAACAGACATATGATGAAAAATACCCTAGACTAACGGTAGGGGTTATGCCCAGAATTCTCTTTACTTACAAATTCCTAGAAAAAAATGCAAGGAGACTGCATATAAAAGGGCTCTTAAGGATCTATCTTTCTGTAGCCAGATATCCATACCAGGTTACTACAAGAAGCAAGGACAGAAGAAGTATGGGGTAAGACATTTAAAAACGTATATAGGAAAGCCACATGAATCCCACGCACGCATCGAGAAGAGGAAGCACCTCGTCCGCAATAAAAATTGCAAGTGTTATTTATGCGGGCAAGAGGGACACTTTGCAAGGGAGTGTCCCAATGAAGGCAAAAATATCAAGAGGGTAGTAATCTTTGAGCAATTAGACCTACCAGAAGATTGTGATATACTCTCAGTACAAGAAGGCGAAGTGCAAAGTTATGCTATCTTTAGCATCTCGGAAGGAGAAGAAAATCTTGAGGTCTTCAATCAATTCAAACTCTATCACTAATGAATTCATTTTTATGTTGGATTTGAGGATGGAGGCTATAGACAACAGATTGGAAATCAGAAGAACAATAATTGCCAGCACAAGTGGTTCCACAATGAAGTTACTACACCTCAATTAGAAATCTACACATGTTGCAGAAGAGCTACAACAAAGAGGGTCAGAATACATTGTGAAGACTGTCTAATAACAGCGTGTAATTTATGCGGGCCATACTACTTCAATATTGCAGTTCCAGTAACTCCAGCACCAGCACCATTTCTTCCCAATAATCTGATAAAAGAACATTAGCGCTACATACATGGTGTGAATCAGAGATAGAAAGAATAAATAAGGAGGTAATATACTACAAAAGGCAATTTGAAGAATTACTGGAAAAAACTCTGGAGACTGATTTCCTGCAACTAAACCAGGAAAGGGAAATGGCCAATATGCTCTTACAAGAAACAACATGCAAAGTCGTGGCACAAGAAATTAAGGACCCATGACTAGTAAAGAAATATGCTCTACAACCTAGTGATAGAAATAGATATTCCAGGAATACCAAAGTTTCCTCTCAAAGCAATATTAGATATTGGAGCAACCACATGCTGCGTCGACAAAAAATCAGTGCCTACTGAAGCACTAGAGAAGAACACTTTCGTGGTTAATTTCAGTGGTATCAACTCACAATAGACCGCCAACATGAAGGTGAAACAAGGTCGTATGTTTATTAGGGAAAATGTGTTCAGAATACCCTACACCTACAGCTTCCCAATGATATTGGGTGACAATATACAAATGATCATAGGCTACAACTTCATTCGAGCTATGCATTTGAATAGAAGGAGACATGGTAACATTTTATAAAAACCTTACTACTATTAATACGTTACCATCTATATCAGCTGCAACCATTGAGGAGCTTGAATTAGAAGAGGAGGAATACATCCAAATAAAGGTGTTGTCCAGCTACTCAACTGGGTCATCCTATCAAAGGTTTAAAGAACAGTTTAGCCAACTCCTCAAGGAACTAAAGGATCAGGGATACATTGGTGAAGATCCTTTAAAACACTGAGTGAATAATCAAATCACCTACCAGTTGGATATCAAGAACCCCAATTTTACAATAGAAGATAGATCGCTAAGGCATCTGACTCCACAACAAAAGGAGGCATTCACAAAACATGTCAAAGCCTTACTAGAAATCGGAGTCATCAGGCCAAGCAAGAGTCGCCACAGGACAATCGCCATCATAGTCAACTCAGGTACAATAATAGATCTAAAAATGGGAAAGGAGGTTAAGGGAAAAGAACGTATGGTCTTTAATTACAAAAGGTTGAATGATCAGACCAATAAAGTGTAACGACGCGGCCCTTTGGCCCTTGGGCGGCCCTTGTGGCGGCCCAACTGGCGGCCCTTATGTCATCGGCCCATTTGACGACCTCTCATGTCGTCAACCGACGACCCTTTAGCCGTGCCGTTACTCACTAGGACTTTCCACCCATAGCAGTGGATTTTTGCCTTCCCCAGGATTCGAACTCTAGACCTCCAGGCTAAGTAGTAGAGTTTATGAATCCTGGTAGCCAAGTGAGCGACACTCACTTGGCTACCAGGATTCATAAACTCTAGTACTTAAGCTTGGAGGTCTAGAGTTCGAATCCTGGGGGAGGCAAAAATCCATTGGCCGAGGGTGGAAAGTCCTAGTGAGTAACGGCACGACCAAAGGGTCGCCAAATGGGCCGACGACATTAGGGTCGCCAGTTGGGCCGCCACAAGGGCCACCCAAGAGGCCAAAGGGTCGTGTCGTTACAAAAAGACCAATACAGTCTTTCCGACATCAATACTTGTAATGACCACCCTTCTTACTACTACTCTCTAAGGGCGACCGTTACCTAACTATTACTCTACTTACTAGTGTCACTTATGCTAATATTAGCAACACTTAGATTTATCACTGCCCCAGAGGAAGTCCTACCGAAAAATTTCGGCAGAATCTCCCCTGTACCGGTGACCAAATCAACCTTACAAACACTATATACACAGCCACAGGTGACTGGAACATACTTTTTTTCACAACCACGCAGTATAATAACACAATAAGAAGAAGGAAACTACTCTAGCAATAGCAAACAACTATATCACTCCAACAATAGGACCCAACTACAAGTGCAGAATAAACTTAATTACAATCTCAACTCATAATAATATTTAAAGAAACTAAAAGAACTCTAAACAGAAGAGTCTTGACAATTTGCCAGCAAACTCTGGATCTCTCCATAGTCCAGTCATCACACACCTTCATCACCACCACCTTGTCGCCTTCCTTTCATATTTAGCTTTTCCTTTATCTGCAGTAGGAGGAAAAATAGATCTATAAGCGAAACGTTTAGTAAGTACTATACTATCTCACAAAAACTTGAAGTGCATAAAAATGCAAACGATACTGAAACTGAAATGCTAAAAGAAATCTACTCATGCTCATCTAATAGCAAAGTACTCAAATAAACTGCATACTCATGATATACAAGAATAAAGCTGAATACTGGAAATAATACTAAACATGCTCACTAAACTGATAAGAAAATAATGAAACAAATGTTGTATGCTTAGAAATAAAGAAACTAAACTTCTGTTGATTCTAAACATAGGTGATACTTGTTTCATTTACTTATAGCTTTAAACTTGAAATTAATCTTTTAATTTCTTTTACTTTTACTTTTCTTTCTTCTTCTTTTTCTTTGGGCCCAGGCTTAGTACCATCTTATGCGCGCTCCCTAATAGAGACTGTTGTAGTCCCACAGGGTAAAGACCTCGGTCTTACTAGGGCCGAGACCTCGAAAACGGTCACCTGGATTTGTTTAACGACAACCTCGGAAGTCGGGTACTAGCCTCTTACTTTAATTTACTTGTTATCTCTTTTTAACCAGACCTTGGTCTTGTTCTTACTTATAGCTGCTCATTATAGCAAGGAAAGTCCAAACTAAATGCTATGTGCATACATGTATATGCTAAAATCTGTTCATGCATATCTTAAAGCAAAGGGAAACAAAAATCAACATGCTACTATATGCTAAAATCTATTCATATGAATACTAAAAATCTGCACATGTGAATAACAAAAATCTGCACACGTGAATCATTAAAAATCTGCGAATGAAACAGAATTAAAAACCAATACTGCTCAATATAATCTAATAGCAAAGAGGTCTAGTCATGCTCAACTAATAAATAAAAGCTGTACATGCTCATTTAATAACAATGAATGCTACTAGTGCTCAACTAATCGCAATAAAAGTTGTACATGTCCAACTAATAGTAAATAAAAGCTACTGTTAAGGAACTACATACTGGAATTCTGCATTCAATGGAAAAACTAAAAACTGTACTTAAAAAGAATGCATTGTTCTAAGCTCCAATGGAATTGTTTGTTGTTCCCATAAAAAAATCTGCATTTACTAAGGTAAAAACACATCTAATTCTGCACCCATTTCATGGCACAAACCCAAATCCGAACAACAAGCTTAAGGATTTGTTTATGCCCATCTTTCCTAACATCTAACTGGTTGGCACAGCAAGATTACAAACCCAGATTACTCCACAATGAGTTGATCTCTTATTCAACCTAGAATATTCGGAATTTATAGTCATGGCAGCAACTAACACCATACAACTCGAAATCTCAAATCATGCTTCATTAGATTGGCAAGAAAACAATCAAAACCTTGGATCTATTCTAGAATCCCTAACATCAGAATTCACTATAGGTACAATTCTGAAAACACAATGGAAGCAAATTCTTCCCGGAATGGTGGCACGATAGAAAAACTTGAACACATCCATGTTCCTTCTTTGAAGGTCATGGCAGATTCGAAACAAGGAGAAACAAAACCGAAAACAACTCCTACCACAGGTGAGTAGTACTTACCCTTGCTTTTTTAGGACTTACAACCGGAAGGAGGCAGCTAGGGCTTCGCGGAGATGAGGACTTCGGCTTCTCCTTCGTGCTCACGCGTTCTCTTCGACGAGAGGAGCTCAGATCCGCAAGGTTCGCCGGAAGAAGACCTTCGTCGGCCGCCGGAGATGAAGCTAGGGCTTCGTATTTCTTCGCTCGGCAGAAACGACGCCGTCGCACGCGAGAAGCAGAGGAGAAGAAAGGGTTTCGGGAGAAAATATCCCCTAATCCCTCTTAACTCATCCTTTTATAACTAGGTCTAACTTTGTTCTTTACTATAACTTATATATATCTCGCTTCATACTTATTAACAAACCATACGTAGCCCAGTTGGTTGGCTGTGTCCGGTTGGGTCAGGTTCGGTAGGAGGTCTTGGGTTTGAGTCTCTTCAACAATTTTTGATCAAAACTTCTTTCTTTTGTAACCATACTAAACGACCTCCAAAAATTATGTAAAAATACTCTAAAAATTTCTAAAAATATCTAGAATATTTTAAAAGTATTTCCAAATATTTTTATGAACTTTTAGAACTTGAAATAGGGAAAATTGGGTCGTTACAATACTATACTAAGAAAGGTCAGCAATAGTAAAATTTACTCTAAGTTTGATTTGAAAAGTGGTTTCCACCAGGTGGCCATGCATCCCGACTCAATAGAATGGATGACTTTCTAGGTTCCAAATGGTCTCTATGAATGGCTGATAATGCCATTCGACCTTAAAAATACCCCCGTAATATTTAAAAAAAAATGGGCAATTGCTTTAAGGGGGCAGAGGATTTTATAGCCATTTATATTGATGGTATATTGGTTTTCTCAGCAAATGAAAGTGAACATGCCAAACATTTAAGGAAAATGCTAGAAATTTGCAAGAATCATGGACTTGTATTAAGTCCTACAAAGATGAAGATAGTAGCACAAGAAATTGAATTCTTGGGAGCAGTTCTAGGGAACAGCAAGATAAAGTTACAACCGCACATTATCTCCAAGATAGTTGATTTTAAGGAGGAAAATTTGAAGACAACCAAAGGCCTTCGATCCTGGATAGTACTTTTAAATTATGCTAGGAACTACATCCCAAACCTGGGAAGGCTGTTAAGTCCTCTTTATGCCAAAACTAGCCCTACTAGGGAAAAAAGGATGAATCATCAGGATTGGGTCTTGGTCAAACAAATAAAAGAATTAATTCAGTAACTCCCAAACCTTGAAGTTCCCCCAGAAGACTGTTATATCATCCTTAAAGTGGATGGTTGCATGGAAGGTTGGGGAGGTCTATGCAAATGGCAAAAAGGTAAAACACACCCTAGAGGGCAAGAAAAAATCTGCGCTTATGCCAGTGGAAAGTTCTGCCTCCCAAAATCGACAATTGATGCACAAATACACACTGTAATGAACTCACTCGAGGCACTAAAAATTTATTATCTTGACAAGGAGAGCTTAATTATTAGAACAGATTGCCAAGCGATAATCAGTTTCTTTGGCAAATCCTCAATAACAAGCCCTCTAGAGTTTGATGGATAGCCTTCACCGACTATCACAGGGATTGGGATACCAATGCACTTTGAACACATTGACAGCAAGGACAACCAATTAGCTGATGTATTATCTAGACTAATCTATTGTCTTGTCAGTGCAAAATGGCCGGAGGTGATCCTAGATCAATTAGAATTGATAGCACCTGCACTCCTAGAAGTATAAGAGAGGCCCAAGGAAGGAGCACAAGCCCAGATGACATGAGTCCTCCTGACCCTATCGACCTTGCTAGAAGATGCCAACAACTCTTGCATTGCCAGAAGCAACCACACCCCTTAGTGAATTCTCAAAGATCAGCCTATAACTCCATCAACTTCAACAACAAGCAGCTGTACAGGCAGCTAACTCCCTCCAATAGCTTAGGTTGCTACACACTATGAAGAAAGAAGAATGCCAACGGAGGAGGGCATCCGATGATTGGTGGTATGATTGGTACCCAGCTACCAAATAAATAGATGAACAACTAGCAACAGCTGCAAATCTATTACACGGCGCCTTTCGGTGGATGGACTCATTCCAGCTGTAAAGAACCAAAGCTACTTTGCGGAGGTGGTGGACCCTCAAAGAATCTTAAAAAATATATATTATTGTACTAAAAGTAGTGTGAGTGTGTGCTTGCAAGCTGTAAAGTAATGACTCTGTGTTGGAAAGTAGATTCTCTCTTATCCTGAGGAAACAAACGCATGTGATGATGGGGCCCAATGAGCACCCGACATCGTTTGCTCACCTCTTTATAAGAGGGATAGTCATATAGTGGGTGTGCGGGGAGAGGGAAAAGTAGCTCAGATCGATAAGCCAAATAAGTTTAACAAAAAGAAATAAGGAGAAACTCACAGATTCTTCTTGCCAAACTCTTTACAATACCCCAAGTTAGGCTTAAGGTCTGCTTGAATATCTTGTAAGGGTTACGCTATCCCTCTTATATAGAGGTGAGCAAATGATGTCGGGTGCTCATTGGACCCCATCATCACATGTGTTTGTTTCCTCAAGATAAGAGAGAATCTGCTTTCCAACGCAGAGTCTTTACTTTACAGCTTGCAAGTGCACACTCACACTACTTTTAGTACAATAATATATATTTTTTAAGATTCTTTGAGGGTCCACCACCTCCGTAAAGTAGCTTTGGTTCTTTATAGCCGGAAAGAGTCCATCCGTCGAAAGGCGTCGTGTAATAGATTTGCAGCTGTTGCTAGCTGTTCATCTATCTGTTTGGTAGTTGGGTACCAATCATACCTCCAATTATCGGATGTACTCCTCCGTTGGCATTCATTCTTCTTTCTTCATGATGTGCAGCAGCCTAAGCTGCTGGAGGGAGTTGGCTGCCTGTACGACTACTTGTTGTTGAAGTTGATGGAGTTATAGGTTGATATTTGAGAATTCACTAAGGGGGAGTGGTTGCTTCTGGTCTTGCAAGAGTTGTTGGTATCTTCTAGCAAGGCCAATAGGGTCAGGAGGACTCGTGTCATCTGGGCTTGTGCTCCTTCCTTGAGCCTCTCTTGCACTTCTAGGAGTGTAGGTGCTATCTGTTGGTGCGGTTAGCACTAACGGTTTAACTCAAGTTTTGATGAATAACAAAATAGGTTAAGTTAGTTTTGTGGTTATCTAACACTCTGATCGAGTGTACAGGAGAAGTCCAGCTAGGTCGACGGGTCGACCGGATAGCTGGCACAAAGTCCAAATGAGTCGACGGGCTGACCAGACGTTTGGCACGAAGTCCAGTTAGGTCGATGAGCTGATCGGATAGCTGGCACGAAGCCTAGATGGGTCGAAGGGCTGATCGGACATCTGGCAGGTAAGTGAAGGTAAGTCACTGGAGGGGAGTGACTGTGAGGACACGTTCCCAGGAAGAGAACTTAGGCGCCGATCTGACATAGATCCATTTCGGAACTCTAAGTCGAGATCTTGACTAGATTCTGGTCTCGTAGAAACGGAATCTAGCTAATA
Source organism: Zingiber officinale (assembly GCF_018446385.1). Taxonomy (NCBI): domain Eukaryota; kingdom Viridiplantae; phylum Streptophyta; class Magnoliopsida; order Zingiberales; family Zingiberaceae; genus Zingiber; species Zingiber officinale. Next base: position 27,523,319 of record NC_056007.1, on the reverse strand, counting down.
CTCTAATTGTTTAACTTAAACTGTGCTAACACCTTGTTTTACAGGATATATACATTATATATTTGCCTCCGGACTAACGTTTTCTTGCAAGAAGGAAGCTGCTGGAAAACTAAGGTCCGAGCGCCCGGGATGGATCCGGGCGCCCGGAGGTCCGAGCGCCCGGGAGGTGAAATTCTATCCCAGCGTTGCCTCGCCAAGTGGAGCTCACTGATTGGCTCGGCTACGTCACAACCAGGACGCCCTGAAGATTCCAGGTGCCCTGAACCTCCTATATAAGGAGGGTAAAGGCTAAAGCTTCAACAACAACTCACAATCAGCTCTTCTGTGCTCCTGCGGCGCTGCTAAAGCTCACCGACAAGTTTTTCTTTCTGTCTTATTTTTCTTAATTGTTGGTTTTTTTGTTTACTAATTAATTCCTGTACTTAACTTGTAATATTCTGTCGAATTATTACTGATTGCTCATCGAAAGCACCCTTGCATGCGGGCCTTGGAGTAGGAGTCGCCAAAGACTCCGAACCAAGTAAAAGGTTCTTGTGTTAGCATTGTTTTAGCCTTTGACTTTTCTACTGCGTACTCTTTCGAAATTTTTTAATTGATATTCACCCCCCCCCCTCTATCGAATGCTACGATCCAACAAGTGGTATCAGAGCAAGTACCGCTCTGATTTGGTGCAACCACCAATCAAGCAAGGGGATCCTTTTCAAAAGTAAAATAGATATTGTTTGGGTTTAAAAAGTAAAATAGATACGCCTTTCATTTTTTTTCCCTCGAAAACCGTTTTTGAAAACTTCATTCTCATCTTCTCACCATTGGTCGGTATTAGCGAAATATCGCATTTTCAAAAAATTTGTAATAATATTTTTAAAATATTTTATTATTAACAAAATTATTTTTTTCACGCATATTTCTTTTCCTCCAGCACTGTTAATCCAAGACCAAGTCTTGGGATCTTTCTTTTGTTTCCTTGTGTGCAAGACCAATGTCTCTTCTAGAAGGACAAAGCATCCACGAATCACCTCCATATGAGATGTACAAGAGACATGAATTCAATCTGTGGAGGATGCAAATGGAAACCTTCATTCTTATGAACGACCTCGATGGTGACATGGTACTGAGAAGACCAACACAAAACTCAGAAGCAAACCACAAGATAATAAAGTTAGTTTCAGATTTATTACCTAACAAAGTTATTTGCAGGATAGGAAAGGTCAAGGATGCCCACGAGTTTTGGACCTGTCTGACCAAGCTTCACGAGGAGCCGTTGGAGTTAAACGATCAAGTCAAAATTGGGACTCGAGTCAGATCCAACGAAAAAAATCTACTGAATTAAGGGTTGCGTTCAAGGTTAGTAATATTTACCAAAATATCCCTGCTAATAGTAGTTTAAATAATATGTATGTTGATTTGGATATTTCTAAAAATTTATGTGAAAATAGTATAGTCAACAATACTTGCAAAAATACCCCTAGGATATTTTCTAATAAAACAAATCTAATTAATTTAGAAAATACAAAAAATCTAAAAATAATTAATAAACTTAAAAATTCAAATTTAAACCTAAACAAATCTAAAAATTCAAATGATGACAAGATTGATATTGATCTAGATAAAATTAATAAATTGTTTAATAATCTAGACAATATCAATCTAGAAATTCTATCCAAACCCAAGATAATTTAATTAACAAAAAATTAAATTTTAATGATAAGGTTGATCTGATAAATTTCACTAATCATATCAACTTAAAAGACAAATAAAATATAAGGATAAAATCAAAACTAAATTTAACAAACTTAAAATTAAATGTTAAAAATAACATATTAAACAAAGATAATCAAGAAAATTCAAAATTAACAATTAATAAAAGGCTAAAATATAAATCATTAAAGAAAGATAATTCAATTAACTTAATAAAATTAAAATTAAATGAAAATTTAAACATTAAATACACTCCTTTAAACAAGGATAATTTGACTCATCTAATTAATTCAAAATTAAAAACTTACAAATAAATAAAAATATACAAAAAATTTAAAAAGAAAATCAATAATTTAGTTGAGGATCCAAACTAGTCGGTACCTCCAAAAATAATCTACCCGACAGGGTAACCAAAACTAACCTACCCGACAGAGTAATTATGATTAGGGTAAAAAGGGATAATGGTTTAACTTGACCAACGGTAATGGTGAAGTCTTAGATGATAGTACGTTAGGGAAGCTTTGTCTATGTATGTCTAGGAAGATATACCTTCGACCTGGTGCATTTAGCTTAGTGGAACTAACCGAAGCTACCCTTTACGAATCCTAACCAGTTAGACCAAGGTTTTGTATTAAGTTCAGTGGATAGGAATATTTGGAAAACCTCGAAGGCATGGTTACTTTAATGATATCCAAGTGACTCACCATAGCCCAGAAGTTTATCCAGAGAATGCCTATTTGTTAAGCCTAAAGCTAAATCTGAATCTAACACAAAGTTAAACCACACCCTGAAATTGAATCCAACTCATCTCACAAAAATTAAAGGATTTCCTGATTGAAAACCTAGATCGGGTAAGATGACGAAGGACTTCGAATCGAATCGAATTCAAACAAATCGAATCCAATTCAAACAAATCGAATCGAATTTAAACAAATCGAATCGAATTCAAACAAATCGAATCGAACTAAATTAAATTAAATTTAAATTAAATTAAATTGAAATTAAAATTAAATTAAAATTTTATTTTAAAAAATCCTCAAAAATAATTTTAAAATTATTTTTTAAAAAAAATTCTTTAAAAAATTCATTTTAAAAAATTCATTTTAAAAATTCATTATAAAAATTCTTTAAAAATTCTTTAAAAAATTCATTTTTAAAATTAAATTAAAAAATTCTTTAAAAATTATATAAAAAATTCATTTTAAAAATTCTTTAAAAAATTCATTTAAAAATTCTTTAAAAAATTCATTTTCAAAATTCATTTTAAAAAGTCTTTCAAAAATTAATTTTAAAAATTCGTTTTCAAAATTCACTTTATTAATTATTTAAAAATTCATTTTATAAATTATTTATAAATTCATTTTCAAAGTTCATTTTAAAAATTCTTTAAAATTCTTTAAATCATTTTAAATTTTTTAAAAATTATGTCAAAAAACTTATTTTAAAACTTATTTTTAAAATCATTTTAAAAATGTCTTTTAAAAATAATTTTAAAAATATATTTTAAAAATCATTTTAAAAATTCTTTAAAAATCAGTTAAAAAATTTTCTTATAAAAAAAGAAAAAAAAACCATTTTAAAAATTCTTTGAAAAGCCTTAAAAATCGTTTAAAAAATTCTTTTAAAAACTTTTAAAAAATCATTTTAAAACTAAGACACTTAAGTTAATTAAAACTTAAATTTAAATTTTAAATTTATTTAAAATTATTTTTAATTTTTAATAATAATAATAATTTAAAAGTTAGATATTTTATAAAATGATTAAATCACTCAAAATTTAAACTTTAAACTTAATTAAGTAATTAATAAGTAAATAACAAAAACGTAATTGTTTAAGTGTAACCTTATTTGAGAACTAAGGTGATTAGGAGCTAGATTTAAACTAATTAAAAATATTAAATTGACTCTAATTCTTTTAATCAACCTTGACTTTACATTAAAATATTAATGAAAATTTTAACTATTTTAATTATAACACAATTAAAGATTGACTTAAATTGAACATTACTTAACTTTGTTTAATAACTTTAATAAATTTAACTTCAAATTACTACAAACCTTAAACTAAGTTAATCCTACTTAAAAGGAAGTAAATGAAAAGTTAAATTATAACTAACGCTTTCATTAATCAACTCAATCAATTAGTATAAAATTTAAATTATTTTAATAAGTATTAAATTATTGAATCAAGTAAATTTTAATCAATAAATTATTGATAGTGATTAATTGTTATTGAATTAATAACAACTTATCTTATTTAACCTTAAACTAAAATTTAACTTATTACACCTGAATCTAAAGTCAATTATTTTTAGAATTATTGATTAATCAAACTTAAATGAACAATTATACTAATGATATAGAAATAATTATATAAATATTACTAAATCCCCTAGAACACTTAGGTACAAAAATATGTTAAGGCTGCAAATTTTAACATACTCAAACCTTAAGGTTAACTTAAGAGGGAATAATAAATTAAGGGGGAGTAATAAATTAAGGGAGAGCAATAAATTCAGGGGGAGTAATAAACTCAGGGAAAGATAAATTAAGGGAGAGTAATAATTTAAGGGAATATCAAATTCAGAGGGAGGTTCAATTTTTTTAATATATTTACTTAAAAAATTATGTCAGATTTAGGGAGAGATTTAATTATCTTCATACTAATTTTCCCATTATTTGAAAAATATTTTCTTATAAATATTTTCAATGTGTTTGAAAATTAACTCATATAAAACTAAGTTGTTTTTAAGAATTGGATCCAACTAAGTTTTGAAAATTCATTTTGAAAATTAGATTTTACTTAGTTTTGAAAATTTGATTTTTCAAAACATATTTTGAAAATGTAATAAAATTAGTTTTGAAATTTGGAACTTACAAACTTATGTTTTGAAAATTGAATTTTACAAGCTTAATTTTGAAAAATAGACTTTACTCGATTTTGCAACTTAGCTTTTCATACTTCATTTTGAAAATTATATGCTACTTAGTTTTAAAAACATATTTTTGAAATTTTATTTTGAAAATTGGAGGTTAAAAACTTAGGTTTGGAAAGAGATTTTACTTAGTTTCAAAAGTTGGTTTTGAAAGTTGGATTTTACAAACTGAGTCTTGAAAAATAAAATCTCATTTAGTTTTGGAAACTTGATTTGAAAATTGGACTTAGCCCTAATAATCATTTTTTTTTGTAAAAATGATATATTTGAAAATTATGTTTGCAAAGCTTATTTCAAAAATTAGGTTACATTTGCAAATTTTAAAAATTTTTACAAGTTCAAAAGTTATCTTTCTAAAGCTTTAAAACTTAGTTATTTTTTAACTAAGATTTTAAATAAAATATTCTATGTTTTCATCTCCCCCAAAAAGATCTGACTTACATTTCTAAATTTTTTACCTTACATTTTTTAAAATTACCTTGTTGTTCTATGTTAATTTTTTGATGAATGCCAAAGGGGGAGGGTTAGGTGGTTAAGTTAGTTAAACAAAACAAACATCAAAAATAACAAAATTTAAAAGGCTAACTTAACAACCTTATACTTGTTTTTATTTGCATATTTTTTTTCACTAACTTAACTAGGTTGTCATTGCATCAAAAAGAGAGAGATTGTTGGTGCGGTTAGCACTAACGGTCTAACTTAAGTTTTGATGAATGACAAAATAGGTTAAGTTAGTTTTATGGTTATCTAACACTCTGATCGAGTGTACAGGAGAAGCCCAGCTAGGTCGACGGGTCGACCGGATAGCTGGCATGAAGTCCAAACAGGTCGATGGGCTGACCGGATGTTTGGCATGAAGTCCAGCTAGGTCGACGGGCTGATCGGATAGCTGGCACGAAGCCCAGACGGGTCGAAGGGCTGACCGGACATCTGGCAGGCAAGCGAAGGTAAGTCACTTGAGGGGAGTGACTGTGAGGACGCATTCCCAGGAAGGAAACTTAGGCGCCGATCCGACTTAGATCCATTTCGAAACTCTAAGTAGAGATCTTGACTTGATTCCGGTCTCGGAGAGACGGAATCTAGCTAATACTCTAATTGTTTAACTTAAACTGTGCTAACTCCTTGTTTTGCAGGATATATACATCATATGTTTGCCTCCGGATTAACGTTTTCTTGTAGGAAGGAAGCTGCTGGAAAACTGGGGTCCGAGCGCCCGGAGGTCCGGGCACTGGGGAGGGATTCGGGCGCCCGGGAGGTGAAATTCTATCCCAGCGTCGCCTCACCAAGTGGAGCTCACTGATTGGCTCGACTACGTCACAACCAGGGCACCCTGAAGATTCCAGACACCCTGAAGGTTCCAGGCGCCCCGAACCTCCTATATAAGGAGGGTCAAGGCTGAAGCTCCAACAATAACTCACAATCAGCTCTTCTGTGCTCCTGCGACGCTGCTAAAGCTCACCGACAAGTTTTTTTTCTGTCTTATTTTTCATAATTGTTGATTGTTTTGTTTACTAATTAATTCATGTACTTAACTTTTAATATTCTATCAAATTATTAGTGATTACCCATCGAAAGCACCCTTGCATGTGGACCTTGGAGTAGGAGTCACCAAATGCTCCGAACTAAGTAAAAGGTTCTTGTGTTAGCATTATTTTGGCCTTCGACTTTTCCGCTACGTACTCTTTCGAAAATTTTTAATTGATATTCACCCCCCCCTCTATCGAATGCTACGATCCTGTTGGTTGCTACTCGGAAAACCTATAGGTTCCACTGTATAAAAATTTTGTACAAAGATCTGAACCTTTTCCTAGCTACCATGTGTTCTTTTAAATTAAATTTTGGATCGCCTGCGGAACTTAACACGTTTGATCCAAAACTTAATCTATTTGTTCTTTTAGGTTTTGACTTGGATCTCCTGCAGAACTTAACACGTTCGATCCAAGTCTCCTTAAGTTATTAATTCCATTAAATATTAATTTCCATAAAAGGTTCCCAGTACTGACGTGGCGAGGCACATGGCCTTCTTGGATATGGGAGCAACCGCCACCGACTAGACAAAACCTTTAATAGAAAGCTAATATTTAATTTCCTAAAATAATTTTAGGTTAACCAAAGAGAACAATCAAATCACAAGGAAAAGAAAAAAAAAACAAAAGAACACAACATCGAAAAACATATTCGAAATACTAGAACGTAAGCCTCTTGTATTTGGTATTATTTCCATAAATAACTAGCATGATGCGGAAAAGGAAAAACTACTAGTTATACCTTCTAGAAAGACCTCTTGATCTTCTACCGTATTCCTCTTCTAACCTCGGACGTTGTGTGGGCAACGATCTACCAAGATGAGAAAACACCAACCACCTTCTTCTCCTCCAAGCAAGGTTCGGCCACAAAGGAAAAACTTCACCAAGGAGGAAAACCAAAATACTAACCAAGCTCCAAGAGATGCTAGCTTTCTCTCCTTCTTCTTCTTCTTCTCCAAGTAGTATCCGGCCACCACAAGAGCTCCAATGGAAGAGGGAGATTCGGCCACCACAAGAGGAAGAGAGGGAGAGGTTGGCCGGCCACACCAAGGAACAAAAGAGGGAGAGAAATAATAGATCTTGTGTCCCTTGAAGGCACCCTCACCCATTCTTTTATATTCCTTGGCCTAGGCAAATTAGGAAATTTAATTACAATAAAATTTCCTCAATTTCCTTGACATGATTTAATTTAGAAAAATAAAATAAATTTTCCAAATCAAACTTCAATGGCCGGCCACATCATTGGAGAACAAATTGGACAAGTTTTAATCAACAATTAAAACTTCCTAATTTATTTCCGGAAATTTTAAAAAATAAAATTTCTCTTTAAAATCTCTTCATGGTTGATAAAAGGAAATTTCTATAATTTTAATTTTATCAACATGTGAATAATTCTTAAAGAGAAAATAAAACATCTCTCCAATCTACAAATAAGGAAAGAGATCTAATCTCTTTCTTTAATCTTTTGTAGATCTTTTACAAGAGAGATATTTTAATTTTAATTCTCTTTAAATTATATCTTCCACATAATAATAAAAATTAAAATTAAATTTCTTTTTTAATTTATTTTGGCCGGCCCTACTAGCTTGGGTTCAAGCTAGGGCCGGCCACCCAATAATATACCTAGGCCGGCCCTAGCTTGGTTCCCAAGCTAGCTTGGCCGGCCCCTTATTGGTGGGTATAGAAAGTGGGTATAGGTGGGTATAGAACTCTACAAATAAGAGGCTACGATAGGGACCGAGAGGAGGAATTGGTTTTGGTCTCTCGATAAAATTAAGCATCCCGTGTTCGCCCCGAACACACAACTTAATTTTATCAATGATAATTCATTCCACTAGAGAACTATCATTGAACTACCGCACCAATCCCAAATTACATTTTGGGCTCCTTCTTATTATGAGTGTGTTAGTCTCCGTGTTTAAGATATCGAATGTCCACTAATTAAGTGAGTTCGACAACTCATTTAATTAATATCTAAGTCCAAGAGTAGTACCACTCAACCTTATTATCATGTCGGACTAAGTCCACTGCGGGGTTTAACATGACAATCTTTATGAGCTCCTCTTGAGGACATTATCAACCTAGTATCTCTAGGACACAGTTTCCTTCTATAATCAACAACACACACTATAAGTGATACCATTTCCCAACTTATCGGGTTTATTGATTCAACGAACTAAATCTCACCCATTGATAAATTAAAGAAATAAATATCAAATATATGTGCTTGTTATTACATTAGGATTAAGAGCACACACTTCCATAATAACTGAGGTCTTTGTTCCTTTATAAAGTCAGTATAAAAGAAACGACCTCTAATGGTCCTACTCAATACACTCTGAGTGTACTAGTGTAATTATATAGTCAAGATAAACTAATACCTAATTACACTACGACCTTCTAATGGTTTGTTCCTTTCCATTTTAGTCGTGAGCTACTGTTTATAATTTATAAGGTACTGATAACATCATCTTCTGTATGTGACACCACATACTATGTTATCCACAATATAAATTAAATGAACAACTACAAACAAATGTAGACAATTAGACCAAATGTGATTCTTTATTCATAATGAATGTTTACAAAGCTTAGGCTTTCAGTATACACTCCAACAGATCCAACATTATCAATTCTAATTGATCCAGGATCGCCTCCGACAATTCTGCACTGACAAGACAACATATTAGTCAAAATAATGCATCAGCTAATTGGTTGTCCTTGCCGTCAATGTGTTCAAAGTGCACTGGTATCCCAACCCCCGTGACATAGTCGGTGAAGGCTATCCATCGAACTCTAGAGGGCTTGTTATTTGAGGATTTGCCAAAGAAACTGATATCGCTTGGCAATCTATTCTAATAATTAAGCTCTCCTTGTCAAGATAATAAATTTTTAGCTCCTCAAGTGAGTTCATTACGACATCTATTTTTGCATCAATTGTCGATTTTGGGAGGCAGAACTTTCCATTGGCGTAGGCATAGATTTTTTCTTGCCCTCAAGGGTCTGTTTTGTCTTTTTTCCATTTGCATATACCTCCCCAACCTTCCATGCAACCATCCACTTCAAGGATGATATAGCAATCTTCTGGGGGTAGTTCAAGGTCTGAGAGTTGCTGAATTAATTCTTTGATTTGTTTGACCAAGACCTAATCCTAATGATTCATCCTTTTGTAATTAAAGACCATACATTCTTTGCCCTTAACCTCCTTTCCCGTCTTCAGATCTATTGTTGCACCTGAGTTGACTATGATGGCGGTTGTCCTATGGTGACTATTGCTTGGCCTGATGACTCCGATTTCTAGCAAGGCTTTGACATGTTTTGTGAAGGCCTCCTTTTGTTGTGGAGTCAGATGCCTTAGCGATCTATCTTCTATTGTAAAATTGGGGTTCTTGATATCCAGCTGGCAGGTGATTTGGTTCTTCACCCAGTGTTTTAAAGGATCTTCACCAATGTATCCCTGATCCTTTAGTTCCTTGAGGAGTTGGCTAAACTGTTCTTTAACCCTTGGATAGGATGGCCCAGTTGAGTAGCTGACCAGCTCCTTTATTTGAATGTATTCCTCCTCTTCTAATTCAAGCTCCTCAATGGTTGCAGCTGATACAAATGATAACATATTAATAGTAGTAAGGTTTTTATAAAATGTTACCGTATCTCCTTCTATTCGAAGACCCCCATGCATAGCTCGAATGAAGTTGCAGCCTATGATCATTTGTATATTGTCACCCAATATCATTGGGAAGCTGTAGGTGTAGGGTATTCTAAACACATTTTTCCCAATAAACATACGACCTTGTTTCATCTTCATGTTGGCGGTCTGTTGTGAGTTGATACCAATGAAATTAACCACGAAAGTATTCTTCTCTAGTGCTTCAGTAGGCACTGATTTTTGGTTTACGTAGCATGTGGTTGCTCCAGTATCTAATATTGCTTTGAGAGGAAACTTTGGTATTCCTAGAATATCTATTTCTATCACCAGGTTGTAGAGCCTCTTCCTTTGCTTCACCGGTCGAGCGTCCGGCCGAACATGAAGCTCGTGCTGTGCTATGCTTGGCGAGACTCCCGGCAACTCGTGAGTCGACCAAGCGAAGACGTCGCAGTTCTATTGGAGGCATTTGACCAGCCTCTCCTTCTGGCTCACCTCCAGGTCGGACACTATGAACTTAGTGGAGTCTGGTCGGGCAGGGTGGATCTGTACCTCTTTTTTTTTTTCATAAACCAAGGAAGGTGGCTTTTCACTTATTGCATTTACCTCGATCCGTTGACCTTTCCGAGCGACCTTTGCCTTGACTCTGACCATTTCCACATAACTTCGCCGGGCTGCCAGCTGGTCTCCTCGGACTTCTCCCACTTGATCTTTAACGGGGAATTTTATCTTTTGACAAAATGTTGAGACGATCGCTCGGAACTCGTTGAGAGCCGACCGTCCCAGGATCACATTGTATGCGAAAGGGGCGTCGACCACGATGAAGTTAGTGGTACGCGTTCTCCTGAGCGACTCTTCTCCCAGCGAGATAGCCAGTCTGGTCTGGCCGATCGGGAGGACCTCATTGCCTGTGAACCCGTATACCGGGGTCGTCATTGGCAATAGCTTGGCTCGGTCAATTTGAACTTGATAGAACGCCTTCTTGAAAATGATGTTGACCGAGCTGCCTGTATCAATAAATATGCGGTGGATATTGTAATTAGCTATTACCGCTCGGATAATGAGGGCATCATCATGGGGGACTTCGATTCCCTCGAGGTCCCGGGGCCCAAAGCTGATCTCGGGCCCGCTCGCCTGCTCCTGGCTGCAGCCGACCACATGGATCTTGAGCTGCCGAGCGTGTGACTTTCTGGCCCGGTTCGAATCTCCTCCTGTGGGGCCACCGACGATGATGTTGATTTCGCCTCGAGCTGCGTTGCTTCTATTCTCTTCCTCCCTAGCAGAAGGTCTTGCTCGCTCTTGCGAAGCTTGGCGATGGACCCTCGGTTGCCGATTCCGCTCGGGTGATTCCCTAGCCCCACGCCGTCCGGTATCCTGGTGTCAGTGTCTCCGATCGGGTGAAGGGGATAGACGACGATAGCTTCGGGGAGTGGGGTGAGTGATCGGCGGAAGGCTTCGACAATCTCGGGTGTTGTGGGTGGCTGACTGATGAAGTGAACAGAACATGGGAGTCCATACCTTTCCCTTCGGTTAAGGCCGCTTGGCTGCTACATGTTGGACCGCATGCGGCCGGGGTTCGTGGTGTGGACTTTCTCCCTCGGCCCGAGGTCCCCTCGGTGGTTGGTGGTTGGCTTGGGGCTTCCGCTCGGCAGTTGCCGGCGGCTCGGACGACACTTCTTTTTTCCTCGCCGCCTGGGCTTCCTCCACGTTGATGTACTCATTGTCCTTATTCAGCATATGGTCGTAGCTGCGGGGTGGCTTTCGGATGAGGGATCGGAAGAAGTCACTGTCCACGAGCCCTTGCATGAACGCGTTCATCATGGTCTCCGAGGTGACCGTCGGGATGTCCATGGCCACCTGATTGAAGCGCTGGATGTAAGTTCGGAGTGACTCCCTCAATCCTTGTTTGATGGCGAACAGCCTAACGCTGGTCTTCTGGTATCGCTTGCTGCTCGCGAAATGATGGAGGAAAGCCATTCGGAACTCCTTAAAACGGGTGATCGACCCATCCGGCAGCCTCCGGAATCACCGTTGCGCCGATCCCGAAAGGGTGGTGAGGAACACTCGGCACTTTACACCATCTGTATATTGATGTAGTGTGGAAGTGTTGTCGAACTTACCCAGATGGTCATCCGGGTCGCTGGTCCCGTTGTACTCTCCGATCGCCAGGGGCGTGTAGTGCCTCGGTAGTGGGTCTCTCAGGATGGCTTCAGAAAATTGACGGTTGATCCGCTCGGGGGATGACTCAGCCCGAGGCGCCTTCCCCTTTATAGCATCCCGTATGGGCGCTTCTTCTGATGACCCTTGATTGGCCTGTGCCAGCTCGGACGGAGTCTGGAACAATGTCCGATGAAACGGAATAGGGGCGGGCAGTGCATTCCCTGGAGTGTCGGTTTGACCTTTATTCTGTGCCCATGTGGAGTATTGCTCCGGTCGGTCCTCCTCCACCGCTCAACTGCCTAATGCCGAAGTTGCATGTTGTGGTAACCGCTCGGCTAGCGCCTTCTGCTGCTGCTGCTCCACGATTTTCGTCGCTCTTGCCTCAATAAGGGCGTCTAGCTCCTCCTGAGAGAGTGTCACGGTGTGTGGTCGTCCAGCTCCTTCCATCTTCTCTGCTCAGATTCAGGTGTCTTCCCACAGACGGTGCCAATTTGATCCTGTCCGAGCTATGAGTTATTGGAAGCTGGGGACGTGGCACTCTCTGCTGACTCCGTGTATACGCAGGGATGATGTGGACCTCCAGCGAACCTGCAACGAAGCCGGTCCGGGAAGGGGTTCCCGGCGACGACCCTCCGACGCTCAAGTCAGGCGAGAAGAAAGATGAGGCGAAATAAGGAGAACTGTAGCTATAGTGTATCTGATTGCATACCTTCGTCGAAGTCTGAGGGTCCTTATATAGGCCCCCGGGGAGGCGTGTGCACGCTCCTCGATGCGTGAGCGCTTCCCCAAACATACTTCAAAATGGATGTGTCGGAAAAGCACGCCTGAAGCCATACCGCAACTGTCCGAGCATATCTCTGACATGACGGTGGAAACTTCCACCGTACGATCTTCTATCTGGTTCAGCCGCCGATCATGCTGTCTGTCGGCGGCACATATCTCGAAAATGATATCTCTAGCCGTCCCCTTTGTACTCTTCTGCACCTTCTGTCTTCTATCGGGCCGAGCGAGAGAGACACTCGACCATACTGGTCGGACCGAGTAAGTGGGCCGCTCAGTCATATGCTCGGCTGAATAGCGCCTATGTTAGCCTACGACCCCGCTGAGCGGCCGCTCGGCCCAGTCAACTGTCGTATGTGAATCCCTGAGCGTCGGAAACTCGAACCTTAGCCTTAGCGGAGTTATCTCCTTGTCGACCTGACCTTCTATCGCGGTCGCCCAGAAAGGTGGCTTCTCGTTCGGCTCACCTTTTACGTCGATCGTCTCGACATTGACCTCCACGTGTCCTTAACCTCTGTCCGTATGGAACCCCTCCTTTGCTACCGGATCAATGGTAATGATAATTTTTTGGGTCTACTTGAAATGATTGCAGATTTTGATCCAATAATGCAAGAATATTTTTGACTCATTCAAGATAAAAAGATTCATTATCATTATCTTAGTTATAAAATTCAAAACGAGTTAATATCTATTCTAGCCTCCAAAGTCAAGAATGCAATAATTAAAAAAGTAAAAGAGACAAAATATTTTTCAGTAATTCTTGATTGTACACTGGATGTAAGTCACAAAGAACAAATAACTCTCATATTAAGATGTATAGATGTTTCAGAGACTCCAATTAAAACAGAAGAGTATTTCTTAAAATTTATAAATGTAAAAGATACAACTGGTTTAGGTCTTTTTAATGAATTGAAATTTGTTTTACAATCTTCAGACCTTGATATTGATAATGTGAGAGGGCAAGGTTATGATAATGGATCTAATATGAAAGGCAAAAAATCAAGGTGTGCAAAGAAGATTGCTTGACATTAATCCTAGAGCATTTTATATGTCATGTGGTTCTCATTCTCTTAACTTAGTTGTTTGTGACATGGCAAATTCTTGTGCTAAAGCAAAATCATTTTTTGGAGCATGTCAATGTATGTACACCGTGTTCTCTAATTCAACAAAAAGATGGAATGTTTTGCTTGAATATATTGATGGTTTAACTTTAAAATCATTGTCAACTACAAGATGGGAAAGTCATATTGAAACAGTCAAAGCAATACTATCTCAAGCTTCCCAAATTAGAGAAGCTTTGTTCAAATTAGCAGAAATAAGTGAAGATAGAAAATTAAGTAGAGATGCTGAAACGTTAGCATCTAGTGAACTTTCAAGTTTTGAATTTATATTAAACCTTGTTATTTGGCATGATATTTTGCATAAAATTAACTTAGTTAGTAAAAAATTACAGTTAGAGGATATGCGTCTTGATGTTGCTGTAAAACAATTGGTTGGTATTGTTTCTTTTTTTGAAAAATATAGAGAAAATGGTTTTGCTTTAGCTATGGTTGATGCAAAAAAAAATAGCATTTGATATGGAAATTGAGTCTGTATTTCCTACAAGACGTAAAATTAGTAGAAAAAGACATTTTGATGAGATTACTAATACTAAAAGGGAAAATCAATCACTGGAAGAGTCTTTTCAAACAGATTATTTTATCTTAGTAGTCGATATTGCTCTTGGGCAATTGAAAAGTAGGTTTGAACAGTTGCAATATTTTGAATCTATATTTGGGTTCTTGTATGATGCAAAATTAGTTTCAATGGATGATGATGAATTGATGAGTTCTTGTGTGAATCTTGAAAATACTTTAAAAAATGGTAACACTTCTGATATTGATGCAAAATATATATTTTCAGAATTACAAGTTTTGCAAGTAATGTTACCAAGTGAATCTTATGAAACAAATAAAAAATGGTCTTCCATTCAAATATTAGAGTTTTTAAAAACAATGGATATATTTCCAAATGTGATGATTGCTTATAGGATATTATTGACAATACCCGTGACAGTGGCATCTGCCGAAAGAAGTTTTTCGAAATTAAAATTAATAAAATCTTATTTACAGACCACAATGACTCAAGATAGGCTAAATGGATTAGCAATTTTATGCATTGAAAAAAATATTTCGAAAAATATTGAATATGATGATATTATTGATGATTTTTCCTTTAAAAGTGCATCACGAAGACACTTTAAATAAGTTGTCTCTGTTTGTCTTACTGATCCTTCTACACTTGCTAGTTTTGTAGCAGTATATACACTTTTTAGACCTACATTTCCTGGAACTTATGACAAAGATTGAGAGATATACACCTTGTTTTACCCCGTATGTCTAATATCCTTAGTTTCATTTTTTATGCTTTTGTTTGAAGTGTTTGTTTACATGAATTGATTTGCTGTTAGGAATTGTCCTTTGCTTTTCCTATCCCTAGCCAATATGCATATTGTTGCCGCTAGAATGCAAAAGATATTAATTGATTAATTATTTTTTTTATATTTGTCAGGTTACTCAAGTCAGTACTTTGTATTGATTCCCTCAGTTCTTTTTTATTGTTTCAGTCTCATCTAAGTTGCCTCTTGAATTTCCTGATGGAACAACTCCAGTAACATGCCATGTTTGCATATATGATGATTCTTCATATAGTGAGGTTGATGTAGGATCTAACATATATGATGATTTTTCAGATAATAAGGTTGACGTAGGATCACTTTTAAACCAAGCTATAGTCCCTCCATTGCCTACTGATAGTCTATACATGGAAGAAGTGCACGCTAAGGTTAGTATGCGGTATTAGTTGGACCCTCTCCTATTTGATATTGCTTCTAAATGATGTTTCCAGAACATCAATAACATGTTATTACTTAAGTTTCTTGTTTTAACTTTATTTGTGTGATTCTAAAACATTCCACCACCACCGGTGGCATTCATTTCTTTGTTGAATATGTTGATTGAAAAGATGTAGAAATTCTAAATATTGGTTCATTTTTGTAAATTTCCTAGAAATGAGCTTTCTTTTTATTCCTTGTCTGTAGCTTGGAAAGGAATTATGGTTCACTGTTGGATGTCAGTATATTCCTTTTGGTGCATCACCACAGGTAAGTTTATTTTTCCTTTCTCTAGTTATGGTATGCTTCCTTAAATTATCTTCCATCATCTCTAGTGGAAATATTGCTGTTATATATTTAGTAGTCACTTCTTTCTGACATGTCCCTACACATCTCTATTTTCCTCAATAAATTGTAAAGTTTTATCACAGTTTCACCTAAATGTGTTTCCACGACTTACAAATTCTTATGTGTTTCCACGACTTACAAATTCTTATGATTTTTGTAGGATATCTGGACTGAACTTGGACCTCCTTGTGGAATCTATCAGAAGCAAATAATTCTACCGTTCAAATGTCTTTTTTTTGTGCTTTACTATTTTGAACTCCTGAGTAATACTTTATATGGACTAGTATTTAAATTTTAATCTTAACCTGAATAAATTGTTTAAGTTTTAATGAAAAGGTAAAATTGGGACATAATTAATAGTTCTGCCCAGAGCCTTTAAACAACCGGCTCTGCATTAGGTGGACACGAGAAGATAAACAAACTTTATCATAAACAACGGCTAGGTTATTAGCTAACTGACTATTGGTAACTTTGGATGTGGAAGCAAGATTAAGGTATTCAAGGCTTGAGGTTCGGAAGTTCTGGAGAACATAAGTTATATGCAATGTCAATAGATCGGTGGTTCTTAAAGTTATACTAGAACTAGCAAATACAACAAACACAGGGCAGTAGAGAACCTCAGTCGCATCTCAACACAAAGCATGCATGCCAGCTTCTACACGAATTGCTTTAAGTTGCGCTCCATTAAAATCATCTGTCGATCTTGCAAGTTCTTCAAAATTCACATCAGAATGCACATTCATTTTCCTTGAATGGATCTAAATTTTGTTAACACGAGATCGTCACAACAGATAATACTGTAGCCTAACCGACATGATCCCCACTAAATCCCTTCATTGGTTAGAGCCTCGAGCATGGTAGCAGCCTTACCATAAGAAAAAAAAAAAAAAAGTATTTGCGCACTAAACATAATTGATGATACCTGCAAAATTCGACCTCTTGCCTCTTCAGATGGATGAGGGAACTCTATCTTGCGATCTAAACGTCCAGAACTCATAAGAGCAGGATCAAGAATGTCAGCACGATTAGTTGCTGCTATGACCTATTAAACAAACAAAAACACAAACACTGAGAGGAAGTAAAATGTGGGAATTTCAATGCTGCTTTGTCCCAGTTATGAGAGCAAAAACACCAAATCATTAGACCATTTCCAAAATCTTCTGTCCAGATGACAGAAAAAATGAAAATAAAATGTAGAGACGGGCAACCAGTGTTTAACCAGGGTTTTGTAAAACCATATGGTTCAATGAGAAATATATATATATATATATATATATATATATATATAGAAACCAGGAAAAAGAACTGCAACAAGTAAAAGTGAAAAAATCCAGGCTTTAATAGTGGTGGTCTCAGGATTGAAGACCTGGCAACTGTAAGTTGTTATTAAGTATTTTATTATTTTAATAGTGGTGGTCTCAGGCTTTAAATGTGGTATTTTGTTTATACTTCCTGAGATATTCCTATCTATAAATTGGAAAAAATAAGGCATAGTTAGAAATCTTAGAACATGAATCAAAGAAACAGAAGTAAGAATGCTGAATCTATGGAAGTTAGAGAGGACTAACTTCAACTTAATATTTATCAGCCTACACAAACTTTAAGTAATTCTGATTCCACCATAACAACCTATTGAAGTCAAGCAATAAGAATGACCTTTATGTGCTCATCACTGCTAAAGCCATCAAGCTGGTTTAGTAATTCCAACATAGTTCGTTGTACTTCTCTGTTTCCATTTTCCTCGCTGCAATGGTGTTGCAAAATGATGATTTTTCAGTCACTTAATTGTAGTACATGGAATGGCATCATATACTGAAAAAAATTTTCTGGTTACGTAAAGCCCCTGTGAAATGTATCCAATTGAGAGTTTGATATGAGCAACTACTTTATAAGCAAGAATGACATTGGATATAATCAAATTTCTCATTCAGAATGTTCGCTTTGACCAGAGCAATTTGATAGTCAAAACTATTTAGCTACCAGTGAAAGAAAAGGCTTGTTCCCACATATTGAAGGAGAAAAAACCCATGTTGCTTGAACTGATTAGCAAAATAATTTGTGTATGAAAGAAAATGTTTCTGCATCTTTATTTAACCAGAACTACATTCACTAAATTCAAAGGATAAAACAAAGCTATAAAGTATGACAATGACAAGGATATTGTATTACAATGCATGAATTTTGATTTTGAGTTGTTTGGTGCCTATTCTAATTTGGTTTATTAATTTTAAATTTGGCAATCAATTAATGGGATAATATATTTTTCTTATTTACCTAGTCTTCATTAGGATTGTATTGTATTTTCTGATTTGCTTAATCTTTATTAGGATTGATTCTAGAAGCAGCGATGTCTTGTGTAATATTCAAATTTCAGTTGCTAAAAATTTTCTATGATTAATCCCTGTAAAAATCTTCTCTTGTGAGATAGTCATCTTTTCTTCTCTTTGATAGGTAAATTTCCTTCTAATGTTCTGTGTGATATGGCGACATGATTTGGTGTTGCCCTAATTGATATTAGATTGAATTCATTTTCCACACCATACTTTATTCTTTCTGTTCAAATGCAATCCATCCATTTGTGTTGCCACCTCCACATCTCTAGCATCAATCCATGTACAACATGTCACGCCCTTAGAATATACTTATCTGTCAAACCAGACGGTACCCCCTAGTGACAATATGAAAAATACGATATCAAACTCAGATTGAGCCAATTAAACATCAATGCAAAATAAAAACATATTAACTTTTTAAATAACAATACGTGTATGTATGCATGTACACATGAACACACTCAAAAATCCAGAATACAAAGAAACTATAACCATAAACAACAGAAACAACAAAATGAAGCAGCTCAACCTAAATTCAACTCGCAAGGGACTGGCAACCAGGACTTCTAAGAGACACACATTCTCTATATGCGAACCTGGAGGATCAAAGAAAAATAATGGGTAGTGAGTATAATACTCAGTGTGTATAAGAAAATAGTGTATGAATAATATACTATCAAGAGATTAAAGAATACAGTCTCAGGTAAAATGCTTACTAACCAACGTAAGTGTCCCAACATAATCACCAACTAACCAAAAGTATAATCAATAATATAACACTTCACTAACCAGCTCAACCAAGTATAACCAACAAATCGGGAGTACTCATAATACATCCAAACCAGCACGAACAAATGCATGACCAATATATAGCAAGCACATAACAAATACTGCAGGACAAACGCACTACTACGAATGATCCTGTGGGCAACAGTCAGGGTAAATAACTAGTAACTCTGCAGGAAAACGCTTTACCATGGATGATCCCGTAGGCAGACAGGATGAGGTAGCTATCTAGCTCCCCTATCACTGACTGCGGGAGAACGCTCTACCACAGATTGCCCCCCATTAGTAGTCAGGGTATGTAACTAGTCACTGTCTATGGGAGAATACTCTACCACGAATGGTCCCGTATAGACAGGATATATATCAATGGTCACTAACGACTCTCTCAACCACGAATAGGAGATAATGATCGTTAGAAAATAACAACGTAAAAATAAGCGGAAAAAGTCTAATCACATCCGATGTAACACATTATAATCATACCCGTGGTCTAACCTCATTAGCGTATAGGCATAGGCCTAAATAACAACAAGGGTCTATAAGGATACTCAATACCCTATACTACGATATGAAATAACAAACTATGGTATGATCGTCCTAACAAAGTACAAACTCAAATCATCTACCAAGGTGTCTAGTAGAATATCCAACGTCCTACACTAGGTATGGTAATATCATGCATACATATAAACACAATCATGAATAACAAACATAATTGCATAGATATCAACAATAAGTCAACATATAAGGACAAACAATAAAGCACCAAACTCATGAGCAATATAGAATATATTTAAAGTAAGCGAGTAACTGCGACCTAACTAAAATATGACAGTAAACCATCATGCACTATAATCAAAGCTCTCAAGAAAATAAGCAGTATCTATCCACCTCGAATACAGATCATATCATAATGGTCTTCAAGTCAAAGGATTTGCCTCAAGCTCAAATCTACAAATATAGGATACAAAGCAAAACTAAGCATTTATAATACGTGTTCACATTAATCTTTTCATCCGTTCAATAATTCCATTGACTACAAATTAATTAAATTAATCTCATAATTAGTTGATCAACCCATTAACAATAATTAATCAAATATTATCTAATTTATCAAAACCAATTATATGGGGTTAACTAAGCACTAATTGTTATTATTGATTAATCTATGCATTAATTTGATTAAGCAATTGATGTGTTACGCTGGTAATTCAATTAATCATTTAATTAACTTATTAATCACAACCAATTACTAAACTAATTACCAATGAAACTCTAATTAAACTTACCTTCAGCTTCTCCTTCTTCGACAGCTTCTTCTCCGACAATGTGACAGCCAATTAGCGATGATCCTGATCTAGTCACGTTGAGAAGACATCGACTGCTGGAGGTGGTACTACGGCGCTGGAGGCGATGCGTGGTGGCTGTGGCAAGACATGGCAGCTGGGAGAGAAGCAACTTTCAAGCAGGCCCGGGGAAACTGTCACCGGGTCTCGCGAGAAGCAAGGGGCGTGATCTAGAGCTAGGAAGTTACAATGGAGGGTTAGTTGGCAGCAACAACAGGGAAGGGAAAGTAGGCGCCTGTTACATCACTGCAAGTGTACGGTTACGTTGTCAGTAATAATAAAAGATATCGTATTCACAGGGACTGTTGATTAAGCACTAGTTAACTTTCCACGACGAATTATCTAGACAAACACAAGATTGAGTAGAAAGAAAGTAAGAGAAAGAAAGAGGAAAGAGAGAGAATAGATCTTGAGAGGGGTTGAGCAAGAGGATGGTGGATGATAGATTCTAGGATTTCGATTTCCTTGTAATGCTAAGTGATGTTACATAGATTGCTTAATTTCTATTCTCTATGTTCATGTTCTTGTAGGAAGTTAGATTCATTACTGATTCTCCCCTACAGTGGATAAGCCGAGATGAATGATCTACTACTCCATGTCCTATGCTACTAAATGGAAGTGATTCCTATGAAGTCCGTTAATGGGGCAACCCTGTCACAACGCCCCTCGATCATACAACATAGAAACACACTAACACACAATAACATAGAAATAGAAATAGAGATTACGCCCAATCCTCTACTTCCTTATGGAGATTTGTTTCTCCTTTCAAGGTGATACCCTAGACGTCCGTTAATGGGGCAGCCTTGTCACGACACCCCTCGGTCATACGATTTAGGGTATTTCCCCTACTGGATTAACAAATCTACACAACCATTTGATAAAACATGCAAAAGATATATATAAGCATTCACACACACATCATCAAACATAAACAAGGCATCAACAAGTCATTGAATAGAATCATGGCAAATCTACATAGTTTTACATCATCCATCACATCACAAATACTCCCTATATCCTAGATCTGGAGATCTACTCCATTGCAAAGGAAGAACAACCCCAAAACCCTAGATGTGAGAAGAAGGGGAAGAAGAGATGCTTGCCAATGATTCCGATGTCTTGGGGATGCCTCCTTGCTCCGGAGATGGATGGATCGATGAGGAATAGAGGTGGATGAAGCTCTAGGGTTTCCCCCTAAGGGGAGAACCCTTCCCCAAGGAGAGGGACGAAGTCCAAAACTCAAGATGATTTGAAAAGGGGAGAAAAACCCCTTTTATAGAGTAGGGTGTTGCCTCCACACGACCCGTGACACGACCGTGTGGCCTTCACATGGCCGTGTGCATCTGTAACGATCCAATTTTCCCTATTTCAAGTTCTAAGAGTCCATAAAAATATTTGGAAATACTTTTAAAATATTCTAGAGATTTTTAGAAATTTTTAGAGTATTTTTACGTAATTTTTGGAGGTCGTTTAGTAGGGTTACAAAAAGAAAGAAGTTTTAAAAAAAAAATGTTGAAGGTGAGATTCGAACCCACGACCTCGGGTCAGACTGACCCAAGCAAAACCTGCCCAACCAGTTGAGCTACGCGGGTTTTGTTAACCAAGTATGGAGAGAAATAGATTTAAGCTATAGTTGGAACGTTTAAAATAAATTGGAATAAAAGTGCACGGCAGAGGAATCGAAGCCCAAACCTTTGATTTGGTTAAAAGGCTAGCTGACCAACCGGGCTGTGCGTGATTTGTTAACCAAATATGTAGCGAGATGTATTTAAGTTATAGTAAAGGGCAGAAATAAAACCTAGGTTATAAAAGGATAAGTTAAGAAGGATTAGGGGATATTTTCTCCCGAAACCCTTTCTTCTCCTCTGCTTCTCGCGTGCGACGGCGCCGTTTCTGCCGAACGAAGAAATACGAAGTCCTAGCTTCATCTCCGGCGACCGATGAAGGTCTTCTTCCTGCGAACCTTGCGGATCCGAGCTCCTCTCGTCGAAGAGAATGCGTGAGCACGAAGGAGAAGCCGAAGTCCTCATCTCCGTGAAGCCCTAGCTGCCTCCTTCCGGTTGTAAGTCCTAAAAGCAAAGGTGAGTTGCTTCTCACCTGCAGTAGGAGTTGCTCCGAGCTTCGATTTGTTTTCCTTGCTTTCGAATTTTACTGTGCCGAATAAGAGTTTATGCTGGAGCCTTTCTTTCTTGCTTTCTCTGCTTTCGGGTCATTGTGTGCAGCCGGTTGGTTGTGCTTGCTGCCGTGAATCAAAGAAGGAAGAGGGGGGTTTTGATCGGATAGGGTTTCATTGGGTTTGGCAAATAGTTAGGTTTCAATTCGGCAAGCTTGGATTACTAGGTTTCAACTCAGCAGCTTAGTTTATTATGCTTCAGTTTAGCAAACTTGATTTCTTATGATTTCTCCTTGCTAATTACCATACATGAACATCCCCTTATTCTGAATAGATAGTTTAAGAAGTTTGCTAGTTTAACAAGCGTGAATATATTCTTATTATGTTAGTATGATTAGCATTGTAGTTAGATGTTCCTTCGCAATTAACTAGCAGTAACAACCCTCTAATTCAGGTATGCAGTGTTAGTTTCCTTGCCATTCAATTAGCATGAGTAGCTATGTATTTAACATTGCTGCTCAATTCCTCTCTTTACTGTTCAATTAGCATGAATAGCTTTTCAGATTGGACAGGTTTATTTCTTCGGACAGGAATAACCTATATAAGTAGAAGAAGTATGGCAGGTTTAGTTTAGCTTATGTGGCTTGCATTAGCTAGGATTAATGTAGCTGGAAGTTGCATTTTTTTCCCCCTATTTTACAGCATGTATAGGAAACTCAAAGTTAGCTTTCTTTTGCTCTATTTTATAGCATGTTTAGAAAGTCCAAGTTAGCTTTCTTTTGCTCTATTTTACAGCATGTTTAGAAAGTCCAAGTTGCTTTCTTTTGCTCTATTTTATAGCATGATTAGTAAGCTCAAAGTTGTTTTCATTTGCTATTTTAATAAGCATGAATAGCCATGTATTCTAGTGGAAAAATAAGAATCCTAGTAAATACTTTTAGAAGTATTAACAAGTAAAAGAAAGGAAAAGAAAAGGAAAGAGAAAGGCCAAGGCCTTAAGTAAATTCCAAAGTCAAGACTTTAGGGATTTTGGCACACAAGGTGTCTATTAAAATGCCAAGGCATTTAAAGAAGAAGTAATTAAGATTATAAGTATTTTACTTTTAAAGGGCATGTACCGGACATAAGGTCCAAAGGGATGGGCTCCAAGTTGCCCCTAGGCACAAGGCCTAGAAGTATCTTAGTAGTTTCGGGATTAGCTACCTCGATTCTTATTAAGAATGCGCGCTAAGTGGTACAATGCCGGGCCCAAAAGAAGTTTATTATTATTTTGAAGTATTAAAGTATAAGTTTTGAAACAAATGAAACAAGCTTCAAATATGTTTAGAATTAGAAAGTTTAGTTTCTTGTTATTTGAAGCATGCAGTAGTAGTTTTATTTGTTTCTTGCTACTAGATTATTCAGCATGTTTAGTTTTACATGTTTAGTAGCTTTACATGTTTAGTATGCTTCTTTCATTGGATTATGAGCATGATTAGCTATACATGTTTAGTATTTCAGTTAGTATGATTCCTTTATTGGATTTTGAGCATGATTAGCTATACATGTTTAGTATTTCAGTTAGTATGATTCCTTTATTGGATTTTGAGCATGATTAGCTATACATGTTTAGTATTTCAGTTAGTATGATTCCTTCATTGGATTATGAGCATGATTAGCTATACATGTTTAGTATTTCAGATAGTATGATTCCTTTGCTATTTATGAGCATGAGTAGCTTTACATGTTAGCATTCAGTTTTAGCATGTTTTTATTTATATACATGCATATCGAGTTTTTTGTGAGTAGATAGCGCTCACTAAGCTTTATGCTTATAGACTGCACTTCCTCCTACTGCAGATAAAGGAAAGGAAAAGAATTAGCAAGGAAGGCGACAAGGTGGTGGTGATGAAGGTGTGTGATGGCTGGACTATGGGGAGATCAAGAGTTTGCTAAGGAATTGTTAAGACTTTTCTGTTTAGAGTTCTTTGGTTTTCTTTAAATGCTATTATGAGTCAAGATTGTAATTAAGTTTATTCCGCATTTGTAGTTGAGTTCTATTGATGGAGTGATATTGTTGGTTGCTATTATTAGGGTAGTTTCCTTCTTTTATTTGTGATATTATACTGCGTGGTTGTAGAAATATATGTTCCAGCCGCCTGTGGCTGAGTATAGTTTGTTTGTATTGATGATTTAGTCATCGGTACAGGGGGGACTCTGCCAAAATTTTTCGGTAGAGATTCCTCGTGGTTTTTAATTATACCGGTTAAGTAGAGTTAGTAGTTAAGTAACGGTCACTCTTAGAGAGTAGTAGCAGTAGTAAGAAGGGTGGTCGTTACAGCATCTTCCTCTCGGCCAAGGTGACACGGCCGTGTAGATTCACACGGTCGTGTGCTGCTTTAACACTGGATGGCCTACACGGCCGCGTGGCTCACACGACCGTGTGCTTCTTCTGCTCTGTCAAGGTTACACGTTCGTGGCCTTCTTCTCCTCTGCCAAAATCACACGGTCGTGGCCTTCTCACCACTGGAATGTTGGCACGGTCGTTCCATTTAAAACGGTTGTGTGCTGCTTGGCCACTGGGATAATGGCACGGCCATGTGGGGCACACGACCATGGCCTTCTTCGCATCAAGTGCTGGCACGGTCGTGCCATTCGGCACGACCAAGGCATGATAATGGCCACACGGTCATGTGGCATACACGCCCCAAGCTGGATTTCCTCCGGAGTTGCTCTTGTGTGCAAGTTAGCTCCATTTTCACTCCAAATATCGTCCTACCAATCAAAACAAGCAAAGAGCAGATCTCTGAATAGAATATAATAGAAGTATGACATTATAATGAAATAGGGTGCAATAAACATAGATTATACTCATGAAATACAAGTAGATGTACGTCCAAACAAGCATAAAAGTGTATATAATCTACGCACATCACACCCCCAGACTTAAACCTTTGCTTGTCCTCAAGCAAAAACTGCATCTAAACTCAAGTGGTTAAATAACGCGTTATAATCTCTAGCAAGTCAATCTAATTCTATCAAATGATTTCATTGGTGAGCAAGATACAAAAGTAGTTTGAGTATGACCTAAGTAGTAGTCCTCCGTGCTCAGTGCAATAGTGGCCTATGTTTATCAAGTTTCAATCCCTAAGCCTAGTCAAGTCGTCATAGAACCGTATTCCTTATGCTCCCAGCGATCGACACTTACCTGCCACATGCTTGGTTCATCCTATTGGTTACTACTCGGAATACCGTCATAGTTCCCCTGTACAAAAATTTGTACAAGCATAGAACTATCCTAGCTATCCATGTGCTCTACTAAAGTTAAATTTGGATTGCAAATAATGCTTAACATTATTGATCCAAATTTCCCTTTAGAAGTTAAACTTGGATTGGGAACGAAACTTAACATTCTTACTCCAACTTCAACCGATGTGATCTTCCTAAGTTAAACCATATTACAGAAGTTATCAAATATCTATTTCAAAGATCGGCTTCCAGGTTAAACATGGCGAGGTACTAGACCTTCTTGGGTATGGGATCATCCACCACTTCCTAGACAAAGCCTCACAAAGAAATCGGATATTTAACTTCTTACAGTAAACTAGGTTTAACTATAGAGACCTCAATAGAAACACATTATCAAAACATGAAATCGAAAAATAAAATCGATAACAAAAATGATAACTTAAAACTGATAACCTCTTGTGTTTGGTTTTTCAAAATCTATACAAAAGATGAACTAGTTATGATGCGAAAACTAATAACTAGTTATACCTTTTATAGCTTTTAGACCTCTTGATCTTCTATTGTATTCCTCTCCTTCTCTTGAACGTCATGTGGGTGATGATCTTCCAAGATGAAATCCACTCAAGCTTCTTCCAAGGCTTCCAAGATCCGGCCACCAAATAACCTCCAAGGGATGCTAGACAAGAGAGCTTCCTTCTCTTCTTCTTCTCCTTCAAGCAACCGGCCACCAAGAGATCTCCCACAATTAATGTCGTTGACCTCCAAAAGAGAAAACAAAAGGAGAGAAGAGAAAGAACAAGGGATGACCACCAAGGAAGAATAGAGAGGAATAGAAGATGTGTTATGAGGTGAGGCACCCCCTCCTTCTCTTTTATATTCCTTGGTCTTGTCAAAAAAGGAAAGTTTTTTATAACAAAAAAATAAAACTTCCTTTTCTCCCATGACATGGCCGGCCACAAGCTTGTGCTCCAAGCAAGGAAAGAATTTAAACAAAATTAAAATCTCTCTTTTAAAATCCCTTTTGTGATAGTTATAAAAGGAATATTTTATAAATTAAAATCTCTCTCTTTTTTAAATCCTTTTATGGATATCTATAAAAGAAAAGATTTAAAATAAAATATGATTACAAAAAAGAAAGTTTTATAACAAAAATTAAAATCTTTCTTTCACATTATAGATAACTACAAATAAGGAAAGATTTCAAATCTCTCTTTTATTCCTTTGTAGAAAGCTATAAAAGGAAAGATTTTAAAATTTAAAACTCTCTTTTAAAACCATCATAAAAGGAAATTTTTTAACAAAATAAAAACTCCTTTTATTTCCTTTTGTGACCAATCTAAAAAAGGAAAGTTTTATATTAAAATCATCCTTTTAAATCCATTTTATGGATCTCTATAAAAGGAAAGATTTTACAAAAAATAAAACTTCCTTTTCTTCATGTGTGTGGCCGTCCCCTTGCTTGGGCACCAAGCAAGGCTTGGCCGACCCTAGCTTGGGCTCCAAGCTTAGCTTGGCCGACCCCTTGCTTGGTCTCCAAGCAAGGCTTGGCTGGCCTTAGCTTGGGCCTTAAGAAGCTAGGCTTTTGGGTGGATATAAGGCTTTATATAAAATGCTACAATAGGGACCTAGAGGAGGACTTGGCTTTGGTCTCCCGATGAGAGTGAGCTTCCCGTGTTCACCCCGAACACTCAACTCAAGTTCATCAATAATATCTCATTCTACTAAAGAGTTATTATTGCACTACCGCACCAATCCCATATTACAATATGGGCTCCTTCTTATCATGAGTGTGTTAGTCTCCCTGTGTTTAAGATATTGAATGCCCACTAATTAAATGAGTTAATGATAACTCACTTAATTAATATCTAACTCCAAGAGTAGTATCACTAAACCTTATCGTCATGTCGGACTAAATCCATCTGCAGGGTTTACATGACAATCCTTATGAGCTCCTCAAGGGGACATCATCAACCTTGATTACTAGGATTTCATTCTATAATCAACAACACACCATATAAATAATATCATTTCCCAACTTATCGGGCCTATTGATTTAACGAACTAAATCGCACCCTTTGATAAATTAAAGAAATAAATATTAAGTATATGTGCTTGTTATTATATCATGATTAAGAGTATACACTTCCATAATAACAGAGGTTTTGTTCTTTTATGTAGTCAGTATAAAAAGAAACTACCTCAAATGGTTCTGCTAAATACACTCATAGTGTACTAGTGTAATATTATAGTCAAGATAAACTATTACCAAATTATACTACAACCACACCAATGGTTTATCTCATTCCATCTTGGTTGTGAGCTACTATTTATAATTTATAAGGATCTGATAATATGATCTTCTGTGTGTCTCCTCACACCATATTATCTACAATATAAATTAAATGAACAATTACACTTAGCATAAATGTAGACATTTGACCAATGTGATTCTTCTTTCTAAATAAATGTTTACAAAAAGCTAGGTTTTTAGTATACATTCCAACAATCTACCACTTATACTAAAAGACTATGCTGCCATATACCCTGCCATACATCTGATTCCTAACCCCTCAACATGCCCATCAAAAGCTCTTGCCTTAAGGCCCTTAGTGAATGGATCTTCCAGGTTATCATCTGATGTAATTTACGCGACAACAACTTCTCCTCATTTATACGATGTCTCGTATTAGGTGGTACTTGCGCTCAATGTGTTTACTTGCCTTATGGACTCATGGTTCCTTCGATTTTGCTACTGCACCACTTATTATCACAATACACTGTAATAATTTTGGGTAAATCAGGAATCACATCTAAGTCCATCATGAAATTTCTGAGCCATACAGCTTCTATGGCTGCCTCAGAGGCTGCCACATATGCAGCTTCCATGGTGGAGTCTGAAATACATTTCTGCTTATCACTCCTCTATTGTTATGACTCCACTTCCTAAAGTAAACACAAAACCCCGATGTTGACTTATTATTTTCCCTATCTGATTGGAAATCTGAATCCGTTTAACCCACAGAGAGTAAGTTATCTGCTTGATAAACCAGCATATAATCTCTAGTCATTCTCAGGTACTTTAATATATGCTTTATGGCAATCCAATGTCCTTGTCTTGGGTTACTTTGATATCTGCTAACCATGCCCACGGCAAAACAGATATTCGGTCTCGTACATAGCATCGCATACATTAGGCTTCCTACAGCATAAGGAACTACCTTCATTTCCTATATCTCTGTTGATGTCTTAGGAGACATCTCTTTAGATAAGGGTACTCCATGCCTAAAAGGTAGAAAATCTTTCTTGGAGTTTTGCATACTAAAACGAGCTAGGATAATATCGATATATGAAGCTTGGGATAAGCATAATATTCTTTTCTTGCGATCCCTTATTACTTTGATCCCAAGAATATGTCCGTATTCTCCCAAGTCCTTCATATCGAATTGCTTGGACAACCATACCCTTACTTCTGACAACACTTTGATATTGTTGCCAACTAATAAAATGTCATCTACGTATAGTACAAGAAATACCACCACGTTTCCGTCACACTTCTTGTATACACAAGACTCATTCGGACACTGAATAAATCCATAGGACTAGATTACTTTATTAAACTGGATATTCTAAGATCTTGAAGCTTGCTTCAGTTCATAAATAGACCGATTGAGCTTACATACAAGATGCTCTTTGCCTTGTTCAATAAACCCCTCTGGTTGCTTCATATGGATGTTTTCTTCAAGACTTCCATTAAGGAAAGCTGTCTTAACATCTATTTGCCAAACCTCATAATCCATATGAGTAGCAATAGGTAAAAGTATCCGAATAGACTTAAGCATAGCTATCGGCGAAAAGATTTCCTCATAATCGATTCCCTCTTTCTGAGTATATCCTTTTGCAACAAGCCTTGCTTTGAAAGTTTCCACCTTCCCATCTGTTTCTCTTTTTCTTTTGTAGACTTATTTACACCCAATGAATTTTACACCATTTGGTGATTTTACAAGCTCCCAAATCTTATTAAAATACATAGATTCTATTTTAGAGTTCATTGCACTTTGCTAAGATGTTGCATCTTTATCTTGTAGTGTTTCACCATATATGCAGGAATCAGGTTCATGTTCACCAGGAATCAAGTCCAAGACTCTCCCAAAAAACATGAATCTACCAGGTTGTCGAAGAACTCTCCCACTACGACGTGACACTGCTTGTAATTGTGCATCATTTGTGACACATGTTGCAATTTCTTGTGGTATCTTATCTTGTACAGTTGGTACTAGTTTAGACGTGTCTTCTCTAATTTCCTTAAGAACAATTTTACTCATGGGCTTGTGGTTTATTACATAGTCCTCTTCTAAAAATCGGGCATTCATGCTAATAATGACTTTCTGATCTTTAGAACTATAAAACAAACCACCTTTCGTTCCTTTGGGATAACCTATAAATAGGTGAAGTTCTGTACGAGATTCCAACTTATCAGCATCTCCCTTCAGCACATGTGCTGGACTACCCCATATCCGAATATGGCTTAGACTAGGTTTACGCCCATTCCACAATTCTGTGGGAGTAGAGGGTACTGATTTAGAAGGTACCAAGTTCAAAATATATACTACAGTTTCTAAAGCATATCCCCAGAATGAATTTGGTAATTCTGAATAACTCATCATCGATCTAACCATTTCCATAAGAGTCATATTCCTTCGTTCTGTCACACCATTCTGTTGGGGTGTACCAGGTGCAGACAATTGGGATTGAATCCCAACCTCTGATAAGTAACTCCTAAACTCTCCTAAGTGGTACTCGCCACCATGATCAGACCGTAGTGTCTTGATACTTTTACCTTGACATTTCTCCACATTAGCCTTGTACTCTTTGAACTTATCAAAGTACTCAGACTTGCGGCGCATCAAGTAAATGTACCCATATCTCGAATAGTCGTCTATAAAAGAGACAAAATATTCGAAATCACCTCTCACCTGGATAGTTATTGGTCCACACAAATCAGAGTGAACCAATTCCAACACATCTTTGGCTCTATACCCTTTGGCCTTAAAAGGTCTCTTGGTCATTTTTCCTTCCAAGCAAGACTCGCAGGTTGAAAAGTTTTCCACCACCAATGAACCCAAAAGTCCATCGGATATTAACCTTTGAATCCTACTCAAGTTAATATGACCTAGCCTTAGATGCCAAAGATATGTTCGATTCATTTCCGAAGGTTGCTTTCTCTTATTAGAATTAGAAGACGTGTTATTAATTTCCATTTGTTGTATCATGTGAGTTATTGGATTTAGAGTATACAAATTGTCAACTAATGTACCAGAACAGATAACCACTATATTTTTCTTAACAACCAGTTTGTCATCAAAAGAAACAGAATATCCATCCTCAAATAGTTTAGAAACTGAAATCAAATTCTTTCTAAAACTTGGTACATAAAGGCAATTTCTCAAAATCAATATTTTATTCCTATCAAAGGATAAATCAACATCTCCCACTGCAACAGCCACCACTTTCGTAGCATTGCCCATATAAACGGTGATTTCTCCTTCATGTAGTCGTTTGGTTTCCTAGCACCCCTGCAATGAATTGCAGACATGATCAGTGATTCCCGTATCTACACACCAGGTACCGATAGATAACACCACTAAACATGTTTTAACAACTAATGAATAAGATACACCTTTATCGCTCTCATTTATGAGAGGACAGTCCACCTAAGTGTCCAGGTTTTGTTTCCAATAATTATAATTGGGACTAGTAAGTCCATTCTCTAGTATAACTGCTAGGGAATTGAAAACCATTTGAAATCATAAGAATCATAAAATATTTGGTCAAGACCAATACCTCAAACACCGTGAATTTTGTATGCCACGATAGTGTGGACGTATACAAATTCAATCATTAATTTTATTATCTTATCACCCTAACTTTATGACAAATAAAATTAATAGTTGGTCTGTCTTCGATCAAATATTTGGTCAATACCTTAGAATTTAAAATAATATTGATTCCTCAAACAATATCATTTAAATTCACCAACACCTCAAACACCGTGAATTTTGTATGCCACGATAGTGTGGATGTATACAAAACCAAACATTTGTAAGAGGAGGTTTTACCCATTAATTTTATTCTTGTCAACCTAACTTTATGATAAATAAAATTAATAGTTGGTATTCCTTTAGTCACACATATAATAACAGTGATTCTGATGGGGATGATACTATTAAATGTGTCTAAGTGTATACCATTACTTGATACTTAGCCCATTAAATAGGGTTGTGCCCCTTCAGATGGAGAAGATCACACGCTCCTAAATAATTTCCTATAATCATCCTTAGGAATTTGATCTAGTGATCTGCAAACACACTCATCTGATGTGGAGGAAGGCACTCAGAGCCAACGCGCAAGTTTGTTTGCATTACATACAAACCAGTAATGGAGACCGTGGAATTTATTTACTAATCTCTCTCCCACTTAGTTATTTAAGATGAGGATTTTAAATATGAATACACACATCACAGCAAATAAAAGCAATAAATATGGAAAAATATTTTTCCAACTATTATGGCCTCTTCCATGACTGCCCTCAGTGTACTGCCAACCCTAGCTGTTACCATCTTTAGCCACCGCCATTGGGTCTAGTTGTCGCATTCATCCTGCTTCTTTTTCCGCTGCACCTCTGGCCCTTAAATAGTATCACGCCTCGCAAGGATACGATTTGCGACAAAAATAAAATTTTACATATATCAATCCTATATTCCACAAAGGAATGTACATAAAGTCTAGATCGAATAAAATGTAAAATCCTAAAACTAATATAGCTCCTGCTGTATTTAATACATACAATCATGCACACACATAAAATGCCCTCGACATGTCCGAGAGTCCAATCACACATAATTACAATAGGCCATAATAGTTAGAGCCTGCAACCACAGAATTAATCTATTTGCATATCCTACTATTATCCTGCCTAAAATATGCATGACATGTGCATAATTAAACTAAAACCAAACACACAGAGGTTAAAACCTAGCTCTGATACCAATTGTTGGTTGCTACTCGGAATACCATCCTAGTTCCCCTGTATAAAAATTTGTACAAGCATAGAACTATCCTAGCTACCCATGTGTTCTACTAAAGTTAAATTTAGATTACAAACGATGCTTAACATTATTGATCCAAATTCCCCTTTAGAAGTTAAACTTAGATTGGGAACGAAACTTAACATTCTTACTCCAAGTTCAACCAATGTGATCTTCCTAAGTTAAATCATATTACAGAAGTTATCAAATATCTATTTCAAAGATCGGCTTCCATGTTAAACATGGCGAGGCACTAGGCCTTCTTGGGTATGGGATCATTCACCACTTCCTAGACAAAGTCTCACAAAGAAATCGGATATTTAACTTCTTACAGTAAACTAGGTTTAATTATAGAGACCTCAATAGAAACACATTATCGAAACATGAAATCGAAAAATACGATAACTTAAAACCGATAACCTCTTGTGTTTGATTTTTCAAAATTTATACAAAAGATGAACTAGTTATGAACTAGTTATGTGCTCCAAGCAAGGAAAGATTTTAAACAAAATTAAAATCTCTCTTTTAAAAACTCTTTTGTGGATAGTTATAAAAGAAATATTTTATAAATTAAAATCTCTCTCTCTTTTAAATCCTTTTATGGATATCTATAAGAGAAAAGATTTAAAATAAAATATGGTTACAAAAAGGAAAGTTTTATAACAAAAATTAAAATTTTTCTTTCACATTATTTCAAATTATAGATAACTACAAATAAGAAAAGATTTTAAATATCTCTTTTATTCCTTTGTAGAAAGCTATAATAGGAAAGATTTTAAATTTAAAACTCTCTTTTAAAACCATCATAAAAGGAAATTTTTTAACAAAATAAAAACTCTTTTTATTTCCTTTTGTGACCAATCTAAAAAAGAAAAGTTTTATATTAAAATCATCCTTTTAAATCCTTTTTATGGATCTCTATAAAAGGAAAGATTTTACAAAAAATAAAACTAACTTTTCTTCTTATGTGTGGCCGACCCCTTGCTTGGGCACCAAGCAAAGCTTGGCCGACCCTAGCTTGGGCTCCAAGCTTAGCTTGGCCGGCCCCTTGCTTGGTCTCCAAGCAAGGCTTGGCCGGCCCTAGCTTGGGCCTTAAGAAGCTAGAATTTTGGGTGAATATAAAGCTTTATATAAGAGGCTACAATAGGACCTAGAGGAGGAATTGGTTTTGGTGTCTCGATGAGCTTGATCTTCCCATGTTCGCCCTGAACACCCAACTCAAGTTCATCAATAATATCTCATTCCACTAAAGAGTTATTATTCCACTACCGCACTAATCCCATATTACAATATTGGCTCATTCTTATCATGAGTGTGTTAGTCTCCCTGCGTTTAAGATAATGAATGCTCACTAATTAAATGAGTCATTGACAACTCACTTAATTAATATCTAGCTCCAAAAGTAGTACCACTAAACCTTATCGTCATGTCGAACTAAATCCACCTGTAGGGTTTACATGACAATCCTTATGAGCCCTCAAGGGGACATCATCAACCTAGATTACTAGGACACAGTTTCATTCTATAATCAACAGCACACCATATAAATAATATCATTTCCCAACTTATCGGGTCCATTGATTTAACGAACAAAATCACACCCTTTGATAAATTAAAGAAATAAATATTGAGTATATGTGCTTGTTATTATATCATGATTAAGAGTACACACTTCCATAATAACAGAGGTTTTGTTCTTTTATGTAGTCAGTATAAAAAGAAACTACCTCAAATGATTCTGCTCAATACACTCATAGTGTACTAGTGTAATATTATAGTCAAGACTGTTGGTTGCTACTCGGAAAACCTATAGGTTCCACTGTACAAAAATTTTGTACAAAGGTCTGAACCTTTTCCTAGCTACCATGTGTTCTTTTAAATTAAATTTTGGATCTCCTGCGGAACTTAACACGTTTGATCCAAAACTTAATCTATTTGTTCTTTTAGGTTTTGACTTGGATCTCCTGCGGAACTTAACACGTTCGACCCAAGTCTCCTTAAGTTATTAATTCCATTAAATATTAATTTCCATAAAAGGTTCCCAGTACTGACGTGGCGAGGCACATGGCCTTCTTGGATATGGGAGCAACCACCACCGACTAGACAAAACCTTTAATAGAAAGCTAATATTTAATTTCCTAAAATAACTTTAGGTTAACCAAAGAGAACAATCAAATCACAAGGAAAAGAAAGAAACAAAA
Source organism: Zingiber officinale (assembly GCF_018446385.1). NCBI lineage: Eukaryota > Viridiplantae > Streptophyta > Magnoliopsida > Zingiberales > Zingiberaceae > Zingiber > Zingiber officinale. The sequence continues at coordinate 27,488,261 of NC_056007.1, read as the reverse complement.
GAACACAACTTCGAAAAAACATATTCGAAATACTAGAACGTAAGCCTCTTGTATTTGGTATTATTTCCATAAATAACTAGCATGATGCGGAAATAGAAATTACTAGTTATACCTTGTAGAAAAACCTCTTGATCTTCTACCGTATTCCTCTTCTTATCCCGGACGTCGTGTGGGCGACGATCTTCCGAGACGAGAACCACCACGCACCTTCTTCTTCTCCAAGCAAGGTTCGGCCACAAGAAGAACCACCTCCAAGGAAGAAGAACTTGATCACCACCAATGCTCCAAAGGATCTTCAAGATGAGGCTTCCTCCTCTTCTTCTTCTCCTTCCTAGGTCCGGCCACCAACAAGAGCTCCAAGAGATGTATGGTTCGGCCACCAAAAGAGAAGAAAGGAGAAAGGCTAGGGCCGGCCACAAGAAGAAGAAAAGAGGGAGAGAAAAATAAAATATTATCACTCTTCAAGGCACCTTAACCCCCTCTTTTATAATCCTTGGCCTTGACAATTAAGAAAACTTATTAAAAATAATATTAATAGCTTTCCTTAATATGAATTAATGAGGAATTAATAAAATAAAAACTCCCCATTAAATTCATATGGCCGGCCACAATTTAAAGAGAAGAAAAAATTTCCAATCAACAAAAAATTTCCTTTTTTGTTCTTGTAAATTTAATTTCTCTTCAAAATCCCTTCATGGTTGATAAAAAGGAAATTTCTATAATTTTAATTTTATCAACATGTGAATAATTTTAAAGAGAAAATAAAACATCTCTCCAATCTACAAATAAGGAAAGAGATCTAATCTCTTTCTTTAATCTTTTGTAAATCTTTTACAAGAGAGATATTTTAATTTTAATTCTCTTTAAATTAAATCTTCCACATAATAATAAATATTAAAATTAAAATTTCTTTTTAATTAATTATGGCCGGCCCTACTAGCTTGGGTTCAAGCTAGGGCCGGCCACCCAATAATATACCTAGGCCGGCCCTAGCTTGTTCCCAAGCTAGCTTGGCCGACCCCTATTGGGTAGGTTTAGAAGGTGGGTATAGGTGGGTATAGAACTCTATAAATAAGAGGCTACGATAGGGACCGAGAGGAGGAATTGGTTTTGGTCTCCTGATAAAATTAAGCATCCCGTGTTCGCCCCGAACACACAACTTAATTTTATCAATGATAATTCATTCCACTAGAGAACTATCATTGAACTACCGCACCAATCCCAAATTACATTTTTTGGGCTCCTTCTTATTATGAGTGTGTTAGTCTCCCTGTGTTTAAGATATCGAATGTCCACTAATTAAGTGAGTTACTGACAACTCATTTAATTAATATCTAAGTCCAAGAGTAGTACCACTCAACCTTATCGTCATGTCGAGTCCACCTGCAGGGTTTAACATGACAATCCTTATGAGCTCCTCTTGGGGACATTATCAACCTAGTATCTCTAGGACACAGTTTCCTTCTAAAATCAGCAACACACACTATAAGTGATACCATTTCCCAACTTATCGGGTTTATTGATTCATCGAACTAAATCTCACCCATTGATAAATTAAAGAAATAAATATCAAATATATGTGCTTGTTATTATATTAGGATTAAGAGCACACACTTCCATAATAACTGAGGTCTTTGTTTCTTTATAAAGTCAGTATAAAAGAAACGACCTCAAATGGTCCTACTCAATACACTCTAAGTGTACTAGTGTAATTATATAGTTAAGATAAACTAATACATAATTACACTACGACCTTCCAATGGTTTGTTCCTTTCCATTTTAGTCGTGAGCTACTGTTTATAATTTATAAGGAAACTGATAACATGATCTTCTGTGTGTGACACCACACACCATGTTATCTACAATATAAATTAATTGAACAACTACATTTATCATAAATGTAGACATTTGACCAATGTGATTCTTATTTCTAGATAAATGTTTATACCAAAAGCTAGGCTTTTAGTATACACTCTAACAAAGACAAACTATTACCAAATTACACTACAACCACTCCAATAGTTTGCCTCATTCAATCTTGGTTGTGAGCTACTATTTATAATTTATAAGGATCTAATAACATGATCTTCTATGTGTCTTCTCACACCATATTATCTATAATATAAATTAAATTGACAACTATACTTAGCATAAATGTAGACATTTGACCAATGTGATTCTTATTTCTAAATAAATGTTTACAAAAAGCTAGGCTTTTAGTATACATTCCAACACATCCTTCTCAATCTACCCAAGGTCTCAAATGCGTGCTCGATATCAAGAGAATCATAGCAGTTATTTCTCAGTAACCTAACTCGGTCTCAAAGGGGTAACTCACTAGTCTCCACTCACGACAACTATTTTTTATATCCCTTATTCATTTTTTTTACTTTTTCTTTTTACTTTTTTTTTCATTTATTTCTAAGTGATTGTAAGGTGCAACACTTAACACCCATGCATATAAATGCAAATATTGGGATATTTTGATTTTTCCAAATGAGTTTACATGATTCGAGCCTCATCCAGTAACCAAAATGTAGTTTGAGAAATCACCATAGAAACACCAGTACTAATCAAATTCTATGAATCATGACTATTTTCAAAGTTATCAACAATCAAAACTAGACAAAGTGTATAGATGTCCTAAAACAAGGTCAATACTTAAACTCTTACAGTAAAACATTGCTCACTTCATGCTATCATGGATAGAAAAAGATAGATCACTAAACATACTAGCACCATAAGTAACCCATAAACCACATAAAATCTAGAATAAACGTGCTAGTATTTTGCATTAAGGAACAAGCAATCATGATGTGATGAATGATGCAACTAGCAAAAATTTTATTATGCAAAAAGAAATAAGCAAAAACTAAACTAAACCAAATGCATCTAATGCATCCCCAGACTTAAACTTTTCATTGTCCCAATGAAAACTAAAAACAATGTGGAGGAGATAAAAAGTAAGAAAAGTTACCAAATGATGCATGTCAAATGTCATTAACTTCCCCATCATGTAGTTGTATTCCTCCTGATCTTTGAGTCTTATAAAAGAAGATTGACAACAAAAAATTGAGTAGAGGATACATTTTTATTATAAAGAAAGAAATAAAACTAAAAAGGAACTAAAACAAAAATGAAAGCAAGATTGAACTAAAACAGTCGTGTGGATTCACACAGCCGTGGCCTTCTCACCACTGGAATGTTGGCACGACCGTGCCATTTAGCACGACCGTGTGCTGCTTGGCCATGGGGATAATAGCATGGTCATGTGGGGCACACGGTCGTGGCCTTCTTCGCATTGGGTGCTGGCACAGTCGTGCCATTTGACATGGCCAAGGCATGATAATGGCCACACGACCATGTGGCATACACGACCCAAGCTGGATTTCCTCCGGAGTTGCTCTTGTGTGCAAGTTAGCTCCATTTTCTCTCCAAATAGCGTCCTATCAATCAAAACAATCAAAGAGCAGATCTCCAAACAGAATATAATAGAAGTATGACATTATAATGAAATAGAGTGCAATAAACATAGATTATACTCATGAAATACAAGTAGATGTGCGTCCAAATATGCATAAAAGTGTATATAATCTACGTACATCAGCGCCTAGGTCAGAGTCGGGCATCAGTTGCTCGGCGTCGAGTTGGACTAACAACACTACCACTATTTCTGACGCACAACACCGCCGGTATTTTTAAAGGGAAGGTGCATATTACTCGTGAAGGGGAGGGGTGGTGTTTGGTCAGCCGACAATGTTCGTAGCAACGGCCTAGTCCCGCATCGACGACGTCTCGCATGTGGTGGTTGTGCCCAACAGTCGTCAGTGGGTAATTGATGACTTAATCTTGGCAGGGATCTTGGTCGACGGTGTCGACTGTCTCCCTTGTGCTTCGACTATAAGGGAGGCAATTGTGAAGGCTACCGCAGTGGTGCAGCGATGGCGACAAGGGTGCGTGCGTGAACGGGAGAAAAGCGGCAAAGGTAAAACAAAAAGAAACTTAGGTTAATGTTTTCATCAACTCTCAATTTAAATAGGGTAATCCAAACAGACTTTCTATTATCTCATTTATCCCCATAAAACCTAAAATGTTTCATTTAAAATCCCCAAAAAAATTCATAAAATTACAATAAATACTATAAATTTATTTTCTTATTAATTATCTATTTTGTATTATTATTTTCCTAAATAAAATTTAACTATCTCAAAATTTTAACCCTTATATATATTTTTGATGTATTCCACAACGCCTGTCGCAAAATTCCTTCCAACATCACAACCACCTAATTGGAGATCATCCGCTTAACCAAACTCAACCTCAAGGAAGCTCTTCATTTGCAAGCAAAATAAAAAACCCATAACTGCTGCATCTTTGATTCAACTCGCAACAATCAGCATGGCTCATAGGACCCATGAAGGACTAATCTGTCTTGCAACATATCGACATTGGCACTCTATGTAAGGTCCGACTTTAAAAAAAAAACAAAGTAAAATTCAAGGGGAGTATGATAATAGGCTCTTTATTTTACTTAAGGGGGGGCTAAATTGCTAATAACCAACTAATTGACACATGAACTCGGCACAATTGGTAAGGAATGGACCTAACCCTAGGGTTTAGTTCTTATAAGAGGGGTGGTGAAGAGGAAAGAAAAAAAAAGAGAAAGAGAAAGGAGAGGTCTTGGTGGAAGAAAAGAAAGGGGAAACGAGAGCTCTCGACAGAAGAAAAGCAAGGGGGAGGGAGGACTTTTGGCTTCGACCTTGGAAGGAAGAACGAGGCCAAAGGGACACCCCACCGTTGTTCCTTGTCGTCACCTGCGCCAACACCAAGCCTCCGAGCAAGGCACCTCTTAAACCTTTTTCTTTCCACTCCTTTAAGTCTGTTTTCGCAACAGTTTTTCCTAGCTTTTATTTCTCACTACAAAAATATCCAGGATTACCGACGGAAATATCCGTCCGTATTCCATCGTTAAAGGGCCTTACCGACTGATTTTCGACGGAAAGAAATCTGTTGCGAGGATATGCGTCGGAACCTATTTTCCCGATGGAAGGTATATTTCTGTCGGTAACTACCGACGGAATTATATTTCCGTCGGTAAACCCGCGGGGACACGTGGCGCCCAATTTTCTGACGAAAATATAACTTCCGTCGGAGAAGGGGGCTCTGATAAAAAATTCCATATCATAGAATACCAACGAAAATACCATTTCCATCGGCAAATACCGACAAAAATAGTATTTCTGTTGGTATATTACTATATGAAATACCGACGGAATACAGATTTCGTCGGTATTTCGTCAGAAAAATAAAAAAAAACTGCCAAATTCTTTTTGTATTCTCATTCAACCATATATACAAATTATATATCCATATAAACTAACACAATCACAGATACAATCACAAATACAATCACAAATACAATCACAGATGCAATCACAATTTACAAATAAACTAACACAATCATAGATACAATCACAATTTACAAATAAACTAACACAATCACAGTTTACATATTCTAACAAACCATATATAGATACAAACAAACTAACACAATCCATAGATATAGAAACAAATACTCCATACATATAAAAACATATATAAACAACACACTCCATACATATAAAAACATATAGAAACAAACATAATATAAACAAAGTATTTTCGTGCTCAAATATATAAATTCACACCATGATAACAAATACTCCAAAAACAACTAATAGTGTAAAATCCTGCAAAAAGTAAAATACAATAAATTATGATGAGATTGATATCGATCTATAATTCGAAATATTACATAGATGTATAATGAATTTTACATTAAAAAAAATAAATACCTAGATAGAAAGAAAATGATGATGATGATGATGATGATGATCGTGTTGAATATGTACACCCTGACGCCTGAAACATATAATAATATAATATTTAGAAATGAGCAAAGTAGAATAAAACAATCAAATATATTTTTCATGTAACTTGTATGATAAATAAAGATTTAAATAGTAGTTGAACAAACCTCGAAACATGCTAATCACCACGGTCTGATGGGTCTTGAGTCTCCTGCGACTCAAGACCATCTGGCGTCTGGGTGCGAGCGAAATTTGCCACGATCTCTCGCATACTGGCATAGAGAGTATCCTGGTCGGTCCTCCTCTTCTCCTCAGCAGCCCTCCACTAATCCATAGAAGCCATCCTCTCATCCATTGACTTCAGTTGAGTGTGCAATTCTTCATTTTCGCGTCTTAATGGCTGCACCTCACTAGAAGAATAGGAACTAGCACAGCCCCTAGGAGTCCTCAAACGATCAAATGCCACTTTGGTCTGGGAGCCAAGGCCGTAGAGGGTGGAGTTTTTTGTCCTTCCACTGACAACATCATAATATATCTCATTTAGCGCGTCGGTGGATAGAGACTGTGACTCCTCCGCCTCTGATGGTGGCTGAGAGGCCTGAGCCACTCTTTCTGTCATTTGCTCCTGTGTTCAAAATTATAATATTGATCAATATTTAATTTGATAACAATTATTAAAGTTAATCAAAATAGAAATGCATGAACAAATGTAATAAGGTTAATAATCTTACGTGTAGGGCCCGAGATCGAGAATCGACAAATGACCCTCCATGCATGTGGGATGTCGAGCAAGATCATGCTCCTACATACACAAATATTTTGAGACATAATTATACATACTAATGTGATAATAAAATAAAAAATTGTTAGAAATTATAGGTTTAAATTAAATTACCAAATCCATAGCATGCTCAACAATAGATTTCGATCATAACGTATGCCGAGCGATTCCGGTGCTCAGGCCACCTGGCTCTGCATTTCTATTAGATCGAGCATTTTCAGTATTTTCTCGCCATCTTTCTACAGCCCAGGTGGCCGTCCATGCACTCCATGTCATCTCTGAAACATACGCTGGCCTAGTGCCCTTTTTCCTGATATAATACATGAGGTCTCTGTACAGTTTAGCACAATAACTATTCCATGTAGTTTTAAACTGTTCTTCTTGGCCATCTTCCCATGTATACCTTTACTGCAATTATAAGTATAGATTTTAGTATACAAAAGGATAAATATATTATTGAATATCAAATATATTAATTTTACTTACTATGAATTCATTGTAATAAAATGTCTTCATCTCTTGGTCTACATGCCTCCATGTGGTACCAGAAGCACATACTCGCTCTTTAAACTTACTAGTGATATAAGAGGCTACCCGGTGGCCATTAGGAACAAATCTACAAGGAAAAAAATAGATATGAAAAGTATTGAAGAAACCAATGAACTTGTATTAATAATAACAAAGATACATACGTATCTCCGACAACTCTAATAACCTTGTAGCCACGGGGTGCTACTGTCTGCTGCTCAGCCATAATAATATATATGCACAATAACATAGCATGCATGTACTAGTAATAACATTAACATTAACATCACAATACAAAAATATATCTACAAACATGCATAACATTAACATTAACATCACAATACAAAAATATATATACACACATGCATAACATTAACATTAGCAATACAATACAAAATTATATAGAAAATAATAGTTCAGACATTACATTAGCAACTATTTAATCAACATTAATAGTTTCCAAGTCTTCATCGCTAGACTATGTTAGTACAAATTCATCTTCACTGTTGGACATCTCCCCATCATCTAGCTCCTCATAAGTGACATTAACATCAACAAGTAATTGAGATGTTGATTCAAGTTGTGTATCAATTGAATATCTCTCCACTTCATCAATCTGAAATGCATCAGTAGCCTGAGTGGTATTCGACATTTCTATAATCGAGCGAGGCTTCATTCGACAAACAGACAACCATTCACTGGGTCTTCTTCTCTTTGTAGGGTATTTAAGATAGAAAACCTGTGCTGCTTGTACCTTGAAAATAAAAGGTTCAAACTTGTTGAACCTTTTGTTTGCATTAACCTCAACTAAATTATACTTTGGATGTATTCTGGTACCTATTCTTGGGGTAGGATCATACCATGAACATTTAAATAGCACACACCTCTTAATAGGTAATGCAGGATATTCAACTTCTATGATTTCCTCAAGTCTACCATAGTAATCATACTGAGTGTTATTGTTGTTCATAGATCCTTTGACACAAACACCAGAATTATAGGTTAATCTCCGTGAATCTCGTAGTGCCACGTGGAATTTGAGGCCATTAACATAGAAACTAGAGTAGACCTTTATTTTACGAAGGGTCCTGATGCAAGATTCATGATCCTATCATTTGCCACATTTGATATTCTACGATCTTTAACCTACATAATTAGTAGACATTAGAACACTACTTAACACACATGAACTTAAATACTTAATAAAATCTCCAACTTACATATATTTCAAACCATAATGCAAATTCAACCTCTAACTTTTCAGCTACGCCATCTGCATCCATTGATGGATTTTGTAGATATAGTTGTTGTTCATATAAGCTAGAAAAGAAGGTAATTTTAAGGTAAATGAGATATCAAGCAACAAATTGAACGGGGGATAATTTTTTAATTAGAGAAGTCAACTTACTTTATGTATGGTTTGACCTCTTCACAATTTAAGAATATGCATGCTCCTGTAGCATGGTATTCTTCTAGAGTTAAGAATCTAGAAATAGATGCACCCATTGGTTTGCCAGGAAACTTAAAAATAGAAAGCATCGAATGGTCTATTTCTTGAGCATCATCATAATTTCTAGGAACCTTGTGATGTCTGGTTTTGACATTATCAGCAAAATAATAGGAGCAGAAAGAAGATGCTTCTTCAACCAGATAAGCATTACATATTGAGCCCTTAACTCTTGCTTTGTTATGAACATTATTATTTAATTTTGTCAAAAATCATTTGAATGGATACATCCATCTATATTGCACAGGACCAGCTATTTGTGCCTCATATGGCAAATGTACCGACAGATGTTCCATTGAATCAAAAAAACTGGGTGGAAATATGCGCTCTAACTTATATAATATGAGAGGAATGTCTATATCTAGCCGAAGCATATCATCCATCGTAATACACCTCGCTGTCAAATCTCTAAAAAATAGACTTAATTCTGTGAGAGCTTGCCAAACATTATACGGAAGTAAATTATGGAAAGCTACTGGAATAAGTCTTTGTATGAATATATGATAGTCATGATTCTTCATCCCAAACATCTTTAACCTATTTATATCCACACAATGAGCCATATTTGAGGCATACCCATTTGGGAATTTTGCTTCCTTCAACCAACTACATAAAGCCTGCTTCCCGTCTTTGTCTAATGTATAACAAGCCTTTGGAAATCTATTAGTTGTTTCATTTTGATGCAACTCTGGTTTGTTTACTAATTGTTTTAATTCTTCACAAGATTTTGCAGTGTCCTTAGTTTTTCCAGGCACATTCATCACAGTGTTAAAAATATTATCGAAGAAATTTTTCTCAACATGCATGACATCTAAATTATGTCGAATGAGTAGATACTTCCAATAGGGGAGCTCCCAAAAAATACTCCTTTTTTTCCAACTAAATTGGCACATCCTAACAATGTATCTATTTATCTCATCAGAACCAGATTGAGATACTGGTAGAAATCCATAACTGTCTATTTGTTCAATGATTTCTTCACCTGATGTATGGAATGCTGGAGGAGGTTTTCTGACTATAACATTTTTTAGGAAATTTTTCTTATTCTGCCTGAAAGGGTGATCAATAGGTAAAAACTTTCGGTGATTATCAAACCAGGATACTTTCCGACTACAAGGTAATGAAAAGGCATCAGAATCTGTTATGCAGTGTAGACAAGCTAATTTACCTGCCGTGCTCTATCCTGATAACATTGAATATGCTGAAAAATCACTGATCATCCATAATAATGCAGCATGCAATCTAAAATTACTTTTACTTGCAACATCATAACTCACTGGCCCTACATTCCATAAATCATTTAATTCTACAATTAAAAGTTGCAAGAAAATATCTATCTTCTCTTTGAGATTGGTTGGACCAGGAATAAGCACAGTAAGAAACATAAATTCATCTTTCATGCACATCTAGGGTGGTAAATTGTATGGTGTTAATATAACTGGCCAGGATGAATATTGCTATCCTGATTGACCAAATGGTTGAAATCCATCAGCGGAAAGTCTCAATCTCACATTACGTGGTTCCATTGCAAACGAGGGAAATACAGTATCAAGATGTTTCCATGCAGAAGAATCACAAGGATGACACATAATACCTCCTTCATGCTCATATTCATGATGCCACGTCATGTGACAAGCTGTAGTGACAGATGCATACAGACGTTGTAATCTAGCAGTTAAAGGAAAATAATACATCACTTTCCAAGCAATATTTTTCTTCTTCTTCCCTGGTATGCGGGTAACATTCTTATAACGAGGGTGAGTACAGATTTTGCATTCACTCAGTTCGCTATCTTCATGCCAAAATATCATGCAGTTGTTTACACAACAATCAATCTTCTCTACAAGCAAACCTAAACCTCTAACCAATTTCTTGGTACTGTAAAAACTATCTGTCATGATGTTGTCAGCAGGAAATAACTCTGACATCAATTGACATATATCATCATAACATCTTTCAGAAAAATGATGTTCTGCTTTCATATTCAACAACCTTGTAGTAGATGATAATTGCGAGTGACCTGAGGGAATGCCTTCCCACACTTCTCTTTCACTAGCCTTTAACATTTCATATAGGTGCTGATATTCAGGTGCAAGTGTTTCGTTTATAATGGAATAACCAATTGCGGCATTCATTGCATCGTGAACCATTGATTGCATTCCAATATCACAAGTTGATGAGTCATATGCAGTAAAAGTTGTGCCAGATGATGAATCACCGGAAGGCCCAATTGGTTCATACAAATAAGGTTCTCTGTGATAGTACCAATTGTAGTAATTTGACACTAAATCATTCCTACATATGCATTTTTACAGTATCTTCATCACGAAAAGCTCTATTTTGACATTTTTTATGATTGCACGGACACTTTAATTCTGCACTATTCATACATTCTGGATGACTTTTAGCAAAGTTGACAAATTCTTCAACTTCACCAATAAAATCATCTCTAATAATTCCATTTTCTAATCGATTGTACATCCAAGCTTTGTTCATAGACATTTTCACCTAAAACTAATAATATTATGTTATAGATAAATATACGAACATAACATATATCTAAATTAAACAATGTTAAATAATATAAAATACAATAAACTAAATTATACCTGAAGATGTGAAGGTCTACCGGAGAAGAGCAGCAAATACTATTTGTTTACAAAATAAAAATAATTTACCACAAAATTTATCAAAGAATTAACAAGTAGAAACACGACCGGCACAGGCCAGCACAACAACATCCGACACACCCATCAGCAAGCTGCTGACGACATTCGGCACAGCTAGGGCTAGTGTTCGGCATAGCAGTGTCCGACATATCAGCGTCCGGCACAGCGGCCAGGAGACCGCTGGTGTCCGGTACAGTGGCCAGGAGGCCGCCGGTGTCCGGCACAGCAGCCAGGAGGTCGCTGCTAGTCGGCACAGCAGCCAGGAGGCCGCTGGCGGCCGGCACAGCGACCACCAGGCCGCTGGCGGCCGGCACAGCGGCCATCAGGCCGCTGGCAGCCGGTACAACGGCCAGGAGGCCGCTGGCGACAGGCAACGGCCAGCGCCGGCCGACACAAAGGCCAGCAGGGCACTGGCGGCCACAAAGAGAGGAAGAGAAAAACGAGGGGAGCTTACCGGTAAGATCGGGGAGGAGGAAGGAGCTAGGTGTTGCGCGCGCGTTGTAAAATACCGAAAATAGGCGAATATTAATAAGGAAATTTTCCAGAATTTTTGGAAAATTTTCGGGAATTTTTCGAAGCTCGTACGGACGAGTTAACGGGGATAAAAACGAGGTCGGGAAAAAGCCTGTTTAGGTTACCCATTTTAACGAAGAAAGTTTTATTTTCTTTTTACTTTTCCTTTCTGTTTTTTTTCTTTCTATTATTCTTTTTCTCCGCTGTTTCTCTCCCCCGCGTGCCCTAACCTCCCTCCTCGCGCCGAGCCGCCGAATCCTTTCCAAAATCGCGCACGGGCGGTTTCTTCTTCCATTTTTTCTTCTTCCCTATTGCGTCGCTTCTCCTCTTCTTCGAGCGCCGGCCACCAGGTTCACCGAGCCACCATCAGCCAAGTTTTTCTTCCGACCGATTCACCTCCGTCGGTCACCAGGTCCGATTTAGCACCGCTGGGTGCCGCCTCTCCGCCGAGCCATCTCCGGCCTATGCCACAGCCCGAGCAGCACCGCGGGCACCGCCGCCGACCCATCTCCTCACCTCTTACCGCCGGCCACAGCCTGAGCAGTGTCGATTAGGTCGACAACTCCTCTGTCGGGTGCTGCCGACTCCCTGTTCTTGCATTGTGCCCTAAATCCGAGTAGATAAGGTGAGTTGGGTTGTTGTATGATCTGTGATCTCCATTGCTTAATCTTTTTCTTGATCAGTTTGGTTCCAGCAGTGATCCTAGCCGTGAGGTGAAGTTTTATGCTGTGGATTAACAATCAAGGTTGTAATTTTGATCGAAAGGTGAAGTGAGACTTGTTGTGGGGTTGTTCTGGTTCTGACAGCCACTCCTTTCAGTATCTACTGGCTTCTACAACGGGTGTCAACCTAGGTAAGATGTAGGAAAATGGATCCTTGTTATAGATTAAGTTGGTTTAAAATTAATCTAATGGAACGATTAGGGTTAAGATCATTAACCTTAATCAATGGTTAGATTTAATTTTTGGTAGGCAATTGGTTATGTTAATTAGGGTTTTCCCTAATTTAGTTTCGTGGATTTTATTAAGCTATTTAAATTCATATGACTTTTAGCTAAATAAAATATTTATATATTGGTGACACAGGATTTTGACGCGAGACGAGTATCTCGACTACTGATTTGGACTTTTCTATTTGGAGACGGGTATTTTTGACTTTATGTCGTTTGATATACATAGTAGTGAATTTAACAAATATTAATTATGTTCCTCATTCGGTTTCGGTTAATCACTACCCAAAACTTGTTACATGCTTGATTGATTGCTTGGTTTGCATCTCATGTATACTTTACCTGTTTATACATGCTTGTAGGGGTAGTGGTATACCATGTTTCACCATGTTCAGGACCTAGATTATATACCTTATCTGATCTGTGTACCGTTGTTTTGATTCATTGACTTATGGTGCACTTTCTATATATATACATGGTTTAGCTCAGGATATTTTGTGGTTAGTGTCATACACCATTTGCATAATTACATGCTGTGCGATAGTCCGCTCCATTATTGTTGAGCACATCGCCAGTTACATGGATCTGCACACACCACCACTCATTGGTTAGTGGTGTTAGGATGTATACTAAAAGCCTAGATTTTGGTATAAACATTTATCTAGAAATAAGAATCACATTGGTCAAATGTCTACATTTATGATAAATATAGTTGTTAAATTAATTTATGTTGTAGATAACATGGTGTGTGGTGTCACACACAGAGGATCATGTTATCAGTACCTTATAAATTATAAACAGTAGCTCACGACCATGATGGAAAGGAACAAACCATTGGAAGGTCGTAGTGTAATTAGGTATTAGCTTATCTTAACTATATAATTACACTAATACACTTAGAGTGTATTGAGTAGGACCATTAGAGGTCATTTCTTTTAATACTGACTTTATAAATGTACAAAGACCTCAGTTATTATGGAAGTGTGTGCTCTTAATCCTAATATAATAACAAGCACATATATTTGATATTTATTTCTTTAATTTATCAATGGGTGAGATTTAGTTCGATAAATCAATAAGCCCGATAAGTTGGGAAATGTTATCACTTATAGTGTGTGTTGTTAATTATAGAAAAAAACTGTGTCCTAGTGATCTAGGTTGAAAATGTCCCCAAGAGGAGCTCATAAGGATTGTCATGTTAAACCCTGCAGGTGGACTTAGTCCGACATGACGATGAAGTTGAGTGGTACTACTCCTGGAGCTATATATTAATTAAGTGAGTTGTCAGTAACTTACTTAATTAGTGGACATTTGTTATCTTAAACACAGGAAGACTAATACACTCATAATAAGAAGGAGCCCAAAAATGTAATTTGGGATTGGTGCGGTAGTTCAATAATAATTCTTTAGTGGAATGAATTATTATTGATGAAATTAAGTTGTGTGTTCGGGGCGAACACGGGATGCTTAATTTCATCGGGAGACCAAAATCAATTCCTCCTCTCAGTCCCTATCGTAGCCTCTTAATTATAGAGTACTATACCCACCTATACCCACCTTCTTACCCATCCTATAGGGGCCGGCCAAGCTAGCTTGGAGACCAAGCTAGGGCCGACCATGGTTTGGTTCATGGGTGAATTTATGTGGTTGGCCCTAGCTTGAACTCAAGCTTAGGTGGCCGGCCCTATTAATATAAAAAGGAATTTTAATTTTTAAAATTTTTCTTATGTGGATAATATGATTTAAAAGAGAGTTTAAAACTCAAGCTTGAAGGAAGGAAGAAGAATGTGCCATGGTGGTTCTCATCTCGGAAGATCATTGCCCACACAATGTCCGAGGTTAGAAGAGAAATACGGTAGAAGACCTAGAGGTTTTTGTTTGCAAAAGAAAAGGTATACTAGTATTTAATTTCCGCATCATACTAGTTTTATTTCTTTGTAAAAATACCAAATACAAGAGGCATGCAATTCTAGTATTTCGAATTAGTTTTCGATATTGTGTTCTTTTATTTTTCTTTTACTTGTGCTTCAATTGTTCTTTTTGGTTGACCTAAAGTTATTTAAGGAAATTAAATATTAGCTTTCCTTAAAAGGCTTTGTCTAGGCGGTGGTGGTTGTTCCCATATCCAAGAAGGCCCTGTGCCTCGCCATGCAGTCCTGGAAGCCAATTTTGAAAATTAGTATTTAATGGAATTAATAACCTGGGTGATTTGGATCGAACGTGTTAAGTTCCGCAGGAGATCCAAGTCTAAACCTAAAAGAACAAATAAATTAAACTTTGGATCAAACGTGTTAAGTTCCGCAGGCGATCCAAGTTTAATTTAAAAGAACACATGGTAGCTAGGAAAAGGTTCAGACCTTTGTACAAAATTTTTGTACAGTGGAACCATTAGGTTTTTCCGAGTATCAACCAACAAGTGGTCGATTCAGGCAGTGTGTGTTGCAGCAGGGACTTTGTTTGGCTCCGTTGGTCCGCTCATGGGTAGCGTGATGCAATGTGTAAGCCGGCAGGGATTCCTCCCTGTCATCGTGTACCGAGAGTTGAGAGCATTGCGCTCCCCCATTTATGATTTGGGGTAGGAGGATAGGTGTACTCCGACAGCATCCCGTCCACTCGGTCACTCATCAGGAGTAGTGACAACAGAGTGCACGGTTGTCACAGCCCTACCCACTCGGTCTCACTATTGTATGTGACATGATCGATTGGCGTCAGGGGTGACCAGGACACATCATTAGCATCATATGCATGATGCATTTATTGCTTGTGT
The DNA here is from genome assembly GCF_018446385.1 of Zingiber officinale. Lineage (NCBI taxonomy): Eukaryota > Viridiplantae > Streptophyta > Magnoliopsida > Zingiberales > Zingiberaceae > Zingiber > Zingiber officinale. Next base: position 27,472,698 of record NC_056007.1, on the reverse strand, counting down.
TTGTGTTTGCTGCATTTATATGCTGCATATTGTTTGGATACCTATGTTTGACATGCATACAGGATTTCCATATCACTCGGACTGTTTGTCCTTATACCCAGGTCCTGGTTAGTACAGTTTCTCTCCTGTTTACTTCAGATGCTATTTTATCTTTTTTATATCAGGAGACTGTACGCATGATTAGTGCTAGAGGTTATTTCCCTACTTTGTATATCAGTTGTACCTGCTGAGTGTTGGACTCACCCCGCCTTCATTGTTGATATTTTCAGGTTGATGCTGTCAGGAGAGAGTTCCAGTTGCTGGTCCCCTGCAGACCACGAGGATTTATTGACCTTTTAGTTTTTCTTCTTATTTGACTATGTTTAGACTTGATTTGTTTGATACTTGGATATTGTATGGATTCTTATGATTGATGAATTTTCGTATGCTTTGGATTTGTTCTACTATATGCCTGCCTGGACGGCAGAAGAGGTGAGTTTGTCGGATTTGAGCTTTATGGGTGTAGTGGAGTAGGGTTGTTTTCGAGTCATGGTATTACTGTTTTATTTATTGCTTATTAAACTGCGTGGAATGTCTGTGTGTTGTATTTATTTATTTTTATTATTCCAGCCGCATGTAGCTAAGGTATATAGATATATAGAAAGTTTCAGATTGTCCGCCGTACAGGGGAGATGCTGCCGAAATTTCTTCGGACAGGGACTCCTCCGGGGCGTGACAATTTAGTGGTATCAGAGCTTAAGTTTTACGATCTTTGTTTTCATATTTTGACTATTTGGAATAACCTGATACCAATTTATTGGTATCAGAGCGCCAAGTTTGGCGATACTTGTTGTTTTTTGTGTTACGGATTTTTGAGATTTAACTGATACCAATTTATTGGTATCAGAGCGGGTTATGTTACCTGCTTTTGGTGTTCTGGATATTTGGGTTGGCCAAGTTTGTGAGTCAAACTGGGCATTTTCGGATTTTCGTTATGGTTATGTTTCGGACTTCCGTTTCGGATTTATATGGATTTCCGACGATTTTCTCGTTCAGAATTTTGAGGTCAAATTGGGGACTGGCCAGCGACGGAACATCTCCAGACAGCAAATAGGTATGATGTTTATTTTATGATTGTTATATTGGTAGTAATATCTGTAATATAACTTAACAGATATGAGGAGATCTACGCGTATTGCGGCGAGACGTGGTGCTGGACGACCACGTACGAGGACCATGGGATCTCTGGATATTCCAGAGATGCTTACTGTTGATGAGCCTGTCAGTCAGGGACAGACTCAGCATATTACGGGCGCGTCGGGATCTCAGACCCCGATGGCTCCTATAGAGGTACCTATCTCGACTGTGCCGAGTGTACCTATCCCTACGGTATTTCCGGTACCACCAGGGGTACTACCGGCATACCCCACACCTGCTCCAGCCCAGCCTATAGTGTACCCGACACTAGTGGTATCTGTGCTCACAGTGCCTACAGTAGCAGTAGTTGCTCCACATCCGGTACCATTACCTACTGTACCTCCAGCTGCGACCACTTTTGTTCACCCGGCAGTACCACCGACGACATATGCTCCAGTTTATTCAGCAGCACTGGGAGTACCTCCTCTGGTTTATTCCACGGTACCACTTGTAGCACCAGTTCCAGTGGTTCCGCCAGTTCCTGCAGCCGTCCCGACACAGCTCACTGACATTATCGCAGTACGAGCTAGGATTCCAGTATTAGCAGAGTCGATGAAGACTCGATTCACACTCTTCCGAGGATACCTTGATCCGAGTATGGCCCTGTCATGGATAGAGACTATGGAGCATACCTTCTTCTATATGGCTTGCTCCGAGTGGGAGAAAGCAGAGCTGGCTGCTTTCCATTTATGGGATGAGGCTAACGCCTAGTGGATTACTCAGCGTTCCATCATCGGCGAGCGGAACGTTACTTGGGCCAGGTTCAGAGAGACTTTTGAAAGCTATTTTTTTCCACTATCATATCAGATGGCTCGCCGGCAGGATTTCATGAGTCTGCGTCAGAATAATCGTACGGTGACAGAGTATAATACCGATTTCAACCGGTTGGTTAAGTTTTGTCCAGAGTTAGTTGCGGAGGACAGATCTCGCATGATGCAGTTTATACAGGGACTAGATGGTTATCTGCAAGTAAGGCTTGCCGGTTTAGGGATCGTATCTTACTCAGATACGCTGGATCGAGCTTTGATGATAGAGTTAGCTCAGCAGAGAGCATTTCTGGACAGGAAGAGGAAGCATACGGGTTAGGCATCAGGGCAGATCCAGCAGGCACAGACGACCGGACAACAGCAGAGTAGTCGCGGTCGGTCAGGTCAGGGTACTTCTGGGGTATCTCGTAGGTCTCAGAAGTCAGGGTGATCTTCTTCTGGACGTTCCCGGTTTTCTCAGCAGAACCGGCAACCACCTTCCAGTGATACTCACTGTTTTTGATGTGGGTCCAGAGATCACCTTGCCCCAGCTTGCTCTCTGGGACAGCCAGTTTGCTTTTATTGCAAACTGCCTGGGCACCAGAGCCGAGATTGTCAGCTGAAGGCTCAGCACACGGCTTCCAGAGGGTCAGGTCAGAGGGGACAGTCTAGTCAGACGGGGGCATATCGAGGAGGGCAGAAAGCCCAATTTTCACATCGTCAGCAGGGGATAGCTTCACCTGCGGCAGCGGCATTTGGCATGCTTGGACAGGAGTACTCCAGTGCTTCCATAGCACCCCCAGAGTTCTGTTCCAGGACCTTATTATCCGACACAAGGGCAGTATCAGATGCAGCCTCAGCCTCTAGGCCAGTACCAGACTCAGTCCCAGTCATCGGCACAGTATCAGTCACCGTCCTCTCAGTCTTCTTTGGCATATTATCCAGCACCGCCTCAGTGGCAGGCTTCTGCCCAGCCCAGCAGCCACTGGCAGCGTTACCACCTCCTCTTCCGCCTGAGACTGGATGTAATGCCTGAAAATTCTCAAATTAACTTTAGAAATATTCTATGATTTTTCTGGAATTTTAGGATATTTTTATGGAATTTTTAGAGTAGCGGAAGTAGCAAAAACAAATAGAAACGTAAAACGGTCTAGGTGAGAATTGAACCCGAGACCTATGGGCCCTATGTCTTATAGAGGACTCTAGTAACCAAGTGAACCCAGTAGGGCCGTGCTAAAAGGAAAGGGGAACAATTATATTTATATTTGAGTTGGGCCGAATTAACCACTTAGTATAAATAGGAAACTATTAAGTGGGGAATTGTTTTTAACGCAACTCTCCTCTTCCTAAAACCCTCACACGCAGCCCCTCTTCCTCTCCACCCTCTCGGCGCCCAAGACCTAGGGACTTAGGGTTCCGTTTCAAGGGTCATAGGAGTACCTTCTGGCGATGACTTCAGCACGAGAACGTTCCCCTCCGCGAGAAGGGCACATAGACGCGAGGAGATCAACGAAGGGATCTTCTCCACCAGAAACCTAGCGTTTAGATTTGTAAGAAACTTCGAGCAGGAGGTAAGAAACCCCTCACCTGCAGTATAAGTAGCTCTTTTCGAGGTTTTACGCATTAGTTTAGTTGTATGCAGAATTTTAGCATGTAGGGTGTGAACTAGTGCACACCATATGTTTGATAAAATGTGTAGCTCAGTTAAATGCCACCATAGGCATTATAATAGCTCAGTAAATGCAATAGAAGCATTTTTACAACATGTTCAGTTTTATTACAACTTATATGGGACTACGGTCCAATGGGTGGGCTCCCATAGTCGCCTCTAGGTTCAGACAACCTAGCTCTAGGTTCAAATAACCTAGAAATAGCAAGATAAGAAAAATTCAGCTATAACCAGTATTTTATTTTCAGCAGTGGCACTGTACTGGACTAGATGTCCATTGGGTTGGGCTCCCATAGTCGTCCCTAGGTTTCGATAACCTAGTAAACCCTACTAGATTAGGAATTTGCAACCCCGGGTTTAGTTAGGGATGCGCGCACAGCAAGTACAGTTGTCGGGCCCATCAGCAGCATGATTATGTATTTTCATCTATTTATGATAAATAGTTTTAAAACTTCACAAACAGCTATGTGAATTCAAAACAGCTTTAGCATTAGTTTAGTATTAGCTTAGCTCAGTTTTTGTATCAGTTTAGTTTCTTGTTGATACAATACAATAGTTATGATTAGCACTTGTTGTCTTGCCTAGTTTAATGTTATGCCATGTTTAGTGTTTCCATCATAATCTTCAGCTTGGATTTCGATTGACAACATATATAGGTTCAGTGGCATGTTTTAAAATCATAAAATGCATCGTTTGCATGTTTTGTGAGGTAGATGGTTTCTTACTAAGCGTAAGCTTACAGATACTTCTTTTCCTTATATTGCAGACAAAGGTAAAGGAAAGATGGACTAGCGGAGGCTGGAGGACAATGCTACAAAGATGTGTGTGGGCAGGAACTTGGAATAAAGATGCTTGGGAACTAGAAAACCTGAACTTAGAAATTCTGATTTTAATTGCTTTCCTACATTTTAGAATGTTTGAGTAGCACGAATTGTGTAGTATGCATTAAATTTGATATTAGATAGCACCCTATGAGTAATGTTATGACTAGAAGTTTTGTTTTATGCTTCTAGAGTTGATACATGTGATTTGGGCACCAAACAGTGTTGAAATCAGACTCTTGGTACGAAATCAGAAACCCCAATCGATCAGCCGATCGATTGGAGGTTCCTCAATCGATCAGCGGATCGATTGGGCAACTTGTTCTGCGAACACTAAGGCCTTGGATCGATCAGCCGATCGATCCGGATGCATTCTGTCGAGAACAGAGAGCTCTGGGATCGATCACTAGATCGATCGGCCAGACTGGATCAATCAATCGATCGATCAAAACGGGACCTCCGTGCACAGTAGCACGCTGAATCGATCCAGGGATCGATCAGGCCACTCCAATCGATCCACCAATCGATTGGGAGGCCTGATAACAGCTGAAAACCCCTTATTTCAGTCCTGGTTCATATGTGAAGTCTAGATTACTTCCTTTAGCATAAGAACAGCATTCAAGATATAGTTAAACACGAATTTCAGATCTAATAGCAATTAGCAGACGAAATAGTAGTAGTTAGCAAAATTTTGAATCAGATCAGTTTTCCACACCTTAAAAATAGTTTAGCACAGCATAATGTGACGGTCCGGCCTTACAGCTTAGTATCAGTAGGAGGTGGGTCGTTATAGAGTGGTATCAGAGCAAGTTTCATACTTCCTACACACACATCAGCATTGAACCTGCAGTTTCCAAGTAAGAACATCTCTCACTTCAGTTATGTTTTGCTTTCATGTTTATAGATAATTAAAGCATGCTTATGTATGATAGCCTCTAGTGTGATTATGGTAGCTAATTAAACATGATAACAATAGTTATGCAATATGATTCTGTTAGTTATGTATGTCCTCTATTCTTTAGAAAATGGCACGAGGACGCCCAGCTAGAAGGACACCAGCTACTGAGTCCCAGCATGAGGCAGACAGTTCAGTGCCTCCTCCAGACCTTACAGCAGTAGTGGGTCAGTTACAGAAGCAACTAGCTGAACAGCAACAGGAGATAGCGACCCTCAAGGCTAACCAGCAGAACACTCCCATTGTCACCCCAGAACCCAATTTAGCGACCCCAGTGGTGATAGAGGTTCCACCAGTCCAACCTACAGCACCCGTAGCCCCAGCAGTAGGGGCAAGGGGAGAAGCCTATCTGATCCAGTGGCAGAGAGTTAAGCCAAAGAACTTCTCAGACACCAGTGAACCATGGGATGCTCAGGCTTGGTTCAAAACACTGGAGAGTACGATGGAGCTTCTGGACTGGCTAGAACATGAGAAGGTGAAGTGTGCCTCCTTCTGCTTGACAGGGGATGCACGTATGTGGTGGGAGAGAATTAAAGCGAAGCGCCTAGTGAACCAGATGACATGGGCTGACTTCGAGAAGGAATTCTTCGAGGAGTTCTTTCACATGCGGGTCACAAACCGCCACTACGACGAGTTCACTGAATTTCGTCAGGGCAACCTTTCAGTGGAGGAAGCCGTGAAGAAATTCAACAGATTGACCCGTCTATGCCCTGAATTTGTCAGCACTGAAAAAGAACGAGTCCGGTTGATGCTCAAGATGCTAAAGCCGGAAATAACAATGAACGTGACCAGCGGCGTCCATAGGCCGCAAACCACTGAAGAACTAGTAAGCAGTGCTTTGACCACCGAGCACTACCAGAACAATATCAGACAGCATAAGCAAGTCCTCTCAGAGTCCAAATGTCAGGGAGGCTCAGGTACTCAGAAACACCAGGGCCACAGCTCCCACGGCTCAAATCGGAAAGGGAACTCCAGCAACAAACGCAAACCAGGGAGTTACCCAAAGGGAGTACCAGCCAACAAACAGCCTAGTTATCCCAAGTGTTCTACTTGTGGGAGATTCCACCCAGGAGTTTGTCGCAAGGGCACACGGGGATGCTTCGAATGTGGACAAGAGGGGCATATGGCTAAGCAGTGCCCGAACAAGACCGGTTTTCCTCAACCACAGCTGATTCAGCATGGAGGCCAGCCAGCCCAGTTACACCAGATGCAGGCTGTTTTAGACGGTCCATTCATCAGCCAGGGCAGACTAGAAGCCCCCTCAGCCACGACGAACGCAAGGATCTATTCACTCACCAGAGAGGATGTAGCGAATGCCTCGACAGTTGTTATAGGTCAGATTAGTATTTTACAGCAAAGTGCAACTGTCTTATTCGATACAGGGGCAACCCATTCTTATATATCCAGGGCATTCGCCGAAAAGTTAGCAGTACCCCCAGAGGTATTCAGTGGTCAGTTTCTGACGACACTACCTTCGGGAGAAATTATGGCATCCAAGAACTGGCTTAGAGCAGTGCCAGTCATTATAGCAGACAGAGAACTCTTTTGTGATCTGATAGTGCTAGATATGACTGATTACGATGTCATTTTTGGAATGGACTTTCTGATGAAGTACGGCGCCTCTATAGAGTGCCGTAGACATGAAATTGTATTCCAACCCGAAGCAGGAGTGCAGTTTGGGTTCGTCGGAGAACCAAAGAGAAAGGCCAAGAAGTTTCTCTCAACTCTGAAGGCACAGAAACTACTAGATTCAGGATGTACAGGATTTTTAGCGCATGTAGTCAATACCAGTCAGGACAAGGACCAAAAGCTAGAAGAGGTCTGAGTTGTATGTGACTACCCAGCAGTCTTCCCTGAAGAGTTACCAGGCCTAGCACCAGACAGGGACATTGAATTTGAAATAGAACTTATTCCCGGTACAAATCTCATCTCCAAAGCACCCTACCGCATGGCTCCAGTAGAACTGAAGGAACTTTAGGAGCAACTACAGGAGCTGCTTGACAAGGGCTTCATACGTCCTAGTCACTCACCATGGGGAGTGCCTGTATTGTTCGTGAAGAAGAATGACGGGAGCATGCGCCTGTGCATAGATTACAGGGCACTAAACTAAATCACGATCAAGAACAGGTATCCTCTTCCCAAAATAGATGACCTGTTCGATCAGCTAAAGGGAGCAGCAGTGTTCTCTAAAATAGATCTCAGATCAGGATATCACCAGGTTAGAGTTAAAGAAGGTGATATACCTAAGACTGCCTTCAGGACCAGATACGGACACTATGAGTTCGTAGTCATGCCCTTCGGCGTGACAAATGCTCCAGCTACTTTCATGGACCTCATGAACAGAGTATTCAGACAATACCTAGATAAGTTTGTTATTGTCTTCATCGATGACATCCTTATCTACTCAGGAACTCAGGAGGAACATGCAGAGCACCTGAAAACAGTATTGTAGACTCTTCAGCAAAACCAGCTATACGCCAAGTTCACGAAATGTGAATTCTGGCTAGATCAGGTGTCTTTCTTAGGTCACATTATCTCCAAGGATGGTATTATGGTAGACCCCAGTAAAATAGAAGCTGTGAGTAACTGGAAAAGACCTAAGAATGCCAGTGAAATCAGAAGTTTTTTGGGACTAGCAAGTTATTACAGAAAGTTCGTAGAGGACTTCTCCAGGATAGCCTCCCCACTGACAGCTCTTACCAGAAAGAACAGAAAATTTCAGTGGACAGAGGACTGTGAGAACAGCTTCAGCGAGTTAAAAAGGAGATTGACCAGTGCACCTATTCTGACTCTACCAGAAAATACAGACAGTTTTGACATTTATAGTGATGCCTCTAAATTGGGACTAGGAGCAGTACTGATGCAAGAAGGTAAGGTGATCGCCTATGCCTCCAGACAACTCAAGGATTATGAGAGGAACTACCCTACTCATGACCTCGAACTTGCAGCAGTTGTGTTCGCTCTCAAAATTTGGAGACATTACCAGTATGGAGCTCAGTGTAGAGTGTATACAGATCATCAGAGTCTGAAGTACTTCTTTACTCAGAAGGATCTGAATATGCGACAGCGTAGATGGCTCGAACTGGTCAAAGATTATGATGTAGACATCCTTTACCATCCAGGAAAAGCCAATAAGGTGGCAGACGCGCTTAGCAGGAAGTCCAGCGCCACCTTACTATCATTAGCAACCATGTCACCGCCCCTACAGAAGGAGATCACATATTTCAGCCTCGAACTTATAGTGGGACAGCTCTCTACTTTGACATTAGAATCCACCTTGCTCGGTGATATCCAGACAGCTCAGGGACAGGATCCTGAAATTCAGAAAATCAAGCAAGGACTATCAGGATCAGAAAGTGAAGAGTTCAGAGTATCAAATAGTGGGGCATTATATTTTGGTGATAGACTTTGTGTTCCAGATCAGGAGGAACTAAAGAGAAAGATTTTAGATGAGGCTCACAGGACTCCCTATATGATGCATCCGGGTTCCACCAAGATGTACCAGGACCTAAAGAAGCATTTTTGGTGGCCTGGGATGTAAAGAGACATCGCTAGATATGTTAGCACCTGTCTGACTTGTCAGAGAGTCAAGCCAGAACACCAGAGACCAGGAGGAGTTCTGCAGCCTGTCCAGATCCCAGAATGGAAGTGGGAAGACATTTCTATGGATTTCATAGTGGGACTACCCAGAACCATGAATGGTTTTGATACCATCTGGGTAATAGTTGACAGGTTAACTAAATCAGCCCACTTCTTAGCTATCAGGATATCCTACTCCATGGAACAGCTAGCTCAGTTGTATCTCAAGGAGATCGTTAGACTACATGGAGCCCCACGAACCATTATTTCATACAGAGACAGTAGATTCACATCACACTTTTGGGAGTGTGTACAGTCAGCATAGGGCACCAAGTTAAAATTTAGTACAACTTTCCATCCTCAGACAGATGGTGAGACGGAGCGAGTAAATCAGGTACTCGAAGATATGCTCCGAGCATGTGCCCTAGACTTCAAGGGAAGTTGGTGCAAATATCTGAGTTTAGCAGAATTTGCATACAACAACAGCTATCAGGCCACTATCGGTATGACACCTTATGAGGCTCTCTACGAGCGGAGGTGTAGATCTCCAATTTGCTGGTATGAAAGTGGTGAACAGAAGGAACTAGAACTTCAGACAGATCTAGTAGCAGATACCACAGCAGCTATACAGCAGATTCGCCAGAGGATAGAGACAGCTCAGAGCTGCCAGAAAAGCTATGCTGATACACGGCGCAGACCCTTAGAATTTTCAGTTGGGGATATAGTATTCCTCATAGTAGCTCCCATGAAGGGAGTAATGCGTTTTGGGAAGAAGGGCAAACTAAGTCCCAGATATGTGAGACCATACCTTATCACTAGAAGAGTGGGTAAGGTAGCATATGAGCTAGAGCTACCTCAGGAGATGTCAGCTATCCACAATGTATTTCATGTCTCTATGCTGAAGAAGCATATCCCAGATGCCACCCAGGTGATTGAGCCCCAGTCGGTACAAGTCCGCGAGGACCTCAACTATGACAATCGGCCTATTCAGATAATAGACCGAGCAGTTAAGAAATTACGGAACAAGGAAGTACCCTTAGTAAAAGTTATTTGGCAAAGTCACACAGCAGAAGAGGTAACTTGGGAGACAGAAGCCAGTATGAGACAGAAGTACCCAAAGTTATTCTAAGTTCGAGGATGAACTTTTTATAAGGTATGGGGGATTGTAATGTCCGAAAATTATCAAATTAATTTTAAAAATATTCTATGATTTTTCTGGAATTTTAGGATATTTTTATGGAATTTTTAGAATAGCGGAAGTAGCAAAAACAAATAGAAACGTAAAACGGTCTAGGCGGGAATTGAACCCAAGACCTATGGGCCCTATGCCTTATAAAGGACTCTAGTAACCAAGTGAACCCAGCAGGGCCGTGCTGAAAGGAAAGGGGAACAATTATATTTATATTTGAGTTGGGCCGAATTAACCACTTAATATAAATAGGATACTATTAAGTGGGGAATTGTTTTTAACGCAACTCTCCTCTTCCTAAAACCCTCACACGCCGCCCCTCTTCCTCTCCACCCTCTCGGCGCCCAAGACCTTGGGACTTAGGGTTCTGTTTCAAGGGCCATAGGAGTACCTTCCGGCAACGACTTCAGCACGAGAACGTTCCCCTCCGCGAGAAGGGCACATAGACGCGAGGAGATCAACGAAGGGATCTTCTCCACCGGAAACCTAGCGTTTAGATTTGTAAGAAACTTCGAGCAGGAGGTAAGAAACCCCTCACCTGCAGTATATGTAGCTCTTTTCGAGGTTTTACGCATTACTTTAGTTGAATGCAGAATTTTAGCATGTAGGGTGTGAACTAGTGCACACCATATGTTTGATAAAATGTGTAGCTCAGTTAAATGCCACCATAAGCATTATAATAGCTCAGTAAATGCAATAGAAGCATTTTTACAGCATGTTCAGTTTTATTATAGCTTATATGGGACTACGGTCCAATGGGTGGGCTCCCACAGTAGCCTCTAGGTTCAGACAACCTAGCTCTAGGTTCAGATAACCTAGAAATAGCAAGATAAGAAAAATTCAGCTATAACCAATATTTTATTTTCAACAGTGGCACTGTATTGGACTAGATGTTCATTGGGTTAGGCTCCCATAGTCGTCCCTAGGTTTAGATAACCTAGTAAACCCTATTAGATTCAGAATTTACAACCCCGGGTTTAGTTAGGGATGCGCGCACAGCAAGTACAGTTGCCGGGCCCATCAGCAGCATGATTATGTATTTTCATCTATTTATGATAAATAGTTTTAAAACTTCACAAACAGCTATGTGAATTCAAAACAGCTTTAGCATTAGTTTAGTATTAGCTTAGCTCAGCTTTTGTATCAGTTTAGTTTCTTGTTGATACAATACAATAGTTATGATTAGCACTTGTTGTCATGCCTAGTTTAATGTTATGCCATGTTTAGTGTTTCCATCATGATCTTCAGCTTGGATTTCGATTGACAGCATATATAGGTTCAGTGGCATGTTTTAAAATCATAAAATGCATCGTTTGCTTGTTTTGCGAGGTAGATGGTTTCTTACTAAGCGTAAGCTTACAGATACTTCTTTTCCTTATACTGCAGATAAAGGTAAAGGAAAGATGGACTAGCGGAGGCTGGAGGACAATGCTACAAAGATGTGTGTGGGCAGGAACTTGGAATAAAGATGCTTGGGAACTAGCAAACCTGAACTTAGAAATTCTGATTTTAGTTGCTTTCCTACATTTTAGAATGTTTGAGTAGCACGAATTGTGTAGTATGCATTAAATTTGATATTAGATAGCACCCTATGAGTAATGTTATGACTAGTAGTTTTGTTTTATGCTTCTAGAGTTGATACATGTGATTTAGGCACCAAACAGTGCTGAAATCAGACTCTTGGTACGAAATCAGAAACCCCAATCGATCAGCCGATCGATTGGAGGTTCCTCAATCGATCAGCGGATCGATTGGACAACTTGTTCTGCGAACACTAAGGCCCTGGATCGATCAGCCGATCGATCTGGACGCATTCTGTCGAGAACAGAGAGCTCTGGGATCGATCACTAGATCGATCGGCCAGACCGGATCGATCAGTCGATCGATCAAAACGGGACCTCCGTGCACAGTAGCATGCTGAATCGATCCAGGGATCGATCAGGCCACTCCAATCGATCCACCGATCGATTGGGAGGCCTGATAACAGCTGGAAACCCCTTATTTCAGTCCTGGTTCATATGTGAAGTCTAGATTACTTCCTTTTGTTAGTTAAAGCCCTAGAGCCAATCATTTGATGATTGTATGGACTCATGTATATCATATTCATGTATATATATTAAGGCATTTGGTTTTTGGTTATTATGCTTATTTGTATTAGTGCCAGATAAAATAAGTATAGTAACGTCCTAGAGTAGAAATGTTTTACCTATATCAATCGATTGGTTGAATCGATAGTGAGATGATATAGGGAACGCTACTCTAAATCATTCCTAGTTGAGTATTAACATTCAAGGACAATGTTAATACAATAAGACTAGCATGTAGGTCAGCTCGATGACTTGATCTCACAAGTCATGGATATAGAGATATCAAGCTGACACATGGGTGCATTAGAGAATGTATACTGAATGACCCGCCATGAGAAAGTATCATGGATCGTTATATGAGTGTCATATACTTTCTCATGTGGCTATTAGTATGACTATTAGTCCTTTGACCTGAAGTCACCATGGATCCCTACATAAGGAGTTATGTACTTTGGTTTCGTCAAACGTCACCCGTAACAGGGTGGATTATAAAGGCGATTACTGGGTATGTAATAAATTATGCAGAGGGATGTGAGTGATGTAGATAGGATCTATCCCTCCCATATGACGGGAGCGACATCAATATTCTTGATAGAGTTAGACCACGAAGTGCATGGCCATGCCCAAATGAGTCAACATGAGATGTTGAGCTCATTTGATCGAGTGAGTCTACTTGGAGTTCAAGATTTAGATTGATTAGAGGATGACACGGTCTATGCCTCACATTGATCAATCTAGATGTCAAGGATAGAAGGACATTTGACATATTTTGTGAGGAGTCACAATTGGTAGTCACAAGGTGATGTCAGATCTCGACATTCTTGTAACTTGGGTAGTAATGATGTGTTGCTAGATACCGCTCATTACTTATGCTCCTAAATGGGTTTAGGGCATTGCCAACGTTACAAGAACCTATAGGGTCACACACTAAGGACAATTAGATGGAGATTTGGTTCATATGATGAACCAAGAGGATTAGATTCATTTGATGAATCATATTGGATTAAGAGTAATCCAAATTGGGCTAATTGAGTTGGACTCAAGTTGATTCATGTATTCAATGAGTCTAATTTAGATTATGACTCATTAAATCAACTTAATTTAATGAATTAGATTCGTTATATTAAGTTGGCTTGAATCATATAGTTGGATTAGATCAACCATGAGAGAGATTTGATCAATTTTGACTTGATTTGAGAGGAAGAGAAAAAGTCATGTTTGACTTGACTTTTTGCCACATCACTAGTGAGTTGGCAAGATGTGGACCAATAGGATTGCTCCACATCATCAATGTGTGCCACCTCATGGAGGTTACAAGCCTCCATAGCATTTAATGTGGCCGGCCCACATTAAATGAGGAGGTTACACTTGTTGCCATGTCATTTAGTGAGGTGGCAAGATGTGGACCAATAGTGTTGATCCACATCATCCTAGAGTGCCACCTCATGGGAGTTACAACTCTTAATGGTCTCCACATTAATTGGAATTAATGTGAGGGTTACACCTCCTAGAGTGGCCGGCCACTTGATGGCTAAGGGGTTTTTTGAATTTCCTCTCATTGATTCATTCACTCTTCTTCTCCCTTGGGTGCTCTCTCTTCTCCTTCTCCCATTCCTTGGCCGAACACTCCAATGGTGCTAGCACACCTTGTGTTTTGGTCATCTCCTTCTACTTGTGTCCGTGTGGATACATATAGAGGTTGTCTACTTTGACAACTAGAGATCCGGCGACATCTTAGACAAGCGGGAACGCGAAGGGCTTCGCTACAAGGGTAATGATCTTAACTTTAGTGTAGATCTAAAGTTTTTACAAACTCGTACAAGAAAAGGTTTTTCGATAATTTTGTTTACGAATCTTTGCACGAGATCCATGGCTTTGGGTGACTCGGGGTTTCCGCGACGCGAAAAAGCGGTTTTCGCGGCCCGAAGAACCCAACACCTTTAGCATGAGAACAACATTCAAGATATAGTTAAACACGAATTTCAGATCTAATAGCAATTAGCATAAGAAATAGTAGTAGTTAGCAAAATTTTGAATCAGATCAGTTTTTCGCACCTTAAAAATAGTTTAGCACAGCATAATGTGACGGTCCGGCCTTACAGCTTAGTATTAGTAGGAGGTGGGTCGTTACACTGGACGTATTCATGCGATTACCAGAGAGGATGCACAGCGAGCCGACGGATCCGTTTTCCGCGGTATGATTTCCATTTATGCATTTTCCGCTGATATATTGATTGATACTGGTAGCTCGCACTCTTTTATATCCCGTACCTTTATGCGGGAGATTGGTAGATTACTTACTTTTAGACTGTAGCGATTGACCGTCTCCCTACCGTCCGGTGATACTTTAGACGTCACCCATGAGGTCAGAGGTTGCCCGTTAGACTTTGGCAACATGATACTTACGGTAGATCTTCTAGTATTGGAGATGGTCGAGTTTGATATCATTCTTGGCATGGATTGGCTGTCAGTATATCATGCTACCGTTGATTGCCAGACAAGGGTGGTCACCTTCCGGCCTCCAAACCAACCCTCGTGGAGTTTCACTGGCATCAGAGACGACGACATCTCGATTATTTCGACGATTCAGGCGCAGAAGCTGCTGTCTCACGGCTGTCACGATTTCCTATTATCTCTGATTAGTACTGAAGACAGCAGTAGTTCGCAGCTCTCCAACGTTCCTGTGGTCCGTGAGTACCCGGATGTGTTTCCAGAGGAGCTACCTGGTTTGCCTCCCAGAAGGCCAGTGGAGTTCGCTATTGAGCTGATTCCGGGAACCGCACCGACATCGAAAGCTCCGTATCGTATGACACCAAAAGAATTGAACGAGCTGAAGGTTCAACTCCAGGAGCTTTTAGACAGGGGATTCATTCGCCCTAGTTTTTCCCCATGGGGTTCTCCGGTATTATTTGTCAATAAAAAGGACGGCACTATAAGGTTATGTATTGACTATAGATAGCTGAATGCAGTTACCGTCAGAAATAAATATCCTTTACCACGGATCGAGGATTTGTTTGATCAGTTTAGAGGTACATCAGTGTATTCTAAGATTGATCTGCGATCCGGATATCATCAGTTGAGGGTCAGAGACTCAGATATCCAGAAGACAGCTTTCCGTATGAGATACGGTCATTATGAGTTTTTGGTAATGCCATTTGGGCTTACCAATGCTCCAGCGGTGTTTATGGACTTGATGAACCGCATTTTTCTAGAGTATCTGGATCAGTTTGTTATCGTTTTCATTGATAACATATTGGTCTACTCGCATTCCGAGGAGGAGCATGCACAACATCTTCGTATAGTCTTGGAGACTCTTAGACAGCATCAGCTGTACGCGAAGTTCAGCAAGTGTGCATTCTGGTTATCCTCAGTCGGTTTTCTGGGACACGTGATTTCTAGCAGAGGTATTTCAGTTGATCCTCAGAAGATCGAGGCTGTCACCGGTTGGGAGCAGCCGAAGTCAGTTCAGGAGATCCGTAGTTTTCTGGGATTGGCCGGTTATTATCGACGTTTTGTCGAGGGTTTCTCGTGCATTGCTTTGCCATTGACATGCCTTACCAGGAAAGGCGTGAAGTTCATGTGGTCCGAGGATTGCGAGACCAGCTTTCAGGAGCTGAAGCGGAGATTAGTGTCGGCTCCAGTTTTGGTTTTACCTTCTGGAGAGGACGGATTTGTACTTTACACCGACGCGTCTCTTCAGGGTTTGGGCGCTGTTCTGATGCAGCACGGCAGAGTAGTCTCTTATGCTTCTCGACAGTTGAAGAAGCATGAGAAGAACTACCCAGTTCATGGCTCGGAGTTAGCTGCCATCATCTTTGCTCTGAAGCTTTTGCGGCATCATTTATATGGTATTACATTTGAGATTTTCACTGATCATAAGAGTCTCAAATATATTTTCACTCAGAAGGAGCTTAATCTCCGACAGAGGAGATGGATGGAGTTCTTGAAGGACTACGATTGTACCATTAGCTACCATCCTGGAAAAGCTAATGTGGTTGCAGATGCACTCAGCAGGAAGTCCAGAGGGACTTTGGCTTGCCACCGAGTTTCAGTTACAGACTTGGTTCAGGGGTTTCTCCGAGTTAGACCTTGAGGAGCATGGACCTACAGAGCAGGGTATTCTGGTTACCATGGTTGCTCAGTCGTCGATCAGGACGAGGAGCCGAGAGGCCCAGGCTGGTGATCAGCATTTGTAGTTCATTAGCAGTCAGATAGCTTCCGGGCAGTAGACCGAGTTTACACGCGACGAGGAGGGTATTATATACATCCGAGGCAGGTTATGCGTACCTTAGTCTCATCCGGTCTTACAGGAGCTACTCCAGGAGGCACACCGCTCTCGATTTACGATCCATCCAGGCGGGACCCGTATGTATCGAGACTTGAGGCGTTCCTATTGGTGGAACGGCATAAAGAAAGACATCGCGGATTTCGTAGCTAGATGTCTTGTTTGTCAGCAGGGAAGGCTGAGTACCAGAGACCTCCAGGATTACTTCAGCGGCTTCCTATTCCCGAGTGGAAGTGGGATCACATTACCATGGACTTTGTGGTAAGGTTGCCGAGGACACGACGAGGTCATGACGCGATTTGGGTAATCGTTGATCAATTAACCAAATCCGCGCACTTCTTAGCGATCCGGATGACTGATTACCTAGATCGATTGGCAGATCTGTATTGCCGAGAGATCATCAGACTACATGGCGTTCCGTTGAGTATCATTTCGGATAGAGATCCACGGTTTACGTCTCGTTTCTGGTAGAGTCTGCAGCAGGCCTTGGGCACACAGCTCCGATTTAGTACAGCTTTCCATCCGCAGACAGATGGACAGTCAGAGCGGACCATTCAGACTTTAGAGGATCTGCTGAGGTCATGTGTTATGGATTTCGGAGACAGTTGGGAGGACCATCTACCGTTAGTAGAGTTTGCTTACAACAACAGCTTTCATTCGGCTATCCAGATGGCACCGTTTAAAGCGTTGTATGGTAGACCTTGTCGGACACCTGTCCTCTGGGATGAGGTTAGAGAGGCCCAGTTGTTGGGACCTCATAGAGTTCAGCAGGATGCAGAGTTGGTCCGTACTATCAGACGGAGGATGTCAGAGGCGCATGACTGCCAGAAGAGTTACGTTGATCGGAGACGCAGACCTTTGGAGTTCTCTGTTGGCGACCATGTGTTTCTACGAGTTTCACCCACGAAAGGGGTGAAGAGATTTGGCCTCAGAGGTAAGCTAGCTCCGCGGTACATTGGTCCTTTCGAGATTTTGGAGAGGGTCGGAGTGGTAGCTTACCAACTGGCACTAACACCGTCCCTGGCAGGCGTGCACGATGTATTCCACGTATCTATGCTGAGAAGATACGTACCTGACCCGACACATGTGCTGACAGATATATCAGTTCCCGTCCAGCCTGACATTACTTATGAGGAGGTTCCGGTACGGATTCTCGACCGGAAAGAGCGTCAGTTGTGGAACAAGACTATCCGGCTGGTTAAAGTCGGATGGCAGCATCATTCGGATGAGGAGGCTACTTGGGAGCTCGAGGATACTATCCGAGCTCGATATCCCCATCTTTTCACTTGAGGTATGTGATTTATTTACCGTTCAACATTTATACTCTATATCTGTTGTTAGTACTTGCTGGTTCCGGTACGGATTCTCGACCGGAAAGAGCGTCAGTTGCAGAACAAGACTATCCGGCTGGTTAAAGTCGGATGGCAGCATCATTCGGACGAGGAGGCTACTTGGGAGCTCAAGGATACTATCCGAGCTCGATATCCCCATCTTTTCACTTGAGGTATGTGATTTATTTACCGTTCAACATTTATACTCTATATCTGTTGTTAGTACTTGCTGATGGTAGATAACGAAATTTGTCGACCAAATTTTTATTAGTGGGGGAGAATGTAAAATACCGAAAATAGGCGAATATTAATAAGGAAATTTTTCATAATTTTTGGAAATTTTTCGGAGCTCGTACGGACGAGTTAACGGGGATAAAAACGGGGCCGGGAAAAAGCCTGTTTAGGCTACCCATTTTAACGAGGAAAAGTTTTATTTTCTTTTTACTTTTCCTTTCTGTTTTTTTTTTCTTTCTATTATTATTTTTCTCCGCTGTTTCTCTCCCCCGCGTGCCCTAACCTCCCTCCTCGTGCCGAGCCGCCGAATCCTTGCCAAAATCACGCACGGGCGATTTCTTCTTCCATTTTTTCTTCTTCCCTATTGCGTCGCTTCTCCTCTTCTTCGAGCGCCGGCCACCAGGTTCACCGAGCCACCATCAGCCAAGTTTTTCTTCCGGCCGATTCACCTCTGTCGGTCACCAGGTCCGATTTAGCACCGTCGGGTGCCGCCTCTCCGCCGAGCCATCTCCGGCTTATGCCCTAGCCAGCACCGACGCCACTGCCGGCACCGGTTTCCCAGCGTTGCCCGCCGTCGTCGTGCCCTAGCACCGCCGTCGACCCATCTCCTCACCTCTTACCGCCGGCCACAGCCCGAGCAGTGCCGATTAGGTCGACAACTCCTCTGTCGGGTGCTGTCGACTCCCTATTCTTGCATTGTGCCCTAAATCCGAGTAGATAAGGTGAGTTGGGTTGTTGTATGATCTGTGATCTCCATTGCTTAATCTTTTTCTTGATCAGTTTGGTTCCAGCAGTGATCCCAGCCGTGAGGTGAAGTTTTATGCTGTGGATTAACAATCAAGGT
Source organism: Zingiber officinale (assembly GCF_018446385.1). Classification (NCBI taxonomy): domain Eukaryota; kingdom Viridiplantae; phylum Streptophyta; class Magnoliopsida; order Zingiberales; family Zingiberaceae; genus Zingiber; species Zingiber officinale. The sequence goes on along the minus strand of NC_056007.1, from coordinate 27,453,782 downwards.
TGTAATTTTGATCGGAAGGTGAAGTGAGACTTATTGTGGGGTTGTTCTGGTTCTGACAGCCACTCCTTTCAGTATGTACTGGCTTCTGCAACGGGTGTCAACCTAGGTAAGATGTAGGAAAATGGATCCTTGTTGTAGATTAAGTTGGTTTAAAATTAATCTAATGGAACGATTAGGGTTAAGATCATTAACCTTAATCAATGGTTAGATTTAATTTTTGGTAGGCAATTGGTTATGTTAATTAGGGTTTTCCCTAATTTAGTTTCGTGGATTTTATTAAGCTATTTAAATTCATATGACTTTTAGCTAAATAAAATATTTATATATTGGTGACACAGGATTTTGACGCGAGACGAGTATCTCGACTACTGATTTGGACTTTTCTATTTGGAGACGGGTACTTTTGACTTTATGTCGTTTGATATACATAGTAGTGAATTTAACAAATTGCATTAATTATGCTCCTCATTCGGTTTCGGTTAATCACTACCCAAAACTTGTTACATGCTTGATTGATTGCTTGGTTTGCATCTCATGTATACTTTACCAGTTTATACATGCTTGTAGGGGTAGTGGTATACCATGCTTCACCATGTTCAGGACCTAAATTATATACCTTATCTGATCTGTGTACCGTTGTTTTGATTCATTGACTTATGGTGCACTTTCTATATATATACATGGTTTAGCTCAGGATATTTTGTGGTTAGTGTCATACACCATTTGCATGATTGCATGCTGTGCGATAGTCCGCTCCATTATTGTTGAGCACATCGCCAGTTACATGGATCTGTACACACCACCACTCATGGGTTAGTGGTCGATTCAGGCAGTGTGTGTTGCAGCAGGGACTTTGTTTGGCTCCGTTGGTCCACTCATGGGTAGCGTGATGCAATGTGTTAGCCGGCAGGGATTCCTCCCCGTCATCGTGTACCGGGAGTTGAGAGCATTGCGCTCCCCCATTTATGATTTGGGGTAGGAGGATAGGTGTACTCCGACAACATCCCGTCCACTCGGTCACTCATCAGGAGTAGTGACGACAGAGTGCACGGTTGTCACAGCCCTACCCACTCGGCCTCACTATTGTGTGTGAGATGATCGACTGGCATCAGGGGTGACCAGGACGCATCATTAGCATCATATGCATGATGCATTTATTGCTTGTGTTTGTGTTTGCTGCATTTATATGCTGCATATTGTTTGGATACCTATGTTTGACATGCATACAGGATTTTCATATCACTCGGACTGTTTGTCCTTATACCCAGGTCCTGGTTAGTACAGTTTCTCTCCTGTTTACTTCAGATGTATTTTTATCTTTTTTATATCAGGAGACTGTACGCATGATTAGTGTTAGATGTTATTTCCCTACTTTGTATATCAGTTGTACCTGCTGAGTCTTGGACTCACCCCGCCTCCATTGCTGATATTTTCAGGTTGATGCTGTCAGGAGAGAGTGCCAGTTGCTTGTCCCCTGTAGACCACGAGGATTTATTGACCTTTTAGTTTTTCTTCTTATTTGACTATGTTTAGACTTGGTTTCTTTGATACTTGGATATTGTATGGATTCTTATGATTGATGAATTTTTCGTATGGTTTGGATTTGTTCTACTATATGCCTGCCTGGACGGCAGAAGAGGTGAGTTCGTCAGATTTGAGCTTTATGGGTGTAGTGGAGTAGGGTTGTTTTCGAGTCATGGTATTACTGTTTTGTTTATTGCTTATTAAACTGCGTGGAATGTTTGTGTGTTGTATTTATTTATTTTTATTATTCCAGCCGCATGTGGCTGAGGTATATGGATATGTAGAAAGTTTCAGATTGTCCGCCGTACAGGGGAGATGCTGCCGAAATTTCTTCTGACAGGGACTCCTCCTGGGCGTGACACGCGTGGAAAGAAAGGAAAGGGGCCGGGTTGGGGTTTTTTAGTCGGCTTTACCGACGGAATCTAGATTCCGTCGGTAAAGCTATTATTTTTTTAAAAAAAAAGAAATTACCGACGGAAAGTATTTTCCGTCGGTGTAATTTATTTATTTTTTAAAAAAAATACATATTATCGACGGAATTAAATATTCCGTCGGTAATGTCGGAACATTACCGACGGATTCTTTAAATCCGTCGGTACTGTAGAAATTACCGACAAAATAGTATCTTCCGTCAGTGGTTTTCAGACATTCCACCCGGAAATATGTTATCGCAGCAGTTTTTCGAAAATTTTATAGTGTCCGCTCCTTTGAACCCATATACGCAGCAGGTTTTGAGGGATTTCTAGGTTTTCCATAGCAGGTTTTTTTTTGGAGGGGGATTTGAGGGCTAAGAGCAACAGATTATGGGAAATTTCTAGGTTATACATAGTAGGATTTTGAGGGGAATTGTGAGAGTGAAGAGCAAAATGATTTTGAGAGGAAATTGGGGCATAAGTAGTAAGTTTTTGAGGGGGAGTTGGGCATTACAAGCAGCAGGTTTCTGGAAGGATTCCTTGGGCTATTTGCGACAAGATTTGAGAAATTGTCGAAGCACGTGTGGGTGGCAACAGATTTTGCCAAATGATTGGTCATTTGATGTTTGAGGAGGTCTAGGAGTGTGGATGTTTTAGCCTTAAGTAGTTAGTAATGTTCATATCTACCAAGCATCACGTAGTTAATGGTATACATGCACATATGAGCTAAGTATAGATTAATGGTATGATTGTTTAATTAGCTTTATGAGGTAAATGATAATCATGCTTATTTAGTTTTATTTAGTGAATGGTATCCATGCTTATCAAGTTCATGTAGTTAATGGTATACATGCATATTTGAGCCTCATATAAAAAAAATGATTAACCAAACTGGATACCTTTGAACCTGGGATGACCGACCCGACCCCACGGAAGTTTTCCACCGGTCACCAGGGTAAATCGGGAAGCGCTCGCAGCGGGCAGCCCAAAAGCCTAGCATCCTTTAGTTTCATGCCCTAATTAGAGGAAAAATTCCTACAAATTCGCCATACCTGGGGCTCGAACCTGTTAGAGTGTATACTAAAAGCCTAGCTTTTGGTATAAACATTTATCTAGAAATAAGAATCACATTGGTCAAATATCTACATTTATGATAAATGTAGTTGTTCAATTAATTTATATTGTAGATAACATGGTGTGTGGTGTCACACACAGAGGATCATGTTATCAGTACCTTATAAATTATAAACAGTAGCTCACGACCATAATGGAAAGGAACAAACCATTGGAAGGTCGTAGTGTAATTAGGTATTAGTTTATCTTAACTATATAATTACACTAGTACACTTAGAGTGTATTGAGTAGGACCATTAGAGGTCGTTTCTTTTATACTGACTTTATAAAGAAACAAAGATCTCAGTTATTATGGAAGTGTGTGCTCTTAATCCTAATATAATAACAAGCACATATGTTTGATATTTATTTCTTTAATTTATCAATGGGTGAGATTTAGTTCGATGAATCAATAAACCCGATAAGTTAGGAAATGGTATCACTTATAGTGTGTGTTGTTAATTATAGAAGGAAACTGTGTCCTAGAGATACTAGGTTGATAATGTCCCCAAGAGGAGCTCATAAGGATTGTCATGTTAAACCCTGCAGGTGGACTTAGTCCGACATGACGATAAGGTTGAGTGGTACTACTCTTGGACCTAGATATTAATTAAATGAGTTGTCAGTAACTCACTTAATTAGTGGACATTCGATATCTTAAACACAGGGAGACTAACATGCTCATAATAAGAAGGAGCCCAAAATGTAATTTGGGATTGGTGCGGTAGTTCAATAATAGTTCTTTAGTGGAATGAATTATTATTGATGAAATTAAGTTGTGTGTTCGGGGCGAACACGGGATGCTTAATTTCATTGGGAGACCAAAACCAATTCCTCCTCTTGGTCCCTATCGTAGCCTCTAGTATATAGAGATTTATACCCACCGCATACCCACCTTCTTACCCATCCAATGGGGCCGGCCAAGCTAGCTTGGAACCCAAGCTAGGGCCGGCCAAGACCAAGTGGATGAGTCATGTAGGTGGCCGGCCAAAGCTTGGGTCCCAAGCTTAGGTGGCCGACCACTAGAATATTAAAAGGATTTTTATTAAAATTATTTCTTATGTGGATATCATGATTTTAAAAGAGAGTTTAAAAATTAAAAATTTCCTTTTATAACTTTCTACAAAAGATTAAGAGAAGAGATTAATCTCTTTCCTTATTTGTAGTTTAAAAGGATGGTTTTAATTTTTTGATAAAAACTTTCCTTATTTGTAAATCATCTACATGTTTAAAAGGGAGTTTAAAATTTGAAATCTTTCCTTATTTGTTGATTAAAGGAGGATTTTAAATTTTAAGAAAACTTTCCTTTTTAACCATGTTCATGATTTAAAAGAAAGTTTAAAAAAATTAATAATTCTCTTTTATTAGTTTCTACAAAAGATTAAGAAAAGATTTGATATCTTTCCTTATTTGTAGATTAAGAGAGATTTTAAAGATAACTTTCTTTTTATCCACATGTTTAAAAGAAATATTTTAATTTATTAAATTTCCTTTTTATTAATCACCATGAAGGGAAAATTATTGGAGAAATTTTTTATAAATTTCTGGAGACAAATTAGGAAGTTTTAATTAATTAAAACTCTCCTTGTTTATAGCTTGATGGTGGCCGGCCATGTAAATTGAGAAAAGGAAAATTATTTTTAATTAAATAAATTTTTCCTTTTCATGGCAAAAGAATTAAGGAAGTTTTTAATTAAATTTCCTTATTTGCCAATACCAAGGATTATAAAAGAGGGGGTAGAGAAGGCTTCATGGTGAACAACCTCTATTATTTCTCTCCCTCTTTTCCTTGGTGTTGTGGCCGGCCAACCTCTCTTCCTCTCTTCCTCTTGGTGGTGGCCGAACCTTCTCTATTGGCTTGGAGCTCTTGTGGTGGCCGGATACTACTTGGAGAAGAAGAAGAAGAAGGAGAGAAAGCTTATATCCCTTGGAGCTTGGTTGGTGTTTTGTTCTTCGTCCTTGGTGAAGCTTATTTGTGTTGGCCGAACCTAGCTAGGAAGAGAAGAAGGTGCTTGGTGGTTTCTCATCTCGGAAGATCGTTGCCCACACAACGTCCGAGGTTAGAAGAGGAATACGGTAGAAGATCAAGAGGTCTTTCTAAAAGGTATAACTAGTAATTTTTTCTTTCCGCATCATGCTAGTTATTTATGGAAATAATACCAAGTACAAGAGGCTTACGATTCTAGCATTTCGAATATGTTTTTCGAAGTTGTGTTCTTTTGTTTTATTTTTCCTTGTGATTTGATTGTTCTTTTCGGTTAACCTAAAGTTATTTTAGGAAATTAAATATTAGATTTCTATAAAAGGTTTTGTCTAGTCGGTGGTGGTTGCTCCCATATCCAAGAAGGTCATGTGCCTCGCCACGTCAGTACTGGGAACCAATTATGGAAATTAATATTTAATGGAATTAATAACTTAAGGTGATTTGGGTCGAACGTGTTAAGTTCCGCAGGAGATCCAAGTCAAAACCTAAAAGAACAAATAGATTAAGTTTTGGATCAAACGTGTTAAGTTCCGCAGACGATCCAAAATTTAATTTAAAAGAACACATGGTAGCTAGGAAAAGGTTCAGACCTTTGTACAAAATTTTTGTACAGTGGAACCTCTAGGCTTTCCGAGTAGCAACCAACAATTGGTATCAGAGCTAGGGTTTTGCCTCTGTGTATTTGGTATTAGTTTAATTATGCACATGTCATACATAATTTAGGCAAGTTAATAGTAGGATGTGCTAACTTTGTGGATGCAGGATCCAACTATTATGGCTTATAGTTATTATGTGTGTGATTGGACCCTTGGACATGTCAAGGGCATTTTATTGTGTGTGCATGATTGTATTATAAAATACAGCAGGAGCTGTATTTAGTTTTATTAGGATTTTATTTTTGATCTAGATACATGTACATTCCTTTTATGGAATATAGGATCAAAATGTAAAATTCTATTTATGTCGCGGATCGAATCTTACAAAGCGTGGAACCTTCTAAGGACCAGAGGCGCAGCGGAGCAAGATGGATGCGACAGCTAGTCCCGGTGGCGGTGGCCAAATATGGCAGCAGCTTGGGATGACAACACACGGAGGACAACTAGAGATAAAAGCCATAATAGTTGAAAATTAGATTTTCTATTTATTGCTTTTATATTGTGTTGTGTGTGCATGTTGGTTTACATATTTAGTAGGCTAGCATAGTTAAAATTCCTCATTTATAAATAACTAAGTGGGAGAGGGATTTTTAAGTAAATCTCATGGTCTCCATTACTGGTTTGTAAGTGATGCAAACAAGCTTGCGCGTTGGCTCTGAGTGCCTTCCTCCATAACGGATGAGCTTGTTTGTGGATCACTAGAACAGACTTCCATTTTTGGATGACTATAGGAAGTTAATTAAGAGCGTGTGATCTTCCCCAACGGAAGGGGCATAATCTTATTAATGGACTTAGTGTCAAGTAATGGTATACACTTAGACACATTTAATAGTATCCTCCCCATCGAAGCTGCTATTATTTGTGTGACCAAATGAAACCAACTATTAATTTGTCATAAAACTAGGTTGACAAGATAATAAAATTAAAGGGTTAAAACCCCTCTTACAAATGATTGATTTTGTATACGTCCACACTAACGTGGCATACAAAATTAACGGTGTTTGAGATAATTTTATTTGTCATAAAGATACGTTGACAAGATAGTTAATGGGTAAAACCCTCCTTTTACAAATGTTGAATTTGTATACGTCCACACTAACGTGGCATGCAAAATTCACGGTGTTTGAGGTGTTGGTAAATTTAAATAATATTGTTTGAGGAATCAATGTTATTTTAAATTCAAAGAGTTTTGACCAAATATTTGATCAAATACAGATCAACTATTAATTTTATTCGTCATAAAGTAAAGTTGACGAGATAATAAAATTAATGAATAAAATCTCCTCTTCGATTTTGTATACACAAAATTCATGGAGATTTTAAGGAGTTGATCTTGACCAAATGTTTTTGTGATTCTTAGGATGTTTGTCAATCCCTAGTAGTCATACTATAGAAAAAGACTTAGTATTCCCAATTGTAAATAGGACTTGGACATTAAGGTAGACTGTCTTCTAAGAACTAAGAACAATTTAGGTGTATTTAATTCATTAGTTGAAACATGTCTAGTGGTGTTATCTACTAGAACCTGGAGTGTAGATACAAGATGCCAGTAATCATGTCTGCAATTCATTGCAGGGTTCCAGGAAACCCGACAACTAAATGAAAGATAAATCACCGTCCACATGGGCACTACTGTAAAAGTGGTAACTGTTGCAGTGGGAGATGTTTATCCTTTGATAAGAATAAAATATGGATTTTAAGTAATTGTCTTTACGTACCAAGTTTAGAAAGAACCTGATTTCAGTTTCTAAACTATTATAGATATTATGTCTATTTTGATAACAAAGTTGTTATCAAGAAAAATAGGAAAGTTATCTATTCTGGTATGATGGTTGACAATTTATAATCCAATAAACTCCCACGATGCAACACATCTTCTAATTTTAAGAGAAAGCAACCTTCGGAAATGAACCAATTATATCTTTGGCATCTAAAGCTAGGTTATACTTGAGTAGGATTCATTGGTAGCTGATGAACTTTTGGGTTCATTGGTAGTGGAAATCTTTCCAACCTACGAGTCTTACTTGGAAGGAAAATAACCAAGAAGCTTTTAAGTCCAAGGGGTATGGAGTCAAAGATATGTTGAAAACGGTTCATTCTGATTTGTGTGATCCTATGACTATCCAGACAAGAGGTAGTATTGAATATTTTGTCTATTTAATAGACAACTATTCAAGATACAAATAAATTTACTTAATGTACCGCAAGACTAAGTACTTTGATTAGTTCAAAGAGTACAAGGTTGATGCGGAGAAATGTTAAAGTAAAAAGTCACTATGGAAGATCGTAGTGGCAAGTACCTCTTGAGAGATTTTAGGAGTCACTTATCAGAAGTTGGATTTCAATCCCAACTAACTGCATCTGGTACACCCCAACAGAATGGTGTAGTAGAAAGAAGGTAAAGGACTCTTATGGAATAATTAGATAGATGATGAGTTATTCAGAAAATTATCAAATTTGTTTTAAGGATAAACTCTGAAAACGAAAGTGAACATAGTACCTTCCAAGTTAGAACTCTACTCATATAGAATTGCTGAATAGGTGAAAATCTATTTTGAAGCATATTCGGATTCGGGTATCACATATGTTAAAGAGAGACAATGATAAGTTGGATAGGAGTTCACTTGTTTGTAAGTTATCCTAGATAAACAAAAGTAGGTTTATAGTCTTAAAAATCAGAAGGTCATTGTTAGCATCAATGACTGATTTTTAGAAAAGGACTATATAATGAACCAAGTGCTCATAAGTAAATTTGTTCTTAAGGAAATAATAAAGGACATGTCTAACCAAGTACCAACTGTACAAGATGAGATACCACAAGAAAACTGCAACACGTATCACAAATGATACACAATTACATAAAGCGTCTTGTCATAGTGGGAGGGTTGTTAGGCAACCTAAATAGGTTCATGTTTTGGGAGAGTTTATGAACTCGATCCCTGAAGGACATAAACCTGATCTCCGGACATATGACGAAGCACTCCAAGATAAATATGCAGCATCTTGGCAAAGAGTAATGAATAATAGAATTAGAATATATGTATTCTAATAAAATATGGAAGCTTATAGAACCACCAAGTGGTGTAAAAGCCTTTGGGTGTAAAAGGTCTATAATAGGAAAAGAGGGATAGACAGGAAGGTTGAAACCTTCAAAGCAAGGCTTGATGAAAAAGGAAACTTTTTTCACTGGTAGCCATGCTTAAGTCTATCCGGATTCTTTTATCTATTTGGCAAGTGGATGTCAAGACAACATTCCTTAATGGAAGTCTTGAAGAAAGCATCCATATAAAGCAACCAGAAGGGTTCATTGCAAAGGGCTAAGAGCATCTTGTGTAAAGCTCAATCAGTCTATGGATTGAGGCAAAGCTTCAAGGTCTTGGAACATCCGGTTTATCAAAGTAATTCAGACCTATGGATTTATTTAGTAACCGGATAAGTCTTGTGTATACAAAAGGTGTGATGGAAGCGTGGTGGTATTTCTTGTACTATACGTAGATAACATTTTTGGTAGTTGGAAACAATATCAAAATGTTGTCAGAAGTAAGGGTATGGTTGTCCAAACAATTAGATATAAAGGACTTGGGAGAATGTATATATTCTTGAGATCAAAGTAATAAGGGATCGCAAGAAAAGAATATTTTACTTATCCCAAGCTTCATACATCGGAAAAATCCTTGCTCGTTTTAAAGCATGCAAAACTCCAAGAAAGGTTTCTTACCTTTTCAGGATGGAGTAACTTTATCTAAAGATATGTCTCTATAGATATCAAAGGAGATAAAGGAAATAAAGGCAGTTCTTTATGCTTCGGTTGTCGGAAGCCTAATGTATGCTATGCACGAGATCAGAAATCTATTTTGCCAAGGGCATAGTTAGCAGATATCAAAGTAACCCTGGACAAGGACAGTGGATTGCAGTAAAGCATATATTGAAGTACCTTAGATGCACTAGAGATTATATGCTAGCTTACAAGGCAGTTAATTTGGTCCTTGTAGGTTGCATGGATTTTGACTTCCAATCGGATAGGGACAATAATAAGTCAACCTCGGGGTTTTGTGTTTACTTTAGGAGGTAAAGTCATAACTATGGAAGAGTGATAAGCATAGGTGTTTTTTTAGACTCCACCATAGAAGTTTAGTATATGGCAAGCCTCTGAGGTAGCCATAAAAGCTGAATGACTCAATAACCTCAAGATAGACTTAGATATGATTTCTGGTTTGTCCAAAGATTATTACAATTTATTGTAATAATATTGGTGCAGTAGCAAACTCGAAGAAACCATAAGTCTATAAAGGCAAGTAAACACAATAGAGCGCAAGTACCACCCAATACGAGAAATCGTATAAACGAGGAGAAGTTGTTGCTGCCTAGAATGCATCAGATGATGACCTATAGATTTTTTCACTAAGATCCTTAAGGCGAGAGCTTTTGATGGACATGTTGAAGGGTTGGGAATCAGATGTATGGCAGCAGATATGGCAACTTAGTCTTTTAGTATAAGTGGGAGATTGTTAGAGTGTATACTAAAAGCCTAGCTTTTGGTATAAACATTTATCTAGAAATAAGAATCACATTGGTCAAATATCTACATTTATGATAAATGTAGTTGTTCAATTAATTTATATTGTAGATAACATGGTGTGTGGTGTCACACACAGAGGATCATGTTATCAGTACCTTATAAATTATAAACAGTAGCTCACGACCATAATGGAAAGGAACAAACCATTGGAAGGTCGTAGTGTAATTAGGTATTAGTTTATCTTAACTATATAATTACACTAGTACACTTAGAGTGTATTGAGTAGGACCATTAGAGGTCGTTTCTTTTATACTGACTTTATAAAGAAACAAAGACCTCAGTTATTATGGAAGTGTGTGCTCTTAATCCTAATATAATAACAAGCACATATGTTTGATATTTATTTCTTTAATTTATCAATGGGTGAGATTTAGTTCGATGAATCAATAAACCCGATAAGTTGGGAAATGGTATCACTTATAGTGTGTGTTGTTGATTATAGAAGGAAACTGTGTCCTAGAGATACTAGGTTGATAATGTCCCCAAGAGGAGCTCATAAGGATTGTCATGTTAAACCTGCAGGTGGACTTAGTCCGACATGACGATAAGGTTGAGTGGTACTACTCTTGGACCTAGATATTAATTAAATGAGTTGTCAGTAACTCACTTAATTAGTGGACATTCGATATCTTAAACACAGGGAGACTAACATGCTCATAATAAGAAGGAGCCCAAAATGTAATTTGGGATTGGTGCGGTAGTTCAATAATAGTTCTTTAGTGGAATGAATTATTATTGATGAAATTAAGTTGTGTGTTCGGGGCGAACACGGGATGCTTAATTTCATTGGGAGACCAAAACCAATTCCTCCTCTTGGTCCCTATCGTAGCCTCTAGTATATAGAGATTTATACCCACCGCATACCCACCTTCTTACCCATCCAATGGGGCCGGCCAAGCTAGCTTGGAACCCAAGCTAGGGCCGGCCAAGACCAAGTGGATGAGCCATGTAGGTGGCCGGCCAAAGCTTGGGTCCCAAGCTTAGGTGGCCGGCCACTAGAATATTAAAAGGATTTTTATTAAAATTATTTCTTATGTGGATATCATGATTTTAAAAGAGAGTTTAAAAATTAAAAATTTCCTTTTATAACTTTCTACAAAAGATTAAGAGAAGAGATTTATCTCTTTCCTTATTTGTAGATTAAAAGGATGGTTTTAATTTTTGGTAAAAACTTTCCTTATTTGTAAATCATCTACATGTTTAAAAGAGAGTTTAAAATTTGAAATCTTTCCTTATTTGTTGATTAAAGGAGGATTTTAAATTTTAAGAAAACTTTCATTTTAACCATGTTCATGATTTAAAAGAAAGTTTAAAAATTAATAATTCTCTTTTATTAGTTTCTACAAAGATTGAGAAAAGATTTGATATCTTTCCTTATTTGTAGATTAAAAGAGATTTTAATTTTAGAGATAACTTTCTTTTATCCACATGTTTAAAAGAAAGATTTTAATTTATTAAATTTCCTTTTATAAACCAATCATGAAGGGATTAAATTATTGGAGAAATTTTATAAATTTCTGGAGACAAATTAGGAAGTTTTAATTAATTAAAACTCTCCTTGTTTATAGCTTGATGGTGGCCGGCCATGTAAATTGAGAAAAGGAAAATTATTTTTAATTAAATAAATTTTTCCTTTTCATGGCAAAAGAATTAAGGAAGTTTTTAATTAAATTTCCTTATTTGCCAAGACCAAGGATTATAAAAGAGGGGTTAGAGAAGGCTTCATGGTGAACAACCTCTATTATTTCTCTCCCTCTTTTCCTTGGTGTTGTGGCCGGCCAACCTCTCTTCCTCTCTTCCTCTTGGTGGTGGCCGAACCTTCTCTATTGGCTTGGAGCTCTTGTGGTGGCCGGATACTACTTGGAGAAGAAGAAGAAGAAGGAGAGAAAGCTTATATCCCTTGGAGCTTGGTTGGTGTTTTGTTCTTCGTCCTTGGTGAAGCTTCTTTGTGTTGGCCGAACCTAGCTAGGAGGAGAAGAAGGTGCTTGGTGGTTTCTCATCTCGGAAGATCGTTGCCCACACAACGTCCGAGGTTAGAAGAGGAATACGGTAGAAGATCAAGAGGTCTTTCTAAAATGTATAACTAGTAATTTTTTCTTTCCGCATCATGCTAGTTATTTATGGAAATAATACCAAGTACAAGAGGCTTACGATTCTAGTATTTCGAATATGTTTTTCGAACTTGTGTTCTTTTGTTTTATTTTTCCTTGTGATTTGATTGTTCTTTTCGGTTAACCTAAAGTTATTTTAGGAAATTAAATATTAGATTTCTATAAAAGGTTTTGTCTAGTCGGTGGTGGTTGCTCCCATATCCAAGAAGGCCATGTGCCTTGCCACGTCAGTACTGGGAACCAATTATGGAAATTAATATTTAATGGAATTAATAACTTAAGGTGATTTGGGTCGAACGTGTTAAGTTCCGCAGGAGATCCAAGTCAAAACCTAAAAGAACAAATAGATTAAGTTTTGGATCAAACGTGTTAAGTTCCGCAGGCGATCCAAAATTTAATTTAAAAGAACACATGGTAGCTAGGAAAAGGTTCAGACCTTTGTACAAAATTTTTGTACAGTAGAACCTCTAGGCTTTCCGAGTAGCAACCAACAGAACCTCGGGTGCCTGGGTGATAACCTTGATGCCCTACCGTTGCACCATAGCCCCAGGGACTATTTGAGCCTCATATAGATTAATGGTATAATTATTTAATTAGCTTTATGTGGTAAATGATAATCATGCTTATTTAGTTTTATTTAGTGAATGGTATACATGCTTATTGAGTTCATGCAGTTAATGGTATACATGCATATTTGAGTCTCATATAGATTAATGGTATGATTGTTTAATTGGCTTCATGTGGTAAACGATAATCATACTTATTTAGTTTTATTTAGTGAATGATATCCATGCTTATCGAGTTCATGTAGTTAATGATGTACATGCTTATTTAAGTCTCATGTAGTATAATGGTATGATTGTTTAATTAGCTTTTCATAGTAAATGATAATCGTGCTTATTTAGTTTTACTTGGTGAAATTCATGCTTATCGAGCTCATGTAATTAATGACATACATGTTTATGTGAGCCTTATTTAAATCAATGGTATGGATGCTTATTTAATGATAAAAAAAATGAAAAAAAAAAGACAAAGATGATGAGTACTAATGAAAATTCTGTGAGGGTCAAGGCTCCAAAGGGACCCCGTTTATGGGACAAGGCTCCAAAGGGATCCCGTTTACGGGACAAGGCCCCAAAGGGACCCAATAACAGATTTTCATATTTGGCCACGGCCCAGTGACGAGATTTGCTGACACCCCGCCACCTGATACCAGGGTTAAATAGATTGATCAATCGAACAAAGGATAAAGGATGACTAATGCATCTCCACCTATGAATGATATACGATAAATACTAAATGAAAATGCTATATAATGTAATGATTGAATGATAAACAAAAATAATGATGTGTGATACTCATAGTTTAATGTTTTATGAAAAAAATGTCTATATGCTTGCTTACTTGTTTGACAATAAATTTCAAGTAAAATAAGATTTAAGGATGCATCGACTGGTTAAGGAATTTTGCTGCTATGGTTTGGAGGTGCTGAGTTAAACTCACTAGGTTTGGTTTGTGACAGATGAGCAGACGACGTTGGAGGCTTGGACCCTTGACTAGACTGGGCTGGACAGTATACTCCCGAGAACCTTCCGATTCCACATAAAGAATAAATAAACAACATTTATGATTTAGAGAGAATAAATTAGTACTCAATTTAGATCCCCAGGATATTTGACTGATTTATTAATTACAAATAATTTTCTTATTTATTGAAATGTTATATGATGCATGGAATGTAAAAAAAAAAAAACTTAAGGTCGTTTTACTCTATTTCCTATGTGTTGCCCTATGATGATTCCACCATCTGAGACTCTTGATCGGTCGCCACCTTTCCAACAAGGCCTTCATCTATCATTGCCATATCCACTTCTCTAGCCACCCCATACCACTATTAGATTCCTAATTGCACTTCACCCTCCATAGGATACTGCAAACAATGTCCGACACTAACCTCACACTGTCACACAACACCATCAGTCACTGCTCGGCACCGCTTCCCAGCCACCATCCTCCTCTAGTCACTCTCTTCCATACTCCGAACTAGTGCACCAACAATTGCAAGCAACAACCCCACACTGATTATTCACACAATAGCACCATAACCCAACCGCAAGGTAGTCCCTAGCATCACTCTTGTTTATATTTGAGTAATTTTGCAAAGTCCAACTAATCTATAATTTTATAAATTAGTTCTCTGTTCATAAAAAAAATAGAGTTACTATAAAACCAATAACTAAAAACCAAGACAAGGTAGTTTTTTAGTGTGCTCCACTATTTGATTGACATAACAATTCAGGAATTACCCAGCTTTCATCGTAAAGCAAATCTTACATAGTGATTGTGATCGAATGCAAACATAGATTTCAAATCTAAATACAAGCATTTAGTTGGTTTAATTTAAATTCTTGAATTTAGTTACTTTTTCTCACAAGTTTTTGCACACCATCATATATTATTCATTGAAAAACATAAAAATGAAAATGTTAACATATAGATTTTTCTCGCTTAGTTTAATCATCATTTATAGAAAAATTTAAGTGAAAACATATGCATAATTTATTTACATGCATTGTAGTCATATACTTGTTTTTGCATTATTTACATGCATTGTAGTCATATACGTGTTTTGAAAATCATCATTGTGATGTCCCATGATGAAGTGAAGCTAAATAAAGTTGTTAATACTAACAATTCACCTACAAAGGTGCACCTATAAAGGTGGATCAGAACATAATTTTCTCATGACAAAATAATGCCCCATGTGTGTTGTACATGATAACTAGGGTCATCAACTAATAAAAATAGTTCCAAATCAATTTCTTGATATAATTTGGCATCATAGAATCAGTGACCCATGGTTAAAAAAATGTGATAGATATAAGTCAATGTTTAAACCAGTATGTCAAATGTCTAAACATTCAACCAATTACAGTCCAAGACTTCAGAAGAGAGAAAGATGTCATACCTGCCAAAAGGCTTGGTTCCTATATGCATCTAGCTCATCAATAAAAATGATACATGGAATTTTCTCTTTTGCTAGCCGGAAGGCATCTCGCACAATTTTGGTTCCAATACCAATATACATCTGCATAAACTGGTTACAATGAAACATCTGGTATTTCCATGCGAAAAAAAGATTACAACCACTAACCAGAATCATTTATCCTTAAGACATTAAAATCTTTTGTAGTCTGCTAAATCACCTTTACATCTTGGATTAATATATTAGTCTAGTTATTTTGCTCATGTACATTCATAAATAAAACTCTCAAAAACCAAAACATGGATACTTTGAAAGCAGGAGTTAGGATTTTAAAGTTTAGAAGTTTTTTTTTAATCGAGTACCAAATTTGTATTACAGTTTTAATTTACTAGTCATAACAAACCTAATAAATGAAAACTTTGTTTATAGGAACATAAGGTTATTGTCAAGCCTATAAAGACACCCAGTTCTAATCATCAACAATCGCACAAGCCTAACACATAATGCATACCACGATCATGTGGAACTGGTTGCCTCTCCTACAGCAATATAATTTAGGACGGGAGGAAAAAAGGAAGCTGGACTTAACGAAATATGATTTAGTTATTGCTCAACCTACATGAGCCTCCCTACCTGTGCCTCTTCTAGTTCTGCAATCCACTCCTCATGGCACTCCCCTAAGCGGGCTAAACAAGCTTAGTAATAAACTATTGGCTCTAAATCTACTTACAAAAATCATAATCACAATTGTGTCCCGCCCCGAGGGTAAGGTTGTCCGACGAAAATCGGACAACACATCCCCTGTAGCAGTGACAAATGGAACCAGTATGCATTGTCCCAAGGCTACTCACAGGCAATCTACAGCCCACACGACTGGATATAAACACAACCATGCAGTTTATAAGCAGCTCACACGGCTAGAAATAAACACAACCACGCAGTTAATAAACAGCTCACACGGTTAAAACAAAACACAGCGGAAGTCACAAAATAACGATCACAAAACTACAATACAACTAACTACGAGCCGACTCGATTTGACACTATAACATCAAACCAAATAAAAGAAACCATAAAGCTAAACTTCATACAAAAGACATATATACACAAACAAGTCTAAAGTCAAAAAAAAAAAAAAATACGAATAGAAGCAATAACAAAAGAAGTCGCTCGATGTGATATGGAACTGGCAGACAGGATCTCCAGGCGATTCCATAAATCCTTTTACCTGCTACTGGAGAAATAAACCAGTTCATGAGGTGGTGAGTCCTAAGATTCAGCAGGTAATAAATAGATAGTGCATAAATATAATAAAGAACTGGAGAAACAAAAGTATACAGTCTCATAGGGAAATTAGCAGATACTACAATGATATCATAATAAATATCCATACCTGAAACCATATCCTAAGCTAGTAATAGAAAATCAGGAGTAGTAAAGGTCTGCTACAATATTGCTCATAACTACAGGGATAACATGTGAGATATATACATACTACTAACAAGTAAGCCAGTGTCTAAGCACATACAACAGGTATATAACTCAACATATGTAAGCATATCACATGGATATAATAAAACAATTGCATAGCAATCAACAACATCAACAGGTATAATAATAGCAGCGTATGCACGGATGGTCACTCCCGCCCACCCCTCTGCACCACGACCCCTATATGATCGAGAGATCGGGACAATGACAACTATATTCACGCCAGCTACCACTACTCTCAAGTGGCCGAGTGGACAGGTGTTGAGTAGCTAACTAGCTACGTAGCAATGGGGTCCCTACTACTTGCATCTCCAGCTATTACTACACATGAGTGACCGAGTGGGAGCACTACAGGACAAGCAATATCTGCTCCAGCTACCACTACCCAATGATATGATGCAACAGTCATTATACATATATAAACAAAAATCAAGTATGTTACAGTAAGCCAGCATGATCAATAAGGTATCTGAATAAACAACTATCAAAACAAGTATAGTATCTAGTATCTGCTAAATATCATGGATAACAACGTGAGACTGTATAGATATCAAGTTGATTATCTCAAAGATCGAGTGGATAAGTATCAAGCATAGGAAAAAATACGAGTGGAGTCAAGGTAAATACAGCAACTATCCGAATATAAACTCATGTCCTAGAATCAAAGTACTAAAGAGACAAAGCAGGAAGTACCCGCCTTTATATGTCGATCATGCTAAACAATCTCATATCGAGATGCTCGTCTTGAATCAACGTCCTGCAAGTCACATATTGTACAGTTTAACTAATCACATCTACAACAATTAGTCAAACTTCAAGACCTAAACTAATAGGGAAAAACATTAATCGAATGATTATTAATTAATCCTAATTAATGATAATCCAATAATCCTCAATCAATCGATTGTTTCATCTTTCAATTCACATTCATATTTAGTAATTCATATATAACCAAACCTAGCACCATCATCAATTAACAAATCATTTAATACATAGAGACAAACAGCTTCATAATCATCATGAATCACTTAATTCATTACTAATTGATCAACTCATCCATAAACAATCACAACTACATTGGATTAAGCATTCCATAATCAAATTAAGTTAAACTAACTTGAATCAATTCCAACAACTCACCCAAATTCCAAATGTTCCCCTATTGATTCACGACCGGAGATGTTGGCTGGTGAAATTGGTATCCGAAGCAAGGTGGGGTTGCTGATCTCCCAAAACATATACCCTAAAACACAACCAACATCTTAATATATGAGAATGAGACTCAAATCTTAATCCACCACCCTAAACTAAACAATTTACCCTAATTCAGATATGCATCTACTTTGTGAAGAAATCCAGACGCAACAACTATAGAAATAGAGCTCTCCTCTCAGATCCGATGAGAGGATGGTGGCACAGCGATAACTGGAGCTAGGTGGAGGTGCTGCCCTCCAAATCAAATAACCCTAAATCAACAATAAGTATAAATCTCATACCTAAATCATCTACTAGAGGTAATTGGTTACCTTGAGTGTGTTCACTGGCAGCAGGAAAGGCTCCAGCAGCAACTAAGTGCCGGAGACGATGGCCACAGTAGATGCGACTGAGTGTTGGGGATGATGGTCGCAATTCAGCTCCGACGAAGGGAAACAACGCTGTGGAGATAGGAAATCCAGGGACTCACCGCTCCGGTTAGCTTGCCAAGTCAGAGGAGGTTAGCTCAGCCCTTCCTGCACTGTTTCCCCCTTCCGGCACCGGCGACACCTAGCAATCGTCCGACGATGAGATCGAGAGAGAGAGTGGCGATGTCTGACGGATCAAGGCGGCGGTGGTGACACGAGACAAAAAGAGCAACTAGGAACCGGGAGAGAGCCACAGCTTGAGGGAGAAGATGATGGATCTGTGCGGTGCTAGGGCACATCGCCAGCCAACGATCGTCGTCGGCAATGAGTCGGGGAAGGAAAGATGCTCGCAAGGTGGGGATCGAGCGGAGATGGGAGAAGGAAATCAACGCAGTGAGGAAGAGGGGTAATACTTAGGTTTATATATTAAACTTTAGGTTAATTAACCTAATCAACTCCCAATTTAATTGGGATATCTAAACAAACTTTCTCCTAACACAATAGATTCGTCATCTTTAAACCTGTCATATGACCTCCGTTTAAATCCCTAAAAATTTCTAAAATTTTCTGAAAAATCCTATAAGGTTATTACTTAAATAACCTTTATTATTTAATTATCGGATCTTACATATTTGATCCTACAGAAATATCTACACATAAGATGGCTCCTTGACTCATGTCATACCACCTTCTCTATCATATGCAAGGAACAACAAGACATGTGAAATGACCCCACATGAAGAGGACCCAAAATTTAACCTTTCCCTTTACTCAAATGTACTTGTTTTAGAGGAGATTAAGTTGAGACGTCACCCACTTGAGAGAAGTTGGGCTTTCCATACAAGGGATTCAAAACAGAATTGGGAGTAGATTACAAGAAAAAACAGAGGTTACTCATCTCACCAACTAATCAAGATGTGTGTGTGTTTGTATATATATATATATATATATATGATCTAGAGTAAGAACATATTACAATATTGCAATTACTTGCAGGAACATATCACAATATCGCATTACCTGTTTCTCAAGGCCCCCAATACATTATAATCTTCAGTTGGCTTTTCATCAACCTCCATTGCCTTTACATGTGAGTCATATTCTGAAGGAAGAGTATCCAAGATCACATAACTATCCTTTTTGACTCCCACAAGGTCACCAGGTATTAGCTTATCAGGGTCCACTAATCCAACAGTAGGCAGAAAGATTGTCGGGGTAAAAAAGCAAAATAAAAAATAAACAACTTAACTGAATGATGAATAACAAACAGTTATCGGGTTATATAAACAATCATGACTACATAGAACCTCAAAAAGCAAGCCTACAATAATATTGAAGAAAGTTGCATTAAAATAAGAAAGAGTAATCACAAACTAATCACAAGAAAGGATCAGATTCTCAGTGCTCCATTGTTGCATAGTTCAAAGGAAAAATACAAAATAGAAGGCACAGGCATCTAGCCAAACCTTACTAGAGAAATTCAAACCATGTTACTGAGAATAAAAAAGGACAGGTGCATGAAGCTCCCGCTATGCGGGGTCCCGGGGAAAAATTCATTGTACGCAGCCTTACCCTGCTTTTTTGCAAGAGGTTGTTTCCATTATTCGAACTCGTAACCTTTTGGTCACAAAACAACAACTTTACAGTTGCGCCATATCTCCCCTTCAAACCATGTTACTGAGAATGGTCTCAAAAAAAATTTCTCAACTTTCACTTTGAAGACAGATGGCATATATATCCACATAACCAAGCATTTAACATCAACATGATTTCTAGTGCATCTTATGAAATTTCTACCTTTTACCCAACTGAATCATGTAGTAGAACATTAAAAAATTAGAAAAAAGAAAGATATTTAGTTATGTTTGCATATATGACTTTAAGTGAGAATACAAGTGCATATTTGACTCCACAAATACATTTACCTCTATCAAGATAATATCAGTTATGAAACCAAACTCTTTGAAGACCAAAGAAAAAAAATCATGTTTTTGTCATTTGATTTGATTGTTTAGGCTGAATAATGGTCACAACTATTTCCTTCAAAAGGACAAAATGCAGCAGCAATGGAATATTATAACGATTTGCTTAACCTTGAAATAGAATCAAGAAAAAAAGAAGAATCTCTAAACCACAGATAACTCATTAAAGTTCAAAAACCAATAATCAATAGAAGTTAGGCAAATTTTTCAATATGCTCAGCTGAATTTTAAGCATAAATCTTGACAAGAAGGATGTATGCATACACATGAGAACAAATTGATTGGTAGTACAAACACAGAACAAGCTAAGTATCGATACTACTTACTCGTTGTGTAGAAGTTTCTAACACAACACATTTGCCTTTTCCTTTGAGAGTAGATCAATATTGTCACTATCTCCCTCTTCCTCTTCTGGATTCATCTCCAAAACCTAGGGAAGAATGCTACGGGGTTAGCAATCCAATCATTTTTCCATGATTAACCAACTATGTACTTGCATTCAACAGAAAGAAAAAAAATGAAGAATAACTTTCTTAATTGAATCGCCCCCTGAACAAAAGAAGCAAAAAGAAGTCAAAGAAAATTGCAATAAATACTTCTCGCAATTCCACAAGTATATACTGATTTAAGACAAGAAGGTTTTCTCCAAGAACACAAGTAGACATATTGAATAAGGAAACAGAAATATAGCTAAAGAAGCCAACCTCGACAATGCTTCTGACGAGGTAAGGTAACTGCTTGATAGGAACCCGGGGGCCTATCACGTGAAAAAATCGAAAGAGAAAGGGAAAAGGGGATAGGGTGATCGCTTCGAGGGGATCGGCCTCCAATAATCAAACGAAATTGATTAATTAAAAGGGAAATTACTTATCCTTTAAAATTACATAACGTCTCTTTATATAGAGACATAAAACTACCTTTTCAAAAGAAAAGGTCTAAACTGAAAAATAAAATAAAAATACATTTTCAAGAGAAAATGTCTTAACTAAAATTTATCTAGAAAAAAGAAAAAAAGTCTAAAACTTATTTTAAAAAGAAATAAAGTTAAAGGATGTATTTGAATAGATCCATTAAAGGATTTTATCATTCCCCCGCCCTTCAGAACAACCTTGTCCTCAAAGTTGTTTATCAATAAACTCTGAAAATTTTTCTTGAATGATATCATATAATTCCCATGTTGCATTATCGATAGATAAATTGTCTCACTGAATTAATAGCTCAACCATCGCTTGATTGTTCTTCTTCACAAGTCTCCTTTCTAAAATAGCATAAGGTTGAAATTTAACTTCACCGTATGAATTTACTTCAGGAAGGTGTTGTCGAGGACTAAATTATCGCCCAATTTCTTCTTTAAACAAGACACGTGAAATACAGGGTGTATTTTAGAATCTTGTTGAAGCTCCAAGCGATAAGCAACAGGTCCGGTATGCTCTACCTGATAACTACTGATTGATGTTATAGTATTTTGTCTCTTGCCTTTGATGCAAACTTCTTTTCCTTGATCTTGGAAGCATATTGTTAGTTGAGAGAAATTCCATATTATGTCTCCTAATGTTCTCAATCATTGTGCTCCAAGTACAACATCACATCCATCTAGGGGTAGAAGAAAGAGATCTATGATTAATTCATAATTTAGTAAGAAAATTTTAGTACCATCACACTTTCCTGGACTTGTAAGTGATCTTCCATCCGCCACCTTAACATCAAATGTAGATGCTCGCTCTATTTTTTTGTTTAAGCCTTCTTGCCAAAGTTGAGTCTAGAAAATTGTTGGTGCTTCCTGAATCTATAAGTATCATTACAGGATGTTTTTTAATGAATCTTTTTACCTTCATCGTTTGCGGAGTTTGTAGTCCTTCTAAGGCATGAACTGATATTGCCATAGAGTCATATTGTACTTCGTTGATATTATCTTGTGTTACACCTTCATCGAAATCATCTTCTTCCTCAGAGTTCTCTATTGGTTCAATCATCAGTATCCTCTTTTGCTTGCATTGATGACCACAGTGCCATTTTTCATCACAATGCCAGCATAATCCCTTTGTCATTCTTTCGTTGATCTCTTCTTTTGTCAATCTATAGGGTGTTGAACAATGCGATGTGTTTTCATGAATTGCCTTATTATTTCTTCTTTCTTCCTCATTGATCTTCTCTTCTTGTAGTCGTGCAAAGGATAAGGCAGCTTTCATGGTGCGGGGTTGATTCATTTTTACTTCTCGTCGTATATCAAGGCGAAGTCCTTCAATAAAAGTGCCCAGTAGTTGTTTTTCTGACCAATCACGAGTTCGATTAGAGAGTCGCTCGAATCGTCCTTGGTACTCTAGTACGGTTGAAGTCTGTCGAATTTGACTAATTCTCCATCAACATTCTCATAATCGGAGGGACCAAATCGATTGATGAGTTCTTCTTTGAATTCCTCCCATTTTGGAGGCCCATGGCATGCTTCAAGCCAGTCATACCATTGGATGGCGTCGCCTTCGAGGTTTATAGATGCTAGTTCTACCTTTGCATTGTCTGATGTGTTGTGGAAGCGAAAATATTTTTCAGCCCTTGAAATCCATCCAATCGGATTGTTGTTCTCCCGGCGAGGAAATTCTGCCTTCATACGTGGATAGTTGTGCTCTCGATCTTCATTTAAGTTTGCTCTTTGGCCATATTGTTGTTGTCAAGACTGCTGATTTATTCCCCTTTTGATTAGTATGCTTGAGATGGAATCTGCTACTAAACGATCCTTTAATTCTTGCACTATTGTGACCAATGACGCCATAGTTTTTTCGAGTTTATCCATCCTTGTCTCGTGCTTAGCTTCAAATTCCAGAGCCCATTTGGCGTCAGGATGAGATCCTCTGGTCGTCATGTCAAAATGAATTTTCTTCTCTTGAAGTCGGGTTAAGACCATGCGCTTGTTGAAGTTGCTGCGAAATACTATAGGGAGAAGATGAAGTGATCGTTCTCTGATACCAAGTTGATAGGAACCCGAGGGCCTATCACGTGAAAAAATCAAAAGAGAAAGGGAAAAGGGGATAGGGTGATCGGTTCGAGGGGATCGGCCTCCAATAATCAAACGAAATTGATTAATTAAAAGGGAAATTACTTGTCCTTTAAAATTACATAACGTCTTTTTATATAGAGACATAAAACTACCTTTTCAAAATAAAAGATCTAAACTGAAAATAAAATAAAAATACATTTTCAAGAGAAAATGTCTTAACTAAAATTTATCTAGAAAAAAGGAAAAAAGTCTAAAACTTATTTTAAAAAGAAATAAAGTTAAAGGATTTATTTGAATAGATCGCTGGTGGATCTTAATCTTCTCTTGGTTATCCTTGATCTTTTCTTTGCAGATCTCGAATTTGATACTTGTCCTCTGCAACTCATCCTGCCACCCAACACCAACACATTCTCGAGATTAAACAAAAAAACAGAACAAATACTAAATTTAAAGGAACAGTGATCGAAGAGGTTTAGGTTTACAGACCTTGAGAGTGCGGATCTTGTCGTCGAGGAGAGTAGAGGCCCTAATAATGTCTTCAGTGGTCATGGCGAGAGGCGGTCGTCCTCGAACTCAGTGTCTTCCTCCATCGCCATAGTCTCGGAGAGAGAACAGAGATATTCACCCGGTCATTGCGATTCTTCTGGAAGCAAACGGGCATCGATGCTTCCTCGATCTTAAGCTCTGGATCTTACCTAGGTACGAACCGCCACGGCAGAGTGAAATATTAATTATGGGAGAAAAAATTAGGTATTTTAAAAAATTCCAATAAACGTTACTGCATATTTTATATAAAAACATTTTTTATTTTACTATTATTATAATAGGTTTGATAATTATTTATCATGATTAAAATATAAAAAATAACTATTGCATTTTTATAAAAAATTATTATATATTTAATATTATTATATCAAATTACTTTTTATTAACTCAGTTGAAATTATTTAAAATTTATCTAAATTATTTTAAATTAATTAAATCGAGTAACTACTACATATTTAAAATTAATTTATACATTTAAAATTATAAATTTATTTTGAATATTATTATATTAAAATATTCTTTATCAATTTAATTAAATTTATTTAAATTATTATTCTATAATATTATAATAATATTGTATAATTATGATTATATTATAGCAATTTATCGTGGTTACTAATTATAATAAATAATATAATAGAATTTTTTTATTTTTAAAATATTAATGATCCTGTCTAAAAATTATGACAATGGTGCGTTTGGAATGATGGCTTAGTTGTTGATTGAGAGAAGACTTTTTACTTCACAAAGAAGCTTCCTTTCGATCCTACATACGGAGACAAACCAACAAAATGTTAGCGCCCAAAAACCAGGAGGAGTCCCTGGCGAAGGTCCTCTAATGTTCAAATTAGTACAACTTTCGGACGGTTGAATAAAGAATAGTAGAGAACGTGTGCACGAGAGTAAGCTTCAGATGTTCAGAGAACATATATTTCCATGGAGAAGACCCCCTTTATATATCATCTCTCATAACCTTCATGATCATGAAGTGGATAAGAATGTCAGAAGTTGTTCGGTAATGAAAGTGCACAACCTAGACAACGTGTAATAATTGCCCGAAGAATCTTCCATTTACCTATATGTGTATTCTCTTTTATCGTTTACGGCTTATGTCGTGGTTAACGCTGTTGAAGGAATATACTGTCATAAATTGTTGACTGATGAGAGACACAATAATCATTGAAGAAGGTTCTAGTAGAATATTCTCTGACACATAGTTGTTATTTTAACAGGTTGTTAGGATTCTCTGCTCATGTTATCGGCTAAATATATCCCGGTCGACCATCTTTTATACCTGTTGTCACATTAAGCTGCTTTTATTATGCATTGAATTTTATTAGAAATCTATTTGGAGAATAATATAATGCCTTGGACATTTTGGAAATTTGTTTGCTGGAAGTCTGTTTGAGAAGCAATATGATACTTTTGCATGTTGGAAATACATCCGGGCAGCAATATAAAGCTAAGTGTCTTAGGCCCGGTCGACCTTTTATCCGGCTGAGCGTATAAACATGTTCGGTTATATGATCGAACGTATACACAAGCATATTGTCATGTGACAACTCATAGGGGTGATCAGTAATAAGGTTAGACGGGCGTGTGTAGAGAAACTCGTACAGAGTAAGGAGTGTGAAATTTCCCTCAGCCAGACTTTTGACTAGTCAATTATGATGTGGGTCGGACATTACGACCGCCCTATAAGGTCGACCATCCTTAAACTTGGTCAGCTATTAAATGACTGGTCATACTATCTTTTTAGTTCAAAAGTAAAGCACTAAATTCCTTGTGTTCTATCGCCTTAAGGGTCAATCGGCCTTCTCCATAACAGCTTTCAATTCGGTCAGGCTGGACCTACGAGCCTTAGCGATGGCCAAACAATTAGAGCCAGGTGACAGATGCTCTCCTCCATTGACTTTGACTGTCATGTCACTTTAACTTTGTCTGCCACGTCATCTTCTGGATCCGCTCGTTACATCCTATATCACTAGCTTCCCCTTCAAGTCTAGTCGAATGAGGTGTAGCCAATTGACTGGACCCAAGTCTAACTCTCATCTACTCGCTCCTTTTACCAGGGCCATCCGAAAATGCATGCTTTCCTCTGAGGCATTTTTTCAAAAACTGCTTAACAGAGGCATGTTGTTCAGAAGAGAGTACCGAGGACATGCAGAGAGGCACTTCAACAGCTGAATGATTCAGTTGTCACCTCCATCATAAATGTCAATTTATGGGTGGATGTCATGCGTCTACATTCCTCATTTTTTTTTAAACGACCTCTGACGCATGCTTCTTTATACGACTCAACAACATCTCTCCTCTTATAGATCAACGTTCCACTGTATGCCCATGATTTTGATCGAACGATGGTAATTAAGTGATACCTTTAAAAAAAATCCTAAATGACACAAAATCTCAACATTTTATCTTTCATCTTCCTCGATTTTCTTCTCTAGCGACTTCTCTTCTACCAACTTCTTCTTTTGCATTCTAAGTGATCCAGTAAGTTGTTCGTTCGTTGTTTACTTTTCATTCTCTCATGACTCAAGAATCTCTCGCCCCCTGGTATACTCTTACCTGCTCAGATTTTGATGATTTTGATAGAGCATACATCCACTCTAGATATGAAATCCCTCAAATTTACTGCATCGTTATCCCTTCCTTGGATGCTCATCCCCATCGCCCTCCTATTAACCATATCACTTTCTTTAAGGACAAGTTAGTAGCTGGTCTATGTTTTCCCATTCCTCCATTCATGTCAGAGGTGTGCCAATATTTTAATGTTCCTTTGCAACAATTCACCCCAAACATCTTTTGCTACATGTGTGGGCTATTTATGTTGTTTTGCCTATTCGGCATTCCTCCCACACCACACAATATGTATTTATTTTCCTACCCCAAGAAATTGGAACCAGGGGTCTTCCTTTTTCAATTCCTCCCAAAATCAGTTTTCTTTGAAGATATGCCCTCTTCAAACAAGTGATGGAATCTCGCTTCTTTTTCATTGAAATTCCTGAACCTACCACTTGATCTACTGAGTGGCAATCGTCCCTTCCTCCTCTTCCTGACCTTGGAAATTATAAGTGCGACCCAACTTTTATCTCACACTCCAATAAGCTGAGCGGACAATTTTTTAAAATCCACAAATGGCTGTGCGAAGACCTTTTGCACTTATTTAGCTTGAACCCCATTCGAAAGAAATTTCCCTGCTCATTTGGTTAATTTTGATAATTTGGTCATTGCATTATCACTAACTAAAGTATTTTTTATTTTATGTAATGGATACCATTTATGAATCCTTGGTCGCTGACGAGATTAACCTAGAGGAAGAGAAGCTCCTTGCTTAGGAGTGGGCACTGTTGGTTAAGCAGGCTGCTTAACCGACCGTCCCTTCTAATGGAGCATCCGACAGCTGAACAGCCGAATCCAGTGCAGTCACTGCCTCTGGGAGCTATCTCCCGATATTCTCATGGTGTCTGAGGATTCTCCTATAAAAACAGAGGCCGCCCCAAAGAAGAGACGAAAAATGCACAAATTTGTCCATGCCCAAGTCCTTATAGGACAAACAACCTCTATTGAAGTGCCCTCCACACATTTATCTCCTGCCTAGGAAGAGCTCGTCTGGGAGGGGCCCATCCAGGAGGAGGCGCAAACACCCTCTTCCAAGAAGACTTTGTCCGCTCTTCCTCCTATTAGTCCCATTCTAGAAATTACTCAAGTACAGGAGGTCACTTCCCCATCGGGATTCTCTCTTGCTCTTGTTTGTGTAAGAACTCTCTCAGTCCGCACCAAGGAAGCCTTATCAATTTTCGACCACCCTTAATTTACCATCCGCCCTGGCTATAACTTCTCCCTCAACCACCCCTCATTGTTGGCTAGATATTTATGAGGAGCCACTTAAAGAAAGCCTGGGAGGATGCAGGGAATCAGCTAAGTGAGCTTACTCCCGCAAAGCTAACCGATAAATATTCCTATAAGCTAACCAAGGTAAAATAATTTTCTTTATTGCTTCTCTTGTCGAGTATTTCTAATATTGTTTCTTTTCTAGTGATGGACGACCAAGATGGGCCTGACACAGATATTGGCAACTCTAGCCCAGGAAAATGAATCCTTGAAGCAGTAAAATTTTAAGGCTGCTACTGTATATGCCCTCAATCAGCTAAGTGAGTAGAAGCTTGGCTCCAAGAAGCTCAAGGGTTGCCAAAAATCAAGATTGAGAAATCAACCAAATTGTAGACTACCCTGAAAAATTTTGAAGCTAGACTCCGATCGGAAACAGCTCGCCGAACGAAAATTGGAGCGAAGCTGGACAGGAAAACTGTAGAGGTCAAGTAGCTTTCCGCTCAACTGAAGGAATTGAAAACCACATATAACACTGAGCTAGCTGACAAAGAATCTGAGTTGGTAGCTCGAAATGCTGAGCGAGATTCTCTGAGCTCAGACTTAAAGACTGCCTAGACCATCTTATCTAATAAAGAATCTGAACTGGCAGGTCTCTTTGCGGCGTTAATAGCTATCCAGATGGAGTTAGCAGCCTACCAAGCGGGGGAAGATAAGGGCTTTGAAACAAGGAAGAAAGCCCTCCTTCGATCATGCGACTTTAATGCACCTATCGCCAGCTTCATTAATAAAGTCCTTCTTTTCGGAGCTGACGGTGCACTGGAGCAACTAAAGGACGGGGATATCTAGCCTCTGAGCCCCCCGCTCACTTCCTTGACCGCAAGAAATTAATCCAGAATCACTCGCCTGGCTTATTTCCAAATTTAATTTATTTTCCTTTCTTCTTTTAGTTAATTGAAACAAAACTTGATGTTTGTATCCACTATAGATACAGTTAAGTTTCTATTGAATTTGTCATCTGTCTTCACTCTAATGTTTGTTATCTAATAGCTTTTGATTTCTCTGAGTGTGTGTGATAAAATAAGGACCACAAAAATCCATTCGGGCCAACGTCTAAACAAGTTATAGTAGGGTGAGGATAACTTAGAGAAGGGCAGCAATTTTTAGGGATCGTTTAGCCTTAAACCCATCCGAGATTAACTCTGCTCAGAGTTAAAACTGGTCTGAAATGAATCAGGTTGGATGTTTGATTATTGTCCCTATGAACAAGTCATAAAAACTAGATCGAGTTTAGAACCGATCGGGCTTCCCTAAGGGCTTGCACAAAAATTAAAGTCCACCTCAGTAAATCTGCCAATACTTCGGGCTAAGTATTTGTTACATCAGCTACAAACGTGTGCTTCCTATTAGTAACATGTGTGCACTCACATTATAATCAGTGTATAGCTTTCCACATAGCCATCATTTCATCTTACCATTCTACGGTTCAAAATTTAGCCCGCCTCTTTATTGTTATGATCCAATGGCTCTGCTTAAAAAGGCTCAAAATGTAACTTTTAAGGGCTTTCATAAGAAATTTTTGAGAACTTTACTGCATTTGCTCCTTCGCCTTTTTCGTCTTCCCTGTTGTTCCCACACTCTACATTCTCTTCATCTTCCTTCACAAAATGGCTGAAGATAGCACATGGTAAACACTTTGTTCCTTAGATCTCCAAGTTGTGTATTTCGACGACCTCCGTTTTAAGTACAGGCTCCCCACCTATATGGTCATACCCCATGGCCAAGATCGCCCCCACCTTCCTCCCAAAGAAGGAGTCATTGTTTTTAAAGAGCAAGTTGTAGCAGGGTGTAACGCCCCGCCCCTTCCTGCTTAAGCTGACGGGGGTTACTTATCATTTCTTCTTAAAACAGCGGAAGTCTTATCTATAGTATATATTTTTTTAAACTTTTTCTTTACTTTTCAAATCATCATCACTAACTACCTATCATATGAGTCACAAAACATGCTTAACATAAATTTAAGCCATAATACTAAAGAGTATGATGAAATGTCATGGAGTCATAAAAGAGAGACATAAGCATAATTCTTATTAACTAGAAGCAGGTCTTTCTCTTTAGCCGAGTCACTACTACACACGTCCTTTTTGCCCCCTCCTGCTGCTCCCTTAGTACATCCATTCTTTGCCCTTATCTGTGATACAAGTAAAGTAAGCTGTGAGCACACAAGGCTCAGTAAGATCCTTTCCTACTCACAAAAGTCGTATAGCATAACTTAATCTCCAAGGCATAAAACATAAAGACAACTAGTCATATCATGTATAGAAGCATCATATCGTAATATAATCGTAAGGTATCATGGCATATCATAACATGCATCCTAGCATAACATATCATGAACATAAGCATCATGGCATATCATGATAAAATCATAAAGTGCATCCTAGCATAACATAATCATATGTATCATGACATATCATAACATAATCATAAAGTGCATCCTAGCATAACATATCATATGTATCATGGCATATCATAACATAATCATAAAGTGCATCCTAGCATAACATATCATAAACATAAGCATCATGGCATATCGTAACATAATCATAAAGTGTTATGCGAGATGACTTTCAAAAACATGATTCATGCAAAAATATATGCAACATGTCTTTTGAAAACTTATTACATACATACTTAAACATAATCATAACATGATTAGGGCCCCGGCTTGTACCACATACATAAATGTGCGCGTCCTATGTGTTAGGACCTTCGGATAGCGGCTAGAGAGGGGGGGTGTGAATAGCCGACCCCAAATTTTCGTTTCTTCTAACAATTTAGGTTAGCGCAGCGGAAATACAATGTAGAAACGAAAGTGGAGAAGATCAAACCTCAAACATGATGATGTAACGAGGTTCGGAGATGATACTCCTACTCCTCGGCGTGTCCGTAAGGTGGACGAAGCCTATCAATCCGTCGGTGGATGAGACCCCGGAAAACCGGCTAATAGAAACTCCTTCTGGGTGGAGAAACCTCGCCACAAACTTCTTGCAACAGCAAGATAGGAGTACAAAGATATAGCACAATACAAAGGCAGTAAGAATGTAAAAACACAGCTTGCCTTCTCGTCGACTGGATGAAGCAGCAACTTCACGAAACACCTACAACAGCAGGAACCAACCGAAGGAAGCTTCCATGAAGCTTCAGGAGAATGAGAGCTCAGCAAAGCTCTGATTGCAGTAAGATCAGAAAAGAAAAGAGAGCACCAGCTCCTGTAGCCCTCGACTAACCTGCGAAGAAGAAGACACATAAAC
The DNA here is from genome assembly GCF_018446385.1 of Zingiber officinale. Classification (NCBI taxonomy): domain Eukaryota; kingdom Viridiplantae; phylum Streptophyta; class Magnoliopsida; order Zingiberales; family Zingiberaceae; genus Zingiber; species Zingiber officinale. The sequence goes on along the minus strand of NC_056007.1, from coordinate 27,422,635 downwards.
TAGCCGTTGTGTCGCAACGGCTAGGGCCTGGACCGATCAGGCTCCACCCTGATCGGTCCAGACCTTCTCTGATCGGTCTTGGGACCGATCAGGACCTATGCTGATCGGTCCCCAGACCGATCAGCACGCTTCACAGAGAGTTGCCCAACTGTCTGATCGATCTGTGGACCGATCAGGACTCAGGTGGATTGGTCCACAGACCGATCCCCCTCTTTCTTCTCCTGATCTTCTTCGCTTCTGTATGATTACTGATCAGTCACCAGACCGATCAGGTAATTCACAGAAACACACTGTTTGGTTACTAATCGGTCACCAGACCGATCAGTCAACCAGCGCATCACTAAATCGGTCACCAGACCGATCCAGGTTTAGAGCTCCCAGCCCTAAACCCTACCTGGTCCTGAGAACGAGCTACCGAGCCCTCTCTAACCTAGTCCGGAGAACGAGCTGCCGAGCCCTCTCTGACTTTGTCCGGTCCAGAGAACGAGCTACCGAGCCCTCTCTGACCTAGCCCAGAGAATGAGCTGCCGAGCCCTCTCCGACTTCGTCCGGTCCAGAGAACGAGCTACCGAGCCCTCTCTGACTTAGTCCGGAGAACGAGCTACCGAGCCCTCTCCGACTTCATCCGATCCAGAGAACGAGCTACCGAGCCCTCTCTGACCTAGTCCGGAGAACGAGCTACCGAGCCCTCTCCGACTTCCCATGCCAAGTTTCCATACTTGGACTTTTCCCGTGCCAAGCTCCCTGCTTGGACTTTTCCATGCCAAGTCTCCATACTTGGACTTTTCCGTGCCAAGTCTCCATACTTGGACTTTTCTCGTGCCAAGCTCCCTGCTTGGACTTTTCACCAGATGTCTGGTCAACCTTGACCTATCTGGATTTCCCTTGCCTGGCTTCACTCACCAGGACTTTCACCTGGCTTCACTCACCAGGATTTCCCGAATCAGGTCGACTCACCTTGGGTCAACTAGGTCAACCTTGACCAAAGATTGCACCCACAATCTCCCAAGTTTGTATTCTGTCAAACATCAGAATACAACTTTTCTACTCTCGTCAAACATCAGAATAGAACTTTTCTATTCTCGTCAAACATCAAAATACAACTCGAGTCAGGTCAACTCGAGTCAGGTCAACCAGGTCAACCTTGACCTAAGGTTGCACCATCACTATGTAGGTCCAAGATAGCAAGTCTTGAACCCTACAAGGCATACATACTAGGCCGTTTCTTAGTCCATCGACCTAGGGGCACTTAGGAGTCCATCCGAGGCCCGTTTCTTAGTCCATCGACCCCGGGGCGCTTATGGAGCCCACCCTTGGTACAAGCCAAATATAGTAAAGTAGCATGTCATACATATCATGGTTCTTATTATTTCATGCACATTATATTTCTTATCATATCATACCATACAGAATTTGGGCACACAGCTCATCATAATAGCATGTATAATTTGGGCACACAGCACATTATAATTACATGCATAGTTTGGGCACACAGCTCATCATAAATAGCATGCATAATTTGGTCACACAGCTCATCATAATTTCATGCATAAATTAGGCACACAGCTCATCATAAATAGCATGCATATCTTGGGCACACATCACAGCATAAGGGTTACCAACATACATAGATCATACGTATACATAATTAACATAGAAGCATAACAAGCTCTTACCACATTATAAAACATTTCATGTGAGATACATGGGAAATCATATTTAGATTTCTAACCCTAATGTCTTGTAATGGCCGAAACATATAGATGTGACTTAGGTTAAAAATCAACATACAAGCATGTGAATCCTAAACCAATATCATATCATATACCATAAGGAAACATCATGAGCATGCTTTAGGTTAGGTTCTAGGTTTCCTAAGCTTATAAATCTTATCATGGCCGAATCTTATCAATCATCACATTGGGTAAAAAACAACATTCAAGCATGTGAAACCTAAACCAATATCATATCATATACCATAAGGAAACATCATGAGCATGCTTTAGGTTAGGTTCTAGGTTTCCTAAGCTTATAAATCTTATCATGACCGAATCTTATCAATCATCACATTGGGTTAAAAACAACATTCAAGCATGTGGAACCTAAACCAATTTCATAGCAAATATTACAAGGAACATCATGAGCATAGTTAGGTTAGCTTCCAAGTTTCCTAGGCCCTTAAACTTATTGTGGCCGAAACCTTTAGGGCTTGGAACTAGGTTTCATGTGTCATAAAAGCATGGAAACCCTAAACCAATTTCATAACAATTATTACAAGGAACAACATGAGCATAATTAGGTTAGGTTCCAAGTTTCCTAGGCCCTTAAACTTGTTGTGGCCGAAACCATTAAGTCTTGGAGCTAGGTTACAAGTGTCATGAAAGCATGGAAACCCTAAACCAATTTCATAACAATTATTACAAGGAACAACATAAGCATAATTAGGTTAGGTTCCAAGTTTCCTAAGCCCTTAAACTTGTTGTGGCCGAATGTTCATGGGGCATGAAAATAAGTTCTAACCACACTACAACATGAGTATGTCATATTAATTTTCATGTCTTGTCTTAAGGAGGATCATGGCATGATTAGTTTAGGTTTAACAATTTTCTCGGCCCCTAATCCTATCATGGCCGAATACTTAGGAGAATGGAATAAAGTTCAATCATCATATAGGAATGAGAAAATCATGTTAACAACTTTCTCATCATGAAGTACGTATCATAAAACAAAAAGGAGCATGCTTGGTTTGAGTCTTAACTTACCTATTTCCTTTATTCATGTTTGGCCGAGAGTCTAGGGATATGATTCTAAGTTCTAACCAAAAATTCTAGCATATGAACATTAGATAAATCCCTATCATAAGATACATGTTACAAGAAGCATATTGAGCATGTCAAAATTTAGTTCTTTACATTTCCTAGATTCTTCTTTTTAGTCTTGTCTTGGCCGAAAATTTCATGAAGGTATCCTAAGTTTTTAGGCAACCAAAACTCATAGAAAACACACAAGCTATTGTACCATAGGTGAGGGAAACTTACATCCTTTCGCTTGTGGTTTTTCTTAAGGAAGAAGGTATCCTAAGTTCCAAGGAAGGAGAAAGCTTCTTCTTCTTGTACCTCTTTTTGCTTCTCTTGCTTGGAAGGGATGGATCTTGAAGGCTTCTTCTCGAAATTTAGTTTTCTTGGAGAGGAACTTAGCTTAGCTTTTTGGAATAAGGGGATGGAAGGGCTCTTGGTTTCGGTGAAGAATGAGGAAGGAGAAGGAAGGAGGAAGAAAAAGGAATTTAATCTCTTGTTTTTCTTCTCCCAATCTATTTATTCCTTTGCCAATGAAACATGTCTTCATTCATTCCCTCAACTCCTCTTTTCCTTCATTCCTTTAATTCCCACGAAAATAGAGAGAGGAAGGGAAGTGGGCAATTTATCTTTTGCTTGCTTCTTCTCTTAACCAAGAGGAAAAGGAGGTAAGCCACTTGGTTTTCTCTTGCTCTTTTGCTTAGTTTTATTTTATTTTCTTCTCATCTTTAACTCAATTTTCATTCATTTCTATCCAAATATTATTCATTATTCTAGTGGTTATCATACATCAATTTATCTCTATTATTTGTGGGAGGTTCAAGGTTCAATCCTTGACCTCACCTCTTCTTATTCTATTTTGGTTCCTATTTTCCCTTTTCTTTTATTCTTTTTATTTCTATGCTCTAAAGAAAAATAATACCTATATACTTATCTTATAATTTCATGGGTGTTACAGTACCCCATACCTCATAAAAAGTTCGTCCTCGAACTTAGAATAGCGACGTCAGGTGGTACCGGACTTCCGGCTGAGTGCATCGGCCACCTTGTTCGCTTTTCCTGGGTGATAAAAGATTTCACAATCGTAATCCTTAACTAGCTCGAGCCATCTGTGTTGTCTCATATTTAGGTCTTTCTATGTGAAGAAATATTTCAGACTCTGGTGGTCTGTATAAATCCTGCACTGGGCTCCATATAAGTAATGCCTCTATGTTTTTAGAGCGAAGACCACCGCTGCTAGTTCTAAGTCATGAATGGGGTAATTTCTTTCATGCTCTTTGAGTTGTCTAGAGTCATAGGCGATGACTTTGCCGTCTTGCATGAGTACAGCTCCAAGTCCTAGTAAGGAAGCATCGCTATACATATCAAAGCCTTTGTTACTTTCCGGAAGAGTAAGGATCGGAGCACTGGTCAGTCTCCGTTTCAGTTCTGTAAAACTCTTCTCGCAGTCGTCCGTCCATTCATACTTTTTGTTTTTCTTGGTGAGATTCGTCATAGGGCTGCAACTTTGGAGAAATCCTCTACGAACTTCCTGTAGTAGCCCGCTAATCCCAGAAAACTTCTGATTTCGCTAGCATTCTTTGGTCTGTTCTAGTTACCTACGACTTCAATCTTGCTTGGATCTACCATGACTCCATCCTTGGAGATGACATGACCCAAGAATATTACTCGGTCTAGCCAGAACTCGCATTTGGAGAACTTTGCATATAGTTGTTTTTCTCGGAGAATCTGCAGTACAATATTCAGATGTTCGGCATGTTCTTCCTGGGTTCTTGAGTGGATGAGAATATCGTCAATGAAGACGATCACACATTTATCGAGATATGCCGCAAATACTCGATTCATCAAATCCATGAACACAGCAGGGGCATTTGTCACTCCGAAGGGCATAACTACGAACTCATAGTGTCCGTATCTTGTTCGAAAGACTGTCTTTGGTATATCATCTTGTTTCACTTTCACTTGATGATAGCCGAACCTTAGGTCAATCTTCGAGAAGACGATTGCTCCCTTTAATTGGTCGAACAGATCGTCGATCCGTGGAAGGGGGTATCTGTTCTTGATCATTGCATTGTTCAGCGCTCGATAGTCTATACACATTCGCATAGACTCATCCTTCTTTTTCACAAACAGTACCGGAGCTCCCCATGGAGAGTGACTAGGACGAATAAGTCCCTTGTCGAGTAACTCCCGTAGCTGTTCTTGAAGTTCCTTCAACTCAGTCGGCGCCATCCGGTAAGGTGCTTTAGAGATTGGTTTAGTACCAGGAACTAATTCAATCGTAAATTCTTTTTCTCTATTAGGGGCTAATCCCGGTAGTTCATCAGGAAATACTTCCGAATAGTTGCATACTACCCTGACCTCTTCTAGCTTTTGGCCCCCGGTTTGACTTGTATCAACTACATGCGCTAGAAATCCAGTACATCCTTTGTCTAACATCCTCTGTGCCTTTACAGCTGATAAAAATCTTTCAGTTTCTTTCCCAGTTTCCCCAATAAATTCAAACATCGGTTCAGCTTCAGGTCGGAAGACTGCCTTCCTCTTACGGCACTCGATTGAGGCGCCGTACTTGCTCAGGAAGTCCATGCCTAGTATAATGTCATAATCCCGCATGTTGAGTACTATCATATTGCAGTAGAATTCCCTGTCTGCGATTCTGATAAGTATGACCCGCAGCATATGGTCCGATGGCATAACTTCCCCGGATGGTAGGGTTGTTAAGAACGTGTCATTTAGTGTTTGGGGTGGTGCCTCAAACCGGTTAGTGCAGTCTCTGGCCAGATGTCCTTCCCCTCCGCAATTATAGCACCTTCTTGTACCCTTGTGACATACTCCGGAATGCAGCTTTCCGTAAATAGTGCACTGGGGGTATTTCAGTTGCTTATTCACTGAGCCACCTTTAGGATTGTCCCATTGTTTCCTTTTTCCGGTAGAGGTCCCTTTCCAGCTTGTTTTGTTACCTGAGGGTCTTTGTCCTTCTGTTCGGGCCTGACTCTTATTCTCGTTCATCGCTTTCTGATAATGTTCTGTGATTAGGGCACTGCTGACCAATTCCTCTATAGTCTGAGGTCTATTAATTCCGCCGGTCACGTTCAGTGCTATCTCGGGTCGAAGCATCTTCAGCATCAGTCTGACCCTTTCTCTTTCTGTACGAACTAATTCTGGACATAGGCGTGCCAGACGGTTGAAGCGCTTTACTACTTCGTTCACTGATAGGTCACCTTGCTGAAACTCGGTGAACTCATCGTAATGTCGGTTCGTCACTTGCATATGGAAGAACTCTTCGAAGAACTCTGTCTCGAAGTTCGTCCAATTCATCAGATTAATCTGTCTCTTTGACTTCACTCTTTCCCACCACATCCTTGCGTCTCCGGAAAAGCAGAATGATACACATTTGATCTTTTCCGATACGGGCCAGTCCAGTAATTCCACTATGCTTTCCACTATCTTGAACCATGCCTAAGCGTCCCATGGCTCGCAAGCACCTGAGAAATTTTCCGACTTCAGCCTCAGCCACTATATCAAGTAGGTCTCCTGTCAGACCACTAGGACTAGGGCTATCGGTGGTACTGGTGCAACTACAGGGATGACGGGCACTGTATTCTGATTTACTGGCGGGGTGGCAGGATTTTCTTACTGACCCATCAAAGTTGTGATCAGCTGTTGTTGCTCCGTGATCTGACGCTGGAGGTCAGTGACTACCTGGGTCAGATCTGGTGGAGTCATTGTCTCGTCTGCCCGGTTAGTACGTCTCCTAGCCATGCTTATCTTCATGACAATAAATTATCGTTATTTCTATCCAGACTAACATAAGATCATTATTATTTCTATCCTACCATCATGCATACCTAAACTAGAACTATGACTACTCATCATCAAAGAATAAGTAAACATGCATAATATCAAAGCATCATAGAAGAATTAATTTAAGCATATAAATTCTTACTTGGAGCGGCAGGATGGAGGCTTGACACGTGTGTAGTGAAAAGGCTAAACCTGGCTCTGATACCAAACTGTAACGCCCCGCCCCTTCCTGCTTAAGCTGACGGGGGTTACTTATCATTTCTTCTTAAAACAGCAGAAGTCTTATTTATAGTATATATATTTTTTTAAACTTTTTCTTTACTTTTCAAATCATCATCACTAACTACCTATCATATGAGTCACAAAACATGCTTAACATAAATTTAAGCCATAATACTAAAGAGTATGATGAAATGTTATGGAGTCATAAAAGAGAGACATAAGCATAATTCTTATTAACTAGAAGCAGGTCTTTCTCTTTGGCTGAGTCACTACTACACACGTCCTTCTTGCCCCCTCCTGCTGCTCCCTTAGTACATCCATTCTTTGCCCTTATCTATGGTACAAGGAAAGTAAGCTGTGAGCACACAAGACTCAGTAAGATCCTTTCCTACTCACAAAAACCGTATAACATAACTTAATCTCCAAGGCATAATACATAAAGACAACTAGTCATATCATGTATAGAAGCATCATATCGTAACATAATCGTAAGGTATCATGGCATATCATAACATGCATCCTAGCATAACATATCATGAACATAAGCATCATGGCATATCATGATAAAATCATAAAGTGCATCCTAGCATAACATAATCATATGTATCATGGCATATCATAACATAATCATAAAGTGCATCCTAGCATAACATATCATATGTATCATGGCATATCATAACATAATCATAAAGTGCATCATAGCATAACATATCATAAACATAAGCATCATGGCATCGTAACATAATCATAAAGTGTTATGCGAGATGACTTTCAAAAACATGATTCATGCAAAAATATATGCAACATGTCTTTTGAAAACATATTACATACATACTTAAACATAATCATAACATGATTAGGGCCCCGGCTTGTACCACATACATAAATGCGCGCGTCCTATGTAGATCCAAGGTAGCAAGTCTTGAACCCTACAAGGCATACATACTAGGCCCGTTTCTTAGTCCATCGACCTAGGGGCACTTAGGAGCACATCCCTAACGAGACCCGTTTCTTAGTCCATCGACCCCGGGGCGCTTATGGAGCCCACCCATGGTACACGCCATATAAAGTAAAGTAGCATGTCATACATATCATGATTCTTATTATTTCATGCACATCATATTTCTTATCATATCATACCATACAGAATTTGGGCACACAGCTCATCATAATAGCATGTATAATTTGGGCACACAGCACATCATAATTACATGTATAGTTTGGGCACACAGCTCATCATAAATAGTATGTATAATTTGGGCACATAGCTCATCATAATTTCATGCATAAATTGGGCACACAACTCATCATAAATAGCATGCATATCTTGGGCACACAGCACAGCATAAGGGTTACCAACATACATAGATCATACGTATACATAATTAACATAGAAGCATAACAAGCTCTTACCACATTATAAAACATTTCATGTGAGATACATGGGAAATCATATTTAGATTTCTAACCCTAATGTCATGTAATGGACGAAACATATAGATGTGACTTAGGTTAGAAATCAACATACAAGCATGTGAACCCTAAACCAATATCATATCATATACCATAAGGAAACATCATGAGCATGCTTTAGGTTAGGTTCTAGGTTTCCTAAGCTTATAAATCTTATCATGGCCGAATCTTATCAATCATCACATTGGGTTAAAAACAACATTCAAGCATGTGAAACCTAAACCAATATCATATCATATACCATAAGGAAACATCATGAGCATGCTTTAGGTTAGGTTCTAGGTTTCCTAAGCTTATAAATCTTATCATGACCGAATCTTATCAATCATCACATTGGGTTAAAAACAACATTCAAGCATGTGGAACCTAAACCAATTTCATAGCAAATATTACAAGGAACATCATGAGCATAGTTAGGTTAGGTTCCAAGTTTCCTAGGCCCTTAAACTTGTTGTGGCCGAAACCTTTAGGGCTTGGAACTAGGTTTCATGTGTCATAAAAGTATGGAAACCCTAAACCAATTTCATAACAATTATTACAAGGAACAACATGAGCATAATTAGGTTAGGTTCCAAGTTTCCTAGGCCCTTAAACTTGTTGTGGCCGAAACCATTAAGTCTTGGAGCTAGGTTACAAGTGTCATGAAAGCATGGAAACTCTAAACCAATTTCATAACAATTATTACAAGGAACAACATAAGCATAATTAGGTTAGGTTCCAAGTTTCCTAAGCCCTTAAACTTGTTGTGGCCGAATGTTCATGGGGCATGAAAACAAGTTCTAACTACACTACAACATGAGTATGTCATATTAATTTTCATGTCTTGTCTTAAGGAGGATCATGGCATGATTAGTTTAGGTTTAACAATTTTCTAGGCCCCTAATCCTATCATGGACGAATACTTAGGAGCATGGAATAAAGTTCAATCATCATATAGGCATGAGCAAATCATGTTAACAACTTTCTCATCATGAAGTACATATCATAAAACAAAAAGGAGCATGCTTGGTTTGAGTCTTAACTTACCTATTTCCTTTATTCATGTTTGGCAGAGAGTCTAGGGATATGATTCTAAGTTCTAACCAAAAATTCTAGCATATGAACATTAGATAAATCCCTATCATAAGATACATGTTACAAGAAGCATATTGAGCATGTCAAAATTTAGGTCTTTACATTTCCTAGATTCTTCTTTTTAGTCTTGTCTTGGCCGAAAATTTCATGGAGGTATCCTAAGTTTTTAGGCAACCAAAACTCATAGAAAACACACAAGCTATTGTACCACAGGTGAGGGAAACTTACATCCTTTCGCTTGTGGTTTTTCTTAAGGAAGAAGGTATCCTAAGTTCCAAGGAAGGAGAAAGCTTCTTCTTCTTGTACCTCTTTTTGCTTCTCTTGCTTGGAAGGGATGGATCTTGAAGGCTTCTTCTCGAAATTTAGTTTTCTTGTAGAGGAACTTAGCTTAGCTTTTTGGAATAAGGGGAGGGAAGGGCTCTTGGTTTCGGTGAAGAATGAGGAAGGAGAAGGAAGGAGGAAGAAAAAGGAATTTAATTTCTTGTTTTTCTTCTCCCAATCTATTTATTCCTTTGCCAATGAAACATGTCTTCATTCATTCCCTCAACTCCTCTTTTCCTTCAATCCTTTAATTCCCGCGAAAATAGAGAGAGGAAGGGAAGTAGGCAATTTATCTTTTGCTTGCTTCTTCTCTTAACCAAGAGGAAGAGGAGGTAAGCCACTTGGTTTTCTCTTGCTCTTTTGCTTAGTTTTCTTTTATTTTCTTCTCATCTTTAACTAAATTTTCATTCCTTTCTATCCAAATATTATTCATTATTCTAGTGGTTATCATACATTAATTTATCTCTATTATTTGTGGGAGGTTCAAGGTTCAATCCTTGACCTCACCTCTTCTTATTCTATTTTGGTTCCTATTTTCCCTTTTCTTTTATTCTTTTTATTTCTATGCTCTAAAGAAAAATAATACCTATATACTTATCTTATAATTTCATGGGTGTTACACAGGGTGCCACTTCCCTGTCCACCCTTTTTTTTACCACTATCAGCCAATATTTTTGTATTCCACTCCAGCAGCTTATCCCAAATTTCATTTGCATTCTAAGCGGAGTCACTATTGCTTTCCATCTATTTATTACCTTTTTATCTCCTCACTTATTTTATCATTACTTTTACCCTCAATAAGTGATAGATTCCTTATTCCATTTCTGCGCCCGTCCTAAGGCAACTTTATTCTATAGTATTCCACCTTAGGGCAAGTAGAGAACCAAATACTTCTTTGTTTGAGTTTCAACTTCTTCGTCTTGGCCAACTGCATGGCAACAACACCTTCCCCCTATCCCAGATTTGGACAATATCTACATGGATCCGACCTTACATAAGACCTTGGAGAAGCTATGAGGTCTAAGGTTCAGTCTACCCGAGCTGACTATGTTAGGACCCTTGGCGGTCGACTTGAGGGAGTGAATTGTCTGAAAAAAAAAATAAAAACCTTTCCCATTCTTTCAACTCTAATTAAAAGCAACTATAATAATAAATGAAAATAACGACTAGAAAGAAGAGGCATAAGATTTACTTGGTTACAACCTAAATGGTTGTTAATCCAAGGTAAGAGAAAATGCAATAAAAATCTCTTTTGTTGAATGCGGAGAAGCCTCTTACACTTGTTGAAAAGCTCAAGCAGTTGCTAGGAAATGATTATAAGAGTTGATACTAAAGTTGTTATCTATTTCCTACCTCTAGGGGCCTTTTTATAGCTTATAAAAAATCTTATTCGTGGGTGGAAAGCACCTCCAACAGGCTGGAAGGCGTCTCTAGTGAGGCTCCAAAGGATAAAGCTTTATCCCTTAGCATTGGTAAAATTAGCCTGGTCGAAGGCGCCTTCCAAAGGGCTGGAAGGCGCCTTCATACTATTCATCAAAGGCGCCTTCCATCCATGGAAGGTGCCTTCAATTCACTTTGAAAGCGCCTCCAGCAACAATTCCAGCCTCCTTTTGCTCTTCTACTACTCCAATCGTTGGGTGATCGCGGCCATCCAAAATAGGGCTCACCCGGACCCATTTTCTAGCTTTTTCCTCGAGCAGGCTTCCGCTCCGGCTTCTCGTCCCTTGGAATGTCGCACATGTCATTCTCGTCCACCGGTGTACTCTTTTGCAGTACCTCATCCCTCGAATGCATGAGCCCGTCGGCTTCCTTCCCGTGCCATCCTTCTCGATAGCTACGTCTTTCGCTCGACTTCTTGTGTTCCTAAGATCCTACACACTTAAACACAAGGATCAAATATAACATGTAAGATTCCACCATTTCTAATAATGTTGGAATAGAAATTTTAATAAGGAAATATAAATAAATAAATGTGGCGCCATGATTTCCACAAAGTTATTTGGGTCATTTTCATTAAAGGAGTCTAAATTCACATCTAATATAAATCTTATGGGCCAAAATTGAGATGGGATGATTAGTGAACTTGGGGCCCAATTAGGAGTAATGAAGGTTATAGGATTGAAAGCGCTAAAGGGGAGGGGGGTGAATAGCGCTCGTGGCTTTCACATCGTTTTAAAGCAATCGATCGGAGTAAACGTTATGCAGCGGAAATAAAAGAAACAATTGCAAACTCAAACACCAAGATTTACTTGGTTCGGAGCCTACGGTGATTCCTACTCCAAGGTCCACACTCGTTGAGTGTTTACTTTGGGCAATCACTATCAATTCATAATTTTATAATTTAGAATACAAAAATTAAGTGCAATAAAATATACCAACGACTAAAATAGTAAATTCGAAGCTTCGGGTCATCGGAGTCTTACAGCTTGTTGGATCATCCTTTGAGCAGCACACAGAAGAAAGATTGCCATTCCAGAGATGTGTGTTTGCTGCTGCTCGAACCATCCTTAAGTAGGCTGTTGAGGGCACCTCCAACTACATGGAGTGTGCCCTTAAGCTTCGGGTCAGCCGCGTATGGATGAGCTCTGCACTGCTCGCAGCTTATCTGCCTGAGGGTGCCTCCAAGTCCATAGAGGGCGCCCTCCACCCAGTGTCCAGGGCGCCTCCAGCTCCATGGAGGGCGCCTCTTACTCCATGGAGAGTGCCTCCTGCTCTACTACGCGAAATCTTCAAGCAGTGCACCCGAGGCGCCTCCAAGCTCCATGGAGAGTGCCTCGGGTATTGTTCATTCGAGGCTATAAGGCTTTTTCACTCCCTACAAGATGTGTTAGTCCAAAATACAAAACATATCCTGTAAAAGAGAGTTTAGCATAATAATATAAGAAATAATAAGTAGTTTTGACAGTCTCTGGACTGTCCGATTCTGACTTTGGATTTCCATCTGAAAATCCTAGGTCGAACCGACGCCTACTGTTCCCTCACCCGGGAACACGCCCTCACCTATTTCACTCAGGGTAGTTTACCTATTGCTAGTCTGGTCCTCCAGACCGACTGGACTTTTGCTCATCACCCGAGGCTTCCGATTTTCATACTGGATGTCTACTCCACGACCCACCCAGACTTCCACCCGGTTCGTGACACTAGGATTTCAACCTAGAGTCCTCAACTCTAGGATTTTTACCTGAAGCACTCGACCTGCCAAGACTTTTTCGCCTAGGGTTACCACCCCCTAGGACCTAAGGTTACCGCCCCCTAGGGTTTTCCACCTGCCTAACCGCAGTTAGGACTTTTCTTCACCTAATGTTATCACTCCCTAGGACCTAGGGTTACCACCCCCTATGACCTAGGGTTACCACCCCCTAGGGTTTTCCCCTACTCATAATCCACTAGGACTTTTGCCTAAGACAACTTAGGACTTTCCCATGAGCTTAATAAAGCTTATTAGATTATAAGACAACTTAACTTTAGACCCTTTGACATAATCAAAACTCAGGTTCAATCGTCTGGTGCTCTTGACACCAATAATCTTCCCCTTTTTTATTATAGCAACCTGGTTCAAAGTTAAGTAAAACATAACTGTAATAAAAGTAGTTTAAGCAAGAGTAAGAGCATAAGTAAACCAATTTTTATATAACAAAAACTTTCCCTTATGCTTTCTTAACTTAACTTTAACTATTCTCTCCCTCTTTGACATAAATAAAAAAAATATAAGTAGAGAGAACTATGTAAAAAAAAACTAGCTTTTATTCTGTTTAACTTGAAGCGCTTCCCCTAAAGGGTAACACCATTTTTTAAAAAAACTTAGCTAAATTCTTAGATTTCTATGAAACTTTGTCAAGTACCTAGCTTTTGATAAAAGGCATAGTTAAGGACTTAGCTTTAAAAAATTTTGATAAAACTTTGTTAAGTCCTTACATTTAAAAAGATGTTGATAGAAGCTTAGATTGATAATGGACTTAGCTTTATAAAGGTTTTTAATAAAAAGCTTAGTTAAAAGTATTTAGTTTTAAAAAAAAATTATAAAAGCCTAGTTTAAAAACTTAGCTAAATACTTAGCTTTTCAAAAGATTTTGATAAACACTTAGCTTTAAAAAGATTTTCTTCTAAAAATACTTAGTTAAGAAAATGATTTATTTGAAAAATATTTTAAAAATACTTTATCAAGTACTTAGCTTTTGAAAAGATTTTTAAGGGAAACTTAGTTAAGTACATTGAAACTTAGTACTTTTTCAAAAACTTATTTTTCTAGATACAAAAATATTTGAACTTGATGAAATATTTAATGTTTATTTAAAAAAAAATGAATTCCCTTTTTAAAAAACTTTAAAAAAAGTAATTTTGAAAATTTTGATAAAGAATTAATGCTTTAACTTTCTTTCATACCCCCTTAATTAATGCCAAAAATATTTTAGGATGTCCTAAAGTGTAGGCATGAAAATTCAAAGTAAAAAATACAAGTTTAAGATAGAAGTAATTATTTATTATCCTAATTTTCCATCTCACCCTTTCTAAGTTATCAAACATATTCAGCTCATGAGTTTGTGTGAGATGAACTTAAGTTAATTTTCAACTTAATTTTAAGTTTATAAATATTTAAAGATATTGAAAATGTTTATGTTTAAACTTAAATTTAGAGACTTTTGAATTTAAATTTAACTTTAAATTTGGATTTCAAAAATATTAACTTTAAGTTTGATGTATTTTGAAAAATATTTAAGGTTGATCTAGATTTCAAAATATTGAATTTTGAATAATATTTAAGTTTAACTTAGAATTTGGATTTCAGAAATATTGAAATTGAAAAACTTAAGTTTGACTTTTGAATAAGTTTGAATTTCAAATTTTTAAATATAAGTATAAATTTAAAATTTAAGGATTAATTAGCATTTGGGAATAATTAAGATTTTTGAAATTAATTATGAATTTAGAAATTAATTAAGTTAAGTTTATTAAGTTGAGTTAAATTTATTAAGTTGAATTAAATTTATCCTAAGTCCACCTCACCCTTTTCTAAATTATCAATCAGGAAACTTTATGGGTTATCTTAAATTTAGATTGCAATCTAAGGATTGGTTTACATTTCAGTTAGACTCAGGTTTTACAGTTAGTTAATTAAATATTTATTTCGATGATTGACTTTCAGGATGTGGCCAGGCACTAGGCTTTCTTGGGTATGGGGTCATCCACCACTTCTAGACAAAACCTTTCAAAAAAATTGAATATTTAATTTCCTTACAGTAACTCCTAGGTCTAACTAGTCAAGTGTAAATCAAGCATACGTTCTTATCTAGCCTAGTTTAAGCATGTATAGTAAAAGCAGTAAAAGCAAGCATTAAACAAATTTATTTATGATAAAAATGGTCTTTTTATTGGCTCCCCTTGGATCATAGCCTCGATAAGGTCTATCAAGGTAATGAATTTGATCCTTGGGGATCAAATATTGACCAAGTCCAACTTGATTAATTAAGTTTGACTTGGGGACTCATGCTTGGACTATTTTTCTATTAACTCTATTTACAAGTGATAAATAAGACTTATATTTTCATTTAGCCTTAAATCCAAGTTTGGATCGGTTGCAAACGACTCTTTGTTTTCCAAGAATTAGGTCCAGATTCTTGGAACCCAAAGTGAACCGTTCCAACATGTTTTTAAATTCTTTGACTTTAGTTTTCAAATTGGATTTTTCTTCCTCAAGTTGTTGGACTTGAGTTGAACTTTCAATTTAAACTGGCTCAGTCAAAGGACTCAATTTAGTCTCCTCCTTAAGGATTGTTACTTCCTTTTGGAGTGACTTGACTCAGACGTTGGATTTGGCCAATTTCTTTAATGAATATGAAACTAAATTTTCTAGATCGTCTACTTGAGTACCGTTGAATATGTTGGCGCTACTCGGAATTTTGTTCTATTTCCCCTGTACAAAAATTTGTACAAGCACAGAACTTTTCCTAGCAACCCATGTGCTTTTCAGAAGTTAAACTTGGATTGCAAATGAAACTTAACATTATTAATCCAAGTTCAACCCATGTATTCATCAGAAATTAAACCATATTATAGAAGTTGATTAAATATCTATTTCAAAGATTGGCTTCCAGGTCGTTGGCGAGGCACTCGACCTTCTTGGGTATGAGATCATCCACCACTTCCTATTTAAAGCCTTTCAAAGAAATTGAATATTTAAACTCCTTACAATAAACCCTAGGTTAAACTACAGAGACCTCAATCATAGCACAAGATCACTAGCCTCTTGTGTTGGTACTTCAGGATCCATACAAAGGAAAAATAAGCTAGTACACAGCGGAAACAATTAACTAGTTATACCTTTCTTTGTAGCTTAAAGACCTCTTGATCTTCTGCTGTATTCCTCTCCTCCTCTTGGACGTCGTATGGACGACGATCTACCAAGATGCAAAAATCACCCAAGTCCTTCTTTCTTCCAAGACTTTCGGCCACCAAGGGATCAAAGCTAGGAACACCACCCCTTGTTCTTCTTTCTTCCTTGCAACCCACCGGCCACAAGATGGTTGAAGCCTCTTGATGTCGCCGACCTTAGTGTTAGAATGTATACTAAAAGCCTAGCTTTTGTATAAACATTTATTTTGAAATAAGAATCACATTGGTCAAATGTCTATATTTAGTTAAATGCAGTTGTCCATTTAATTTATATTATAGATAACATGGTGTGTGGTGTCACACAAAAGATCATGTTATCAGTTCCTTATATTATAAATAGTAGCTCACAACTAAGATGAATTGGGACAAATCATTAGAATGGTTGTAGTGTAATTTGGTATTAGTTTATCTTGACTATAAAATCACACTAGTACACTATGTGTGTATTGAGCAGGACCATTTGAGGTTATTCCTTTTATACTGACTGCATAAAAGAACAAAACCTCTGTTATTATGGATATGCGTACTCTTAATCCCGATTTAATAACAAGCACATATACTTAGTATTTATTTCTTTAATTTATCAATGGGTGAGATTTATTCATTAAATCAATAGACCTGATAAGTTGAAAAATAATATTATTTAAATGGTATGTTATTGATTATAGAAGGAATCTGTGTCCTAGTTATCTAGGTTGATGATGCCCCCTTGAGGAGCTCATAAGGATTGTCATGTAAACCCTACAGGTGGACTTAGTTCCGACATGACAATGAAGTTGAGTGGTACTACTCTTGGAGCTAGATGTTAATTAAGTGAGTTGTTAGTAACTCATTTAATGAATGGACATTTGATATCTTAAACACAGGGAGATTAACACACTCATGATAAGAAGAAGCCCATAATGTAATATGGGATTGGTGCGGTTGTTCAATAATAATTCATTAGTGGTATGAGTTATTATTGATGAACTTGAGTTAGGTGTTCGGGTTGAACACAGGAAGCTCAAGGTCATCAGGAGATCAAAACCAATTCCTCCTCTAGGTCCCTGTTGTAGCCTCTATAAAGCCTCGCATTCACCCATTTTGATTATCCTTCCTACCCAAAAAAGGGGCCGGCGACATCCTTGCTTGGTGCCCAAGCAAGGGGTCGGCCAAGCCTTGCTTGGTGCCCAAGATGTGGGCCAACTAAGCCATGCTTGGTGCCCAAGCATGGGGCCGACCATAATAGAAGAGAAAAGGAAGTTTTTATTTAAAACAAAATTTTGTTAAAAATTTTCCTTTTATAGCTTTCTACAAAGGATTAAAAGAGAGATTTTAATTTTGTTAAAATCTTTCCTTTTTTGTAGTTATCTACAATGGTTTAAAAGAAAGATTATAATTTTGTTAAAATCTTTCCTTTTTTAACCAATCATTATAGAAATAAAAGGAAGATTTTGTTAAAAGAAAGTTTTGTTATAATCTTTCCTTTTATAGCTATTTACAATGGTTTAAAAGAGAGATTTTAATTTTGCTAAAATATTTCCTTTTTGTAACTATCCATAATAGCAAATAAAAGGAAAATTTTGTTAAAACTTTCCTTTTTAGCCACTAGCAAAGAATATAAAAGAGAGGTAGAGGGTGCCTTATGGGAATAACGAATAATACATCTCCATATTTCTCTTGTTCCCTTAGGGCTGAAACCTAAGCTTTCCCTCTTCACTTTTCCTTGGTGGTCGACCCTTCTCTTTTTCTCTTCTCCCTTTGTTTTCTTCTCTTAAGGCCGGTGGCACATCAAGCTCCATCTTCTTGTGGCCGGTTCACTTGGAGGGGAAGAAGAAGAGAAGGAAGTTTCCTATTTTCGCATTCCTTGGGTGGCCGAAACATGTAGGCAAAGAAGAAGGTTCGGGTGGATTTCATCTTGGTAGATCGTCGTCCACACAACGTCCAAGAGGAGGAGAGGAATACAACAGAAGATCAAGAGGTCTTTAGCTATAAAGAAAGGTATAACTAATTATTTGTTTCCACTGCATAATTAGTTTGTGTTCTTTGTATGAAATACCAACACAAGAGGCTATCGATTTTGTGTTTCAATTTTGTGCTTCGATTGAGGTCTCTTTAGTTAAACGTAGGGTTTATTGTGAGGAGTTTAAATAATCAATTTCTTTGAAAGGCTTTGTCTAGAAAGTGGTGGATGATCCCATAACCAAGATGGCCGAGTATCTCACCAACGACCTGGAAGCCAATCTTTGAAACAGATATTTAATCAATTTCTGTAATATGGTTTAACTTCTACAGAAGTCTTGGATTGAACTTGGATTAAATATTGTAGATGGTTAAAAAAGGAAAGATTTTTAAAATTAAAACCTCTCTTTTAAATTATGGTTACAAAAAAGGAAAGTTTTAACAAAAATAAAATCTCTCTTTTAAACCATTGTAGATGGCTACAAAAGAAAAGATTTTTTAAATTTAAAACTTTCTTTTAAAACTATGTGGATGACTTCAAAAAAGGAAAGTTTTTAAAATTTAAAATCTCTCTTTTAAAACATTGTAGATGACTACAAAAAAAAAAATTTAAAAATTAAAAACTCACTTTTAAACCCATCATGGCTGAACCCTTGCTTGGGCACCAAGCAAGGGGTGGCCGACCCCTTGCTTGGGTACCAAGCAAGGATGTGGTCGGCTATAAGGATGACTTGGGTGGATGCGAGGCTTTATACATAGAGATTACAACAGGGACCTAGAGGAGGAATTGGTTTTGGCCTCCTGATGAGCTTGAGCTTCCTGTGTTTGACCCGAACACCCAACTCAAGTTCATCAATAATAACTCATACCACTAAAGAGTTATTATTGAACTACCACACCAATCTCATATTACATTATGGACTCCTTCTTATCATGAGTGCGCTAATCTCCTTGTGTTTATGATATCAAATGCCCATTAATTAAATGAGTTGCTGACAACTCACTTAATAAACATCTAGCTCCAAGAGTAGTACCACTCAACTTCATTGTCACGTCGGAACTAAGTTCACCTATAGGGTTTACATGATAATCCTTATGAGCACCTCAAGGGGACATCATCATCCTAATAAATAGGACACAGTTTCCATCTATATTTAACAACACACCATATAAATAATATTATTTTCCAACTTATCGGACCTATTGATTTAATGAATAAATCTCACCCTTTGATAAATTAAAGAAATAAATACTAAGTACACGTATGTAACGACCACCTCCTTACTACTACTCTAAGAGCGACCGTTACTTAACTAACTACTCTACTTAACTGGTATGATCACAACCCAGAGGAGTCCCTACCGAAAAATTCCGACAGCATCTCCCCTGTACCGATGACCATAAACTTTAATACATACATAGTATACATCAGCCACAGGCGGCTGGAACATATATCAAACACCCACGCAGTTAAATGGAAGAATTTTAAAGCATAAAAACATTCTATGAACAAATCAGCAACATAAAAGGATAATTCCAACAATGCAAGTAGGACTTAATCCACCTAATTTCACTAACAATCTAAATACAAAAAATCTTAATGAACTTCTTAGCAAATCCCCAGATCTCTCTCCATAGTCCAGGCATCGCCCACCTCTCTTGCATCTCCTTGTCGCCTTCCTTCACATTAGCTTTCCTTTTCCTTTATCTGCGGTAGGAGGAATGCAAACTATAAGTCAATGCTTAGTAAGCGCTATCTAACTCACAAAACTCGAAAAGAGCATATAATACGAAGAATGCTAAAACTGAAATGCTAAAGAGAAAAACTACTCATGCTCAACTAATAGCAAAGCTCTGAAAATAATCTGTAAACTCATGATATACAATAATAAAACTGCATGCTAGAAATAAGACTAATCATGCTCAATAGACTAATAAGGGAAGTAATTAAATCTAATACTGCATACTTAGAATTCTAAAGAACTAAACTTACTGATTCTAAGCATCTTTGAAGCTTGTTTCATTTGTTCCAAAAACTTATATTTTAATACTTAAAAATAATAATAAACTTCTTCTTCTTGGGCCCAGGCTTAGTACCAATGCGCGCTCCCTAATAGAGACTGTGGTAGCTAGTCACCAGTCCTACGAGGGTAAAGACCTTGGTCTTACCAGGGCCAAGACCATGGAATTGGTCACCTGGATTTGTTTAACGACAACCTTGGAAGTCGGGTACTAGCCTTTCTAAAATAAAATACTTGTTATCTTTTAATATTCTTATAATAAAATGCCTTGGCATTTCCTTGAGCACTTGGTGTGCGGCTGATCTCAATTCTTAAAGTTTAGAGATCCAATCAAGTCCTTGGTCTTTTCTTACTTATAGCTACTCATAATCCTCAAAAAAAAAGTTTAATAGAACTCTTATCTTTTCCACCTACAAGCAGATCCTAGAGTTTTTATAGAGCAACAGGATTCTTTAAGCATGTATCAACAAAATAAATCAAAGGAAAGCAAATCTGACTTCTTTAAGCATGCTACAGTAAACATAAATCAAAGGAAAGCAAATCTGAACTCTCTAAGCATGCTACAATAAACATAAATCAAAGAGAATTGCTCATGCTCAGCTAAGGAAAAATGAAAACCAAACATGC
This sequence comes from Zingiber officinale, assembly GCF_018446385.1. Classification (NCBI taxonomy): domain Eukaryota; kingdom Viridiplantae; phylum Streptophyta; class Magnoliopsida; order Zingiberales; family Zingiberaceae; genus Zingiber; species Zingiber officinale. The sequence goes on along the minus strand of NC_056007.1, from coordinate 27,401,967 downwards.
TCAGCTAAGGTAAATGAAAACAAAACATGCTCAGCTAAGGGTAAATGACAACAAAACAAAGGAATCGATGTTGCACAACCAAAGGGTCGGCTGGTTATGCCTGTCGAACTAGTAGGGAAATCAAAACAACCTAGGATGCATAGTATGGAAATATCTAAATCTGCAATACTTAAGAAAGAATCTATTCATGTTGGTTAAGCAAGCAAGGAATTCTGAACTGGTGTGTCAAATGTAGAATTGTGCTGGCTCGTCACAACTCAAAAAGGTCTAATCTTTACATGTTTAAATACACAGCTGCTCATGATAATTGAATGATAAGGAAACTAACACTGCATACTTGACTAAGGAGTTGTTCATGCTCATTAACTACACGGCTAAATCCCTAGCAACCATTTTGCACAGTAAAATCCGAAACAAAGGAGCATGCTGTGGATGGTAAGGAGTGAAAATAAAACCCTGAAACTACTCTTACTGCAGGTGAGTAGCAACTTACCTCGTATTCTTGGAATTACAACCGAGAAAGGAGGTTCTAGGGTTCAGAGGAGCTTGAGCTTCCCGGCCTCTTCCTTGTGCCTACGAGCTCTTCTCGTCGAGAGGATCATGAGGATGGAAAGGACTCTCAGAAAACCCCCTCGATCGACCGCCGGAGTGAAGCCCTAAGTTCGGCTTCGTCTTCGCCCAAGCAACGCCGACGCCGTCGCATGTGAGAAAGAGAAGGAGAAAAGATTTCGGGAGAAAAGAAATAACCTAATCCCTCTTAACTTATCCTTTTATAACCTAGGGTTATTTTAAATAGGTTCAGTTATTGCTTAAGATAATTCCGCGCCTTACTCTTTCACGAAATACTGGCGGAACACTTGGTCAACCCGGTTTGCTTAAGTTTTGGCTTAACCCGAGGTCCACGGTTCGAATCTCGGCTTGGACATTATTTTTGTTCAAACTTCTCTCGTTTAGTAAAAATACCAAACGACCTCAGAAAATTCCATAAAAATACTCTAAAAATTCCTAAAAATCTCTAGAATATTTTTATAGCATTTCTAAATATTTTTAAGAACTTTTAGAACTTGAAATAGGAAAATTTGGGTCGTTACAATCTCCCATACCTTATAAAAAGTTCGTCCTCGAACTTAGAATAATTCTGGATATTTCTGTCTCATACCGTCCTCACGCTCCCAAGTGACTTTCTCGTGCTTCTGGTTCTGCCAGATGACCTTCACTAGTGGCACTTTTTTGTTTCTTAGTCTTTTGACTGCTCTGTCTACTATCTGTGTAGGTCTGCTCTCGTAGCTAAAACCTCTTAGATCTGCACTATCTGAGGCTGAATCACTTGGCTAAGATCGTGAATGCACTTCTTTAGCATAGAGACATGAAATACATTATGTATGGCTGACATGTCTTGTGGTAAGTCCAGCTTGTAAGCTACCTTCCCAATCCTCTCTGTAATCGGGTAGGGCCCTACATAGCGAGGACTTAACTTGTCCTTTTTGCCAAATCTCATCACTCCCTTCATAGGAGCAACTTTGAGAAAAACTGAATCCCCTACTTGAAACTCAAGTGGCTTACGGCGTGTGTCAGCATAACTCTTCTGTCTACTCTGGGCAGTCTCAATTCTCTGTCTGATCTTCTGGATAGCCTGAGTAGTCTCATCTATCAGCTCTGTCTAAATGCCCAGCTCTACTTCCATTTCTTTTCTTTCCCCTACTTCTTGCCAGCAAATAGGTGATCTGCACTTCCTGCCATACAACGCCTCGTATGGTGTCATCTTGATGGTGGCCTGATAGTTGTTGTTGTAGGCAAATTCAGCTAAGCACAGATACTTGCACCAACTTCCCTTGAAATCTAGTGCATAAGCCCTGAGCATATCTTCTAAGATCTGATTTACTCGCTCTGTCTGTCCATCAGTCTGAGAATGGAAGGTTGTGCTGAACTTGAGTTTGGTGCCTAGTGTAGTCTGAACACACTCCCAAAAATGAGAGGTGAAGCGCCCATCTCTATCAAAAACAATATATTTAGGAACTCCATGAAGTCTGATCACTTCCTTGACGTACATTTGTGTCAACTGCTCTATAGAGTGGGACACCTTGATGGCTAGAAAATGAGCAAACTTAGTCAATTTGTCCACTGCTACCCATATTGCGTCATATCCATTTGTAGTTCTTGGAAGACCTGTTATGAAGTCCATGGATATGTCTTCCCACTTCCACTCTGGTATTGGAAGAGGTTGTAACATTCCTCCTGGTCTCTGGTGTTATGTTTTGACTCTCTGGCATATCAGGCAGGTACTGACATATTTAGCAATGTCTCTTTTGAGTCCAAACCACCAGAACCTCTATTTCACATCTTGGTACATCTTGGTGGAACTAGGATTCATGGAGTAAGGGGTACTATGGGCTTCTTCTAAAATTTTCTTTCTCAACTCTTCATCATTGGGAACACAAAGGTGACTCCCCTGATAAAGAATTCCATTGTCTGATACTCGAAACTCCGAATTGTCTCCTTCTTGAATCCCTTGCTTGATTTTCTGGATATCTGAATCTTTACTTTGCTTTCTCTGTATATCCTCAAGTAAGGTTGACTCTAAGGTCAATGCAGAGAGCTGCCCATAAATAATTTCCATTCCAAAATCTGTCAACTCCTTCTGCAGTGGCAGGGCTAATGATGACAAAGACATCAGGGATGCACTGGATTTCTGGCTTAGTGCATTTGCCACTTTGTTAGCTTTGCTTGGGTGGTAGAGGATTTCACAGTCATAGTCTTTGACCAACTCTAGCCACCTGCGCTGTCTCATATTTAAATCCTTCTGGGTGAAGAAATACTTTAAACTTTGATGGTCTATGAAGATTCTGCACTGGACTCCATACAAGTAATGTCGCCAGAGTTTCAGTGCAAAGACCACAGCTGTGAGATCTCGGGAAAATTTAATTAATAGGGTTATTTGGAAAATAGCCTTATTGGTTTTTTCCGGAATTTTTGAAAATTTTCTGGGAATTTTTCTGAGCTCATACGGAGGGTTTTGAGGGGATCAACCGGCAGGCACGGATAAAGTCTGTTTGGGGTACCCATTTAAGTGAGGAAATGTTCTAATATATAATTTTTTTTTTCATTTTTTTTATTTCTCCCAAACGCCGAACCCGACCCTCCTCTTCACTGCGATTTCCTCTCCTTCCCCGACTCTCTTCCCCGACCCTTTCCTCTCTCTGTTCCTCGTGGACAAGCGACGCTGGCGGGAGCGAGGCTCCAGCTCCGGCGATCTTCCTTTGCTGGCACCGACGTCTTAAGCTCAGATCCGGCTAGAGTTTTTCCTCTCCTGATCGTCATCGCATCGTGTCTCACAGCCTCGTCTCACTACCACAACGATCGCCGGCGCAGATCGGGGCTCGGAGCACAGAGGTGAGGAGCTAGCTTTGATTCTTCTTCTTCCCTTAACTCTCTCCGAACCGTGTCCTAGCTTCATCGCTGGATTTGGACAGCGACTCCATCAGGAGATCTAGAGAGGTAAGGTTTCGTCGGATCATTGTTGACTTAGGTCTAGCTAGATTAGGGTTCTTCTTTCAGCATTGTCTTCTGTCGATTGACCCTTCGCTCTTTCTTCTTGAGCTATTCACAGAACAATCTGTGTCTCCTCTGGTTGGATCAAATTGGGCGACTTCTTCTGGAGACAACCGATTGAAGGTAAGATTTGGTTTCATGAATTAGGTTGTTCGAATTTGGAATGCTTGGTTGATCTGTGATCTCCTCATTTTGATCTGATCCAGTAGGTGATGAGGTTATGTTCTGTGGTGTTCTTGATCTCACCTTGAACCGATTGAGTAGGGAAGGATTTCAGGAGGATTATATTTTGTGGAATCAGTGAGGTTCTGTGTTGTTGCTGTAGGGTTATCTTGGTCCGGCAGCACCCCAACCAGTAGCTCTCCTGGTATCTCCAATCAACAATGGCTGTTAATTGAGGTTCTTATTTGGTTCAGCAGCTTAATTGAGGTATGTGTAGGGATTTTGATACTTGATGTGTTAGATGATTAGGTATGATCTTGATACCTATTGATAATTAATCATCATTAGGTTGTGTAGATTAATTAGGTTATATGAATTTAGGTTTTGGATTTCTATCTAAAGGGTTGTTTGGGGTTAAGGTAATTAACCCTAATTAGCCGTTAGAAAAGTTGAGGGATATGGTTTAGGGTTTATCCCTAAATTTCTATGTAGGATTTATTTAGCTATTTGTTTGTATTCTAGCTAAATAAAAGTAAATGTATTTGTTTACACATGACTCTGATTTGAGATGGACGTCTCGACTTCGGATTTGGATTGACTGTACCTTCTATTGGAGGTGGGTACCCTTTGACTTATCTTTTTGATATTGTCTTATGATATGTGTAGTTTATATATAATTACTAGTAGTAGATGGTAGATTTATCTCTTCCTTGGTCTTAGCTTAGTTGATACTGTTGGTGCAATATCCCTTAGGTCAAGGTTGACTGGTTTGACCAAGCTTGAGTCCTGGTCATAGTTTCGATGTTTGACAATACATGTAGACACATGGACAATGCAGGTGTAGTTGTTCATATGGGGAGATTCTGATCAGGGACTGATCAGTGTGAATGAAAAAGAGTCAAGTAGGTATACTTGACTGGAAGGAAACACTGGTGAGTGAAGCCAGGTGAAAGTCCTAGTGAGTGAAGCTAGGCAGATGGAAATCTTGGTGAGTGAAGCCAGGTGAAAGTCCTGGTGAGTGAAGCCAGGTGAAAGTCCTAGTAAGTGAAGCTAGGCAGATGAAAATCCTGGTGAGTGAAGCCAGGTGAAAGTCCTAGTGAGTGAAGCTAGGCAGATGGAAATCCTGGTGAGTGAAGCCAGGTGAAAGTCCTAGTGAGTGAAGCTAGGCAGATTGAAAACCCTAGTGAGTGAAGCTAGGTGAAAGTCCAAGTAGGTCAAGAGAGTGACCGGATACTTGGCATGAAAGAAAAGTCCAAGTGGGTCAAAGGGATTGACCGGACACTTGGTGAGGGAGTCCTAGCAGGTCAAGGGAGTGACTAGATGCTAGGCATGATGAACCAACAGGTTAAGGTTGACCGGATGTTGGTTTGGGAGGTTCGGGACTTGGTTTTGGGCAAAAAACCAAGTGCTGGATCGATCAGTGGATCGATCCAGGCTCTGGATCGATCAGTGGATCGATCCAGAGGTCTCAATCGATCAGTGGATCAATTGGGACGCTGCTGCTTCGCGCGATAAGCGCTGGATCGATCCGTGGATCGATCCAGGCGTTATTCCAGAGCACAGAAGCGCTCTAGATCGATCCGTGGATCGATCCAAAGCCTCCCCGATCGATTGGGAATAATCGAATCAATTGGGATCCGACCGTTGCGTCGTATTTGAGCCGCAGGCGAGCGTTGTCTTCGGCATCTCTTCACAGATTCATTTCAGATCTTCACCAGCTCCTCCACAGCTCTTCTCAAGCTCGAGATCGCCAGTTCTTGAAGGTTCTTGGAGGTTCTTCCAAGTCAAGAGGCGGATCAAAGCAAGGAGAAGAAACTAGGGTTAGGGTTTGTGCACTCATTGTAAGCTTGTAAGCTTGTATTTCTTTACTACCCTTTCTTCTTCTTGTATTGAGTCTTGTAGGGCTTCTCCGCCCTTGGTAGTTACCATAAAGGAGAGTTTCATTAGTGGAGGGTGCGTGCGTTGTGTGGATCCTTGGATTACTCACCTCCCTTGGAGGTGGATACCAAGTAAAATCCAAGTGTTAGCGTGTTTGTATTTGTTTCTATATTTTCCGCTGCACATCTTCGAAGAAACAAGCAACGCCGAACACCGGGCACGCGACGAGCTATTCACCCCCCCTCTAGCTACTTTTGGTCCTAACAAGTGGTATCAGAGCAAGGCCGCTCTTTACCGGAATCATCGCCGGAAGGGTCAAGGATAACAAGAAGAGCTAGAGGGTGAAGAAGTTGAAGCAAATTCATCAAAAGTCAAAGAATTCAAGAAGCTCAACTTCAAGATGCAATTCCAAGATGGACTTGGATTTGACACAAGGGTGGCTCCACCATACACATCCACAAACTTCGATTCTTGGAAATCAAGAATCGAAAATTTTCTTATGATGGAGATAGAGCAATGGTTTGCTCTTATGGAAGGCTTCAAGGCTCCAACAAACTCCAAGGGCAAGCTTCTCAAGAAAAGCAAATGGAGCTCAGAGCAAGTCCAAAGGTGCGAGGCCAATGACAAAGTGACCAAGCTTTTGGTAAATTTATTGCCAAGCACCATCCTTTGCAAAATTGGAGAATTTGAAGATGCAAAGGATTTATGGAGTAAATTGGCCAAGCTTCATGAAGAGATCCCCTCCACTGTACAAGAGCAAGAAGTATCCAGAGAGGGTGACTCTTTGGAGCAAGACCAAGAGGAGGACTCCGAGGTTGAGAGATGCTCAACCTCCGAAGAAGAAGTCCAAGAAGAAGCTTTATCCTCAAGGGAATGCATCGAAGGGAACAAGGAGGGAGCATACTCCTTGTTTCATATTCAAGATGATGAAGCCTCCACCTCTAGGATTGAGGGGGAGCGATCCTTGGTGATGCCGGATCAAGAAGAAGGAGAAGCCTCTACATCCGGGTCAAGAGACGAAGAGGAGGAAGAAGATTCTACCTCCACAAGTCAAGAAAAATCAAATGGAGGGGAATCAAGGTCCGATCAAAAGGAAGCTTCCACCTCCGGATCCAAAGGAAAAGATGCCACCCCTACAAGCAAAGGTATAAATATTTCAATTAATAATAAAAATCATATTATATGCTTTGAATGTAGGGAACATGGGCACTACAAGAGCAAGTGTCCTAAATTGGCCAAGAAGAAGGGCCAAGTGGCACAAAAGGGCAAGGTGAAGCCCAAGGAGACCATCCCCGGAACAAAGAAGAGCAAGGAGCACATTGTGTGTTTCTCTTGCAATCAAAAGGGGCATTACCGGAGTCAATGCCCTAAGGGGAAGAAGATGGTCAAGGCTCAAGGAGGAAGCTCAAGTCAAGGGGGAGCCTCTAAGGTAAAAAGGAAGGTAACTTTTATTGAGCCTACCCCTTTAAATTATGGTAAAAAGCATGATAGTTCTAACTTATATCATTTTAATGCTATTTACCATGAAAATAGGAAGCATGATAGCGTTAAGGAAAAACATATAGCTTTTCATGCTAAAACCACTACACCTAGGGCTAGGAATGTAGGTAAAAGTCTAAGCAAAAACTCTAAGGATTTTAGCTACAAGCCTAGAAATAAAAATGCTCATAAATTTAATGGAAAACTAAAGACTAAGGACTTAGTGATAGAAAATCAAGTCTTGAGGTCAAGGCTTGATAAAATGGAAAAGACCCTAAAAAGGATGGAAAATATCCTAAAAAGGCAAAAAGAGCATAGCCTAGGTCTAGGGGTACAAAAGCCATCCAATGGTCATAGAGGTTTGGGATACAAACCCAAAGCCAAAAAGGATGTGCCTAGTTATCATAGGGTTCCATATAGTTATGGAACAAGCCCTAAGTCTAGTGGGCAAGCCAAAAATACAAGGGAAGATATCCCTAGAAGTATCTTTGCAACCAAAGTGACTAAGACTTCTAAGAAGTCTAAGAGAGTCACTAACAAGGTCACAAGGGAGGCTATCCCTAGAGTTGACCTAGGAAATGTGACCAAGGCTTCTAAGAAGCCCAACAAGCTCACTAGGAAGGTATCTAGGGAAGTTATCCCTAGTGAGTACCTAGAGCATCCAAGGAGCACCAATAGGTGTTGGGTTCCTAGGAGCATCTTCTCTACCCCATAAATGGGTTAGAGAGTGTCAACTCTAAGAAGAAGGGTAGTTAACCTAACTTTGAAGAAATTGACACTCAAGGAGCATTTTCAAGATTTTTGTTAACCTTTGAAAATGAAATGGAATTATTATTCACTCTTTGAAAGAGTAAAATGTGCCTAATGGTGGAAAAATTGATTTTATCTTAAATGGCATAAATTGAGAAAATCTAGAGAAATACCAAGTTGGAATTTTGGTATTCTCTTAAAAATTTAAGGCAATCCGGGTCTTGATTTACGTGTTTACTCTTGAGGAAAAATGGAATATGCCAACATTTGAGGATATGCTAAATTTTTAATTGGCATAATTAATTCAAGAGATTAAAGAAATGTCAAGTTGGGTTTTGGCATTTTCTTAAGGAAATTGGGCAATCTAAGGTTTATGCTTCAGGATTAGCTAAGGGTTAAGGATACTTAGATAGATAATCTAGGTATATTTTAATTATGCTAAATCTTGCCATGTTTGGTTGCCCATTATATGCCATGACATCATGTTTTATTTGTGCATTCATGACTTATTATGAAAAACTCAAAAATACCATGTCATGACATACATACATCATGTAGTTATAGGAAATTTTCTTCTGAAAATTATTTCTTTTTGATGTATGTCATAACATTAATCATACATTAAGTTTAATTCCTTGTAATTAAGGACAAATGGCATTTAACAACACTTATTAACAAGTGACATCCTAGGTGGATGTCTAATATCTCTAAAATGCCTAGATAGATATGCATGATCCCTAGAATAGGGCAAAACCAAAATCTCACATCTCACAAAGACCTATAAGATGACTTGTATGTGTTTTAGTACACATTAGACACAAGTGAGATGTTAGGATGATGAACAAAACTCAATATGTTGATTTAGTGCATTCTTTTGAGTTTTAAGTTCATCAAAACATATAGTTATGTGTTTTCCCATCATTGGGAAAGCTAATGTATAAGTCATGTACATTAAGCCCAAGGAACATGGTGGGATATTGGTTTTGAAAATATTTTTAAAATGCTTTTGGAAAACCTTGGTGAAGGCTATCTTTTGATAGTAATCATCATTGAATAGTTAGACACAAACTTGAAGAAAACACTAAAGTTTTTGCAAGTTTTCAAGTTTGTGTCAATCTTTGAAAATATGAAGTATTTCTTAGAAAACTATTTTTCCATGATAAAGTATACCCTAAATAATGTCTACACAAATTTTTACGATTTTTGGAATTTTGTAGAATTTTCTAAGGGTTTCTGAAATTGGCTGAAATGGAATTTCAGCAATTTCAGGCCTCCAATCGATCAGTGGATCGATTGGAGTACCTCAATCGATCAGCTGATCGATTGAGAAGGCATTTCTCGCGAGCAGAAGCTCGCTGAATCGATCAGCCGATCGATCCAAGAAGACTGAATCGATCAGTGGATCGATTCAGCAGGGTTCAATCGATTGGAACCCAACTCCAATCGATTGAAGATGCTGATTTTGGCTGGGAAAGCTTATTTTCAGCATTTTGAACCTATTTTAGTCTAGGTAACTATTCCTAACCCCTCAAAATATATTTGTATACATAAAAAGGGTGTTTTCGTGTGGAAAACAAGGATGGATTGGTTAAGAAAGGCTAAGTTGAAGTTTAGGGTGAGGTTTGTTTCAAATTTTGAATATTTGAACCTCAAAGCTTCTAAATTTGGGTTTCCTAAAGGATTAGGGATTCCAAGTCATTGTTGGTGCAATAACAGAAGTTACCGCCATGTCTTTAGGGGGAGAGACTCTTTAAAGGCATGAAAATTATTTTTCATGAACCTTGGAAGGTGGTTAACCTTCCGTTAAGTGGATAATGCTCAAGGATGGGCATTTGCCTACATTGAGGAAGAATGTAGGGTTAAGGATAAATGAAGGGTATGGGACCTTCATTTGGGTCATTAGACCATGTTAATGCTCCAGAGCGAGCATTATTTGAAAATGAAGGGACTGGGTCCTTCATTATCATGTTGGTCACAACGAGTGAAGTTGTGAACAACGATGAGCAACTCTTCAGGGGGAGAGTTTTTCAACAATGGGGCATTTGTTGAAGTGTGCCCAAAATTGAGGCACGGGTTAATGTGTGCTCAAAGATGGGTTGATGTGTGCCAATAGGGGGAGAATGTGTGGTTTAAGTTAGGCCTTCATTACCTATGGGGGAGGTCATAGGGGGAGAATGAAGGGAACCAACATTCATACTTTGGCATGAATGGAGTTAAGGCTATGGGATTAGCTTAACTCAGAATGGTCCAAACTTAAAGGTATTGTCAAACATCAAAAAGGGAGAGATTGTTGGTGCAATATCCCTTAGGTCAAGGTTGACTGGTTTGACCAAGCTTGAGTCCTGGTCATAGTTTCGATGTTTGACAATACATGTAGACACATGGACAATGCAGGTGTAGTTGTTCATATGGGGAGATTCTGATCAGTGACTGATCAGTGTGAATGAAAAAGAGTCAAGTAGGTATACTTGACTGGAAGGAAACCCTGGTGAGTGAAGCCAGGTGAAAGTCCTAGTGAGTGAAGCTAGGCAGATGGAAATCCTGGTGAGTGAAGCCAGGTGAAAGTCCTGGTGAGTGAAGCCAGGTGAAAGTCCTAGTAAGTGAAGCTAGGCAGATGGAAATCCTGGTGAGTGAAGCCAGGTGAAAGTCCTAGTGAGTGAAGCTAGGCAGATGGAAATCCTGGTGAGTGAAGCCAGGCGAAAGTCCTAGTGAGTGAAGCTAGGCAGATTGAAAACCCTAGTGAGTGAAGCTAGGTGAAAGTCCAAGTAGGTCAAGAGAGTGACCGGATACTTGGCATGAAAGAAAAGTCCAAGTGGGTCAAAGGGATTGACCGGACACTTGGTGAGGGAGTCCTAGCAGGTCAAGGGAGTGACTAGATGCTAGGCATGACGAACCAACAGGTTAAGGTTGACCGGTTGTTGGTTTGGGAGGTTCGGGACTTGGTTTTGGGCAAAAATCAAGTGCTGGATCGATCAGTGGATCGATCCAAACCTTTCCTAGCGAACAGAAAGCCTCTGGATCGATCAGTGGATCGATCTAGAGGTCTCAATCGATCAGTGGATCGATTGGGACGCTGCTGCTTCGCGCGATAAGCGCTGGATCGATCCGTGGATCGATCCAGGCGTTATTCTAGAGCACAGAGGCGCTCTGGATCAATCCGTGGATCGATCCAAAGCCTCCCCGATCGATTGGGAATAATCGAATCGATTGGGATCCAACCGTTGCGTCGTATTTGAGCCGCAGGCGAGCGTTGTCTTTGGCATCTCTTCACAGATTCATTTCAGATCTTCACCAGCTCCTCCACAACTCTTCTCAAGCTCAAGATCGCCAGTTCTTGAAGGTTCTTGGAGGTTCTTCCAAGTCAAGAGGTGGATCAAAGCAAGGAGAAGAAACTAGGGTTAGGGTTTGTGCACTCATTGTAAGCTTGTAAGCTTGTATTTCTTTACTACCCTTTCTTCTTCTTGTATTGAGTCTTGTAGGGCTTCTCCGCCCTTGGTAGTTACCATAAAGGAGAGTTTCATTAGTGGAGGGTGCGTGCGTTGTGTGGATCCTTGGATTAGTCACCTCCCTTGGAGGTGGATACCAAGTAAAATCCAAGTGTTAGCGTGTTTGTATTTGTTTCTGTATTTTCCGCTGCACATCTTCGAAGAAACAAGCAACGCCGAACACCGGGCACGCAACGAGCTATTCACCCCCCCTCTAGCTACTTTTGGTCCTAACAGATACCTATCACCTGCTTCTACTGTTAGATGTTTTACATTAGTTTGGTATACTTTTATCTCTTGTCATGTGTATATGTGTTCGTGGTTATGGTTGTTGGTTGCTACTCGGAAAACCTATAGGTTCCACTGTACAAAAATTTTGTACAAAGATCTGAACCTTTTCCTAGCTACCATGTGTTCTTTTAAATTAAATTTTGGATCGCCTGCGGAACTTAACACGTTTGATCCAAAACTTAATCTATTTGTTCTTTTAGGTTTTGACTTGGATCTCCTGCGGAACTTAACACGTTCGATCCAAGTCTCCTTAAGTTATTAATTCCATTAAATATTAATTTCCATAAAAGGTTCCCAGTACTGACGTGGCGAGGCACATGGCCTTCTTGGATATGGGAGCAACCACCACCGACTAGACAAAACCTTTAATAGAAAGCTAATATTTAATTTCCTAAAATAACTTTAGGTTAACCAAAGAGAACAATCAAATCACAAGGAAAAGAAAAAAAAAATAAAAGAACACAACATCGAAAAACATATTCGAAATACTAGAACGTAAGCCTCTTGTATTTGGTATTCCATAAATAACTAGCATGATGCGGAAAAGGAAAAACTACTAGTTATACCTTCTAGAAAGACCTCTTGATCTTCTACCGTATTCCTCTTCTAACCTCGGACGTTGTGTGGGCAACGATCTACCAAGATGAGAAAACACCAACCACCTTCTTCTCCTCCAAGCAAGGTTCGGCCACAAAGGAAAAACTTCACCAAGGAGGAAAACCAAAATACTAACCAAGCTCCAAGAGATGCTAGCTTTCTCTCCTTCTTCTTCTTCTTCTCCAAGTAGTATCCGGCCACCACAAGAGCTCCAATGGAAGAGGGAGATTTGGCCACCACAAGAGGAAGAGAGGGAGAGGTTGGCCGGCCACACCAAGGAACAAAAGAGGGAGAGAAATAATAGATCTTGTGTCCCTTGAAGGCACCCTCACCCCTTCTTTTATATTCCTTGGCCTAGGCAAATTAGGAAATTTAATTACAATAAAATTTCCTCAATTTCCTTGACATGATTTAATTTAGAAAAATAAAATAAATTTTCCAAATCAAACTTCAATGGCCGGCCACATCATTGGAGAACAAATTGGACAAGTTTTAATCAACAATTAAAACTTCCTAATTTGTTTCCGGAAATTTTAAAAAATAAAATTTCTCTTTAAAATCTCTTCATGGTTGATAAAAGGAAATTTCTATAATTTTAATTTTATCAACATGTGAATAATTCTTAAAGAGAAAATAAAACATCTCTCCAATCTACAAATATGGAAAGAGATCTAATCTCTTTCTTTAATCTTTTGTAGATCTTTTACAAGAGAGATATTTTAATTTTAATTCTCTTTAAATTATATCTTCCACATAATAATAAAAATTAAAATTAAATTTCTTTTTAATTTATTTTGGCGGCCCTACTAGCTTGGGTTCAAGCTAGGGCCGGCCACCCTAGGTCGGCCCTAGCTTGTCCCCAAGCTAGCTTGGCCGGCCCCTATTGGGTGGGTATAGAAGGTGGGTATAGGTGGGTATAGAACTCTACAAATAAGAGGCTACGATAGGGACCGAGAGGAGGAATTGGTTTTGGTCTCCCGATAAAATTAAGCATCCCGTGTTCGCCCCGAACACACAACTTAATTTTATCAATGATAATTCATTCCACTAGAGAACTATCATTGAACTACCGCACCAATCCCAAATTACATTTTTGGGCTCCTTCTTATTATGAGTGTGTTAATCTCCCTGTGTTTAAGATATCGAATATCCACTAATTAAGTGAGTTACTGACAACTCATTTAATTAATATCTAAGTCCAAGAGTAGTACCACTCAACTTTATTATCATGTCGGACTAAGTCCACCTGCAGGGTTTAACATGACAATCTTTATGAGCTCCTCTTGAGGACATTATCAACCTAGTATCTCTAGGACACAGTTTCCTTCTATAATCAACAACACACACTATAAGTGATACCATTTCCCAACTTATCGAGTTTATTGATTCATCGAACTAAATCTCACCCATTGATAAATTAAAGAAATAAATATCAAACATATGTGCTTGTTATTATATTAGGATTAAGAGCACACACTTCCATAATAACTGAGGTCTTTGTTCCTTTATAAAGTCAGTATAAAAGAAACGACCTCTAATGGTCCTACTCAATACACTCTGAGTGTACTAGTGTAATTATATAGTCAAGATAATCTAATACCTAATTACACTACGACCTTCTAATGGTTTGTTCCTTTCCATTTTAGTCGTGAGCTACTGTTTATAATTTATAAGGTACTGATAACATCATCTTCTGTATGTGACACCATATACTATGTTATCCACAATATAAATTAAATGAACAACTACAAACAAATGTAGACAATTAGACCAAATGTGATTCTTTATTCATAATGAATGTTTACAAAGCTTAGGCTTTCAGTATACACTCCAACAATGGTTACTTGTGGTGCTTATCTACCCATGATTAGTTGCTGGAGATACTGGTTATATATTGTTGGATTCATGTTGTTTATATCTCTGTTATATATGCGTTTATCTTTTTGGCACCTACGCATATGGAGGAGGATATGTTCAGGTATGACATTCTGTATCCGCATGCACCATATCGCATGATTGCATGCTGGGCGATTGACGACTCCATTATTGTTGAGCTCGTCAGCCGGCTACATGAGGGTCTGCACACAACGTGTCCACTGCATGGGTAGTGGCACAACACTCAGTGTGTGTATGGTAGGTTGCTCTATCGAGGGCTCCGCTGGTACACTCATGGGTTAGTGTTACGCAGCGTGGTAGCAGGACAGGGATCCCTCCCCGTCATCGCGTACCGGGAGATGAGAGCATTGCACTCCCTCATTATGTTTGAGGTAGGAGGATAGGTGTACTTCGACAGCATCCTGTCTACTCGGTCACTCATCAGGAGTAGTGATAGCAGAGTGCACGGTGTCACAGCCCTACCCACTCAGTCTCACCATTGCGTGTGAGATGGCAGACTGGCGTCAGGGGTGACCAGGGCATGTCATTTGCATCATATGCACAGATTGCATTCCTTGTGATGATGCATTTTGGTGATTGCATATGATTGACATGCATACAAGATACATGCTTTTGCTCTGACTATGTTTATTTGTGTATGTTCACAGTCAGTTGCACAAGCCTCGCAGGTGAGTACAGTTTATTTCAGTTATGCATTTTCTTATTATTCTTGCTATAGACTGTACTTTATGCCTATTGCTGGTTAGTACAGTTTATTTCAGCTATGCATATCTGTTATACTGTTAGGAGACTGTACCGTAGGTTATACTGTTAGGAGACTGTACCGTAGGTTATACTGTTAGGAAACTGTATTGTAGGCTCTATGGTTTAGTGTACTGTACCATAGGATGTTATTGGTGGTTATATGTTGCTGTACATATTTATTGGATTACCTGCTGAGTTCTTTGAACTCACCCCATTATTATTATTTTTCAGGTTGAGGTCGTCGGGAGATATTCCAGTCGCTAGCCCCATTGTCGTAAGGATTTTCTTTGTCAGATTATATTTTACTTTTGCATCTTATATACTTGTATTGTGGGTTTGTATTGTGGACATTGAACATTCAGGTTTGCTACTTTTGTTTTTCGCTGCCGATTTTCTCATTACTTCGTGGATATGTTTTCTTCGTTGTAGTGGAGTAGGATGTTTACATATATCTTCGAGGATTCTTTATCGTCATTTCCCTATTAAACTGCGTGGATTGATTTTATGTTAAACTGTGTGGAAATGTTGATATAAACTGCATGATTTGTTTCTTATTTGTATTGTATTGTTCCGGCCGTGTGTGGCCGATGTATAGATATATGTATTCTGGATTCATATTGTCACCCGTACAAGGGAGATGCTGCCGAAATTTCTTCTGGCAGGGACTACCTGGGGCGTGACAACAGTTGCCAGCTCAAGATCATGAGTGGGGTAATTCTTCTTATAATCTTTGAGTTGTCTGGAAGCATAAGCTATAACTTTTCCTTCTTGCATGAGAACAGCTCCTAGACCCATCTTGGAGGCATCACTGTAGATGTCAAAACTCTTGTCACTAGCTGGAACAGTAGGAATGGGAGCACTGGTCAGTCTCTTCTTCAGCTCTTGGAAACTCTACTCACATTTGTCTGACCACTCAAACTTTTTGTTCTTTCTGGTCAGGGCTGTAAGTGGAGAGGCTATTCTGGAAAAGTCCTCTACGAATTTTCTGTAATATCCCGCTAAACCAAGAAAACTTCTAATCTCCTTGACATTCTTAGGCCTATGCCAATCGTTGACTGCTTCTATCTTAGCAGGATCCACTCGGATACCTTCTTTAGAAACAATGTGACCTAGAAACACCACTTGATTTAACCAGAATTCGCACTTTGAGAATTTAGCATAAAGTTGTTTCTGCTGTAGGGTCTGCAGTACTATTCTCAAGTGCGTGTCATGCTCCTCTAGGGTCCTTGAATAAACTAGAATGTCATCGATGAATACGATGATAAATTTGTCAAGGTATTCTCTGAACACTCTGTTCATTAAGTCCATGAAGACCGTTGGTGCATTAGTCACACCAAAAGGCATGACTACAAACTCGTAGTGTCCGTATCTGGTCCTGAAAGTCGTTCTGGGTATATCCCTTTCTTTCACTTTCAACTGATGGTACCCAGAGCGCAGGTCTATCTTTGAGAATACTGTTGCCCCTCTCAACTGATCAAATAAGTCGTTGATCCTGGGAAGGGGTACTTGTTCTTGATTGTCACTTGATTCAGAGCTCTATAATCTATGCACATCCGCATAGATACGTCCTTCTTCTTGACAAACAACACAGGAGCTCCCCAAGGTGAGTGACTAGGGCGGATGAAGCCTTTGTCAAGTAGCTCCTGAAGTTGCTCTTGCAACTCTTTTAGCTCTGCTGGAGACATGCGATACGGAGCTTTTGAAATTGGGCCGGTACCAGGAACCAATTCAATCTCAAACTCCACTTCTCTGTTGGGAGGCAGTCCAGGTAGCTCTTCTAGAAATACTTTTGGATACTCGCATACTACCCGAACATCCTCCTGCTTGAGTCCTTTCTGTTCTTCTGCATTTACTATGTATGCAAGAAAACCAGCACACCCTTTAGCTAACATCTGGTGAGCTGCTAGAGAACAGAGAAGTTTCTGGGTCTTCTTCCTTGGCACTCCCGTGAATTCAAAAGGTGGTTCACCCTCTGGACTGAAGATTACTTTCCTTCTACGGCAGTCTACTGAAGCACTATACTTGCTGAGGAAATCTATACCCAAAATGATATTGAAATCTTACATGGCAAGGACTACCAGGCTAACATATAGTTCTCGATCTGCAATTCTGACCGGTACAGCTTGAAGCCACTGATTGGACTCCATGACTTCCCCAGAAGGTAGGGTCGTCAAGAACTTAGAGTTCATACTCTCTGTAGGCACCTGTATTTTATTGGCAAAGGGTACTGATACGAAAAAATGGGCCGCCCCAGTATCAAATAGTACAGTAGCTAAATGCTAAAAAATAACTACTTGACCTGTTACAACTGTAGAGGCACTAGCAGCTTCCTCTTTGGTGAGGGAGAATACTCTGGCACTATCAAAGGCTGGAAATGGTGGAGCTTCCAACCTTCCCTGACTGATATAGGGTCCCTCTAGTGCTGCTTCCATGTGATATAACTGTGCAGGCTTGCCTCCATATTGCACTGGTTGTGGCTGAGGTGCTTTGAGCTTGTTAGGACATTCTTTAGCCATGTGTCCTTCTTGACCATAGGAATAACATCCGGTCTTACCCAAAAGGTAGGCTCCTGGATGTGTTCTCCCACATTTGGGACAGGGAGGGAACTTGGTCTGCTTGTTTGCTGGTCCTCCCTTCTGGTTACTTCCTGAGTTCCACTGCTTTCTTTTATTACCCTTGCCTTTCCAGTTCTGTTTACTTGACTGGGATTTCTGGCTCCCCACTGTCTTGTCCTCTATCTTCACTGGCTTGTGTTGCGCTCGTTGTGCTTTGATGTCGTTCAGGTAGTGCTCAACAATTAATGCCCTACTGATCAACTCTTCACCAGTCTGGGGCCGGTGAGCTCCACTGCTCACATTCAGTGCTATCTATGGTCTCAGCATTCTGAGCATCAGTCTGACTCACTCCTTCTCTGTACTTACCAGCTCTGGGCAGAGACGAGCTAGTCTGTTGAACTTCTTGGCTGCTTCTTCCACTGACAGGTCACCTTGGTTGAACTCTATAAATTCCTCATAGTGCTTGTTGGTGATCTGTAGGTGGAAGAACTCTTCATAAAACTCTGACTGAAAATTAGCCCAACTCATCTGATTGGCTGCCCTCTTGGTCTTTATCTTCTCCCACCACATACGAGCATTTCCTGACAGGCAGAAAGAGGCGCACTTGACCTTCTAGACTTCTGGCCAGTCAAGAAGCTCCATTGTGCTCTCTAGTGTTTTGAACCAAGCCTGGGCATCCCAGGGCTCAGTCGTGCCTGAGAAGCTCTCTGGTTTCAATTTCAGCCACTGTATGAGGTAAGCTTCTTGTCTCTGAGGTACTGTGATGACTCTCTGGGCAGCTGGTAGAACCTCAGTTACCACTGGAGTCTCCGCAGTGACAGCTGGGGGAGGGGGAGGAACTGATTGCTGATTTGCCATCAGATTGGCAATTACTTGCTACTGCTCTACTACTTGTTTCTGGAGTTGAGCAACAACTTCAGAGAGATTGGGCTCAGTTGAGCCTGGGCATTCGTTCTCCTGATCCTGGTCCTCAGTACGAGCGGTACGGGGACGCCCTCTTCTTGTCATCTAATTATGCAAAGAAAAAGGCTTGATATCTTCTCTATCATTTCTAAACAAACATATGTATGAATAAAGAAAAATAGAATTTCTATCTTACTAAAGCGCATATAAGCAATTACTCTCTACTGCAAATAATAAAGAAAGCATAAAAGGAAAAACTTAAATACTTTCTTACTTGAAGACGGCAAGGTTGATGCTGATGTGTGTGTAATGCTGGAGAATGGGAACTGCTCTGATATCAACTGTAACGACCACCCTCCTTACTACTACTCTGAGAGCGACCGTTACTTAACTAACTACTCTACTTAACTGGTATGATCACAACCCAGAGGAGTCCCTACCGAAAAATTCCGGCAGCATCTCCCCTGTACCGATGACCATAAACTTTAATACATACATAGTATACATCAGCCACAGGCGGCTGGAACATATATCAAACACCCACGCAGTTAAATGGAAGAATTTTAAAGCATAAAAACATTCTATGAACAAATCAGCAACATAAAAGGATAATTCCAACAATGCAAGTAGGACTTAATCCACCTAATTTCACTAACAATCTAAATACAAAAAATCTTAATGAACTTCTTAGCAAATCCCCAGATCTCTCTCCATAGTCCAGGCATCACCCACCTCTCTTGCATCTCCTTGTTGCCTTCCTTCACATTAGCTTTCCTTTTCCTTTATCTGCAGTAGGAGGAATGCAAACTATAAGCCAATGCTTAGTAAGTGATATCTAACTCACAAAACTCGAAAAGAGCATATAATACGAAGAATGCTAAAACTGAAATGCTAAAGAGAAAAACTACTCATGCTTAACTAATAGCAAAGCTCTGAAAATAATCTGTAAACTCATGATATACAAGAATAAAACTACATGCTAGAAATAAGACTAATCATGCTCAATAGACTAATAAGGGAAGCAATTAAATCTAATACTGCATGCTTAGAATTCTAAAGAACTAAACTTACTAATTCTAAGCATCTTTGAAGCTTGTTTCATTTGTTCCAAAAACTTATATTTTAATACTTCAAAATAATAATAAACTTCTTCTTCTTGGGCCCAGACTTAATACCAATGCGCGCTCCCTAATAGAGACTGTGGTAGCTAGTCACCAGTCCTACGAGGGTAAAGACCTTGGTCTTACCAGGGCCAAGACCTTGGATTTAGTCACCTAGATTTGTTTAATGACAACCTTGGAAGTTGGGTACTAGCCTTTCTAAAATAAAATACTTGTTATCTTTTAATATTCTTATAATAAAATGCCTTGGCATTTCCGTGAGCACTTGGCATGCTGCTAATCCCAATTCTTAAAGTTTAGAGATCCTATCAAGTCCTTGGTCTTTTCTTACTTATAGCTACTCATAATCCTTAAAAAAAAGGTTTAATAGAACTCTTTTCTTTTCCACCTACAAGCAGATCCTAGAGTTTTTATAGAGCAACAGGATTCTTTAAGCATGTATCAACAGAATAAATCAAAGGAAAGCAAATCTGACTTCTTTAAGCATGCTACAATAAACATAAATCAAAGGAAAGCAAATCTGAACTCTCTAAGCATGCTACAATAAACATAAATCAAAGAGAATTGCTCATGCTCAGCTAAGGAAAAATGAAAACCAAACATGCTCAGCTAAGGTAAATGGAAACAAAACTTGCTCAACTAAGGGTAAATGACAACAAAACAAAGGAATCGATGTTGCACAGCCAAAGGGTCGGTTGGTTATACCTGTCGAACTAGCAGGGAAATCAAAACAACCTAGGATGCATAGTAGGGAAATATCTAAATCTGCAATACTTAAGAAAGAATATGTTTATGTTGGTTAAGCAGGCAAGGAATTCTGAACTGGAGTGTCAAATGTAGAATTGTGCATGCTCGTCACAACTCAAAAAGGTCTAATCTTTACATGTTTAAATACACAGTTCTCATGCTAATTGAATGACAAGGAAACTAATTAACACTGCATACTTGACTAAGGAGTTGTTCATGCTCATTAACTACACGGCTAAATCCCTAGCAACCATTCTGCACAGTAAAATCCGAAACAAAGGAGCATGCTGTGGATGGTAAGGAGTGAAAATAAAATCCCGAAACTACTCTTACTGCAGGTGAGTAGCAACTTACCTCGTGTTCTTGGACTTACAACAGAGAAAGGAGGTTCTAGGGTTCGGAGGAGCTTGAGCTTCCCGGCCTCTTTCTCGCGCCTACGAGCTCTTCTCGTCGAGAGGATCGTGAGGATAGAAAGGACTCTCGGAAAACCCTCTCGATCGGCCGCTGGAGTGAAGCCCTAAGTTTGGCTTCGTCTTCGCCCAAGCAACGCCAACACCGTCGCACGCGAGAAAGAGAAGGAGAAAAGATTTCAAGAGAAAAGAAATAACCTAATCCCTCTTAACTTATCCTTTTATAACCTAGGGTTATTTTAAATAGGTTCAGTTATTGCTTAAGATAATTCCGCGCCTTACTCTTTCACGAAATACCAGCGGAACACTTGGTCAACCCGGTTTGCTTAAGGTTTGGCTTAACCCGAGGTCCATGGTTCGAATCTCGGCTTGGACATTATTTTTGTCTAAACTTCTCTCGTTTAGTAAAAATACCAAACGACCTAAGAAAATTCCGTAAAAATACTCTAAAAATTCCTAAAAATCTCTAGAATATTTCTATAGCATTTCTAAATATTTTTAAGAACTTTTAGAACTCGAAATAGAAAAACTTGGGTCATTACAATCATTCCAATGATTTGGGTCGTTACAATGTGCTTGTTATTATATCGGGATTAAGAGTACGCACATCCATAATAACAGAGGTTTTGTTCTTTTATGTAGTCAGTATAAAAGGAACAACCTCAAATGGTCCTGCTCTATACACACATAGTGTACTAGTGTGATTTTGTAGTCAAGATAAATTAGTACCAAATTACACTACAACCATTCCAATGATTTGTCCCAATCCATCTTGGTTGTGAGCTACTATTTATAATTTATAAGGAACTGATAACATGATCTTTTGTGTGACACCACACACCATGTTATCTACAATATAAATTAAATGGATAACTGCATTTAACTAAATGCAGACATTTGACCAATGTGATTCTAATTTTAAAATAAATGTTTATACAAAAAGCTAAGCTTTTAGTATACATTTTAACAATCTCCCACTTATACTAAAAGACTATGCTGCCATATATGCTGCCATACATCTGATCCCCATCCCCTCAACATGCCCATCAAAAGCTCTCGCCGGAAGGGCCTTAGTGAAAGGATCTGCCAAGTTATCTTTTGATGCAATCTTGGTGACAACAACTTCTCCTCGCTTTACGATGTCTCGTATCAGGTGGTACTTACGCTTAATGTGTTTACTTGCCTTATGGGCTGGTGGTTCCTTTGAGTTTGCTACTGCACCACTATTATCACAATAAATTGTGATAATTTTGGACAAACCAGGAATCACATCTAAGTCAATCAAGAAGTTTCTGATCCATACAGCTTCTTTGGCTGCATCAGAGGCTGCCACATATCCAGCTTCCATGGTGGAGTCCAAAACATATTTCTGCTTAACACTCCTCCATGCTATGGCTCCACCTCCCAAAGTAAACGCATTCCCTGAGGTCGACTTACTATTGTCCCTATCTGATTGGAAGTCCGACTCTGTGTAACCCATAGGGAGCAAATCATCTGCCTGGTAAACTAACATATAATCTCTAGTCCTTTTCAGGTACTTCAATATATGCTTTACGACATTCCAATGTCCTTGTCCTGGGTTACTTTGATATCTGCTAATCATGCCCACGGCAAAATAGATATCCGGTCTCGTATATAACATCGCATACATTAGGTTTCCTACAGCCGAAGAATAAGGAACTGTTGGATTGCGGTGACCGACTAGAAGGGGGGATGAATAGCCTGCAAACACAAAAACAAAAACCCTTCTAGAACTCTTAAACTAAGACTTGCATAAAATCGAAAAGTAATAACTTAAAACAGAAAATACGAGGCACCGGAGTTGACTTGGTTACAAACGGGGAGGTTGTTAATCCAAGGAGAATGATCGTACTTAAAACTTCTTCAGGCGGAGAAACCTCTTGCAACGATGAATCATAGAAAATAGAAGCTTAACTACAGAGAAAATGTACATGTGTAGAAAGAATGAATTGTTTGAGTTGTTGAAAAGTTATTGGACCAAGGCTATATTTATAGCCTTGGTCGGGACGTCCTGAGGATTCTGGGCGCCTTGGGGGGATAAACTTTATCCTCCAACGTTCAGATCAAGTCAAAACTCGATCCTGTGAAAAAGTCAACTCCGGGCGCCCAGAAGGGTTCCGGGCGCCGCGGAGGGGTCTGAGCACCTCAGAGGGAAAAGTCAACTCCGTTGACTTTTTCCGCCTGGGTCTTCTGCTCCAACTCCATTCACCTCAGACCGAGTCTTCCGCTCGCTTGGGTGATCTTTGCCATCCGGAATAGGGCTCACCTGAACCCAACTTCTGGTCTTCTCGAGCAGGCTTTCGCTCCGGCTTCTCATCCCTCGGAATCTCCGCGTGCTTCCTTCTCGTCTGCCAGCGTACTCATTCGCAGTCTTCGTCCCTCGGTTGCACCCCGTGCTGACCTTCTCCCTAGCTGCGTCTCTTGCTCCTCAAGCAGTCTTCCGCTCCAGCTTCTCGTCCCTCAGAACCACTGCACGCTTCCTTCTCGTTCGCTTGTATAGTCTTCCGTAGCGCCTCATCCCTCGGACGCACCGCGTGCTGTCCTTCTCGCTAGCTGCGTCTTCCGCTCAACTACCTGTACTCCTAAGTTCCTGCACATTTAGACACAAGGTTAAAAGCACACAGGACCTAACTTAACTTGCTGATCACACAAAAATAACCTTGGGATTCCAACAATCTCCCCCTTTTTTATATGAGCAATCCAAGTTAAGATAGGGTAAAAATAGACATAAAAATAAACTAAGTAATTTTACAATTAAGTGCAAGAAGATATAAAAATTATTTTTGGTCTACCTCCTCCTGGACTTATACTTTTCCTCTCCCCCTTTAATCACATAAAAAAATGGGGTTGCAAGAAAAAAATCTAAGGGTTAAAAAAAAATTCTAACTTTCTTAAAAAATTCTAAGTTGAAAAAAACTCTAAGTTAGAGAATTTTTGAAAAAAAAAATTCTAACTTAAAATTTTTTTTCTAACTTAAAAAAAATTTACGAAACAATTTATAACTTTTAGACGAATTTTGTAAGAAAAAAAATGTTCTAAAAAAACTTTTAAGTAAAAAAATTTTTTGACTTTAATAAGTAAAAAAACTCTCAGACGAATTTTTTTTGAAAATTTTTCTAAGTAAAGATTTTAAGCAGAAATTTTAGAAAAAACTTTTAACTTTTGTATAAAAATTTTATGCCAAAAAAATTCCTAAACATAAATTTCTAATTTCAGAGGACCTTTTAACTTAGGCAATTTTAGTTTTTTTTTTTAATTCTAAGTAAGAAAAATTTTGAAAAAAAATGTTTAAAAGACTTTTTAAAGCATTATTAAATTTCCACCTTAATGCTTTTATCAGAAAGTTAATTAAATATTTTATTTTAATATTTTGGCTTCCAGGTCATGGCGAGGCACTAGGCCTTCTTGGTTATTGGAGCAACAACCACTTCCTTAAACAAAACCCAATAAAGAAATTTTAATGTCTAATTTTCTCGCTGAAAGCTCTAAATCTGATTAAAAATTCAAGTCAAACAAAACTTAGGAACCCAATATAGGTTCCAGCCTACGGGATTAACTAAAAATTTCTTGGGGACATATTTCTTTGAAATATTTCTAATCTATCCCTTATGATATCGAAAATACCAATTTAAATTATTAAATCTTCTAAAATTTGTATTAGATAAACATGCACAGTTTTTCAAGTTATCTACTTGAATTTTCAAATTTTCATTTTCTGATTTCAATTTCTCATTTTTTAATTAACTTTATCTAATTCTTCTAAAGGGCAAGATTTAGCTAATATTATTTTTAAACTCTTAATTTCTTTTTATAACTTGCAGCAGTCTATAGTCAGAAACTTAACAAACTTAAAAAGTTTATCGGGAGGAAGAGATCGTACCTCACTTACCTTGTCGATCTCGTTGTCCGTGTCTCCCCCTAAACTGCTGCTTTCTTCCGATGTAGCTCCCCCTTCATCGATGCTCTCGATGCACATCTCGGAAGAGCTTGAATCGCAGTCGTCGTCTTGATGACTCACCATTAATGCGAGTCCGGAGAACGCCTCGACTTCCAATTCGGACGACGTATCGTCCCACGTTGCCTTTAGGACCTTGCGCTATTGGACAGGCTTCTTACCTTTATTCTTGTCCTTATTCCTCAGCTTGGGGCAGTTGTCCTTGCCGTGCCCTTCTTCCTCATAGTGGTAGTAGCGGATGGTCATTTTCTTTCTGCCCTGCGGATGGTTAGGAGTTCTAGATTTACAAAGCTTTTTAAATCGTCTTACCATCATTACCATTTCCTCGTCGTCGAGAGAAGATTCCGACTCAGGTTCGTCTCTCGATGCTTTGAGGGCGACGTTGATCTTGGGCTCCTTCGTACCTGCACATCTTGATTCGTACACTTCAAATGTCGAGAAAAATTCTTCTAGTGTAATTTTTTCTAAATCTTTCAAAATGTAAAAGGCATCTACTAGTGATGCCCATTTTGAATTTCTCGGAAAAGAATTTAAAGTGTACCTTAGTGAATCTTGGTTACTTACCTTTTCTCCAAGATTCGACAGTCCAGTGATGATCTCTTTAATTCTCGAGTGTAGATGTGTAACTGTCTCATCTTCCCCAAGTCGCAGGCTGGTGAGCTGATTGTGAAGTAGATCCCGTCTAGCGAGGTTGGTTTTGGACGTTCCTTCGTGCAGCTCAAGGAAGTTCTCCCAAAGTTCCTTTGCTGAGTCGTAGTTCCCTGATCCGGTTGACTTCTTGTGGTGGAAGAACGCTTAGCAGATGGTATTCTGCTTTACCATTCGCCACATAGTCGGCCTGTTCCTTTTTAATCCATTGATATTTTTCTTTACCCTCTGGAGCTACAAAGGAAAATTTGATTATTAAAATTAATTCAAAATCAGTTGTAAAGAATACTTGCATTCGCTTTTTCCAGGTAGCGAAATCTCCTTCAAATTTCGGTGGGTAGATGCTTGGTCCGACCATTATCTTTGCTTCGATTAGCGGTTAGTCCTCCTAAAGCACCTTGGCTCTGATACCACTTGTTGGATCGTGGCGGCAGGCTAGAAGGGGGGTTGAATAGCCTGCAAACACATAAATAAAACCCTTCTCGAACTCTTAAACTAACACTTGCATAAAATCA
Organism: Zingiber officinale; assembly: GCF_018446385.1. NCBI lineage: Eukaryota > Viridiplantae > Streptophyta > Magnoliopsida > Zingiberales > Zingiberaceae > Zingiber > Zingiber officinale. The sequence goes on along the minus strand of NC_056007.1, from coordinate 27,376,261 downwards.
AAAAGCAATAACTTAAAACAGAAAATACACAGCACCAGAGTTGACTTTGTTACAACCGGGGAGGTTGTTAATCCAAGGAGAATGGTCGTACTAAAAACTCCTTCAGGAGGAGAAGCCTCTTACAACGATGAAGCACAGAAAACAGAAGTTTAACTATAGAGAAAGTGTACAAGTGTAGAAAGAATGAATTACTTGAGTTGTTGAAAAGCTTCTGGATAAAGGCTATATTTATAGCCTTGGTTGGGGCGCCCTGAGGGTTCCGGGCGCCCTGGGGGGGATAAACTTTATCCCCCAACGTTTAGATCGAGTGAAAACTCGATCCTGTGAAAAAGTCAACTCCGGGCGCCCGGAAGGGTTCCGAGCGCCCTAGAGAACTCCAGGCGCCCGAAAGGGTTCCGAGCGACCTGGACAACTCCGAGCACCTCGGACTGTTCTGGGCGCCCCGGACAGCTCCGGGCGCCCCAGAGGGAAAAGTCAACCTTGTTGACTTTTTTCTGCCCGGGTCTTTTGCTCCGGCTCCGTTCGCCTCAAACCGAGTCTTCCGCTCGCTTGGGTGATCTTTGCCATCCAGAATAGGGCTCACCCAAACCCAACTTCTGATCTTCTCGAGCAGACTTCTGCTTCGGCTTCTCGTCCCTCGGAATGGCCGCGTGCTTCCTTCTCGTCCGCCAGCGTACTCATCCGCAATCTTCGTCCCTCGGTCGCACCCCGTACTGACCTTCTCGCTAGATGCGTCTCTTCCTCCTCGAGCAGTCTTCCGCTCCAGCTTCTCGTCACTCGGAACCACCGCACGCTTCCTTCTCGTCCCTCAGAACCACCACACGCTTCCTTCTCGTCCCTCAGAAGCACCGCACATTTCCTTCTCATCCGCCGGTGTACTCTTCCGCAGTGCCTCGTCCCTCTGACGCACCGCGTGCCGTCCTTCTCGCTAGCTGCGTCTTCAGCTCGACTACCTGTGCTCCTAAGTTCCTACACACTTAGACACAAGGTTAAAAACACACAGGACCTAACTTAACTTGCTGATCACACCAAAATAACCTTGGGGTTCCAACAAGAACTGCCTTAATGTCCTCTATTTCCTTTGATATTTTAGGAGACATCTCTTTAGATAAAGGTACTCCAAGCTGAAAAGGTAGTAAACCTTTCTTGGAGTTTTGCATGCTAAAAAGAGCTAGAATAGTATCGATGTATGAAGCTTGGGATAAGCACAACATTCTTTTCTTGCGATCCGTTATTACTTTGTTTCCAAGAATATGTCCACGTTATCCCAAATCCTTTATATCAAACTATTTGGACAACTATACCGTTACGTCTAACAATACTTTGACATTATTGCCATTGAGCAAAATGTCATCTACGTATATAGTATAAGAAATATCACCACGTTTCCGTCACTCTTTTTGTATACACAAGACTCATCCGGACACTGAATAAATCTATAAGACTGGATCACTTCATTAAACTGGATGTTCCAAGATCTCGAAGCTTGCTTCAGTCCATAGATAGACTGATTGAGCTTACATACAAGATGCTCTTTGCCCTTCGCAATGAATCCCTCTAGTTGCTTCATATGGATATTTTCTCCAAGACTTCCATTAAGGAAAGCTATCTTGATATCCATTTGCCAAATCTCATAATCCATATGAGCGGCAATAGATAAAAGAATCCAGATAGACTTAAGCATGGCTACCGGCGAAAAGGTTTCTATTAACATTCCGCAAGTGTACGGATACGTTGTCAGTAATAAAGAAAGATATCATATCTACAGGGACTAGTTATAACCACTAAAGATATCTCAACACGAATTAGCTAAACAACTAATCAATTGATTTATAAAAGCTAGGTGCAACTATAGAAAGTAAAACCTAGAAGTAAAAGCATAAAAACAGGGATAAGGGCTATGATAAAGGATGTTCTAGGAGTTTTGGTTTCTTTGTAATGTTATTCAATGTAAATGATCTACCAAATTTTATTCCTAAATTGTTCATAATTTGTAGAAGGTTGCCGATTCTCTTTTGCAATAGACAATCGACTTAGGACTAAAATCTATATCAAAATATGATCAATTAGGAATGATTCCTATGATGCCCTTACACAGGCTTGCCCGTCACGTGCGTCCCTCAGATAATCAACATATAAATGCATTACTTCTCAACCCATATTAAGATATAAAAGATTAATGCATCATCCAGTAATTAAAATAAAGTTTGAGAAATCACCATGGAAACCAAGTACTAAATAAACAAGATGAATCATGACTATTTCAATGATATCAACTATCTAAGCTCAAGTATAGTGAAGGTAAGATCCTTATGGTCAAGCCAAATTTCAAACTTATCTCCATATGATACATAGCTTATTTCATGCTACCCAAGATAGAGAAAAGAAATACACTAGGCATACTACTAGCATCATTTACAACATCATGAATCAAGATAATAAACGTGATAATATTTTTACTGAAAGACAAGAAAGCATATAAGTGAAGTTTGATGTTCTCAAGATGTATGCCACAAGGTTTTTCAAAAGACAGTCAAGTGACTATCAAAACAATCCAAGCAAAACAAGAATAAATGCAAAACAAAATAAACTACAGAACAAAATAGAAAATGCAAAAATTTTCAGGTTTTCAAACCACCCCCCAGACTTAAACTTTTCATCGTCCTGATGAAATCAATATGGTGGAGGAGGTGGTAAATCAGGAAATTCAGGAAGTGAAAAAGGAAAGACATTAATAAAGCCTCTAAAAAATTTTCATAAAGCCTCTAAAATCTTCATTAAATTCCATTTGAGCTTTATAAGAATTCATTATTCTAGAAATCTTTTCACACAATTCTCTCTCACTTTTAAAATATTCTTGCAATTTTTTAAATTGTTCCTCTTCCATGTGTTCTTTACTTGCAAGAAAATTGCTAGTCGAGTCTAAATCGTTATGAATATTATCCAAAACAGAATGAAGTTCCTTGAAATTAAAACCATGAACATCACTATTAACCAAAGGAATATTTCTTGAAACAACAGTTGACAACAATTTAGAATGTTGACTTGCTAATTTTAATTGCCAATTTTCCTTAATATGAATGGTAGTGAGATCATGATTGGGTAATCTTAAAGGGAAATTGTTATTAATAAGAAAAGTATATCCATGTTCTTCACGCCTTATCATCTTTGTTGTTTAAGATGAATTCAAGTATAATTTACAAGAATTATCAATCATTTCTAATTCACTTAAATCACACCCTAACACCAAAGCTATTTCAGTTAATAATCCTCCTAAAACAATAGGTGTGGTAGAATCCGATTTTTCCAATTTTACCAAATGCTTAAGAAAGAAATAACCCGAATTAATTGCAACATTTTCAACCATTGCCCACAAACAATACAAGTCCACAAGTCTTACTAACCCCTCTTTATCCTCTCTCCCAAATATAGTATTTTTCATGATTAAATAAACATATCTGAAAATGGGATTAATAATATGATGAGCTCTAGAATTGTGAGGGTTGAAATGTGATTATTTAGAAATTTCTTGCCAAAAACATGAATTCACAAATTTAGGTAAGATCATACACACACCATCCTTTGGCAATTCATAACAAATATTAAAATCACTTAACGTCCATTCATAATCTTCATTGAGTAGTCAAAATTTTAGTTTCCCCCCACCTTGAACATTATCAACTGTTATAGAGCTCAAAAATTCGAAAACAATTCTAGGGTAGGTAGGGTATTTCATATTTATTAACCCACTCCAATCTGTTCTTCCAAATAACCAATTTATATCATCCCTAAACCTCAACGTATCCAAAGTTGTATCATCTACAAATTTAGTACTTAAAAGAGAGTGTTTACATAAAGAAAAATATCTAAGTTGTTGTTCATCGCTGGAAAAAATAATACCAAAGTTGTTAGAGATACCTTTGAAGCAAGAGTTTCTTTCTTTTGTTGCAACCATCTTTTTCTTCCCTTTTCTTGTGGGTGAAATCTCCTTGATCACATTTGCCATGGTATAAGAGATTGAGCCCTTAAGGGGAAAAAATGAGAGGAATAGATTAGAAGAGGTAGTTTAAAACCCTAGAGATAAGGAAATGAGAAAGGAAGACGAAGAAGAAGAAGAAAGGGGTGTGCGGCGGACACGACTGTGTGTTGCCCACACCCCTGTTCCCTAACCCCTTTTAAGGGCATGGATTGGGCCGTGTTTTATTACACGGCCAAATTCACTTCTTATTCGCACGGCCCTGAGACATGGCCATGTCCATCTTCGTCTCGGGTGAATTTGCACGGTCGTGCTAATTGGCACGGTCACAACCATCTCCTCCTCGGATAAATTTGCACGGCCGTGTCTGGGACACGGTCGCATCCTTTTCTTTATCGGGTTAGTTCGCATGACCGTGTAGATATGCACGGCCTCAGCCTTCTTCTTTTTGATTCAGCTCGTACGGCCGTGTATGGGACACGGCTGAGATTCTTTCCTCCTCTGGAATCACCACACAGCCGTGTTTGGTACACGGCCGGGCAATCTCTCTTTTCGGGAGACCCTGCTCCCAAGAATAGTTTCACTCCTTCCCTGCTTCTCCAACACTTCCATGCCCATGAAGAAATCAATGCCAGCTCATGGAAGCAAAATTTCAACCTGAAAACAAAGCAAAAACAAGTTTAAAAGAATTAACTAATGAAAAATAGAAACATAAAATGGAACTAACTAAATAATCAATTCGGAGGGCGAGGTTTAGAAAAATACAACCTTTATTTCTCCTCTAAATTCATATCATGCACATACCCCTTCAACCCTTGGTCATTTACCTTAATCATCCCAAGCTCTTTATTCCAAAAATCTACAACTCTGAAAGGATAAACCTTTTTAACTTTGAATGGACCTGTCCACCTTGATTTAAGCTTCCCTGGAAAAGGCTTTAGTTTTGAATTAAACAATAAAACTAGATCTCCTTCATTGAAATTTTTGCGGAGAATGTGTTGATCATGCCACTTCTTTGTCCTCTCCTTGTAAGATCTAGCATGCTCATAGGCATCCAATCTTAATTCATCAAGCTCATTTAACTAGAGCTTCCTTTTCTCTCTCGCTTCCTTGAGGTTCATATTTAGATTTGTAATTGCCCAATAAGCCTTATGTTCTAATTCTACTGAAGATGGAAAGACTTTCCATAAACTAGCCGAAATGGAGTCATTCCAATAGGAGTCTTGTAGGCAGTACGATATGCCCAAAAAACATCATCTAGCTTTAATGACCAATCCTTTCGTGAAGTAGATACTATTTTCTCCAATATGGCTTTAATTTCACGGTTAGAGATCTCAGCTTGCCCATTAGTTTATGGATGATATGGTGTTGCTACTTTGTGGCTCACTCCATACTTTCTGAGTAAATTTTTTAGCTGTCTTTCTATAAAATGCGATCCACCATCACTAATGACTGCTTTAGGCATACCAAATCTTGAAAAAATTATACTTCTAAACAATTTGATAACTATTTTCGCATCACTTATAGGTGAAGCTATAACTTCTACCCATTTGGATACATAATCCACTGCCACAAGAATAAATTTGTTCCCATATGAAAGAGGGAATAACTCCATGAAATCTATTCCCCATACATCAAATAATTCAACTTCAAGTATGTAATTCAGTGTTGTTTCATTCCTCTTGGTGATGTTTCCAGTCCTCTGACATTGATCACAAGACTGTACAAATTTCTTAGTGTCTTTGAATAAAGTTGGCCCATAAAAACCCGCTTGAAGAATTTTTGCAATTGTCTTAGAACTCCCCAAATGTCCTCCATAAGATGAAGAATGATAATGAAATAAGATATCTCTAACTTCTTCTTCAGGCACACATCTTCGATAAATCACATAATTGCATTTCTTATAAAGGAGAGGTTCATCCCAAATATAATTCTTGATATCTGAAAAAAAAATTCTTTTGCTGATTAGAGAAATTTGGGGGTAAAACTCCACTCGCCAAAAAATTGACAAAATCTACATACCAAGGTACTTTTACGCTTGACAAAGCTAGAATGTGCTCATCTGGAAAAACATCATCAATAGGTAAATCAAAGTCTGCATCCTTTTCTTTATTTTGTCATACTCTAGATAGATGATCTACCACTACATTTTCTGCTCCCTTCTTATCTCTAATCTCAAGGTTAAACTCTTGTAGCAATAAAATCCATCTGATAAGCCAAGGTTTAGTGATGTACGTAGGTTATATACACTTTTATGCATGTCTTGACGCACATCTACTTGTATTTCATTAGTATAATCTATGTTTATTGCACCCTATTTCATTATAATGTCATACTTCCATTATATTTTGTTCGGAGATCTGCTCTTTGCTTATTTTGATTGACATGACACTATTTGGAGCAAAAATGGAGCAAAAATGCACACAGGAGCAACTCCGGAAGAAATCCAACCTGGGTCATGTATGCTACACGGTCATGTGGTCATTGGTATGTTTTGGCCGTGCCAAATGGCACGGCCGTGCTAGTATCAGATGTGAAGAAGGCCATGACCGTGTGACTCACATGGCTGTGCCAAGCTCCCCGTTGCCAGGCAGCACATGGTCATGCCAAATGGCACGACCGTGCCAAGTTTCCAGAGCAAAGGAAGGCCACGACCGTGTGAAATCACACGGTCGTGTGACCTTAGCAGAGACTAAGAAGGTCATGGCCGTGTGATCCACACGGCCGTGTGACTCAACCCGGGAGGGAGCCGTGTGAGGCCGTGTGGATTCTACACGGCCGTGTGACAAAGAACACGGGCCGTGCCACGCCAAAAACAGAGCTGTGCTGAATTCTGGCAGATTGTAGACCGTTCGTAAAACAACCATAACTTTGTACTCCGTTGGAGTTTTGGGCTGTTCTTTATACCGAAACGTAGCTGACTTCAAGATATACAACTTTTCTTCAGTTCCAACAGAGAGAGAGAGAGACTTATCTGCCCGTGCTAAATGGTACAGCCGTGCCTCCCAACCGCAGGTTCAACTAGACCTCCGCCCAGACTGCAGACAAAACTTTGAACCACCATAACTTTCGGCTCGTTTGGAGACAGGACTCGATCCAAGTATTATATTGAAGATAATTTCAAGAGCTACAACTTCAGTTCTGGGTGAATCATGAGAAAACCTAGTTTAGTGGGTTAAAATCCCGGTGTATTGGGCCCCTATTTTCCTGGTTTTCCGGGGCAGTTTGGAGGAGGTATAAAAGGGGCAAGATCCCCATTCTTAGGGGGATCTTGGGTTTGGGACTTCGTCCCTCTCCTTGGAAAAGGGTTCTCCCCTTAGGGGGAAACCCTAGAGCTTCATTCTCTTCCATCCTTTAGTGATCCATCCATCTCCGGAGCAAGGAGGCATCCCCAAGACATCGTAATCATCGACATGCATCTCTTCTTCCCCTTCTTCTCAAATCTAGGGTTGTAAGTATGCTTTTCTTTATGTTTTGGGGCTGTTCTTCCTTAGCAATGGAGTAGATCTCTAGATCTAGGATATAGGAAGTATTTATGATGTGATGGTGATGTAAAACTATGTAGATTTGCCATGTTTTCTATTCAATGACTTGTTGATGCCTTGTTCATGTTTGATGTAATGTGTGTGTGAATCTTGTTTATATCTTTTGCATATTTTAACAAATGGTTGTGTAGAATTGTTAATCCTGTAGGGGAGATACCCTAGATCGATTATCCGAGGGACGTACGTGACAGACATGCCCGTGTAAGGATGATTTAGGGTATCACCTTGAATGGAGAAGCAAATCTCCACAAGGAAGTAGGGGATCGGGCATAATCACTATTTCTATTTCTATGTTATTATGTGTTAGTGTGTTTCTATGTTGATTATCCAAGGGACGCACGTGATAGGTAAGCCCGTGTAAGGACAACATAGGAATCATTCCCATTTAGTAGCATAGGACATGGAGTAGGAGATCATGCCGGCTTATCCATTACAGGGGAGAGTCGGTAATGAATCTAACTTCCTACAAGTGCATGAACATAGAGGATAGGAACTAAGCAATCTATATAGCATCACCTAACATTACAAGGAAACCGAAATCCTAGAATCCATCATCCACCATCCTATAAGCTCAATCCCTCTTAAGATCCATTCTCTCTCTTTTCTCTTCTCTTTCTCTTACTCTCTTTTCTCACCAATCTTAGGTTTGTCTAGATAATTCGTTGTGTGAAGTTGACTAGTGCTTAATCAACAGTCCCTGTGGATATGATATCTTTTATTATTACTGACGACGTAACCATACACTTGTGGTTCATAACATTTAGCATCTTTCTTTCCTAGTAAATAATGGATGGCTGGATGATCAGTATAAACTATTACCTTTGAACCCACTAGATAAGATCTAAACTTATCAAATACAAACACTACTGCTAGAAGTTCTTTCTTTGTAGTGGAATAATTCACTTGAGCAGTTGAGCTGCATCAAGTGTTTTGCTTGCATAATGGATTGCATGTAGAATCTTATTATTTCTTTGTCCTAAAACTGCTCCTACTGCAATGTCACTAGCATCACACATTATCTCAAATGGAAGATTCCAATCTGGGGCTTGAATTACTGGAGCTGAAGTAAGAGCACTCTTGATTTTATTAAAAGCCTCCATACAATCATTATCAAAGCAAAATTCAACATCTTTAATCAATAAATTTGTTAATGGCTTAGAAATCTTTGAAAAGTCCTTGATAAAATGGCTATAAAATCCAGCATGCCCCAAAGAACTCCTTACTCCTTTTACATTAATCGGTGGGGGTAACTTCTCTATTACTTCGACTTTTGCTTGATCCACTTCAATCCCACGTTCTGATATTTTATGTCCCAAAATAATTTCATTGTACAAAAATTTTTGGCGTTACTCGGAATTTCATTCTGTTTCCCCTGTACAAAAATTTGTACGAGCACAGAACTTTTCCTAGCAACCCATGTGCTTTTCAGAAGTTAAACTTAGATTGTAAACGAAACTTAACATTATTAATCCAAGTTCAACCCATGTGTTCATCAGAAGTTAAACCATATTACAGAAGTTGATTAAATATCAATTTCAAGGATTAGCTTCCAGGTCGTTGGTGAGGCACTTGGCCTTCTTAGGTATGAGATCATCCACCACTTTCTAGTCAAAGCCTTTCAAAGAAATTGAATATTTAAACTCCTTACAGTAAACCCTAGGTTAAACTATAGAGACCTCAATCACAGCACAAGATCGCTAGCCTCTTGTGTTGGTACTTCAAGATCCATACAAAAGAAAAATAAACTAGTACACAGCGGAAACAATTAACTAGTTATATCTTTCTTTGTAGCTTAAAGAAGTCTTGATCTTCTGCTGTATTCCTCTCCTCCTCTTGGACGTCGTGTGGGCGACGATCTACCAAGACACAAAAATCACCCAAGTCCTTCTTTCTTCCAAGACTTTCGGCCACCAAGGGATCAAAGCTAGGAACACCACCTCTTGTTCTTCTTTCTTCCTTGCAACCAGCCAGCCACAAGATGGTTGAAGCCTCTTGATGTCATTGACCTTAGGTGAGAAAGTAAGGGGAGAATAAGAATATGAGGGGGCCGACCACAAGGAGAATAGAAGAGGAATAGAAATTGTGTAGATGATTTTTTCCTGTAAGACACCATCTATCCTCTTTTATAATCCTTGGTAATGGATAAAAAGGAAAGATTTTAATAACAATTAAAATCTCTCTTTTAAATTTCCTATTGTGGATGACTACAAAAGGAAAGTTTTAAAATTAAAAATTCCTCTTTTAAACATTGTAGATGGCTACAAAAAGGAAAGATTTTTAAAATTAAAACCTCTCTTTTAAATCATGGTTACAAAAAAGGAAAGTTTTAACAAAAATAAAATCTCTCTTTTAAACCATTGTAGATGGCTACAAAAGGAAAGATTTTTTAAATTTAAAACTCTCTTTTAAAACCATGTGGATGGCTTCAAAAAAGGAAAGTTTTTAAAATTTAAAATCTCTCTTTTAAAACATTGTAGATGGCTATAAAAAGAAAGATTTAAAAAAATTAAAAATCCACTTTTAAACCTATCTTGGTCGACCCCTTGCTTGGGCACCAAGCAAGGATGTGGCTGGTCATAAGGATGACTTGGGTGGATGCGAGGCTTTATACATAGAGGCTACAACAAGGACGTAGAGGAGGAATTGGTTTTGGCCTCCTAATGAGCTTAAGCTTCCTATGTTCGACCCGAACACCCAACTCAAGTTCATCAATAATAACTCATACCACTAAAGAGTTATTATTGAACTACCGCACCAATCCCATATTATATTATGGGCTCCTTATCATGAGTGCGTTAATATCCCTGTGTTTAAGATATCAAATGCCCATTAATTAAATGAGTTACTGACAACTCACTTAATAAACATTTAACTCCAAAAATAGTACCACTCAACTTCATTGTCATGTTGGAACTAAGTCCACCTATAGGGTTTACATGACAATCCTTATGAGCTCCTCAAGGGGACATCATCATCCTTCTATAATCAATAACACACCATATAAATAATATTATTTTCCAACTTATCGGGCCTATTGATTTAACGAATAAATCTCACCCTTTGATAAATTAAAGAAATACTAAGTACATGGGCTTGTTATTATATCGGGATTAAGAGTACGCACATCCATAATAACAGAGGTTCTGTTCTTTTATGCAATCAATATAAAAGGAACAACCTCAAATGATTCTGCTCTATACACACATAGTATAATAGTGTAATTTTATAATCAAGATAAATTAGTACCAAATTACACTACAACCATTCCAATAGTTTATCCCAATCCATCTTGGTTGTGAGCTTCTATTTATAATTTATAAGGAACTGATAACATGATCTTCTGTGTGACACCACACACCATGTTATCTACAATATAAATTAAATGGACAACTGCATTTAACTAAATGCAGACATTTGACCAATGTGATTCTCATTTCAAAATAAATGTTTATACAAAAGGCTAGACTTTTAGTATACATTCTAATAGGATAGAGAACTTACAGTGGGGTTAGGCCCTTCGAAAACATATATGGATCCGTGGCTTCGCTTGGACTTGGTTTTGAATTCACTCTCGATATCAGACTTAGACTCAGACTCAGTTTCAGTAACATACGCTTGTATTGGTAGAGCAAGATAGCTTGCTTGCCTATGTTCTTCTTCGTCAGACTCTTCAAAGGACTCAGACCACGTTGCCTCCAATGCCTTCCTTCTTCGTTGCTTTTGGTTCGGATAGTCTGGCTTGTAGTGTCTCTTCCGGTTGCAGCCGTAGCAGGTAACTCCAGATTTAACGTTCATGTTCAATGGAGTCAGCTTCTTCTTTTTGCACATGTTTCGTATCAAGTTGACAAGTTTGGCTGCTATCTCATCGTCGTCATCATCGGAGTCTAGTTCATCTTCAGACTCGGGTTTGATTCTTCTTGTTCTTGCAATAAGAGCTATACCTTTCTTGATCGAACGTGCATTAGTTTGTTCGTGCAATTCAAATTCTGAAAATTACTCATTTAACTTAATAGATGAAAGATCCTTGGATACTTTGTAAGCATCTACCATGGATGCTCACAAAGTATTCCTCGAAAAGACCTTGAGTGCGTACCTTTTTACGTCCTGATTCTATATATTTTGTCCGATCCCGTGGAGTTCGTTGATGAAGATCTTGGATAAGTTGTAAGCATCTCACCTTGTATTTTTATATAACTTATTTAAAATTTGATCGTGCTTACTTACTTTCATATCTGAGGTGCCTTTATGTAGCTCGATTAGCTTCTCCCATAGTTCTTTCGCGATTGACAATGGACCAACTCAGTTCAGCGCTTCCTTTGTTAGACCACATTGAAGAGTACAGGTTGCTTTGGCATTGGCCCCGACCTTCTTTATTATACTTGTGTCCTAGTTCTCGCATGATACTAGTTTTCTCGTGCCGTCGAGTGGGAATGAGATATCGATTTTGATGATCATCCACATCTCGAACTGGGTTTGGAGGTAGGACTCCATCCGACCCTTCCACTAGCCGAAGTCCTCATGGGAGAAGAGAGGCGGATGGGCTGTGCTGTAGCCTTCTTGGTAGGCCATTGTAGAAGTAAAATCTTGCACAAACAAAAACAAGAAGCTTTGTTCCAAGACTTGATCTTGGATTAGCAGTGCGGGATTAAAAATAAATGCGCGAACTTGAGTGATATTGCACCAGCTTCGAGGAAAATTTCGATTGCGATAAAAATAGATCGGAAGGTGGCAATTTTACAGATTCCGATCGACTCTGAAATATTAAAAATTACCATAAAAAATTACTTGAATGGTGGTTTCACCAATTCGAAGCGACCCTGCTCTGATACCAATTATAGGATCAAAAGCGCTATGGGGGGGTTATTAGCGCTCGTGGCTTTCACGTCGTTTTAAAGCAATCGATTGAAGTAAACATTATGTAGCGGAAATAAAAGAAACAATTGCAAACTCGAACACCAAGATTTACTTGGTTCGGAACCTATAGTAACTCCTACTCCAAGGCCCACACTCGTTGAGTGTTTACTTTGGACAATCACTATCAATTCATAATTTTACAATTTAGAATACAAAAATTAAGTGCAATAAAATATACCAATGACTAAAATAGTAAATTCGAAGCTTGGGGTCGTCGGAGTCTTATTACAGCTTGTTGGATCATCCTTTGAGCAGCACACGATAGAAATATTGCATTTCCAGAGATGTGTGTTTGTTGCTGCTCGAACTAGCCTTAAGTGGGCAGTTGGGGGCACCTCCAACTGCATGGAGGGCGCCCTTAAGCTCCGGGTCAGCCGCGTGTGGATGAGCTCTGCACTGCTTGTAGCTTATCCACTTGAGGGCGCCTCCAAGCCCATGGAGGGCACCCTCCACCCAACGTCCCTCTTGCTCTACTGCACGGAATCTTTAAGCAGTGCACCCTGTTAGTGCAAGGTGCACCAGAATCAAACCTGAGTTTTGATGTTGTCAAAGGTTCAAGTTAAGTCTTGTTATGATCTGATGATTTGGCTAAGTGTACAGGATATTTACTCAATCAGGAAAGCCCTAGTCATGGCCAGACAGTAAAGTCCAAACAGGTCTGGAGGACCTAACGTTTGGCAGGTAGGTTGAGGTAAATAACTAGAGGAGCGACAGTGAGGTCGGGTTCCTGAAGGGAACAACCTAAGGTCGCTGATCCAACTGAAGAAACCAGGAAGGTTTCCAAGTTGAGATCAAGACAGTCCTAACTGTTATACTCATGCATATTATTATTCATGTATTATAACTGTGCTAACTTTGTTTTGCAGGAATATTATTGTTATATCGAACTAACTTTGTGTTGCAGAATCATATGACCCCTTGGACTTCAAATGGTCATAACTTTTGACTCAGAACTCAGAATCAGGCTCTGTCAGCGGCCACGCGACCAACACTCAGAAACCTTCAATTTACCAAGGGTTCAGTTGACTAAACAGGAGGTTCAGTTGACCGATCAAGGCATTTTATCAGTCGACCAAAAAAAGGTTCGGTCGACCAAATAGGCAAATTTGGCAAAACAGTTCAGGCTCGCAAACATGGTATCACAACATGATCGGTCAACCGAAAATGAGGTTCGGTCAACCGAACCAATAAAAGCATTAATCGAGCATTAAGTGCAAATCTCGGCGAGAAGGGAAATTCACCGTTCGGTCGACCGAACAAGGTTATCGGTCAACCGAACCATTAAAGATCAGCTAAAGCTCGAATATCAGATCTCAGCGAATCTCAGCACAGAAGGAATGGAGTGGGTTCGATCGACCGAACCCAAGGATCGGTCGACCGAACCCAAGGATCAGTCGGCCGAACGTCGAAGGTTCTTATAAAAGAGAGCTCGAGGTCCAGGGCTTATGCAGACTATTTGGGTTCGAAGTCAATCTCTGTGCTAGCTGCTATTGTTCGTGCTACTGCTCTACAACTCTTCTACACACAAGCAAGTGCCGACCGAGCTTCAACTTTCACATACTGTCAGTATACTTTACTTTTGTATTGTACTTAAATTCATATAAGATAGTAGGCTTGTTACTATCTTATATTATTGTATTTTGTATGCATTACTTCTTTCCAAGGTTTTCGGGAAGAAGAATCTTAGTGGATTGCTCATCGGTGCAGTCAAGGACTGCGAGCCTTCGAGTAGGAGTCGAGGTAGGCTCCAAACGAAGTAAACGAACTTGTCTCTTTATATTTTCCGCTGCTTACTCGAATTGTTTTGAAATATGAAAAGAAAAGTTTTTAAAAGAGCGCGATATTCACCCCCCCCTCTATCGCACTTTATCGATCTATCAATTGGTATCAGAGCCTCGTTAGCTCTGAAATTACTTAACCATTTTTCATAGCACTTTTAAAACTTTTTATTTTCACTTATTCCTTTTCTTTTTCTTTTAGAATTTTTTTTCTTATATCTTTTTCCCGCACTACTAATCCCAAGATGAGAGTCTTGGAAATTCTTTTTGTTTCTCAACTTTTGGTGCAAGAACAAATGACACAATCTGAGGGGTATTCGATCATGCGTCCTCCTCTATTCGATGGAAGCGATTTCCCATACTGGAAAAAGAGGATGGAAGTTTTTCTCAAAACAGACATTGATCAATAACTCATTATCCAATGTGGCTATACATCACCAGTCAACAATCCAGAGGAATGGATAGAAGAAATAAAGAAGAAAGTACAAATTGATTCAAAGGCACTCAACACTTTATAATGTGGATTATCAAAAGAAGAATTAAAACGAGTCGGCTCCATCGAGAATGCAAAAGAGTTGTGGGATAACTTAGTCAAACTACATAAAGGGACAAATGAGAAAAAGGTAATAAAGCATGATCTTTTATTAAATTCATTACTAAATATTAAAATGCAAGATGGTGAGTCGGCAAGCCAACTACACATGAGGATTAAGGACATCCTTAATGGACTACATATCTTCAGCCATCAACTCGAGAATCGTGATATCATCAGGTATACACTTAACTCATTCCCTCGAAACTCCTTATGGACATCTATTATAGATGCCTATAAAGTTGTGAAGGATCTTTCCATTATTAAATTAGACGAACTATTTTGTGAATTAACATTACATGAGCAGACTAACTTGAGTCAAGCCAAGAAAGGGTTAGCTTTGTATGCAGGGCCAAACAAGGAAGCTAAGCCCCGAACAAAACCAGAACCAAAGCACTTGAGTCATATAACATTTATGGCAAAGACTGAAGAGTCTGAATCCGAGTCTGAAGATGAGTATGAATCAGAGTCTGACGACGAGTCTGAGATAAGCCATGGATTTGCATCAGTTTCAAAAGGACACGATAAGGTAACTTTTAATTCAAAGTCTGAAATGTTGAAAGTAATTAAATGCTTGTTTAAAAAATTAACAAAATCTGAAAAACAAAATAACTTGCTACTTAAGGAAATAGATCACCTTAAGGAACAAGTTAACTTGAGTAACTCAACTAATCAAGTTCAAGTTGGAACTTCGACTCAAGTTACAAAACTTGAGGAAGAAAATTCAAACTTGAAAAGACAAGTCGAGCAACTCAAGGAAATGTTGGAAAAGTTCGAACTGGGATCCAAGTGTCTAAATATGGTACTTGGGTCGCAACGAGCCGTGTACAACAAATCAGGACTTGGCTACAACCCTAAACAAATAAACAAATCATATTTGTCTTTAATTAGTCAAAAAGATAGAAGTCAAGTCCAAGCATGGGTCCAAACAAAATTTTTAATCAAACAAATTAAATCAAATCTATACTTGGTCCCTAAGAGTCAAATCCATTACTTAGATAGACCTTATCTAAGCTATGACTCAGGGGGAGCAAGTAGAAAAATAATACAACCAACTTGATTAACCAAACTCAATACTTAGGACTAGGTTTATTTCTGCTTAGAACGGTTAGATTAAAAAAGTTTACCAAACCCTATAACATAGCATCGGAATGGATTGGGATGATAGTACGTCAAGGAAGTTTTGTCGAAGGCATGTCTAGGCTGAATATGGAATTCTACCTGGTGCACGAGACTTAGTGGATCTGACCGAAGCTACCCCAGTCAAACATGGGCTAGTTAGACCAAAATTTAGTATTAAGTTTTTAGGGCGGGAACAGTTTGGAAAGCCTTCAGCAAATGGTCTAATGATATCCAAGTAGGTCGTATGCCTCGCCACTGAACTGAAAGCTTATCCTTAGGACGCCTACTTGATTAACCTAGAGCTAAGTTTGAATCTAACATGGATTCAATAACCTTTCTCGAATAATTACTTACCAAACTTTAATTTAAACTTAAATTCAAAATTAATTATCAAACCTAATTCAAACTTAAATTCATAATTAATTATCAAACTTTAATTCAAACTTAAATTCAAAGTTAATTATCAAACCTTATTTTAAAACTTATTATTTTAAACTTTTTAAAACTTATTAAAAAAATTATTTTAAAACTATGTAAAATGATTTTAAAACTTAATTAAAATTATTTTAAACTTAATTAAAATTATTTTAAACTTATTTAAAATGATTTTAAAACTTAATTAAAATTATTTTAAACATAATTAAAATTATTTTAAACTTATTTAAAATGATTTTAAAACTAAATTAAAATTATTTTAAACTTAATTAAAATTATTTCAAACTTAATTAAAATTATTTTAAACTTAATTAAGATTATTTTTAAACTTAATTAAAATCATTTTCAACTTAGTTAAAATTATTTTAAACTTAATTAAAATTATTTTAAACATATTTAAAATTATTTTCAAACTTAATTAAAATTATTTAAAACTTAATTAAAATTATTTTAAACTTATTTAAAATTATTTTAAAACTTATTTAAAATGATTTTAAAACTTAATTAAAATTATTTTAAACTTAATTAAAATTATTTTCAACTTAGTTAAAAATTATTTTAAACTTAATTAAAATTATTTTAAACTTATTTCAAATTATTTTAAAACTTATTTAAAATTATTTAAATCTTAATTAAAATTATTTTTAAACTTAATTAAAATCATTTTCAACTTAGTTAAAATTATTTTAGACTTAATTAAAATTATTTTAAACTTATTTAAAATTATTTTAAAACTTAATTAAAATTATTTAAAACTTATTTAAAATTATTTTAAAATTTAATTAAAATTATTTTAAAACTTAATTAAAATTATTTTAAAACATATTTAAAATTATTTTAAAACTTAATTAAAATTATTAAAAAAACTTAATTAAATTTTTTTTTAAACTTAATTAAAATCATTTTCAACTTAGTTAAAATTATTTTAAAACTTAAATAAAATTATTTTAAACTTATTTTAAATTATTTTAAAACTTAGTTAAAATTATTTTTAAACTTAATTAAAATTATTTTAAACTTATTTAAAATTATTTTAAATCTTAATTAAAATTATTCTAAAACTTATTTAAAATTATTTTAAAACTTAATTAAAATTTTTTTAAAACATAATTATAATTATTAAAAAAAACTTAATTTAAAATTATTTCAATCTTAATTAAAATTATTTTCAACTTCATTAAATTATTTTAAAACTTAATTAAAATTATTTTAAAACTCAAATGATTTTAAAACTTATTTAAAATTATTTAAAAACTTAATTAAAACAAAAATTAAATTAACCCTCAATTAAACTCAAACTTAATTTTTGAAATTATAATTAAAACTTAAAATCGTAAACTTACCGAAAAACTAAATCAACTCTAAATTCATAAATAATCAATTAATTAAACTTGAAATCACAAATTAATTAATTAATTTTCTTTAACAATTAATATTTAAATTTCTAAATTAAAACATAAATTAATAAATAAATTTATTAATAATAATAATAATAAACTTGAAATAATTAAAACTTAATTTAATTTTAAATAACTTTAATTTATACAATAAATTATAAATTAAATAAATCAAGAAATTTTTAATCTCAAACCTAATTTATTTTAATTTAATTAAAACAATAATTAAATCATTAATTAATTTGAAGTTAATTAAATTAACTTTACAAATCTAATTAACATAAAATTCAAAATAATTGAAATTTAATTCTCAACTTAATCAATTAATTTATAAATTCTCTAATTTAATACGTAAATTAATTCACGTTTAAATAATCTTAATCTAATCTAATTAAAAATCAACATTAATTAATTTTAATCAATTAATTATTAAGTTGCTTTAATTAATCTAAAATTGATTAACAACTTAAACTAATCACTGTGTTTTATTAATTTTAATCCTAAATTAATTAATCTTAATCAATTAAAAACTAAACTTAATTATGTTTAACTTAAATAATTAACTAAATTACTCCAAAACATTGGTCTAACATATATTTTTCATATCTCGCCTGGACTTTATATTATTTAATTAAGGGGGAGCATCAACATCATTTCAAAACCAATCTTTCCTAAAAATTTTCATAATTCATATTTTCAAAACTTATTTCTTTTAGACTTATGGATTTTAAAATATATTTCAAAATTCTCTTTCCAAAATATTTCAAAAATTATATACTTATTTTCCTAAAAACGTATAAATGTTGTTGATTAAAAATATTTTTTTGCTTCAAAGTTTCTTCTTCAAAATTTGACTTAGATTTAATAAAAAATAATAAAAAAATCTAAAGACTAATTTAAAAACTTAGTTCACTATTTTATCTTAAAAAATTTTCTAACCTCCAACGTTTTTCTTCGATAATTTTTCAAAAATACATTTTCAAATAGTTTTAACTTAATAATTCAAATCTTAGATATTTTATGGATTTTTTTTAAAAGAAAACCTATTTTACTATTATTTTCAAACGAATAACTTCTAACTTATACTTAGAGAACCTTGATTTCAAAAATTTTCAAATGAGTTTTCTAACTCAAACTTAGTTTTTCTCTCAAACTACTTCAAACATATTGTTTGGTATTACCCCTATTTTTGATGTGTGTCAAAGGGGGAGAGATAGAAAATTTAGGGGGAGTTATTGAACTCAGGGGGAGAGTTAAATGTTTGTTTACTTAACTTTGCATATTTTAAACTTAACTGTGAACCTTGGTTGCCAAACATCAAAAAGGGGGAGATTGTTGGTGCAAGGTGCACCAGAATCAAACCTGAGTTTTGATATTGTCAAAGGTTCAAGTTAAGTCTTGTTATGATCTGATGATTTGGCTAAGTGTACAGGCTATTTACTCAATCAGAAAAGCCCTAGTCATGACCAGACAGTAAAGTCCAAACAAGTCTGGAGGACCTAACGTTTGGCAGGTAGGTTGAGGTAAATAACTGGAGGAGCGACAGTGAGGTCGGGTTCCTGAAGGGAACAACCTAAGGTCGCTGATCCAACTGAAGAAACTAGGAAGGTTTTCAAGTTGAGATCAAGACAGTCCTAACTGTTATACTCATGCATATTACTATTCATGTATTATAACTGTGCTAACTTTGTTTTGCAGGAATATTATTGTTATATCGAACTAACTTTGTGTTGTAGAATCATATGACCCCTTGGATTTCAAATGGTCATAACTTTTGACTCAGAACTCAGAATCAGGCTCTGTTAGCGGTCACGCGACCAGCACTCAGAAACCTTCAATTTACCAAGGGTTCAGTCGACTGAATAGGAGGTTCAGTCGACCGATCAAGGAATTTTATCAGTTGACCGAAAAAAGGTTCGGTCGACTGAACAGGCAAATTTGGCAAAATAGTTCAAGCTCGTAAAGATGGTATCACAACATGATCGGTCGACCGAAAATGAGGTTCGGTCGACCGAACCAATAAAAGCATTAATGGAGCATTAAGTGCGAATCTCGGCAAGAAGGGAAATTCACCGTTCGGTCGACCGAATAAGGTTATCGGTCGACCGAACCATTAAAGATCAGTTAAAGCTCGAAAATCAGATCTCAGCGAATCTTAGCACAGAAGGAATGGAGCGGGTTCGGTCGACCGAACGTCGAAGGTTCTTATAAAAGAGAGCTCGAGGTCCAGGGCTTATACAGACTCTTTGGGTTCAAAGTCAATCTCTCTGCTAGCTGCTATTGTTCGTGCTACTGCTCTACAACTCTTCTACACACAAGCAAGTGCCGACCGAGCTTCAACTTTCACATACTGTCGGTATACTTTACCTTTGTATTGCACTTAAACTCATATAAGATAGTAGGTTTGTTACTATCTTATATTCTTGTATTTTGTACGCATTACATCTTTCCGAGGTTTTCGGGAAGAAGAATCTTAGTGGATTGCCCATCGGTGCAGTCAAGGACTGCGAGCCTTCGAGTAGGAGTCGAGCTATGCTCCGAATGAAGTAAATGAACTTGTCTCTTTATATTTTCCGTTGCTTACTCGAATTGTTTTGAAATACGAAAAGAAAAGTTTTTAAAAGAGCGCGATATTCACCCCCCCCCCCTCTATCGCACTTTATCGATCTATCACACCTGAGGTGCCTCCAAGCTCCATGGAGGGCACCTTGGGTACTGTTCATCTGAGTCTTTAAGGCTTTTTTGTTGGACCCCATGGTTATTTTGTTGTGATCAACCAAGTTAGGTTGGGTCCTGCTTGTTATCATATCCTTGTGTCTAAGTGTGTAGGAGCTTAGGAGCACAGAAAGTCAAGCGGAAGACGCAGCTAGCGAGAAGGACGACACGGGAAAGGAGCCGACGGGCTCAGTGCGTCCGAAGGACGAGAGAGCTGCGGAAGATTACACCGGTGGACGAGAAGAATGTGCACGACGTTCGAGGGATGAGAAGCCAGGATGGAAGCCTGCTCGAGGAGAAGACCGAAAATTGAGTTCGGGTGAGCCCTATTTCGGTTGCCCTCAATCACCCATGCAATCAGAGCCTCGGAAGAAGAAAACAAGTCAAAAGGAGCTGGAAAAACTGGCTGGAGGCACCTTCAACGAAGTGTTGAAGGCGCCTGCGCGACCTACAGACTTGGAGGTGCCTTCATTGGCTTAAAAGCGACCTCAACCTTGTCCAGGGCACCCTCAAGGCCATTGGAGGCGCCTTCGACCTGGCCAAAGTGGCCTTTTGTAATCGGATAGAGTTTTATCCGGTCAAACCCCTTGGAGGCGCCCTCAACCCCTTTGGAGGCACTCTCAAGACTCAAGATAGAGTTTCCAGGAGCTATATAAAGGCCCCTGGAGCTAGAAAATTAATAATTCAATACTGTATCAACTTCCTAGCAACTGTTTGAGCTTCTAGTGTGTAAAATGCTTCTCCGCCTTCAGAGAATGAGACTTTTCTAGTACATTTTTTAAACCGTGTTGGATTAATAACCTTCTTGGTTGTAACCAAGTCAAAACGCCGAGTCCTCTTTCTTTTTTATTATTCTGTCTTATTTTATTGTTGCTATTAATTTAGAGTTGAAAGTTTTGAGGAGGGTATTTTATTTTAAAGGCAATTCACCCCTCCCCTCTTGCCAGCCCCGCTGCACCAACAAGTGGTATCAGAGCCAGACAGCCTCATAAGGACTTACTGTCGACTGAAGCATCAAGATCAAGACGATAGCCGGAACAAGCATTCATCCCCCGATGTTCGACGGAGACTTCACTACGTGGAAACGCCGAATGGAGGTATTCTTCAAAATAGAGTTTGATATTCTTCTAATTATGAAATATGATTTTGCAGCCCCTAAAGACAAGGAAGAATACAACTGGACGAAGAAGGAGCAAGCCGATTTCGTGGCCAACGAAAAGGCTGAGTTCCATCTGCTCAGCGTTCTACCGCCCCAGGAGGTAAGTCAGATCAGAAGCTATGACTCTACCAAAGACCTTTGGGAGCAATCCCTGGAGCTCAATGAAGGCACTTTAGAAGAGAAATTAGCAAGGCGGGACATCCTCTGGACTCAACTAACAAATCTCTTGATGAACAACGGCGAGAAGGTAGCGCAACTTCAAGCGAGAATCAAAGAGCTAATAACTCAACTGAACAACCTCGGGGAATCGGTAACAAACCAAGACTCGATCCGGTACGCGCTCAACTCCTTCCCAAGGTCTCTAGAATGGGCATCCCGAGTAGATGCATACTACATCTCTAAGGACTTTGAGGTAAGTACTTTAGAATATTTATTTTCTATATTTGAACTTCATGAATCTCGAATTACAGAGCCTAAACAAATAGAGAAGCCAAAATCTCAATATTGCCCTACAAGCCGAAAATGACGATCCTGACTCTGAAGCGTCGATCGATGAAACTGAAGTGGCGCTATTGGTAAGGAAGTTAAATAAATTTATTAAAACTAACAAATTTAGATCGCAGTCAAGAAAGCATCAACGCAATAGAAGGACGGTCCATTGCTACAATTGCAACCAAGAAGGGAACATCAAGGATGACTGCCCAAAAATAAAGAAAAGGGACAAGGAGAAGTCTCAAAGACCGACGTCCTCGAAGCGCAAGAGTTTGAAGGCTACATGGGATGAATCAATATCCTCGGAATCAGAAGTCGAAGCCTTCTCGGGACTGGCGCTAATGGCCAACCATCAAATAGAAGAAGATGAGTCTAGCTTAGAAATGAGCATAGATGAAGTGGACGGATCATCAGAAGAAGAAAGCTGCGATAAAGGGGGAGCATCAGAAATAGAGATAAGTCATGTATGTTCTCTAACTCCCAAGCAATCCTTTCAGTTTATTAAAGTGCTCACTAAAGATTTAGTTAAACTAGAAAAGGAAAACAATGAGTTAAAATTAAACTTAGCTAAAGCATGCCCTCTTGAGATGTACGATAATTTAAAATCAGAAAATGAAACATTGAAAATTGAAATTAAAAAATTGAAAAATAATGCATACTTAAATAAATTTCCAAAATCAAAACTTAGAATTTATGGAAAATTGAATTGGTATATTAGAAAACATCAGGGACAACTTAGAAAAGTTCTCAAAAGTTATGTAACCCTTAGGTTCTTGATTAATCCAGTAGGAAGGAACCTATATTGGGTTCCAAAATATTTTCTAGTTTAATTTTTTAAGTTAAATGCTTTCAGCAAAAAAAATTAAACAGTTAATTTCTTTTGAGGCTTTGTCTAAGAAAGTGGTTGTTGCTCCAATAACCAAGAAGGCCTAGTGCCTCACCACTGCCTGGAAGCCAATATATTGAAACAAAATGTTTAATTAACTTACTGATAAAACATTGAAAGTAAATTATGCTTTAATTTTTTTTTCAAAAAGTTTTTTTAAAAATTTGCCTAAGTTAGGATTTTTTCGTTTACTTAGAAAAGTTAGAAAATTTACTCCGAACATTTTCTTGCTTAATTTTTTTTCACTTAGAAAATTTTCTTGCTTAAATCTTTTTTACTAATTCTCAAAAAAAAAAAATGTCTAAAAATGGCATGAGTTAGAAAAGTTACTTAGAACATTTTTTTTTTTTTTGCTTAAAATTGTTTTTTAACTTGAATTTTTTTTTTAAAATGATTAATTTTAAAACGTGAGTATTTACTTAAGAAAATTGTTTTTAAACTTGAAAATTTTTTTGCTTGATAATTATTACCCCATGTTTTTGATGTGATCAAAGGGGGAGAGATAGGACAAGTTTAGGGGGAGTTTTAGGTTTTAGAGGAATTAATATTTTTTTAAAATTTTTTTTAGTGTTGTAATTTCTATTTTTACAATGTTTATGCTTAAAATGTTTGTTTAGTAATTTATTTAAATTGCTACCTATCTATTTGTTTCTCTAACTTGAACTTGGGTTAATGCACATCAAAAAGGGGGAGATTGTTGGACCCGTGATTGTTTTGATGTGATCAACCAAGTTAGTGTTGGTGCAACCTTAGGTCAAGGTTGACTTGGTTGAACTGACTCGAGTTGGTCAAGGGTGACCTGACTCGAGTTGTATTTTGATGTTTGACAATGTTTGACGAGAGTAGAAAAGTTGTATTCTGATATGTTGACAAGAATACGAACTTGGGAGATTGTTTGGTGCAACCGTAGGTCAAGGTTGACCTGGTTGACCTGAAAAGTCCAAGCAGGGAGCATGGCACTGGAAAAGTCCAAGTATGGAGACTTGGCACTGGAAAAGTCCAAGCAGGGAGCTTGGCACGCGAAAAGTCCAAGTATGGAGACTTGGCACTGGAAAAGTCCAAGCAGGGAGCTTGGCACGAGGGAAAGTCCTAACTGGGATGTTAGGCAGTTGGAAAGTCCTGGTGAGTGAAGCCAGGCAATGGGAAAGTCTTAACTGGGATGTTAGGCAGTTGGAAAGCCCTGGTGAGTGAAGCCAGGCAGTGGGAAAGTCCTAACTGGGATGTTAGGCAGTGTGGAAAGTCCTGGTAAGTGAAGCCAGGCAGTGGGAAAGTCCTAACTGGGATGTTAGGCAGTTGGAGAGTCCTGGTGAGTGAAACCAGGCAAGGGAAAATCCAGATGGATCAGAGATGATCGGACTTCTGGTGTTGGAAAGTCCAAGTAGGTCAAGGGAGTGATCGGATACTTGGCACGAAGAGGAAAATCCAGATGGATCAGGGATGATCGGACATTTGGTGTGGAAAAGTCTAAGTGGGTCAAAGGTATTGACCGGACACTTAGCGGGGAGTGCTAGCAGGTCAAGGGAGTGACCGGATGCTAGGCGTGATGTACCAACAGGTCAAGGTTGACCGGATGTTGGTGTAGAAGCCTTAGGTTTAGGGCTGAGAAGTTTGGATCGGGCTGCAGACCGATCCAATGATACTTTGGCTGTCTGGATCGGTCAGTGACCGATCGAATCGAATCGATGGCTCGGTTGTAATCGATCGATGCGGAGACCGATCGAGGCAACGCAACCTCGCGAGAAAAGCCGTGGATCGGTCTGGCGGCCGATCCATTTGATCGGTCGGTGACCGATCGGGCATAGATCGATGGCGGAAGAACGAGCTGATCGGTCTATGGACCGATCGGATGTTCCCTGATCGGTCCACAAGACCGATCAGGAGACGCCGATCAGACGAAGGGGATCGGTGCCCTGGACCGATCAGAGGTTCCCTGATCGGTCCATGGACCGATCAGAAGAACCCGCAACGGCTAGTTCTCTGCTCTTCTTCTTCGCAGGTATAAAAGAGGGCTACAGGACTTCGGTGAAAAAAAGTTCCCCGCAGCTACTTCTTCTTTCTTCTGGAAGTTCTT
The DNA here is from genome assembly GCF_018446385.1 of Zingiber officinale. Lineage (NCBI taxonomy): Eukaryota > Viridiplantae > Streptophyta > Magnoliopsida > Zingiberales > Zingiberaceae > Zingiber > Zingiber officinale. Next base: position 27,351,179 of record NC_056007.1, on the reverse strand, counting down.
TCCTGCCTGAAGCTTCTGCTTCTTCTCCCTGCTTAGCTTTGTTGAGCTCGTTGGGTGCTAAAGCTTCGCGTGAGCTTCTTCCTGTTGCTGGTTTTCTAGCTAGGCTTGGATCCGAGAAGCTGCTGCTTCACCAGGGTTCCTGCTGACTTCAAGAAGGCAAGCAAGTGTTGTTTACATTTCTGTTCTTGTTTTCTTGTTCCTATTTGTACTCCTATTGTTGTTGCAAAGATTGTGGTGAGGTTTCTCCACCCACAAGGAGTATCTATTAGCCGGGTTTCCGGGGACTCATCCACCGACGGATTGGTAGGCTTCGTCCACCTTACGGACACGCCGAGGAGTAGGAGTTCATCTCTGAACCTCGTTATATGGTTTGTCTTTCTTCTCCTGTTTTCTTTCTACGTTGTATTTCCGCTGCACTAACCTAATCGTAGGAAGAAACGCGAAAGATTGGGGTCGGCTATTCACACCCCTCTCTCTAGCCGTACGTCGGATCCTAACAAGTGGTATCAGAGCCAGGCCGCTCTTCATCGGATCAACACCCGTGGGAGCAAAGCTAGAGAATGGATCTCTATGGAGAAGACGTCACCATTCCACCCTTCTACGAATGCGGCGACTTCGCGTATTGGAAGGTAAGGATGAAGTACTTTCTTATGACTAACATAATGAATTGGTTTTGTGTATAAGAAGACTTTTCTCCTCCGGTGGATAGGGAAGGAAAACCTCTTGAGAAGAAGGAGTGGACCGGAGAACAAATTCACAAATCCGAAATCAACGAAGAGGTAACGAAAACAATTGAATTTTCATTACCTACTAATATTTTGTGTAAGATAGGTAAATACAACAATGCCAAGGAGTTGTGGGATAACTTGGCCAAGTACCATGAGGAGAGCTCCACTTCAAGCCATGAAGAGGAGCCTAGTGAGTCAAGTAGCTCACATCATGGAGGGAGCGAATTGGGAGTTGAGGGCTACTCAACATCCAAGGAAGAAGAGGAGGAGAGTTCCTCTTGCTCAAGTTCGGAGCAAGAAGAAGAAGTTTCCACCTCCGGAAGGGTTGAAGAAGAAAGCTCATCTCCATCCACAACCCTAAGTAACTCAAACACTGTGATTTCAAGCAAATTACACATAATGTGTTTTGAGTGTAGGGAACATGGACATTACAAGAGTAAGTGTCCAAAGAGGGTAAGAAAGACTCCACCGGCGCCAAAGGTCAAGGAAGCCGGAGTCCCGAAACGCAAGGGCAAGGAGCACATTGTGTGCTTCCAATGCAAGCAAAGGGGACACTATAGGAGTCAATGTCCAAGGGGGAGGCAACCTCACAAGGACAAAAGGCCAAACACATGTAAAGGGGGAGCTAAGGCAAACCCTAAGGTAACCTCTAAGGTTCATTTTTGCAATTCTAATAAAATGCATGCTAGGAATTTTATTGCACTTGTCGATAATAACAAGCATGATAACCTTAGGAATCAATACATGTGCTTAGGAGCTAAACATGTGAATCTAGATAAGGATAATTCTAGAAAGGCTAACCCTAGGATCAACCCATCTAAGGCTAAGGATAACCTAGGTAGGAATCCTAAATCAACTAGACATATGCCTAGGAATACCTCAAGGAAGAGTGATAAATCAAAAATTGAGGTATTAGAGAAGGAGAATCAAGTCTTGAAGTCAAGACTTGATACTTTGGAAAAGACTCTTAAGAACATGGAGAAGTCATCTCTAGGGTTTAAGAGTCAAAAACCCAAGTCCAAGGACAAGAAAGGTTTGGGTTACAAACCTAAGTCCCAAATGGTCAAGCCCACTTATCATAATGTTCCATTCGATTATGGAACAAAACCTAGGGCTAGGAAGACCACCACCAAGGTCACAAGGGGAGTCACCCCTAGAGTTGATCTTGATGAGTCCCAAATGACCAAGGCTTTAAAGCCTAAGAGGGTCATTAGGAGGGTTGCTAGGGAAGTTATCCCTAGTGAATATTTAGTGAACCCAATGAGCTCGAATAGGTATTGGGTTCCTAGGAGCATCTTCTCTACCCCATAGATGGGTTAGAGAGTGTCAACTCCGATTAGAAGGGTAGTTAACCCAACTTTGAGGAAATTGACACTCAAGGAGCATTTTCAAGGTTTTGAGAACTTTTGAAAATGAAATGGAATTATCATTTACTCCTTTGAAGAGTTAAATGTACCTAAAGATTGGAAATTTCATTTTTAATCTCAATTGGCACAATTTGGGAAAATCTAGAGAACTCTCGAGGAAAAATGAAACATGCCAAGTCTTGAGGATAAATTTGATCTTTAAGTGGCATGAATTAATCTAGAGTTCAAGAAGTGTCAAAATTATGATTTTGGCATTTTAGGGCAATCAAGGGTTAAATTTTAGGTTAGCTAAGGCTAAGGATACTTAGATAGGGAATTTAGGTATTTTATTTGTGCTAACTAGCCATGATTGGTTGCCATATGCCATGCCATGACATCATGTTTATTTTATTATCATTTGAAATGTCATGATAATGCTTAGGCTAGTTTATATGTCATACTTTATTTAAGTTTTCAAACTTTATGCCATGACATCATGACATTGGCACATGTTTTTACTTATGATATCATTATATGCCATGTCATCATCTCTTGCATTATAATCAATGAAATTGATTTGAGGGCAAACATATAATTTGATATTGAGATCAAATTGGTGTTTAGAAAATGCATGAGAACTTAGCCTAAGTTGACCTTAACCCATATCTCACATCAAATTGACTTGAATGTGGTTTGATACACCTTAGATGTGTGTGAGATATTAGGATCATGAGTTAGGATCAAGGTGCATTGTCCTTGTACCTAGATGACCCTAATTCAAGAAATTAAGGATCATAGGGAAAGCTTGTGTACAAGTCATGTACATCTAGCCCTAAGATTATGGTCCTAAATTCAAATAGTTTTAAAAGCATTTTAAAATTATTTTGAAAAACCTTGATGAAGCTTTCCTAGTGATAGCATTCATCATTGAACATTGTGATACAAAGTTGAGTTAAACTTGAACTATTTCAAAGTTTTTGAACTTTGTATCAAGATTGAAAAATGGAAGTTATTTTCATAGAAAACTATTTTTCCATGATAGTATATGTTATGAGGAATGTATCCTCAAAATTTCACAATTTTTCAAATTTTCTGGAATTTTCTAGGAGTTTCTGAATTTCGGAAGGAAATTTGAAATCGCTTATCGATGCGGATCGGTGGGGACCGATCCAGAAATCTGATCGGTGCGTGGACCGATCCGTGGCATGGATTGGTGCAGGACCGATCCGAAGAACCGAGAGCTTGGTGCGATCCGGTGAAGGCTGATCGATGCGGGGACCGATCCATGGTTTCGATCGGTGCGGACCGATCGAGCGTCTCGATTTCGATTTGTTGGTGAAATTTCATTGGAAGTTGGGTTTTGTGGATTTCTAAAGGTTTGGAACTCACAAAGACATTGTTGGTGCAATGGTCTAGGGGGAGTTGACTTTTAGGGGGAGTTTTTACTCCTTAAGACTTTCGAGGATTAGTGATATGGGATTATCACTAAGTTGATTGTTGAGTTTAGTATCAAGGGGGAAATTAAAAGTTTCAATGAAAGGTATGGGACTTTCATTAGGAAGAAACTTTTGACCTTGATACCCTCCTTTTTCTTTTTGATGTGTGTCAAAAAGGGGAGAGTGTTCATTGGAGAATTATTGGAGAACCCAAGTTAGGTTATCGGGTTAGCCTAAGCTAGGGGAAGAATGTCAAGGAATGTTCAAGGAAGAACATTGGAATTCTTTTTGATGTGTGTCAAAAAGGGGGAGAATTGTTGGAGAACCCAAGTTAGGTTATCGGGTTAACCTAAGGGGAGAATGTCCAGAGAATGTTCAAGGAAAGAACATTGGACATTGGGAGATGGTTGGAAAACTTAAGTTAGGTTATCGGGTTAACCTAACTTGATTTTGGATTTTCTCAAACATCAAAAAAGGGGAGATTGTTGGTGCAACCTTAGGTCAAGGTTGACTTGGTTGAACTGACTCGAGTTGGTCAAGGGTGACCTGACTCGAGTTGTATTTTGATGTTTGACAATGTTTGACGAGAGTAGAAAAGTTGTATTCTGATATGTTGACAAGAATACGAACTTGGGAGATTGTTTGGTGCAACCGTAGGTCAAGGTTGACCTGGTTGACCTGAAAAGTCCAAGCAGGGAGCTTGGCACGCGAAAAGTCCAAGTATGGAGACTTGGCACTGGAAAAGTCCAAGCAGGGAGCTTGGCACGAGGGAAAGTCCTAACTGGGATGTTAGGCAGTTGGAAAGTCCTGGTGAGTGAAGCCAGGCAATAGGAAAGTCCTAACTGGGATGTTAGGCAGTTGGAAAGCCCTGGTGAGTGAAGCCAGGCAGTGGGAAAGTCCTAACTGGGATGTTAGGCAGTGTGGAAAGTCCTGGTAAGTGAAGCCAGGCAGTGGGAAAGTCCTAACTGGGATGTTAGGCAGTTGGAGAGTCCTGGTGAGTGAAACCAGGCAAGGAAAAATCCAGATGGATCAGGGATGATCGGACTTCTGGTGTTGGAAAGTCCAAGTAGGTCAAGGGAGTGATCGGATACTTGGCACGAAGAGGAAAATCCAGATGGATCAGGGATGATCGGACATTTGGTGTGGAAAAGTCTAAGTGGGTCAAAGGTATTGACCGGACACTTAGCGGGGAGTGCTAGCAGGTCAAGGGAGTGACCAGATGCTAGGGATGATGCACCAACTGGTCAAGGTTGACCGGATGTTGGTGTGGAAGCCTTAGGTTTAGGGCTGAGAAGTTTGGATCGGTCTGGTGACCGATCCAGTGATACTGCGTTTGCCCTGATCGGTCTGGTGACCGATCAGAATCAGATCAGTGGCTCACTGATTGTAATCTGATCGGTCTGGAGACCGATCAGGAGGCAACGCAACCTCGCGAGAAGAAAGCCGTGGATCGGTCTGCTGACCGATCCACCCATGGCCTGATCGGTCCGGCAGACCGATCAGGCATAGATCAGTGGCGGAAGAACCGAAGCCTGATCGGTCTATGGACCGATCAGGATGTTCCCTGATCGGTCCACAAGACCGATCAGGAGACGCCGATCAGACGAGGGACCGAAGCCTGATCGGTCTGTGGACCGATCAGGAATCTAGCCGTTGCGACGCAACGGCTAGTTCTCTGCTCTTCTTCTTCGCAGGTATAAAAGAGGGCTACAGGACTTCGGTGAAATCTCTTCTGCAGCTACTTCTTCTTCCTTCTGGAAGTTCTCTCCTGCCTGAAGCTTCTGCTTCTTCTTCCTGCTGAGCTTTGTTGAGCTCGTTGGGTGCTAAAGCTTCGCGTGAGCTTCTTCCTGTTGCTGGTTTTCTAGCTAGGCTTGGATCCGAGAAGCTGCTGCTTCACCAGGGTTCCTGCTGACTTCAAGAAGGCAAGCAAGTGTTGTTTACATTTCTGTTCTTGTTTTCTTGTTCCTATTTGTACTCCTATTGTTGTTGCAAAGATTGTGGTGAGGTTTCTCCACCCACAAGGAGTATCTATTAGCCGGGTTTCCGGGGATTCATCCACCGACGGATTGGTAGGCTTCGTCCACCGTACGGACACTCCGAGGAGTAGGAGTTCATCTCCGAACCTCGTTATATGGTTTGTCTTTCTTCTCCTGTTTTCTTTCTACGTTGTATTTCCGCTGCACTAACCTAATCGTAGGAAGAAACGCGAAAGATTGGGGTCGGCTATTCACACCCCCCTCTCTAGCCGTACGTCGGATCCTAACAGTTAGGTTGGGTCCTGCTTGTTATATGATCCCCGTGCTTAAGTGTGCAGGAGCTTAAGAGGACAGGAAGTCGAGAAGAAGACATAGCTAGCGAGAAGGATGGTACGGGAAGGGAGCCGACGGGCTCAGTGCATTCGAAGGATGAGAGAATTGTGGAAGAATACACCGGTGGACGAGAAGAGCGTGCGCGACGTTCGAGGGAAGAGAAGCCGGGACAGAAGCCTGCTCGAGGAGAAGGCCGAAAATTGGATTCAGGTGAGCCCTATTTCGGTTGGCCTCAATGACCCATGTAATCGGAGCCTCGGAAGAAGAAAACAAGTCAAAAGGTGCTGGAAAAGCTAGCTGGGGGCGCCTTCAACGAAGTGCTGAAGGCGCCTGCGTAGCCTACAGACTTAGAGGCGCCTTCATTGGCTTGAAGGCACCCTCAACCTCGTCCAGGGAACCCTCAAGGACATTGGAGGCACCTTCAACCTGGCCAGAGTGGCCATTTGTAATCGAATAGAGTTTTATCTGGTCAAACCCCTTGGATGTGCCCTTAACGTCTTTAAAGGCACCCTCAAGACTCGAGATATAGTTTCCAGGAGCTATATAAAAGCCCCTGGAGCTAGGAAATTAATAATTCAATACTGTATCATTTTCCTAGCAACTATTTGAGCTTCTAGTGTGTAAAAGGCTTCTCCACCTTCAGAGAAGGAGACTTTTCTAGTGCGCTTTTTCAACCGCCTTGGATTAACAACCTTTTTGGTTGTAACCAAGTCAAAACGCCGAGTCCTCTTTCTTTTCTGTTATTCTGTCTTATTTTATCGTTGCTATTATTTTAGAGTTGAAAGTTTTGAGGAGGGTATTTTATTTTACAGGCAATTCACCCCTCCCCTCTTGCCGACTCTGCTGCACCAACATTTTTCACTTCCTGCAAGATGTGTTAGCCCAAAATACAAAACATATCCTGTAAAATAGAGTTTAGCACAATAATATAAGAAATAATAAGTCATTTTGACAGTATCTGGACTATCCGGTTATAACTTTGGATTTCCATCCAGAAACTATAGGTCGAATCGATGCCTACTGTTTCCTCATTGGGGAACGCGCCCTCACTTACTCCACTCAGGAGAGTTTACTTATTGCCAGTCCGGTCCTCCAGACTGACTGGACTTTTGCTCAGCACCCGAGACTTCCGGTCTTCATATTGGACGTTCGCTCCACAACCCGCCCAGACTTCCACCCGGTTCGCGACACCAGGATTTCAACCTAGAGTCTCCGACTCAAGGATTTTTGCCTGAAACACTCTACCTGCCAAGACTTTTTCGCCTAGGGTTACCACCCCCTAGGACCTAGGGTTACCGCCCCTTAGGATTTTCCACCTGCCTAACCGTAGCTAGGACTTTTCTTCACCTAGGGTTACCACCCGCTAAAACCTAGGGTTACTACCCCTAGGGGTTTTCCCTGCATAAAATCCACTAGGACTTTTGCCTAAGATAACTTAGGACTTTCCTGTGAGCTTGGTCAAACTTGTTAGATCATAAGACAACTTAACTTTAGATCCTTTGATATATCAAAACTCAGGTTCGAATGTCTGGCACTGCCTGCACCAACAAAGGTGCCTTAAATAAGAAGGGGGCGCTGGGGAAAAGAGGGGAAGGGAGCGATTTCATCGGTGAAGGGTGGAAGCAGGTCGTGAATCGCGTCGGGCAGGGGGAAAGAAGAAGGGTGCACATCTTTTGGCAAAGCAGAGCTTGGGGAAGGCAAGTAATCTTCCCTTTTGTAGGTACGGGTAGGGCTCTTAGGTAGGTTGTTGTCAGATCTGAGAATGTTGAGTGTGTTTTTATTTTACTCAGTGTGTTTTTCCTGGATTTAGTCTTTGCGATGCATTCTTGTGAGGTTTTGTGGATGGCGGCGATCGTCTTCCTCCTTGAGCTCGGTTAGTTGTTCAATTGCCTCGGATTTAAACAAAAGTAAGCGGTTCTATGATTTGATGTGTTTTCTTGTAATTTCTGCAGCTGCGAGCAATGGATTCCCTTTAGGTTTGGTTTGTGTTGCTTGATTTTTCGTCAGTGTTGCTCTATTTCTTTGGATTCAACCTTGGTACATAGATTTAGTGGATTAAGAGATTTTTTGTGCGTTTTGGGATAGTTTTAGAGAGAATGGAGATTTACTAGTAAATGATGGGTCCTACCTCTCTTGTAGTCCCTGTTTCAATTGCAATTGCTTGATTCTTGCATATTTGATGATGGATTTCATTTGAATATATAGAAGCTATAGTTTCAATAACATCATCAGTTTATCGCTGGTTTTGTTCAGATTTGGTTGTGAGCTCGGCATTGATTTATTTGAGTTGTGAATGTTCCTATCCAGATTTAAGTACTGGTTGCTGGTGTCCATGTTAAGTTATAGTTTAGATGTTGTGACCATGTTACTACGGATTTACTTCTTCTGGGCGTCCATACTTGGAGTCTTGAATGTTCCTGCACATATATCACCTTGAGCTCCAAATGTCTTTGTACAAGTTCAGTCTAAGTTCATATTGTTATTACAACTGCTTTAGGCTTACCTGCACAGCTACTTGTTTTAAATTATTGTAGCATATGCTTAGGTGCTGATTTGAACAAGTCGGGACAAGTTCATGTTTCAATTATGGATACCTTGATAATGTATAGCTTAGAAGATTTATGTGAACCCGGTATCAAGATCACCATGCTTATACGCTTAGTTAAAAGGTTATCTCTGTGCATCCTTCGCTGTAGGAAATAGTTGCTACACATGTTTAGTGTAACGTTTCAATTGTTGATGCTTAAAAGTTGATTGAGAAGGAATTATGCTACCAGGTACCCACCTGTATGAGCAAGTATTCAATTGCTTCCTTAAAATGCTTAAGCAGTGAATGCTCCCAAATGAAACTGTCACATGTGAATCACTTTCATCTAGGATTAGTTCAAGATCTGGATCTCTTTATAATGCGTTTACTTTGGTTTTCTTTTACCTGTTGTTGTCTTGTACATGTGTAGTATAAGTTTAGTTTCTGCGCATCTTTAACTGTAAAACTTGTTAAGTGCATGTCCAGTATAATGTTCTAATCGGTGATGTATGAATGCTTGATTAAGAGTGAATTATGTGTTCAAATATCCACCTGTACAAACTATTTTGATTAAATCATAACATCCTCAATGTTATGATAGAATCATACTACCATTTATAGGATTATGGATGATAGGTTTGAATGTTGACAGAACTGAAATGCTATAAATGTGTTTTGTAGATTTTCGTAAGTAAGGGGGTAATTAGATGAATGTGGGTTTAGGTGGTGCCGATACAGGTTGGGTGCCTTAGGATGAGCTCCAAGGAGGACCCTTCCAAACATGACTGATGACTGATAAATGATTGAAAATGACTGACACCTAAGAGGTATCTATGAAGGTTTATGACTGATAAGTGACTGTGCTCTCTAACGGTTTACCACTATAACCCCATATTTATCTCTTAATGCTCTACTAAGGTTTCCTTATTATGTATGTATGATTTATTCCTTTCCTTAATGAATGCAAATGCTATAGTAGCCCTACTTTGTATCTACTTATAGATTTTTACTTGTTGGGTCAGTGGACTCACACGGTAATCTTGCAAAGGTAAAGGAAGTGGTATTGGGATGGTGATAGAGGACACAAAGACGGAGTGACCGAGAGGAGGAGACGGAATGCAAGCCACATTGTTTAGGGCTGCTATACATGATATTCATTCGAAACCTTTGATTGTATTGAGATTAAGAGCTTTAGCTTAAATATATATATATATATATATATATATATATATATATATATATATATATATATATATATATATATATATATAACTGAGGTTGTTATTGCTATGTCGAAGTTACAAATCATATAGCCCGGATGTTTCAGTTAGTATCAGAGCAGCCACTCCCAAAGGACAGTATGTGCATGCAATTTCGTCAAGGACTCGAATACTACCGTCTTCAAGTCTGTAAGATTTCTCTCTCTAAGTTATAGTCAAGAATTTAGTTATGATTATGTAAATATGCAAGGTAGTAAAGTGGATATTATAGGACATGTAATGATTTGGCTGTCCATACCTAATCGGCAACAAAAGGTATGTAAATCAAACAACTTTGTTTTAGAGTCACTTTGGCCATAACATACAATTCAGATCAACCGTCCAATAAGTTAGATGACTTGACTCCTCACTATAGAACATATTTAACACATTTTAGTTAATCTAGTACAAGGATTAATCAACATTACTACTAGGATATCTTGTGTGTTGATACTCTATACCAAAATATTTCCCGTTATAACACCCATTGGACATCTCACCTCGATCTCCTTATCCTTCTTTGGTATCTCTTTTGCAAAGAGTGAAGTGATTTACAAAGGGTGATTTGAATGGCTTAGCAATTATGAATATTTTGAAATGCTCCATTACCTTGTTACTTTAGCTTTGTAAATAAATCCTGGAGGTGTGTATGTTTTGCTCATGTTTGATAAGGACTGGATTGATAAGGGCTTAGGGACAGGAAGCCTAAGTTTGATCTTTCTTGATCCACCTTACAGTTACTGGTTAGGAACATAAATAGTCAGCCTTGAGGCATTGTTCACCCTAGCATGGTGCTGATATTTGACTCTAAAGTTGTGTGACCATTCAGGTTTTGCTTTCAAATCATCAATAGCTTAGTTAAACACTTAATTTGGCACTCCATAAGGTCAACTTTATGACTTTTCATTATCATAGCCAATCAGAGAGATTTGAGTCATGTACCTATACAACTGAATAAAGCATAATATGCTGCAGTGTCCTTTCTATAAAAAAAACATGTAGGTCTCACAGTGACCATCACAACAAGGTAGCCTTGTTTTTAGGGATCACGTAGAAGGTACGATTGGAGAATTGGATGCTTAAAGAAATGTTACAAGAGAAGGTGGCCATTGGGATAAACAATATTAGTTACATGGAGATGCAGAGTTGACTTTTGGAAGGGTTAAATAAGGTAATCGCTAAGTGGATCCAAACAAAACTGTGATTCTTTTGCTACAGTCATTTAGAGTAATAGCAGTCCACCATCTCTTCATGGAGTAGTACCATTGTCAAGAATGGATGGTTAACGTATTGTGAGTTTTAATTAAACCAGATGGTAGTAAATTTGTAAATCCTTGGGTTTGTAGGTTGGTAAGATGTCATAAGAATTTAGCACAGGTGTAATACCAAAGTATTATGCTAAGGAGTGTGTATGGATCACATCTATGCTTGGCTGATTTTAGAATTTTAAATGGATTACTAGTCATAATAACTTCACCGAGTAAATTCAAGACAAGTTGTGCATCAATAGTCATATTATGGAAAGGGAAGAAGATTGAGAGACGATGAAAATATCTACTAGCGCGAATATGTTTATTGAATAAATGGCCTATACATTTTGTATTCTTTGGGTTGAATGTTCTTACTATGCTCCATGGGACTGAGATTTGAAGACAAAATTTTTACTATATGCTCTAAATATCAAGTTGTTTACATGCTACTCTGGATTTTCATAGATCATGTTAGGATTAGTTTTTAGTTATGAATATGAGACAGACAAGGTTATGTGAGTTGCCAATGGGTTTCATCTATGTTGGGCCTCATAAATGGAAACATTTATTTAAGTTTATTATGCAATCCTAGCCTTTGATTGGTGATAATGATTGATCCACATTTCTTGTGAAATTTTTACTATGTTGAATTAGTTAAAAGTGATATTCCATTCAATCATAAATATAATAGTTGTCAAGTTTCCTTAAATAGTATTGAACACTATTAGGAGACGGTTTGCAAATGCGGCTTAACTTTTTGACTCAGATGAGGAATTCTTTCTTTGAGGAAATATCATTAAAGGTATTCACCTTGAAAAGGTGAGATAAAATCATCAGTGGAGTTGTTAAGATTTCGACAGTAAATTCCATCTTATTAGATGCATAAGGTCAAAGTTAGTAAATTATGTAGAACATCTCCAAAGATTTATTTTATCCTCTAGGCTGAGCTCTCTTAAACATATGAAATGTAGGATTGAAAGTGCTAGAGGGGAAGGGGGGAGGGAGTGAATAGCACTCGTAACCTTCACGTTGTTTTAGAACAATCGATCAGAGTAAACGTTACGCAGCGGAATAAAAGAAACTGTTGGAACCCCATGGGTGTTTTGGTGTGATCAACAAGTTAAGTTAGGTCCTGTGTGTTTCTAACCTTGTGTCTAAGTGTGCAGGAGCTTAGGAGCATAGGTAGTCGAACGGAAGACGCAGCTAGCGAGAAGGACGGCAGTCCGAGGGATGAGGTGCTGCGGAAGAGTACACCGGCGGATGAGAAGGAAGCTTGCGGTGGTTCCGAGGGACGAAAGCCGGAGCGGAAGATTGCTCGGGGAGCAAGAGACGCAGCTAGCGAGAAGGACGGCACGCGGTGTGTCCGAGGGACGAAAACTACGGATGAGTACGCCGACAGACGAGAAGGAAACACACGGCGATTCCGAGGGACGAGAAGCCAGAGGGAAGCCCGCTCGAGAAGACTGGAAGTTGGGTTCGGGTGAGCCCTTTTCCGGATGACAGAGATCATCCAAGTGAGCGGATACGGAAGAGAAGAACTGGACCGAGGCGGGACTGAACCAGAGAAGAGGTCCCGGACGAAAAAGTCAACACCTGTTGACTTTGGACTCCGGGGCGCCCGGACCTTGATTTTGACCAGGATTGCGATTTACACGATCTGAACGTTGGGGGATAAAGTTTTATCTCTCCGGGGCGCTTGGAACCCTTACGGGCGCCCGGACCTTGATTTTGACCAGGATCGCGATTTACGCGATTTCAACGTTGGGGGATAAACTTTTATCCCCCCAGGGCGCTCGGAACCCTTCCAGGCGCCCCGACCAAGGCTATAAATATAGCCTTGGTCCAGAAGCTTTTCATCAATTCAGAACAACTCATTGTAACAACACTTGTACGCTCTGTCTAGTTTAGCTTCTCTAGTTGTGCGCTTCACTGCTGTAAAAAGGCTTCTCCGCTAGAAGGATATAATAGTACGATGTCTTCCTTGGATTAACAACCTCCCCGGTTGTAACCAAGTCAACTCTTTGTGAGCCTTTCTTTTTTTGTTTTCTGTTTACTTTATTATTCTGTAAGTGTTTTGTTGAAAGTTCGAGAAGTGTCTTTGTTTATTTTTTTAGGGCTATTCAACCCCCCATTCTAGGCGGCCCAACGGTCCTACAAGTGGTATCAGAGCCGAGGCGCTTCAGGAGGACTAACCGTCAAACGAAGCAACGCGATGGCCGGACCAAGCATCCACCCACCGAAATATGAAGGGGACTTCACTACCTGGAAAAAACTGATGCAGGTATTTTTTACAACAGATATTGAATTATTTTTAACAATGAAACTTGGCTTTGAAGCTCCAGAGGACAAGGAAATAAATAAATGGACAAAAAAGGAGCAGACTGACTTCGTGGCGAACGACAAAGCAGAGTACCATCTGCTAAGCGTTCTTCCGCCTCAAGAAGTCAACAGGATCGGTAAATACAACTCCGCAAAGGAACTTTGGGAGAAGTTCCTCGAGCTACACGAAGGGACGTCCGAAGCCAAGCTCGCCAAAAGAGATTTGCTTCGCAATTAGCTCACCAGCCTGTGACTTGGGGAAGACGAGTCAGTCGCGCATCTACACTCGAGAATAAAAGAAATTATCACCGGACTTCCGAATCTAAGAGAAAAGGTAAGTAACTGAGATTCGCTCAGGTACGCTTTAAATTCCTTTCCTAGAAATACCAAATGGGCATCATTAGTTGATGCATTTTACATTTCTAAAGATTTATAAAAGATTTCATTAGAAGAATTCTTTTCAACATTTGAAGTGCATGAGTCAAGATGTGCAGGAATGAAGGAGCCTAAAAATAACGTCGCCCTCAAAGCCTCGAGAGACGAACCAGAATCGGAATCCTCTCTCGACGACGAGGAAATGGTAATGATGGTAAGAAGATTGAAGAAACTTTGTAAATCTAGATCTACTAACCATCTGCAGGGGAAAAAGAAAAGGACAATCCGCTACTACCACTGCAACGAAGAAGGGCATGTCAAGGACAACTGCCCCAAGCTGAAGAACAAAGACAAGGAGAAGGGTAAGAAGCCTATCCAAAAACGAAAGGCCCTGAAGGCGACGTGGGACGATACGTCGTCTGAATCAGAAGTCGAAGCATTCTCTGGACTCGCACTGATGGCGAGTCATCAAGACGACGACTGCGATTCAAGCTCTTCCGAAATGAGCATCGAGAGCATCGATGAAGGGGGAGACACGTCGGAAGAAATCAACAACTCAGGGGGAGAAACGGACAACGAGATCGACAAGGTAAGTCAAGTACGATCTCTTCCTCCCGATAAAATGTTTAAGTTCGTTAAACTTTTAACAAAAGATTGCTGCAAATTAGAAAGTGAAAATAAAAATTTAAAAGTAATTCTAGCTAAGTCATGTCCCTTAGAAGAATTAGATAAATTAAAACTAGCAAATGAAAAATTGAAACTTGAAAATGATGATTTGAAAATTCAAGTAGATAACTTGAAAAACTATGCATGTTCATCTAAAACTAATTTTAGAAGATTTAATAATTTAAATTGGTATTTTAAATATCACCCGTGACAAATTAAGAACATTTCAAGAAAATATGTCCCTAAAATTTTTTTGGTTAATCCAGTAGGTTAGAACCTATATTGGGTTCCTAAATCATGCTTAAACTAAATTTTAAAATTAAAATTAGCGCTTTAAGTGAGAAAATTAAAAAAAGAATTTCTTTATGAAGCTTTGTCAAGGAAGTGTTTGTTGCTCCAATAACCAAGAAGGCCTAGTGCCTCGCCACGACCTGGAAGCCAAAATATTGAAATAAATATTTAATTAACTTACTAATGAAGCATTAAATAGTACTTTAAAAAGATTATTCAAAATATTTTATTTCGATTTAGAAATTTACTTACTTAGATTTTTTTAAATTGTCTAAGTCATTTTCTTTTGTGCTTAAAAATTCTCAAAAATTTAAGTTAGATTTTTTTTTAAAAAAAAATTTTTAGGGATTTTTTTTAGAAAAATTGTCAAATTATTTTCTCCTAAGTTAAAATTTTTTCCTGAAACTTAGAAAAATTTTCTAAATTTCTTTAAAAAAAACTTAGAACTTTTCTAGAAATATTTTTTTCTAAGTCTTTAACCCTTAGATTGTTTTTTCTTGGAACTCCATTTTTTGTGATCAAAGGGGAGAAGGGAAAGTATAAGTCTAGGGGGAGGTAGATAGATTTAATTTTTCTATCTTTTTGCACTTAAATTACAAATTAAGTTAATTTACTTAATTTTATTTAATGTCTATTTTAACCCTAGCTTAACTTGGGTTGATCACACCAAAAAGGGGAAGATTGTTGGAACCCTATGAGTGTTTTGGTGTGATTAACAAGTTAAGTTAGGTCCTGTGTCACACCCCAGGTAGTTCCTGCCAGAAGAAATTTCGGCAGCATCTCCCCTGTACGGGTGACAATATGAATCCAGAAATACATATATCTAAATCATCGGCCCACACGGCCGGAACAATACACACAAATAGTAAACAATTCACGCAGTTATATTCAACATTCCACACATATATAATATGAACAATCCACGCAGTTATATAAAGGAAGACGATATAAAATCATCGTAGATATATGTAAAACCTCCTATTCCACTACAACGAAGAAAACGAAGTCCACGAAGTAATGAAAATATCCGCAGCAGAAAATCAAAAGTAGTAAACCCAAGTGTTCGATATAAAGTCCACAATACAAAACCCACATCACAAGCATATAAGATGCAAAAGCAAAACATATCCCAACAACAGGAAATCCTCGCGATAAAGGGGGACTAGCGATTGGAATATCTCCTGACGGCATCAACCTGAAAGGTAGTAATATAACGGTGTGAGTCCAAAGAACTCAGCAAGTAATCCAATAGATATGTACAACAACATATAACTACCAGCAAAAATCCTACGGTACAGTATCTTAACAGTACAACATATAGTACAGTCTCCTAACAGTATAACAGGTATGCATAACTGAATAAACTGCAGTAACCAACAATAAGCATGTAATACAGTCTACGGCAAGAATAATAAGAAATGCATAACTAAAATAAACTGTACTCACCTGCGAGGCTTGTGCAACTGACTGTGAACATACACAGATAAAAATAGTCAGAGCAAAAGCATATAACCTGTATGGATGTCAATCATATGCAATCACCAAAATGCATCAATCACAAATAATGCAATCTGTGCATATGATGCAAACATGACATGGTCACCCCTGACGTCAGTCAGCCATCTCACACACGATGGTGAGACCGAGTGGGTAGGGCTGTGACACCGTGCACTCTGCCGTCACTACCCCTGATGAGTGACCGAGTGGACGGGATGCTGTCGTAGTACACCTATCCTCCTACCTCAAACATAGTGAGGGAGCGTAATGCTCTCATCTCCCGGTACACGATGACGGGGAGGGACCCCGGCGTGCTACCCCACTGCATCGTGCTACCCATGAGCACCCCGGCGGTGCACCACCGAGCAACCTGCCATACACACCCTGAGTGCTGTGCCACTACCCATGCAGTGGTCACGCTGTGTGCAGTCCCTCATGTAGCCGGCCGACGAGCTCAACAACAATGGAGTCGTCAATTGCCGAACATGCAATCATGCGATATGGTGCGTGCGGCTACAATATGCCATACCTGAACATATCCTCCTCCATATGCGTAGGTGCCAATAAAACAAACGCATGTGTATAACAATGATATAAGCAATGCAAATCCAACAACATATAACAAGTATCCCCAGCAACTAATCAAGTGTAGATAAGCATTATAAATATCCATCTCTATGAACATCAATAAACATAGCGAGAAAGAAAAGCATGCCAGACTAATGTATAACAGCTAACAGTAGAAGCATATATCAGGTATCAACTAAACTAAACTAAACTAGGGAAGTACTAACTACCAACACTAGTAAGTATATATAAATTGCACATATCATAAGACACTATCAAGAGATAAGTCAAAGGGTACCCACCTCAAATAGTAGGTAGTATCACGTCAAATCCAACGTCGAGACGCCTGTCTTGAATCCGAGTCCTGTGTCAAACAACATATATATTTTATTTAGCTAAATCCAAATGAGTAGCTAAATAAAATCCCTAAAACTAAATTAGGGCAAAACCTTAATCACACAACCTTATCCTATCTAATTAATCTAATGGTTAATTAGGATTAGTTTCCAAATCCCTAATCACCAATTAGATTAGAAATCCAAACTTAGATTAAATCCAATAGTTGACTAGGGTTAATTGTCTTAACCCTAATCATTCCATTAGTTTAATCTAAGCAAACAAATCTAATCATAATCAATCAACTAATCACAACATGTATCACCATCTAAATTAATCAAATCTAACCAAAAGCCACAACCAAGTAGCTCACAGAGAATAGAACTTACCTCACTGATCCAAAACCTTGTCAACAGCACAATGAGAGGAGATTTTCTTGCTGGATCAGAGAAACCACAGCAACTCTCCTGAAATTCTTCCTCACTTCAACAGAGACCTCAATCACGATAAAGAAATGACGTCCAAGTACTGATCTAGGGATCACATCAAGCAATTGGATCCGACATCCCCCTTCTAATCTAGAACAGAGCACTAATCCATGAATCAACAAAACAATAGAGAACTCTAATCCAACAATACCTAATTCCAACCAGAACCTACCTCCAACCGGGACCTCAGTCAGCAGCAAGGAAGAGGAGGTCCACTAATCAAGCGTCAACCGCTCTAATCTCTGCCCGGCAACCCAAGCACAACTCCGTGACCTAATTCCGTAGCCAAGAAAATGAGGATCAAGAATAGAGAAGGATTGAGGAACAGAGAAGAGGATTGAACAAACACAATGAAGATAAGGTCGTTACCTCACCACCGTCGTCACTGAACAAATCCGACGAAGCCCTACCTCTCTGGATCACCTCCCGATGGTGTCGCTGCCCAATTCCAGCAAGAAAGGAGGTGCGGACCGCTTTGTGAGCAGCATGAGGGGAGGAGAGGGAAAGCCTACCAATCGGAGATGATATGAGATCCGGCTCCTCACCGTACCCTAGCCACCGATTGTCAAACGATGGGTCGCAAAATCTGCCGAAATAGAATCCCCCTTGACCAGATCTGGCTTAGACTGCCTTGGCATCGTTGAGCTCCGGTGATCCCACTAGTTTCCGTCAAGGTCAACGGTCGCCGGAACCCTCGGCTGTGCTTCGTCCGCGAGAAAGAGACAGCGAGAGGAGTCGAGGAGATCGGGGGAAGAAGGTGTTCGGGTTGGGTGAAGAGTCGGCGTTTGGGGGAAGGAAATAAGAAAAAGAATTTATAATTAAAACTTTTCCTCACTTAAACTGGTATTCCAAATAGGCTTTATCCGGATCCATAAATTCGTCCCCTCAAAACTCGTCGTACGAGTTCCGAAAAATTCCCAGAAAATTTCTAAAAATTTCGGAAAAATTCTATAAGGCTATTTCCTAAATAATCCTATTTATTTAAATTTTTCGATATCTCACATCCTGTGTGTTTCTAACCTTGTGTCTAAGTGTGCAAGAGCTTAGGAGCACAGGTAGTCGAGCGGAAGACGCAGCTAGCGAGAAGGACGGCAGTCCGAGGGACGAGGTGCTGCAAAAGAGTACACCGGCGGACGAGAAGGAAGCTTGCGGTGGTTTTGAGGGACGAAAGCCGGAGCGGAAGATTGCTCGGGGAGCAAAAGACGCAACTAGCGAGAAGGATGGCACGCGGTGCGTCCGAGGGACGAAGACTGCGGATGAGTACGCCGGCGGATGAGAAGGAAACACGCGGCGATTCCGAGGGACGAGAAGCCGGAGGGAAGCCCGCTCGAGAAGATCGGAAGTTGAGTTCGGGTGAGCCCTTTTTCGGATGACAGAGATCACCCAAGCGAGCGGATCCGGAGGAGAAGAACCGGACCGAGGCGAGACCGAACCAGAGAAGAGGTCCCGGACGAAAAAGTTAACACTTGTTGACTTTGGGCTCCGGGGCGCCCGGACCATGATTTTGACCAGGATCGTGATTTACGTGATCTAAACGTTGAGAGATAAAGTTTTATCCCTCCAGGGCGCCCGGAACCCTTCCGGGCGCCCGGACCTTGATTTTGACCAAGATCACGATATACGCGATTTGAACGTTGAGGGATAATATTTTATCCCCCCAGGGCGCCCGGAACCCTTCTAGGCGCCCCGACCAAAGCTATAAATATAGCCTTGGTCCAGAAGCTTAACATCAATTTAGAACTGTAACGACCCGCCTTCTACTGACTAGGTTGTGAGGCCAATCGTTACATTAATCTGTGCTAACTATTCCCTGACCATCATTAAATCTAAGTGCGGAAGCTGTATTAATTAAAATTTTGCTAACTATTATCATTTCTTGGTTCTACATGTGCTAAGGGGTGTGATCTAAACTATTCATGACATACATTACATTTCCCAATGGTCAAGGAACTTAACTAAGGGTTTCTCACTGATATCAGGCCTCCCAATCGATCCATGGATCGATTGGAATGGCCGGATCGATCCGTGGATCGATCCAGGTGGCTACTGTATGTGGGGCTTAGGTTGGATCGATCCAGTGATCGATCCAGCACGCTACTGTGCTCGGGCAATATTCTGGATCGATCGGCTGATCGATACAGACTGGCCAATCGATCCAGTGATCGATCCCGACAGAATTTGCTGGATCGATCGGCTGATCGATCCAGAGGCCTACTCTTCGCGGTACGAACTTCTCAATCGATCGGCTGATCGATTGAGAAGCCTCCAATCGATCAGCCGATCGATTGAGGTTTCTGATTTCGTACCAGAAGTCTGATTTCAACACTTGTTCGTGCCAAAATTTCCCATGTCAATCCTAAACTAAATGTAAAACATTCTCATATCACACAAATAGTATTTTAAGCATGATAGGGTGCATGACCAACTAATTCATAGCAATTAACATACTAAGGTGCAAAACAATAAAATGCTAAAAGGTTCTAATGCTTAAAACAAGCTTGCTGAAATTCCCTAAGATCTCTATTCCAAGTTCCATCCACACACATCTTCGTAGCATTGCCCTCCAGCCTCCGCTAGTCCACCTTTCCTTTACCTTTATCTGCAGTATAAGGAAAAGAAGTATCTGTAAGCTTTCTCTTAGTAAGAAACCATCTACCTCACTAAAACATGCAATCGATGCAAATCATGCTTTGAAAACATGCTATTTGAAAAGAACATACTGAATATGCTAAACATGGCATGACATACAACACATAGAAATAAAACTGATCATAGCAATAGAACTAATCATAAACTATCATGTTGTATCAATAGAAAACTAAACTGATATAAAACTGAGCTAAGCTAATACTAATCTGATGCTAAAGCTGACTGAACTCACATGACTAATTTGTGATGTTTGAAAACTATATTCATAATAGATTAAAATACATAATCAAGCTGCTGTTTGGGCCCGACAACTGTACTTTGCTGTGCGCATCCTCAACTAGACACGGGTTTGCAAGTCCCGAATTTAGTAGGGTTAGTAGGTTAGCTGAACCTAGGGACGACTATGGGAGTCCAACCCAATGGATATCTAATCCAGTACAGTGCCTCTGAGAAAGTAAAATACTGAACATAAGCTATTAAATTCTTGTCTTGCTTTTATTAGGTTGTCTAAACCCAGAACTAGGTTATCTAAACCTAGAGGGGACGTCTAGTCCTGTAAAAGCTGTAGCAAGACTGTATAAGCTGTGAAATGCTCCTATTGCATTTAACTAAGCTATCACAATGCCTAAGTTGCATTTTAGCTGTGCTAGTAATTTAATCGAACACTTGGTATGCGCTAATTCGCATCCTTTGTGCCGAAAAGCTATATATACTACTAACTAAATCATGGAATTCACAAGGAAGCTACTTATACTGCAGGTGAGGGGTTTCTTACCTCCTGTTCAGATTTTCTTACGATTCTAATCGCTAGATCTCCGAAGGAGACGATCCTTTCGACGATCTTCTCGCGTCCACGCGTTCCTCTCGCGGAGGGGAGTGTCCTCGTGTCGAAGTCGTCGCCGGAAGGTGCCCTTGGGCGGAACCCTAGCCTTCCTTGTGGTTGGCGCCGAGAGAGGAAGAAAAGAGAGGTGGGCGGCGGTGAGGTTTTGAGGAGAGGAAAAATCACGATCCAAATAACCCTTCACTTAATTATTTCTTATTTATACTAAGTGATCTAATTCGGCCCAACTCTAATATAAATTTAATTGCCTCCCTTTCCTTTCAGCATGACCCTGCCGGGTTCAACTGGTTACTAGAATTATCCGTGAACCATAGGTCTCGGGTTCAATTTCCGCTTAGGTCGTTTTCGGTTTCTATTTGTTTTTGTTACTTCCGCTACTCTAAAATTTCTGTAAAAATATCCTAAAATTCCATAAAAATCATAGAATATTTCTAAAATAGTTTTGAGAATTTTCGAGCGTTACAATCCCCCATACCTTATAAAAAGTTCGTCATCGAACTTAGAATAACTCTGGGTACTTCTGTCTCATGCTGGCTTCTGTCTCCCGTGTTGTCTCTTCTGTTTTGTGACTTTGCCAAATGACTTTTACTAATGGTACCTCCTTGTTCCGCAATTTCTTAACTGCTCGGTCTATTATCTGAATAGGCCGACTATCATAGCTGAGGTCTTCGTGGACTGGTACTGACTGGGGCTCAATTACCTGGGTGGCATCTGGGATATGATTCTTCAGCATAGAGACATAAAATACATTATGGATGACTGACATATCCTGTGGTAGCTCTAGCTCATATGCTACCTTGCCAACTCTTCTAGTGATAGGGTATGACCCCACATATCTGGGACTTAGTTTGCCCTTCTTCCCAAAACGCATTACTCCCTTCATGGGAGCTACTATGAGGAATACTGAATCCCCAACTGAAAACTCTAAAGGTCTGCGCCGTGTATCAGCATAGCTTTTCTGGCGGCTCTGAGCTGTCTCTATCCTCTGGTGGATCTGCTGTATAGCTGCTGTGGTATCTGCCACTAGATCTGTCTGAAGTTCTAGTTCTTTCTGTTCACCACTCTCATACCAGCAGATTGGAGATCTACACCTCCGCCCATAGTGAGCCTCGTAAGGTGCCATGCTGATGGTGGCCTGATAGCTGTTGTTGTATGCAAATTCCGCTAGACTCAGATATTTGCACCAACTTCCTCTAAAATCTAGGGCACATGCGCGGAGCATATCTTCGAGTACCTGATTTACTCGCTCCGTCTGACCATCTGTCTGAGGATGGAAGGCTGTGCTGAATTTTAACTTCGTGCCCAAAGCTGACTGTACACACTCCCAGAAGTGTGATGTGAACCTACTGTCTCTGTCTGAAATAATGGTTCATGAGACTCCATGTAGTCTAACGATCTCCTTGAGATACAACTGTGCTAGCTGTTCCATGGAGTAGGATATCCTGATAGCTAAGAAGTGGGCTGATTTAGTCAACCTGTCGACTATTACCCAGATGGTATCAAAACCATTTGTGGTTCTGGGTAATCCCACTATGAAATCCATAGAAATGTCTTCCCACTTCCATTATGGAATCTGGATAGGCTGCAAGACTCCTCCTGGTCTCTGATGTTCTGCCTTAACCCTCTGACAGGTTAGGCAGATGCTGACATATCGAGCGATGTCTCTCTTCATCCCAGGCCACCAAAAACGCTTCTTCGAGTCCTGGTACATTTTAGTGGAGCTTGGATGCATCGCATAGGGAGTCTTGTGAGTCTCATCTAAAATCTTCCTGCGTAGTTCCACCTGATCTGGAACACATAATCTGTCACCAAAATATAATCCCCCGCTATCTGATATTCTAAACTCTCCACCTTCTGATTCTGCTAACCCTTGCTTGATTTTCTGAATTTCAAGATCCTGTTCCTGAGCTATCTGAAGGTCACCAAGCAAGGTAGACTCTAACGTCATAGTAGAGAGCTGTCCAACTATGAGTTCAAGACTGAAGTCTGTGATCTCCTTCTGTAGGGGTGGTGACATGACTGCTAGAGATAATAGAGCAGCACTGGACTTTCTGCTAAGTGCATCTGCTACCCTATTCGCCTTTTCTGGGTGGTAGAGGATGTCTATATCGTAGTCCTTGACCAGTTCTAGCCATCTGCGCTGTCGCATATTCAGATCCTTCTGAGTGAAGAAGTATTTCAGACTCTGATAATCTGTATACACTTTGCACTGAGCTCCATACAAGTAATGTCTCCAAATTTTGAGGGCGAACACCACTGCTGCAAGCTCAAGGTCATGAGTGGGGTAATTCTTCTCATAATCCTTGAGTTGTCTGGAGGCGTAGGTGATTACCTTGCCATCTTGCATTAGTACTGCTCCTAGTCCCAACTTAGAGGCATCACTATATATATCAAAGCTATCTGCGTTCTCTGGTAGAGTCAGAATAGGTGCACTGGTCAATCTTCTTTTTAGCTCGCTGAAGTTGTTCTCACAGTCCTCTGTCCACTGAAATTTTCTGTTCTTTCTGGTAAGAGCTGTCAGTGGGGAGGCTATTCTGGAGAAGTCCTCTACGAACTTTCTGTAATAACCTCCTAATCCCAGAAAACTCCTGATCTCATTGGCATTCTTGGGTCTTTTCCAGTTACTCACAGCTTCTATTTTACTGGGGTCTACCATGATACCATCCCTTGAGATGATGTGACCCAGGAAGGACACCTGATCTAACCAAAATTCACATTTCGTGAACTTGGCGTACAACTAGTTCTGCTGGAGGGTCTGCAGTACTATTCTCAGGTGCTCTGCGTGTTCTTCCTGAGTTCTTGAATAGATAAGAATGTCATCGATGAACACGATAACGAACTTATCTAAGTATTCTTTGAATACCCTGTTCATGAGGTCCATGAAGGTAGCTGGAGCATTTGTCACGCCAAAGGGCATGACTACGAACTCGTAATGTCCGTATCTGGTCCTGAACGCTGTCTTGGGTATATCCCCTTCTTTAACTTTCACCTGATGATAACCTGATCTGAGGTCTATCTTAGAGAACACTGCTGCTCCCTTTAGCTGATCGAGCAGGTCATTCTCGGAAGAGGATACTGTTCTTAATCGTGACTTGGTTCAGTGCCCTATACATAAGCGCATGCTCCGTCCTTCTTCTTCACGAACAATACAGGCGCTCCCATGGTGAGTGACTCGGACGTATGAAGCCCTTGTCAGCAGCCTGTAGTTGCTCGTGAAGTTCTTTCGATTCTGCTGGAGCCATGCGGTGAGGTGCTTTGGAAATAGGATTTGTACCTGGGAATGAGCTCTATTTGAATTCAATCTCACTGCGGTGCTAGGCGTAACTCTTGGGGAAGGCTGGTAGTCACATCGACTCGGACCTCGCTGGTGTTGGTCCTTGTCTGGTAGTCTTGACTCGTGTGCTAAGAACCCGTATCCCGAATCCATTAACCTCTGTGCCTTCATAGCTGAAACTTTTGGGTCTTCGCTTTGGTTCTTCGACGAACTCGAATGCTTGAGGTTGGAATACGACTTTACATTTCACTCGATGGAAGCTCGTGTCGATCAAGAAGTCCATTCAAGATGACATCGTAGTCATCCATATTTAGCACTATCGGATCACAAAGAGTTCTCTGTCTGCTAAATGGCATTGCTCTGAGCCAGTGCGTGGATGCCATAATTTCTCCTGAAGGTAACGTCGTCAGAAACTGACTACTGAGTACCTCTGGAGGTCTTGCTAACTTCTCAGCAAATGCCCTGGATATATAAGAATGGGTTGCCCCAGTATCGAATAAGACAGTTGTACTTTGCTGTAAAATACTAATATGACCTGTAACAACTGTCGAGGCATTCGCTACGTCTTCTCTGGTTAAGGAGTAGATTCTTGCATTCGTCATAGCTGGAGGGGTTTCTAGTCTGTCCTGGCTGATGTGTGGACCATCTAGAGCGGCCTACATTTGATGTAACTGAGCGGCTGGCCTCCATACTGAATCGGCTGTGGTGGAGGAAGACTAGTCTTGTTCGGGCACTGCTTAGCCATATGCCCTTCCTGTTCACACTCAAAACATCCTCGTGTGCCTTTACGACAAACTCTAGGGTGGAATTTCCCACAAGTAGCACACTTTGGATAACTGGGCTGTTTGCTAGCTGACCCTCCTTTTGGGTAACTCCCTGGTTTGTGCTTATTGCTGGAGTTCCCTTTCCAGTTGGAGCTGTGACCCTGTTGTTTCTGAGTACCTGAACCTCCTTGACCTTTTGATTCTGTGAGAATTTGCTTCTGCTGCTTGATATTGTTCTGGTAGTGTTCGGTGGTCAGAGCACTGCTGACTAGTTCTTCGGTGGTTTGCGGCCTGTGAACGTCGCCAGCCACGTTCATTGCTATTTCCGGCCTCAGCATCTTGAGCATCAACCAGACTCTTTCTTTCTCTGTGTTGACTAGTTCAGGGCATAGACGAGCCAATCTATTGAATTTCTTCACGGCTTCCTCAACTGATAGGTTGCCCTGACGAAACTCGGTGAACTCGTCGTAGTGGCGGTTTGTGACCCGCATGTGAAAGAATTCCTCAAAGAACTCCTTCTCGAAGTCTGCCCATGTCATCTGGTTTACTGGGCGCTTCACTCTAATTCTCTCCCACCACATGTGTGCATCTCTGTCGAAGGAGGCGCTTCACCTTCTCATGTTACGGCGGTCCGGAAGCTCCATCGTACTCTCCGGTGTTTTGAACCAGGCTTGGGCATCCCATGGTTCACTAGTGCTGAAGTTCTCGGGCTTGACTCTCTGCCATCGGATAGGCTTCTCTCTTTACCTCTGCTGCTGGGGCTACTGGTGCTCTGGTGGAACCTCTAAGACTACTGGCGTTGCTACGTTCGGTTCCGGGGTGACTGTGGGAGTATTCTCTTGATTAGCCTTTAAGGTGGCTATCTCTATTCATTGCTCAGGCTGCTGTGAATCGAGCCACTAGTCTTTGTCAGTGCAGGGAGGCACCGGCGCACCTCGTCTTTGGGGCTCAGTAGCTGGTGCCCTTCTAGCTGGGCGTCCTCGTGCCATTTCTAAAGACATAGAGGACATACATAACTAAGACAATCATGTTTATATACCTACTATCATTATCATGTTAGGTGTTATCATCAATCAACATGCTACGGTATCTATAAACATGAAAGAAAGAACATAATAAAGTGAGAGACGTTTCTTACTTGGAAGCTGCAGGTTCAATACTGATTTGTGTGTAGAAGTATGGAAACTGCTCTGATACCACTCTGTAACGATCCGCATTCTACTGACTAGGCTGTGAGGCCAATCGTTACATTAATCTGTGCTAATTATTCCCTGACCATCATTAAATCTAAGTGCGGAAGCTGTACTAATTAAAATTTTGCTAACTATTATCATTTCTTGGTTCTACATGTGCTAAGGGGTGTGATCAAAACTATTCATGACATACATTACATTCCCCAATGGTCAAGGAACTTAACTAAGAGTTTCTCACTGATATCAGGCCTCCCAATCAATCCACGGATCGATTGGAATAGCCGGATCGATCCGTGGATCGATCCAGGTGGCTACTGTATGTGGGGCTTAGGTTGGATCGATCCAGTGATCGATCCAGCACGCCTCGGGCGATATTCGGATCGATCGGTGATCGATCGCCAATCGATCGATGATCGATCCCGAGCCTTACATTGGCGAATTTCTTTGGATCGATTGGTGATTGATCCGAGGCCTCTGTTCGTGATGCGAACTTCTCAATCGATCGGTGATCGATTGAGAAGCCTCAATCGATCGACCGATCGATTGAGGTTTCGATTTGTGCAGTCTGATTTCAGCACTTGTTCGTGCCAAAACTTCCCATGTCAATCCTAAACTAAATGTAAAACATTCTCACATCATACAAATAGTATTTTAAGCATGATAGGGTGCATGACCAACTAATTCACAGCAATTAACATACTAAGGTGCAAAACAATAAAATGCTAAAAGGTTCTAATGCTTAAAATAAGCTTGCTGAAATTCCCTAAGATCTCTATTCCAAGTTCCATTCACACACATCTTCGTAGCATTGCCCTTCAGCCTCCGCTAGTCCACCTTTCTTTTACTTTTATCTGCTGTATAAGGAAAAGAAGTATCTGTAAGCTTTCGCTTAGTAAGAAACCATCTACCTCATTAAAACATGCAATCGATGCAAATCATGCTTTGAAAACATGTTATTTGAAAAGAACATACTGAATATGTTAAACATGGCATGACATACAACACATAGAAATAAAACTGATCATAGCAATAGAACTAATCATAAACTATCATGTTGTATCAACAGAAAACTAAACTGATATAAAACTGAGCTAAGCTAATACTAATCTGATGCTAAAGCTGACTGAACTCACATGACTAATTTGTGATTTTTGAAAACTATATTCATAATAGATTAAAATACATAATCAAGCTGCTGTTTGGGCCCGACAACTGTACTTTGCTGTGCGCGCATCCCCAGCTAGACCCGAGTTTGCAAGTCCCGAATTTAGTAGGGTTACTAGGTTAGCAGAACCTAGGGACGACTATGGGAGTCAAACCCAATGGATATCTAATCCAGTACAGTGCCTCTGAGAAAGTAAAATACTGAACATAAGCTATTAAATTCTTGTCTTGCTTTTACTAGGTTGTCTAAACCCAGAACTAGGTTATCTAAACCTAGAGGCGACTGTGGGAGCCCACCCATTGGACGTCTAGTCCTGTAAAAGCTGTAGCAAGACTGTATGAGCTGTGAAATGCTCCTATTGCATTTAACTAAGCTATCACAATGCCTAAGTTGTATTTTAGCTGTGCTAGTAATTTAATCGAACACTTGGTATGCGCTAATTCACATCCTTTGTGCCAAAAAGCTATATATACTACTAACTAAATCATGGAATTCACACGGAAGCTACTTATACTATAGGTGAGGGGTTTCTTACCTCCTGTTCGGATTTTCTTACGATTCTAATCGCTAGATCTCCGAAGGAGACGATCCTTTCGACGATCTTCTCGCGTCCACGCGTTCCTCTCGCGGAGGGGAGCGTCCTCGTGTCGAAGTCGTCGCCGGAAGGTGCCCTTGGGCGGAACCCTAGCCTTCCTTGTGGTTGGCGCCGAGAGAGGAAGAAAAGAGAGGTGGGCGGCGGTGAGGTTTTGAGGAGAGGAAAAATCACGATCCAAATAACCCTTCACTTAATTATTTCTTATTTATACTAAGTGATCTAATTCGGCCCAACTCTAATATAAATTTAATTGCCTCCCTTTCCTTTCAGCACGACCCTGCTGGGTTCAACTGGTTACTAGAATTATCCGTGAACCATAGGTCTCGGGTTCAATTCCCGCTTAGGTCGTTTTCGGTTTCTATTTATTTTTGCT
This sequence comes from Zingiber officinale, assembly GCF_018446385.1. Lineage (NCBI taxonomy): Eukaryota > Viridiplantae > Streptophyta > Magnoliopsida > Zingiberales > Zingiberaceae > Zingiber > Zingiber officinale. The sequence goes on along the minus strand of NC_056007.1, from coordinate 27,322,931 downwards.
ACTTCCGCTACTCTAAAAATTCTGTAAAAATATCCTAAAATTCCAGAAAAATCATAGAATATTTCTAAAATAGTTTTGAGAATTTTCGGGCGCTACAAGAACAACTCATTGTAACAACACTTGTACGCTCTCTCTTGTTTATCTTCTCTAGTTGTGCGCTTCACTGCTGTAAAAAGGCTTCTCCGCCAGAAGGAGATAATAGTACGACGTCTACCTTGGATTAACAACCTCCCCGATTGTAACCAAGTCAACTCTTTGTGAGCCTTTCTTTTTCTGTTTTCTGTTTACTTTATTATTCTGCAAGTGTTCTATTGAAAGTTCGAGAAGGGTCTTTGTTTATTTTTTATGGCTATTCAACCCCCCTTCTAGTCAGCCCAACGTTCCTACAGAAACAACACACGAGCACACCAAAGAATTACTTGATTCGGAGCTTGTCACGACTCCTACTCCAAGACTAGTGATCGTTGATCGTTTTCAGTGGACAATCACTATAAGTTCATAAATTCTTTACAATTTAAAGTACAATATTTAAACAATAATAAAAATTATACCGACAACAAAAAAAATAGTAAACTTAAAGCTTCTGGTCGTCTGAATCTTGTTACAACTTTGTCAGATCGTTATTTGAGTAGAGCACGAAGGAAGATTGCGATTTCAAGTTGTCTACTTGCTGCTACTCGAACCAGGCTATATATAGCCCGTGGAGGGCACCTCCAACAGCATGGAGGGTGCCCCCAACCCCGCTGAAGTCACAACATCGATAAGCTCCTCCATCTTTACTGCTTATCCGCCTGAGGGCGCCTCTAAGCTCCATGGAGGACATCCTCCATCCAGCATCCAGGGAGCCCTCAAGCTCCATGGAGGGCACCCTCGCGCCTTGTTGCGATGCTGTCGACCAGGACAGCCGAGGCGCCTCCAAGCTCCAAGGAGGGTGCCTCGAGACTGTTCATCCGAGGTTTTTTTGTACAATTTCTATCCTGTAAGGCATGGTAGTCTACAAAACAAAGTATACCCTACAAAACAAAGTTAGTACAATAAAATAAGATTAAGATAGATATTTGACAATCATCGAACTGTCCGATTCTGACTTCAAATTTCACTTCTGAAAATCCTAGGTCGAACCGACGCCTACTGTTCCCTCACCGGGGAACGTGTCCTCACCTACTCCACTCAAGAGAGTTTACCTGTTGCCAGCTCGATCCTCCAGACTGTCTGGAATTTCCGCCTAGGGTTACCACACCCTAGGACCTAGGGTTACCACACCCTAGGACCTAGGGTTACCACACCTTAGGACCTAGGGTTACCACCCCTAGGGTTTTCCTCAACCTAGGGCTACCGCCCCTAGGACCTAGGGTTACCACCCCCTAGGGTTTTCCACAACCTAGGGTTACCACCCCCTACGACCTAAGGTTACTGCCTCTTAGAGTTTCCACCACTTAGGGTTACCACCTGCCTAATCGCAGTTAGGACTTTTGCCTAAAACAACTTAGGACTTTCCTACAAACTCAATAAACCTTGTTAGATAGCAAGACGACTTAACTTTGAACCCTTTGACATAATCAAAACATAGGTTCGGTCGTCGGATGCTTCCTGCATCAACAATCCCCCCTTTTTGATTATGACAACATGGTTCAAAGTTGAGTAAAATATAACAAGATAATTAAGGTATTTAAGCATGAGCATAACTAAAATAATTCATAAAAATTTCCTTATGATCTCCCTTTCATAAAAAAATATGTTTAAATTCTTAACTTTAACTTTACTCTCCCTCTTTGACATAAATAAAAAATAATACTAAGTAAAGAGAAGGTTGTAAAGATAGACAAATTTGTAAATCTTTAGCTCCCCTTGAAAGATAGAACTTAGCTTTGAAAATAATTTCTTTGAAAAACACTTAGCTAAATTAGAAATTCTGTGAAAATACTTAGTTTTTTCAACAAAAACTTAGATAAACTTAAGCTCTAAAAATTACTTAGCTGAATATAATTTTGAAAACACTTAGTTTTTTCAACAAAAACTTAGCTTTAAAAGGATTTTGATAAACAATTAGGTTTGAAAAAGATGTTGATAAAAACTAAGTTAAGTACTTAGCTTTGAAAATTCTTATTTTTCACAACAAAAACTTAGCTAAATTTTGAAAATAATTGTTTTGTTAAGTACTTGGCTTTTATAACAAAATTTGATAAAAGTAAAGTTAAGAATTTGCTAACTTCTTTAAACATAATTCTTATTGTGAAAAAAAACATTGCTAAGTCTTTGCTAAGTAAAGAGAAGGTTGTAAAGATAGACACTTTGCTAAGTCTTTTGATAAAAACACTTTAGCTAAAAATATTGTGAAAAAAAAACTTAGCTTTAAAAAATATTTTTAGATAAAAAGCATAGTTACAAACTTAAAATTTTTCAAAACTTTTGAACTTGCTTTTTCAAATAAGATTTTGTTTTTTTAAAAAAATAAACACTGAACTTCTTTTAAAAAATAAAAAATTAATGACTTAACTTTCCTTTCACTCCCCCTTAATTAATACCAAAAAATGAGTGTTTTAAGTTTTAGGATATTCTTGTCCAAGCATGAGTAAATCAAAAGCATAAAAGTTATTTTTCCTAATTTTCCATTTCACCCATTCTAGGTTATCAAGCATGTTTAGCTTATGAGTGTGTGTGAGACGAAGTTAAGTTTATTTTTAATTTTATCAATATTTAAAAATATTGAAATTGAGATTTAAAATATAAGTTTGATTTAATCATTTGACAATAGCTAAAATTTTAAAGATTTTGAAAATATATTGAAAATTAATTAAGTTTGAAATTATAAACTTACATATTAATTATGATTTAAAAATTAATTATCTTTTTGAAAATCTAAGAATTAATAATTTAAAATTTAATTATGATTTTGAAATTAATTAGATTTTATAAATAATATTTTGAAATGAATATATATTAAGATTTTGAAATTAATTAGAATTTGAAATTAATATTTTAAAATTAATTATGTTAACTTAATTGAAATAATTTTAATTAATTTGGGTTTGGTTAACCCCTATATATTTTAAACCTAAATTCATCTCACTTTTTTTTCTAAATTATCAACCAGGGAGCCTTATAGGATTTTGTGAGATAGTTAATTTAATCTTCAATTTAGATTATCATCTAAGGATTGATTTACATTTGAGTTAGACTCAGGTTTTACAATTAGTCAATTAAATATTCATTTTAAAGATTGACTTCCAAGCTGTGGCAAGTCACTATGCCTTCTTGGGTATGAGATCATCCACCACTTCTAGACAAAGCCCTTCAAAGAAATTAGATATTTAATTTCCTTTTTGAAACCCCTAGGTCTAACTAGTCAAGTGTAAATCACGGCTAAGTCCTGATCTAGCCTATTCTAAGCATGAGTAATAAAAAGCAGTAAATCAACCATCAGACAATTCTATTTTATGATAAAAATGGTCTTTTTATTGGCTCCCCCGGATCATAGCCTCGATAAGGTCTATCAAGGTAATGAATTTGATCCTTAGAGATCCAATATTGTCCAAGTCCAACTTGATTAATCAAGTTCGACTTGGAGACCCATGCTTGGACTAAGTTTCTATTTGAGCATTTTACTATAGACAAATAAGATCTGAGTTTATGTTTAGGCTTAAAATTCAAGTCCAGATCGATTGTAAATGACTCTTTGTTTTCCAAGAATCAAATCAAGATTCTTGAAACCCAAGGTGAACCGTTCCAACGTGTCCTTAAGTTCCTTGACTTGAGTTTTCAAATTGGAATTTTTTTCCTCAAGTTGTTGGACTTGAGTTGAACTTCTAATTTGAACTGGCTCAGTCAAAGAACTTAGGTTAGTCTCCTCCTTAAGGAATGTTACCTCCTTTTGGAGTGACTTGACCCGGAAGTTAGATTTGGCCAAATTTTTTAATAGATATGAAAATAACTTTTCTAGATCATCTACTTGAGTACCAGCGAATAGAGAACTTACAGTGGGGTTAGGTCCTTTGGAAATGGTTACGAATATGTGGCTTCGCTCGGACTCGATTTTGGATTTGCTCTCGATATCAGACTTAGACTCGGACTCAGTTTCGGCAACATACGCTTGTACTGGTAGAGCAAGGTAGCTTTCTTGTTTTTGTTCTTCTTCGTTGACTCTTCATAGGACTCAGACCACGTTGCCTTCAATGCCTTCCTTCTTCATTGCTTCTGGTTTGGATAGTCCGGCTTGTAGTGTCCCTTCCAGTTGTAGCCGTAGAAGGTAACTCCAGATTTGACATTCATGTTCGATGGAGTCACCCTCTTCTTTTTGCACATTTTTCGTATCAAGTTGACGAGTTCGGCTGTTATCTTGTCATCGTCATCGTCTGAGTCTATTTCATCTTCGGACTCAGATTCGATTCTGCGCTTTGCTTTTGGTTCCCGCATTCTTCTCGTTCTTGCAATAAGAGCTATAACTTTCTCAGTCGAACGTGCATTAGTTTGCTCGTGCAATTCAATTTATGAAAATAGCTCATCTAGTCTAATTAAAGAAAGGTCCTTGGATACTTTGTAAGCATCTACCATGGATGCCCACAAGGTATTTCTTGAAAAAGCATTTAATGCATACATGATAACGTCTCGATTCTCCACCTTCTACCCTATTGCATGGAGGTCGTTGAGGAGGTCCTGGATGTGTGCGTGCAATTGACTCGTCGATTCACCATCCTGTAATTTTATGTTATATAATTTATTTAAAATCAAATATCTTTTACTTACTTTAGTATCGTAGGTCCCTTCATGTAGCTCAATTAGCTTCTCCCATAAGTCTTTGACACTTGAGAACAAACCAACTCGGTTCAACTCCTCCTTTGTTAGATCACATCGAAGACTACATGTTACTTTGGCGTTGGCCTTGACTTTCTTTATTAGACTTGCATCCCAGTTCTCGCATGATACTGGTTTTCCCGTGCCATCAAGTGGGAGTGAGATGCCAATTTTGATGATCATCCACATCTCAAATTGGGTTTGGAGGTAGGACTGTATTCAACCCTTCTAGTAGGCGAAGTCTTCACCGGAGAAGAGTGGCGAATGAGCTATGCTATAGCCTTCTTGGTGGGCCATTGTAGAGGAAACTCTCGCACACAAAAAGAAAAAGAAACAAATATTCCAAGACTTGGTCTTGGATTAGTAGTACGGGAGAAAAATAGAAATAACAATTTTTTTAAAAAATAATAACAAAATATTAATAAAATATTAATAAAAATATTAAAAAATATTATTACAAATTTTTGAAAATGTGATATTTCGCTAATACTGACCAAGAGTGAAAAGATGAAAATAAAATTTTTAAAAATAGTTTTAGAGGGAAAAATTGAAAGGCGTAAGGTTTTATTTTTTGAAAAAACAGGCGAAAAAGCAAAAATTACTCGAACGATAGTAGTACCGATTCAGAGCGACCCCGCTCTAATACCAATTGTAGGATCGAAAATGCTAAAGGGGGAGGGGAGGTGAATAATGCTCGTGGCTTTCATGTCATTTTAAAACAATCAATCGGAGTAAACGTTACGCAGTGGAAGAAAAGAACAACACACGAGCACACCAAGGAATTACTTGGTTCGGAGCCTATGACGACTCCTACTCCAGGGCCCGCGATCGTTAATCACTTTCGATGGACAATCACTATAAGTTCATAAAATCTTTACACTTTGAAGTACAATATTTAAACAGTAATAAAAATTATAACGATAATGGAAAATAGTAAACTTGAAGCTTCTAGTCGTCGGAGTCTTGTTATAGCTTTTTTGGATTGTTCTTTGAGTACATCATGGAAGGAAGATTGCGATTTCAAGTTGTCTACTTGCTGCTGCTCGAACCAGGCTTATATAGCCTGTGAAGGGCGCCTCCAACAACATGGAGGGCGCCCCCAACCTCACCGAAGTCATAGCGTCGATAAGCTCCTCCATCTTCGCTACTTATCCGCTTGAGGGAACCTCCAAGCTCCATGGAGGGTGCCCTCTATCCAGCGTCCAGGGTGCCCTCAAGCTCTATGGAGGGCACCCTCGTGCCTTGCTGCGAGGCTATCGACTAGGACACCCGAGGCGCCTCCAAGCTCCATGGAGGGCGCCTCGGGACTGTTCATCCGAGGCTTTCTTGTACAATTTCTATCTTGCAAGGCATGTCAGTGTTAATGTTCCGCAAGTGTACGGATACGTCGTCAGTAATAAAGAAAGATATTGTACCCATAGGCACTGGTTATAACAACTAAAGATATCTCAACACGAATTAGCTAAACAACTAATCAATTGATTTATAAAAGCTAGGTGCAACTATGAAAAGTAAAATATAGAAGTAAAAGCATAAAAACAGGGATAAGGGCTATGATAAAAGGATGCTCTAGGAGTTTTAGTTTCTTTGTAATGTTATTCAATGTAAATGATCTATCAAATCTTATTCCTCAATTGTCCATCATTTGTAGAAGGTTGCCGATTCTCTTTTGCAATAGACAACCGGCTTAGGACTAAAATCTATATCTAAATATGATCAATTAGGAATGATTCCAATGATGTCCTTACATGAGTTTGCCCGTTACGTGCGTCCCTTGGATAATCAACATAGAAATGAATTAATTCTCAACCCATATTAAGATATAAAAGATTAATGCATACAATCTATCCTACCCCCTTGAATGACCTTATTTCAGCTTCAAGATTATCCCTCAATCGTCCTTACATGAGCTTGTCTGTCACATATGCCCCTCGGATAATCGAATGAGGAATTACCTCTACAAGATCCCCAAGATACCCAAATATTTAATCAAATATGGTAATTAAGTCCAATCACAACAATCCACACAAGATCAAATGGATACAAACAAGACAAAATCATAAAAATAGGAAATTAGCAAATCCACAAGAGTTTACATCAAATCATATTACAAATACTCCCTCCATCCTAGAACAAAGAGATCTAATCCATAGAACAAGAAAAGAAACCCAAAGAAAAGAAGATCTTAAGCATCTTGATCCCAAAATCCAAGAAGAGAAAGGGAAGAAAAGCTTATCTATGATGAAGAACGATCTTCGGATCCAATCCTTGATCTCGGAGTTGATTTGTTGAAGATCCGCCCTTAGATTGCCGAAAAATCCCTCCAAGAAGGTGAGGAATCACCCAAATCTTCTTCTCTCCCAAAAGGGAGAACTCACCGTCAAATGGTGAAAGAAACCCTTATATAGAGCAGAGATTTTGGGCGCCACACGACCTCAAGACCTGGTCGTGTGTGAGACACGGCCTTGTTCATTCTCTTCACTGCCCATCTCACACGGGCGTGTGATGCACATGACCATGACATGTTCTTCCACTGCCAACCTTGCACGGCCGTGTAGATCTACACGACCCGTGCTGCCTCCAGTTCTAGAACTCATGCACGACTGTGTTTGGGACACGGTGAGGGCTGGTTTGGCTTCTGGGAAAATTGCACGGCCGTGTCTGGGACACGATCATGTACAACTTTAGCTCCGGAAGGCTTGCACAGCCGTGTCTGAGAAACGGCCATGTACTGCTTTGGCTCTACAAGGCTTGCACGAGTGAGCATCACCACACGGCCTAGGTCAATCTACCAGTCATGGTTGTGTGGCACTTCAAGATGGTGTCTTCCTCCTTTCGTTAGCTTGCAGATTTGGCCTAGATCACAAATTCTTCTCCAAATACGACTCCTACGTACAGAAAATGCACAAAAGCAGATCTCCGAACAAAAAGAGTAAATATGCTAAAAGCAAAGCTGGAAGTACGAAAATGCATAGATAAAGCATGCGTAAAATATGTGAATATGCATCAAAACATGCTAAACAAGTGTATACAATTAACACACATCACACCCCCAAACTTAAACTTAAGCTGGAAGTACCCACCTATATGAGTTGTATGAGCAAGTATTCAATTGCTTCCTTAAAATGCTTAAGCAGTGCATGCTCCAAAATGAAACTATCACATGTGAATCACTTTCATCTAGGATTAGTTCAAGATCTGGATCTCTTTAGAATGTGTTTACCTTTGGTTTTCTTTTACTTGCTGTTGTCTTGTACTTGTGTAGTATAAGTTTAATTTTTACGCATCTTTAACTGTAGAACTTGTTAAGTGCATGCCCAGTATAATGTTCTAATCGGTGATGCATGAATGCTTGATTAAGAGTGAATTATGTGTTCACATATCCACCTGTACAAACTATTTTGATTAAATCATAACATCCTCAATGTTATGATAGAATCATACTACCATTTATAGGATTATGGACGATAGGTTAGAATGTTGATAGAACTGAAATGCTATAAATGTGTTTTTGTAGATTTTCCTAAGTAAGGGGGTAATTAGATGAATGTGGGTTTAGGTGGTGCTGATACGGATTGGGTGTCTTGGGATGAGCTCCAAGGAGGGCCCTTCTAAACGTGACTAATGACTGATAAATGACTTAAAATGACTGACACCAAAGAGGTACCTCTCAAGGTCTATGACTGATAAGTGACTGTGCTCTCTAATGGTTTACCACTATAACTCCATATTTATCTCTTTATTCTCTATTGAGGTTTCCTTATTATGTATGTATGATTTATTCCTTTCCTTAATGAATGCAAATGCTTTAGTAGCCCTACTTTGTATCTACTTATGAATTTTTACTTGTTGGGTCAGTGGACTCACACGATAATCTTGCATAGGTAAAGGAAGTGGTATTGGGATGGTGATAGAGGACATGAAGACGGAGTGAATGAGAGGAGTCGAAAAGTAAGCCACACTGTCCAGGGCCACTATGCATGATATTCAATCGGAACCTTTGATTGTATTGAGATTAAGAGCTTTAGCTTAAATATATATAAAAAAAACTGAGGTTGTTATTGCATTGTCAAAGTTACAAATCATATAACCGGGATGTTTCATAACATGACCTAACTGAACCTGGTTGATCACATCAAAACTACCACGGGGTTCCAACAATCTCTCCCTTTTCGATGTGCATCAACTCAAGTTCAAGTTAGGTTAAAAACAATGCAATAAAAGTATTATAAAAGAAATTACAATAATAACATTGTAGGAACATTAAGTATAATGTTGCAAAATTCATATTTTATAATGTTGTAAAATTCAAATTTAACAAAATTTAAAATTTTAAATCTCCACTAAAATCTCTCCCTAAACTTGTACCTATTTCTCCCCCTTTGATCACATAAAAAAAAGAAGAAAAATAACATAAAAAGTTAAAAAGTTTGAAATAAATTTTAGGAGACTTAAAAAAATTTCAATAAAGTCATACTTTGTATTCGACAAGATAGAGTTTTAAAGAAAAAATTTTGTCAATTCTAAAAAGTTGACTAAAAAAAATCTTAAAACTTGTTAAATAATGATAACAGTAAATCATTTAACAATTAGTCAATTATTCATTAAATTCAATAATTGACTTCCAGGCTGTGGCGAGGTACTAGGCATTATTGGATATTGGAACAACAACCACTTTCTTAGACAAAGCCTTTTAAAGAAATTAACTTTTAATTTCCTTTATGATATTTTAACCCTGTTTTAAAAAATTTTAATCTCAGTATGACTTTGGAACCCAATATTAGTTCCTACTTACTAGGTTAATTAAAAATTGGGGGGGGGGGTACATAATTTTTAGGAATATTCCTAATTTGCTCCTGGTGATGTCTAATATACCAGTGTAGTCTATCATACTTTCTAGATTTTGATTTTTAACAATTATTCAAATTCAAGTATGCATGGTCTTTTTTCAATTTTTTGATTTCTATCTTCAAATTTTTTATTTTCTAATTTTAGATTATCATATAATTCTAGAGGACATGCATTAACTAATTGTCTTTTTAAATAAATACTTTCTTTTTCTAATTTGTACAAATTTTTAGAGAGTATTTTGATAAATTAAAAGACTGCTCGGGAAATAGTGCACGTACCTCACTTACCTCGTGACCTGATGTTCCCCCTTCATCGCAGCTTTCTTCTGATGATCCTCCTCCTTCATCGATGTTGATCTCTGAGTTGCTTTCATCTTCTGTTTGATGGTTTGTCATTAGGGCTAGTTCAGAGAAGATCTCGATGTCGGACTCAAAGGATGATGATTCATCTCATGTGGCCTTCAAGTTCTAGTGTTTTCATCTGTTGGCCTTATCTTTCTCCTTCTTCTTTAGTTTAGGGCATCCATCCTTAATGTGCCCTTCTTCACTACAGTTGTAGCATCATACCCTCCTTTTGTTTCGATAATCCTTTTTTATCTACGATTTAAACTTATTAGATTAAATAAACTTATTAAATTTCTTTACCATTAAAGCCATTTCATCTTCATCAATTGACTCTTCAAAGTCTGGATCATAGTTTGTAGAATCGCGATTCTACGCAAGATCGATTTAGGGTCAGGATCGGATCGGTCAGGATCGGATCGTAGAATCGTACGATCCTACCAAAAACCCTTAAAATTTTATCATACATGATTAATAATTAGAAAAAATACCTAAAAACTCATTTACATATAAATAAATAACTAATTTTGTATATATATGTAATTATTTAAACTCAACACATCAAATTACATTACTACATGTACAAATTTAAATTAACTTGTAATTCAACTATCATTCTCGCATAGTAATAATATTTATATTTTCATATCATAAAATGAAAAAATATAAAATATCCATTAAGACAATAATAATAACACATACAATGTCAAAAATATTTCCTTGATTTATAAGATAATTCAATTTAAATGTCAACAAAGCATCTAACGTATATAACAGAAGCTATTGAATCCTTTGATTCAAATATGAATGCCGGAAATAATCTTCTAAAGACTGGTTGATGTCACACAATACTAGACAATAGACATCCAAAAACTTATTATTTTGAGAAAAATAAATGACAGAATATTATTGATAAAAAAACTAACTCAAAAATAATTAAACATATATTTAAATAATTTAAAACTCTAATAAGATGGAAAAAAGATAATGGTTAAGGATAAACTTTGAAATTTATTAAAGATATCTGAACGAGCTTTAATTTGATATATTATAGGCCCCGTGGTTCAATCCGAGTCAAAAGTTATGACCTCTCAAAGCTTCCACCGATCCTGCTCCGATTCTGCTCCGATCCTGTTCCGATTCTACCGATTCTGATCCGATCCTACCGATCCTACCGATCCTGCTGCGATCCTACTGCAAAAACGATTCTGCACGATCCTGGATCGATTTTGGGTTTTCGGATCGTAGGATCGTACGATCCTACGATCCGGATCGCGATTTTGCAAACTATGGTCTGGATCATCCATTCTTGCCTTTAGGACAATGTTCTCACTCGGTCCCTTTCTTTGTCTTGCACATCGAGATTCATGTAATTCAAAAGTGGAGAAAATATTTTCTAAAGTACTCACCTCGAAATCTTTGGAGATATAGTAGGAGTCTAATATAGATGTTCATTCCGGTGTTCTCAGGAACACATTTAAAGCATACCTTAGCATGTCCCGATTGGTCACCGTTTCTCTGAGGTTTGTTAAGCTAGTAATTAGCTCCTTAATTCTTCCATGTAGTTGAGCAACCGATTCACCTTCGTCCATTCAGAGATTGCATATTTGGTTCCCGAGTAGGTCTCGTTTTGCGAGTTTGGCTTTGGCCGTACCTCCATGTAGTTCCAAGAACTTCTCCAAAAGTTCCTTTGCTGATTTATAGGTGCCAATTCTGTTGACTTCTTGCAGAGGTAGAACGCTTAGTAGATGGAATTTGGTTCATCCATTTGCTACGAAATATGCTTGCTCCTTTTTGGTTCATTGATACTCCTCTTTTTCTTTCGATGCTATAAATCCACATTTTAATATTAACAATAATTCAAAATCAGTTTTCAAAAATACCTCTATGTGTTTCTTCCAAAATATAAATTCTCCCTCAAACCTTGGTGGGTAAATTATCGGTCTGACCATCGTTTTAGTGCTTCAGCCGGCAGTTCATCCTTCTGAGGCGGTTAGACTCTGATATCACTTGTTAGGACCTGAATTACATAAAAAAATAAATAAAAACCTTTCCCGTTCTTTCAACTCTAATTAAAAGTAACTATAATAATAAATAAAAATAATGACTAGAAAGAAGAGACACAAGATTTGCTTGGTTACAACCTAGATGATTGTTAATCCAAGACAAGTGAAAGCGCAATAAAAATCTCCTTCGTTGAAGGTGGAGAAGCCTCTTACACTCATTGAAAAGTTCAGACAGTTGTCAGGAAATGATTACAAGAGTTAATACTAAAGTTGTTATCTATTTCCTAACTCCAGGGGCCTTTTTATAGCTCCTAGAAAATCTTATCCATGGGTGGAAGACACCTCCAATGAGCTGGAAGACACCTCCAGCGAGGAGCCAAAAGATAAAGCTTTATTCCTTGTCAACGGTAAAATTAGCGTATTGAAGGTGCCTTCCATAGGCTGGAAGGCGCCTTCGTACTGTTCATCAAAGGAGCCTTCCATCCATGGAAGACACCTTCTACAGTGAAGGTGCGGGGGCGCCTTCAATTCACTTTGAAGGTGCCTCCAGCAGCAATTCTAGTCTCCTTTCGCTCTTCTGCTACTCTGATCACCTGGGTGATCACGGCTATCCGAAATAGGGCTCACCCGGATGCTAATTCACTTGAGGAGATATTAGTTAATCAAAATGAAATGAAGTCTGACATCAAGAAGTTGAACATCTGATTGGATAACTCTGAAAAGCAAATAAATTCAAGAATTGATAATCATGACAAACATATCGAGATGCTTGAAAATCAAGTTTCTCAAATAGCTAGTTCTTCTTCCTGAATAGTTCAAGAGAATTTTCCTAGCAAACCTGAACTAAATCACGTGGAGAATTGCAAGGCAATTGAGCTAAGGAGCGGATAAACCTTGGGCAATCCCCAAGTGGCTGCTACAATTGAAGATGAAATTGATCTAAGTCAAGAGCCATCTACTCCTTTCTCACATCCAGAGAGAGACAAAGAGGAGGAGGAGATTACCATCAAGGTTGGAGAGCTCTGACCTACAATTAAACTTTAAACAGTTCCATTCCCTCAAAGAATGCTCAGAGCACAGAAAGATGCAGAGTTTGAAAATTTTTTAGAAAAAATCAAAATTTTTTTTAGAAAAAATCAAAGAAATTTGTATTGATATACTTTTATTGGACGCTCTACATCAAATTCCTAAATTTGCTAAGTTTATGAGAGACATAATTTCAAACAAGAGAAAGAAGGATGGGTTTGAGACTGTGGCTTTAACGAAAGATGTTAGTACATTACTTTTGAATGCCTTGCCTCCCAAGCTCCAAGATCCAGGTAGTTTTTTAATACCATGCAAAATCAATGATATTATGATATACAAAGCCTTTTGTGGTCTAGGAGCTAGTGTCAGTCTCATGCCATTCTCCATTTGTAAGAAGCTGGGTTTAAGTGATCTGAAGTTAACTACTATTTCACTTCAATTAGCGGACTCAACATGCAGATATCCACTAGGTATAGTTGAAGATGTGAAGGTAGAAATAGGAAATTTTATTTTCCCTACAGATTTTGTGGTCCTGGACATGGAAGAGGACTCAAAGATTACTATAATTCTTGAAAGAACTTTTCTCGCCATAGCTTGAGCAAACAAAGATGTGAAGAATCACAAGCTATCACTGAAAGTTGGCAAGGAAGATCTTGCCTTTAACTTATCCCCAGCATCACCGTATCCTTATTTTGAAATAATTCCAAACTCTTTTCCAAGTACTTTGATGTTAATTGAAAATGGTTATAGGTTTGGAGAAGACTGAAAAATTTCTGTATCATCTGACTAAATCCCCAGACATAACAGTTAGTGTGGGGAAGTAATAGGCAGTTTTGGTAGGAAACTATCAGATTTGGCTTCACCATCTTTCTGTTATAGCTGGCTGTGGAGGGGAACACCTCCCTTTCAAGGTCAAGGCTTTAAGTTGAGCTGTGTCAAAGGTTGAGCTTGGGACCTAAAATAAGCTCTCCTTGGGAGGCACCCCAAGAGTTTTATTATCTTGTTTCATATTTTTCTGCTTTATGGAGCCTAATAGTTTCATCTTTGTACTTTTCAAATTTTAGACTTGGCCATGCCATTTGGCACAGCCTGAAGAGCAAATAAGGTCATGCTTGTACCATTTGGCACAAGCAAAGGAAGGAAAACATATTCATCTTGGCTCTGCTCGTGCTAATTGGCATGGACAAACTCGGCTAGAATAAGCTCCCATGCCCTTTGGCACGGGGAATGGGGAGTACCCATTCCCTAAGACACGGGTTAGGAAAATATAACAGAGCCACTTTGGATCTGCCCATGCTATTTTCCACCAGTATGAAGCAACAAGGGAGGCAAACCATGTCAAAATACATGACCACAAAATAAAGAGGCAGAGCCATTTTGGTTTTGCCCATGTCAAAAGACATGGCCACATAATGGGCCATGTCAATAACACACAGCTAGGTTATAAACCCAGTCGTGGCCATGCCCTAGGGCACAACACCGCACACTCCCTTCTTCTTCTCAAATTTTCTTTCCTCCTCTTAAGTTTTCTTCTCTATTTTTTTTCCTTAGATTGGACCATATCTCTTCAAAATCATGTATCATCGACGCAACAATGGACTTGGGGCTTCTTTGAGCAAGGGCAAGGAATCAATTGTTATCAATGAAGAACCTAATGCACATTACAAAGGTACATCAAACAACTTTGGTATTACCTTCTTAAATATCCTTCAACAATTGCATTTTAATGACTTAGTGAAGCGTCTAATTGTAAGCACAAGGTATCTTGATTGCAAAACTTTGGAAACTCTTGGTTTTGACAAAGATGTGAATGAACTTTTCAATAATATAGGGTGGGGTGGATTCATGAATATGCACTACTTTACTTACCCTAGATTAGTTCTTGAAATTCTAAGTTAAATTAGCCTTCAAGATGTTTAGGAGGAAGGAAGTTGAATTTTAGGGCACTATGCGAATAGTTTAAATTCAAATAAATGTTGTATATCAATATCATCAAAATTTGATACAGAATTTTCATTGAGGACAATGAAGTGTCCAAGTTGGAAGGGGGGGGGGGGGGTTAGGTATAGTCGCATTTTATTTTCTTAGTCTAGTTGAACTTTTTTCCCCTCATGTTTTGAGGCATTTAGAGTTACACTTTCTACACTATTACTGCTAACTTGTCCAAGAGTAAACTTCTAGTATGATAATTATCTAGAGGTCATGAGCTACATTTCTTTTTGTCAGTATATCTAGTGATCTATTTTTCTATCTATAATGGAACAAAATAATAATATGATTTGTTTAATAACAAAATTTTATGCATGTTTATGGTTTAGATTCATGTTGATAGGTTATGAGTGCTAGTATGTTTGGTGATCTACTTTTCTCTATCATCAATAGAAGGACTTTGAGCTTTATTTTTCATTGAAATGATTTGATTCTAGTCTAGCATGAGGATCTCTATACACCTTGTCTTATTTTGATAGTTGAAAGTTTTGAAAATAGTCATGAATCATTAGACTTGATGAGTACTTGAATTACCATGGTGGTTTCTTAATTGTATCTCGGTTATTGATGTGCGTAGTATATATATACTTTTATGCATTCTTTAACACACATCTACTTGTATTTCATTAGCACAATCAATGTTTATTGCACCCTATTTCATTATAATATTATACTTTCATTACATTCTGTGCGGAGATATGCTCTTTGTATATTTTGATTGACAAGATGTATATTGGAGTGAAAATGGAGTAAAAATGCACATGGGAGCAGCTCCGGAAGAAAACAAGCTTAGGTCGTGTGACCCACATGTCCGTGTCCCCACCAAAGGCAAATCAAGCCATGACTGTGTGACCCACACGACCGTGTGAATCTCCCCATGCCAATATTCTAGAGGCGAAGAAAGCCATGGCCGTGTGACAAACACGACCGTGTGAGGCCAACAGTGAAGAATGCTACGGCGATGTGAGCCACACGGTCGTGTGACTCAACCCGAGAGGAAGTTGGGTAAGGCTATGTGAATCCACACGACCGTGTGACCATAGCCGAGGCCAAGAAGAAGCTGTCCGTGTGGATGCCACATGGTCGTGCCACGGGGCCGTGCCACGCCAAAATAGAGTTGTGATGAATTTTAGGTTGATTGTAGACCGATCGTAAAACGACCATAACTTTGCACTTGGTTGGAGTTTTGGGCTGTTCTTTATACTGAAACGTAGTAAACTTCAAAATCTACAACTTTACTTCAAATCCAACAGAGATATAACATTGTCTACCCGTGCTAAATGGCACGGTTGTGCCTCCTAACCGCAGATTCATCTAGACCTCCACGCAGACTGCAGACCGAACTTTGAATTGCCATAACTTTCGACTCAGTTAAGAAGCTGGCTGTGTGGATGCCACACAGTCGTGCCATGGGGTCGTGCCATGGCAAAACAAAGTTGTGCTGAATTCTGGGCAGATTATAGACAGATCGTAAAATGGCCATAACTTTACGCTTGATTGGAGTTTTGGGCTGTTATTTATATTGAAACGTAGCTAACTTCAAGATCTACAACTTTACTTCAGATACAACAGAGATATAGCATTGTCTACCCATGCTAAATGGCACGACCGTGCTTCCCTATTGCGGATTCATCTAGACCTCTGCCCAGACTGCAGACCAAACTTTAAACTGCCATAACTTTCAGCTCAATTGGAGCCAGGGCTCGATTCAAATATCCGATTGTAGATAATTTCAAGAGCTACAACTTTGGTTTAGGGTGAATCATGAGAAAACCAGGTTTAATGGGTAAAAAATCTGGTTTACCAAACCCCTATAATCCTAGTTTTTTTGGGCAGCTTGGAGGTATAAAAGGGTCAAGAACCTCATTCTTTGACTCATCTTTGGTTTGAGACTTCATCCCTCTTCTTGGGGAAGGGTTCTCCCCTTAGGTGGAAACTCTAGAGCTTCATTCACCTCCATCCCTTCATGATCCGTCCATCTCCGGAGCAAGGAGACATCCCCAAGACATCGGAAACATCGGCAAGCATATCTTCTTCCCCTTCTTCTCACATCTAGGGTTGTAAGTATGCTTTACTTTATGTTTTGGGGTTTTTCTTTCTTTGCAATGAAGTTGATCTCCTTTCTAGGATTAGGGAGTATATGTGATGTGATGGAGATGTTAAACTATATGGATTTGCGATGTTTATATTCAATGACTTGTAAATGCCTTGTTCATGCTTGATGAAATGTGTGTGTGAAGATTTTATATATCTTTTGCATGTTTTATCAAATAATTGTGTAGAATTATTAATACCGTAGGGGGAATACCCTAGATCGTATGACCGAGGGGTGCTAGTGATTGGTTGTCATGCTAACGGACGTCTAGGGTATCACCTTGAATGGAGAAACAAATCTCCACAAGGAAGTAGGGATTGAGCATACTCATTATTTCTATTTCTATGTTATTATGTGTTAGTGTGTTTCTGTGTTGTATGACCAAGGGGCATTAGTGACAGGCTGCCCCGCTAATGAATTTCATAAGAATCACTTCCATTTAGTAGCATAGGACATGGAGTCGGAGATCATGTCGGCTTATCCACTAAGGGGAGAGTCGGTAATGCATCTAACTTCCTACAAGAGCAAGAACATAGAGGATAGGAACTAAGCAATCTATGTAACATCGCCTAGCATCACAAGGAAACCAAAATTCTAGAATTGCACCTCAAACCATCTCTCACATCCTCTTAGCTCAACCCCTCTCAAGATCCACCATCTCTTCTCTCTTCTCTTTCTCTTACTCTCTTTTCCAACCAATCTTAAGTTTGTCTAGATAATTTACCATGCAAAGTTAACTAGTGCTTAATCAACAGTCCATATGGATTCGATATCTTTTTATTATTGATGATGAAACCGTGCACTTACGGCTGCGTAACAAGTTTTTGGCGTTGTTTCCGGGAACTGTTTTCGATTAACATTAGTTGATTAGCATATGAGTTACTCTAGATATTTTTCTTTTTATTTTTATATTTTCTTTCTTGTTTTCATTATGCATTTTATTTCTTGTTTTTAATTCTGTATTTTTTGTTTTCCTTATAATTTTTTTAGATATTTTGAGCAATAATATGTCAAGTAGGACTTTGAGAGAATTTTTCACACCCATGAGCACAAGAGTAAAAATCTCTCATTGATGAAAATTATGAATTCAAAGATCACCAATTTGATTTCCTTTGTGGAGAGTGTGGTAGCACATCTCATCCAGTTGGTATTTATCACTTCTTCCAAATATCTGCTAATACTCCGGAATTTTAGTTTTTAGTTTAACCTCAACACCAAGATACATATGAGAAAGTTCTTGATACTTATGGCTATGATTGGGGAGATCATCAAATTTAGAACCTTCAATCCTAGTTAATTCCAGAGCAGAGCGAGCAGTCACTATTCTAGCAGCAGAACCCTGACATGCCTCAACATGACAAGTATTTTTGGATGAACCATCAAAATTTGGACTACAAATGTATACAACATGTTAAGCATTCTTCTCATGTGTATCAGAGTCCGTCAGAGTTTTAGGATGATTTTTCATTGGACAGACCACATCATTCACAACCAGATGAGCTGATTGACTTGGAGGACTCTCAAAACCCAAATATTCCTGCTCTAAGTCAGATAAAGATCACAACACAAGATTATGAAGAGCTAATGGTCCAACGGGGGATCCTAGCTTTACGAATATTACAACAAATTTCTAATAAAGTTGTTGATCTTTCTATTAATGATATTGATGTTAGTGGACTCTTCACCACTTATGTTGATATGTGAATAAAAGTGTAGGGACATGTACTATGGTGGAAATGTCCCAAGAATCAACTCCTTTGATCACACAACCAATTGACACTATGGAAGTTGTAAGAATGGAATTAGTTGATGGTAAATGTGCAAGGACTTGTGGAATGGAAGCAAAGCCTCAAGAATCACCACTTTTAGAAGCACTACCACTTGAGTCAGAGCTAGAGCCACTACATAATTCTGAAGGGGTCACATCCACTTGTTTATAACTTTCAGGTACATCTCAACAATGCAAGGTTAGTATTTCTAGTAATCTTTTAGAAAATTTCATGGAGGTACCTATAATTGATTTTATTGGATATGATTCAATTTTTGATACATACTCAGTTCATACTAATATAGTTCTAGTTCTTTCTTATATTACATGCTTGTGGGAGGTCTGCCTTTCTTTTGGGTGTGCAGGCTTTCAAGCGGCTAATAATTGGAAGCTCACATTGAACCGTCTCCGACCGTCGGAAAGAACTCTTAAGGAGACGAAGATGAGGAGAGCAGTGATACACTACATTGCTCTTATAATGACAACTCTCTTCATAATAAATTGGGCAATTGGAAGAAAAGTCCGGAAGTATTCTACTCTGGCCAAGTCACGATTTTAATGATCTAATAAGGTGATTGAGCTAATGACCTTAAACAAACACTTCTTGGAAGGCAACCCAAGTTCATTTTTCTTGTTTTCATTTATGTCTTTAGTTCTTCCTAGTTTCATTTCTTTCATTATATAATAAATCTATATCCTCTACTTAATTTTTGTTGTCTATCTTCTTGTATAGGACTCAAAGATTAGGAGGAGGACAATTACATGATGGAGAAGTTTATGACATGGGTATTTGACATGCATCATTTGGTAACTTCTCTTACTTTAAATCTCCTACACATTGTTTTTAGTTTTTATTGGGATAATGAAAAGTCTAAGTCTGGGGGGATGCATTAGGTTAAGTTTAGTTTTTGTTATATTCTTCTTTTTGCATAATAATTTTTTTTGCTAGTTGCATCATTCATCATATCATGATTGTTTATTCCTTAATGCAAAATACTAGCACGTTTGTTCTAGATTTATGTGGTTTATGGGTTACTTATGATGCTAGTATGTTTAGTAATCTATCTTTTTCTATCTATGATAGCATGAAGTGAGCAATATTTTTACTGTAAGAGTTTAAGTATTGGCCTTGTTTTAGGATCTCTTACACCTTACCTAGTTTTGATGGTAGATAACTCTGAAAATAGTCATGATTCATAGAACTTGATTAGTACTAGTGTTTCTATGGTGCCTTTTCAAGCTGCATTTTGGTTACTAGACGAGGCTCGAATCATGTCAACTCATTTGAAAAATCAAAATATCCCAACATTTACATTTATTTGCATTTGTGTTCAAGTATTGCATCTTGTAATCACTTAGAAAAAAAATGATGATGAAAAAAAATGAATGAATAAGGGATATAAAAAATAGTTGTCATGAGTTGAAACTAGCAAGTTACCCCTTTGAGACTGAGTTAGGTTACTGGGGAAATAACTACTATGTTTCTCTTGATATCGAGAACACCTTTGAGACCATGGGTAGATTGTGGAGGATGAACCAAGCGTGTGGCAGGTAAGTGCATATCGCTAAAAGCATAAGGAACACAGTTTTATGATGACTTGACTAGGATTAGAGATTGATACTTGACAAATTTAGGCCACTATTGCATTGATCACGGAAAACTACTACTTAGGTCGTACTCAAACAACTTTTGTATTTTGCTCACCAATGAAATCATTTGATAGGATTAGATTGACTTGCTAGAGATTATGATGGACTATTTAACCACATGAGTTTAGATACAGTTTTTTCTTGAGGACAAGAAAAGGTTTAAGTATGGGGGTATGATGTGCATAGATTATATATGTTGGGTTCGTCGGGCCGCGAAAACCGCTTTTTCGCGTCGCGGAAACCCCGAGTCACCCAAAGCCATGGATCTCGTGCAAAGATTCGTAAACAAAACTTTTCGAAAAACTTTTTCTTGTACGAGTTTGTAAAAACTTTAGATCTACACTAAAGTTAAGATCATTACCCTTGTAGCGAAGCCCTTCGCGTTCCCGCTCGTCCAAGAAGTTGCCGGATCTCTAGACCGTCAAGCGTCGGTCCTCTAGAAGTATCCACACGAACAATTCTTGATGGAGAAAACCTAAACAAAGGTGTGCTAGCACCTTGATAGGTCACGGCAAGGAAGAGGAGGGAGAGCAAGGAGAGAACACAAGGAAGAAGAAGGAGTTACACCACTTGAATGGAAAAATGAATTCCCACCCCAACACAAAGTGGCCGGCCACTCTAAAAAAACTCCCAAATTAATTGCATTAATTGCAATTAATATGAAGCCATTAAAGAGAATGACTTTGTAACTTCCATGAGGTGGCACCCATGATGATGTGGAACATCATTATTGGTCCACCTAATGCCAACTCACCAATGAGGTGGCAAAAGGTCAAGTCAAAATTGACCTTTGGTCTTCCTTCTCAAGTCAAGTCAAACTTGACTCAATCTCTACCATGGTTGATCTAATCTAACCATTTGATTCGAGCCAACTTAATATAATGAATCTAATTCTTTAAATTAAATTGATTCAATGAGTCAAAATCTAAATTAGACTCATTGAATACATGAATCAACTTGAGTCGAACTCAAGTTAGCCCAATTAGGATTACTCTTAATCCAATTTGATTCATCAAATGAATCTAATCCTCTTGGTTCATCATATGAACCTAATCTCCATCTAATTGTCCTAAGTGTGTGACCCTATAGGTTCTTGTAACGTTGGCAATGCCCTAAACTCATTTAGGAGCATAAGTAATGAGCGGTATCTAGCAACACATCATTACTACCCAAGTTACAAGAATGTCGAGATCCGACATCACCTTGTGACTACTAATTGTGACTCCTCACAATATATGAGACATTATCCTTCTATCCTAGACATCTAGATTGATCAATATGAGGCATAGACCGTGTCATCCTCTAATCAACCTAAATCTTGAACTCTAAGTAGACTCACTCGATCAAATGAGCTCAACATCTAATGTTGACTCATTTGGGCATGGCCATGCACTTAGTGGTCTCACTCTATCAAGAATACCGATGTCGCTCCCGTCATATGGGAGGGATAGATCCCATCTACATCACTCACATCCCTCTACATAATTCGTTATATACCCAGTAATCGCATTTATAGTCCACCCAGTTACGGGTGGCGTTTGACGAAACCAAAGTACATAACTCCTTATGTAGGGATCCATGGTGACTTCAGGTCTAAGGACTAATAGTCATACTAATAGCCACATGAGAAAGTATATGACACTCATATAACGATCCATGATACTTTCTCATGGCGGATCATTCAGTATACATTCTCCAATGTATACCCATGTGTCAGCTTGATATCTCTATATCCATGACTTGTGAGATCAAGTCATCGAGCTGACCTACATGCTAGTCTTATTGCATTAACATTGTCCCTGAATGTTAATACTCGACTAGGAATGATTTAGAGTAGTGTTCCCTATATCATCTCACTATCGATTCAACTAATCGATTGATATAGGTATGAACCTTCTACTCAAGGACGCTATTATACTTAGTCTATTTGGCACTAATACAAATAAGTATAATAACCAAACAAATGTCTTTATTAATATACAAGAATATGATACAATGAGTCCATACAATCATCAAATGATTGGCTCTAGGGCTCTAACTAACAATATACACTTTTATGTATACTTTAACGCACATCTACTTGTATTTCATTAGCATAATCTATGTTTATTGCACCCTATTTCATTATAATGTCATATTTCTATTATATTCTGTGCGGAGATATGCTCTTTGCATATTTTGATTGACAGGACACATATTGGAGAAAAAATGGAGTAAAAATGCACACGGGAGTAACTCCGAAAGAAAAGAAGCTCAGGCCGTGTGACCCACATGACCGTGTCCCCACCAGATGCAAATCAAGCCACGACCGTGTGAATCTCCCCATGCCAACATTCCAGAGGTGTAGAAGACCATGACCGTGTGACACACACGGCCATGTGAGGCCAATAGTGAAGAAGAAGGCCATGACCGTGTGACTCAACCCGAGATGAAGTCGGGTAAGGTCGTGTGAATCCACACGACCGTGTGACCATAGCCGAGGCCAAGAAGAAGCTGGCCGTGTGGATGCTACACGGTCGTGGCACGGGCCGTGCCACACCAAAATAGAGTTGTGCTAAATTTTGGGTTGATTGCAGACTGATCGTAAAACGACCATAACTTTGCGCTTGGTTGGAGTTTTGGGCTGTTCTTTATACTGAAACGTAGTAAACTTCAAAATCTACAACTTTACTTCAGATCCAACAGAGATATAGCATTGTCTACCCGTGCTAAATGGCACGATTGTGCCTCCTAACCGCAGATTCATCTGGACCTCCACCCAGACTGCAGACCAAATTTTGAATTGCCATAACTTTAAACTCGGTTGGAGCCATGGCTCGATACAAATATTAGATTGTAGATAATTTTAAGAGATACAGGTTTGGTTCAGGGTGAATCACAAGAAAACCTAGTTTAATGGGTAAAAAACCCGATTTACTGGACCCCCGTAATCCTGGTTTTTCTAGGCACTTTGGAGGAGGTATAAAAGGGTCAAGAACCTCATTCTTTGACTCATCTTGGGTTTGGGACTTAATGCCTCTCCTTGGGGAAGGGTTCTCCCCTTAGGGGGAAACCCTAGAACTTCATTCACCTCCATTCCTTCATGATCCGTCCATCTCCAGAGCAAGGAGATATCCCCAAGACATTGGAAACATCGGCAAGCATCTCTTTTTCCCCTTCTTCTCACATCTAGGGTTGTAAGTATGCTTTACTTTATGTTTTGGGGTTTTGGAGTATATGTGATGTGATGGAGATGTAAAACTATATGGATTTGCGATGTTTCTATTCAATGACTTGTTAATGCCTTGTTCATGTTTGATGAAATGTGTGTGTGAAGCTTTTATATATCTTTTGCATGTTTTATCAAATAATTGTGTAGAATTATTAATACCGTAGGGGGAATACCCTAGATCGTATGACCGAGGGGCGCTAGTGATAGGTTGTCCCGCTAACGGACGTCTAGGGTATCACCTTGAAAGGAGAGACAAATCTCTACAAAGAAGTAGGGGATCGAGCATAATCACTATTTCTATTTCTATGTTATTGTGTGTTAGTGTGTTGTATGATAAAGGGGCGTTAGTGACAGGCTGCCCCGCTAATGAACTTCATAGGAATCACTTTCATTTAGTAGCATAGGACATAGAGTAGGAGATCATGCCGGCTTATCCACTGCAGGGGAGAGTCGGTAATGCATCTAATTTCCTACAAGAGCATGAACATAGAGAATAGGAACTAAGCAATCTATGTAACATCGCCTAGCATCACAAGGAAATCAAAATCCTAAAATCGCACATCAAACCATCTCTCACATCCTCTTAGCTCAACCCCTCTCAAGATCCACCATCTCTTCTCTCTTCTCTTTCTCTTACTCTCTTTTCCAACCAATCTTACGTTTGTTTAGATAATTCACCGTGTGAAGTTAACTAATGCTTAATTAATAATCCCTGTGCATTCGATATCTTTTTATTACTGATGATGAAACCATGCACTTGCGGTTGCATAGCAGTTATTAGATTGATGCTCGAAATATTAAAGCTCATTTGAAAAAATAGAAATCCCATAAATTGCATCATTTTAAATGTGCAATTGAAAAAAAAGCATATGAAATAAGCAATTGAAAAATTCACTGTTATGAGTGGAAACTAGTTGTTTACCTCTTTGAGACCGAGTTAGGTTACTGGGGAAACGAACACTAAATTTCTCTTGTTATCGAGCACATTCTTTAGACCTTGGGTAGATCTAGGAAAAGTTGAACCAAGCAGTGTTTGCTGCAAGGAATAAAAGGAAAAGATGGTTCAATGACGACTTGACTAAGACTAGGAATTGAAACTTGAGAAATTTAGGCCATAATTTGCATTGAGCACTCTTAGGCTAATTAAATCCATTTTTGATCATGTTCATTATTAAAATTATTTGATAGAGTTAAATTGATTCACCAAAGATTATGATGCACTTATTCCTACACATGCTTCTAAATTGTAGAATTTTGCTTGATAATTATCATGGCTTCAGGGTAGATCACTCTTGATTATGCTCATTAGTTTTAATAAGATTGATAGAATTGAATAGAATCACTAGGGATACACATTTTTATCACATGAATCTAGATTGCAGAGTTTGCTTGAGGACAAGCAAAGGTTTCAGTTTGAGGGTGTGATGCACATAGATTATATATGTTATTTCTCACTATTTGACACACATCTACGTATATTTCATATTTATGATTTATGTGTTTTACATCCTTTTCTATTATATTTTAACATAATTGCTATTTTACATCCAATAATTTGCTCGGTGGTTGTTTTCACTTTTTGAAGTAGTTTGGAGCGGAAAAAGATGCTTAAGACACAAATGAAGATTAATTAAAGCAAGGATTAGAGTGCCCAAGTAAATTCATAGTCAAATTGAACTTTTCCATGCTTTAAAGCATGGCCAAGGATGGAATCATAGAAGAAATGGTTCCGGCCATGTCCCATAGCACGGCTAGAAGCTGGCCATGCCATCCTCTAGAGCCAAGTTAGACTTGAGGCACGCCCATATACTTAAAGGTGAAGTTTTGAAGAGCTGTTCATGCTAAATGGCATGGCCCAGAAGAAGAAAAGTAGACTTTCCCTTCTTTGGATGTGCCAAATGGCACCGCCAAGCCATATGGACAGAACCAAGCCGGCTCTGGCCATGCCTTAAGGCACGACCAAGAATCCAAAAGCAGGGAAGGGTCATGCCAAATGCCAAGGCTAGGTATTTATGGCCAAGACAAGATGGCTCTGGTCGTGCCAAATGGAACAGTCAGAAGCCTAAGCATTGGTCTGGCCATGCCCAGAGGCACGACCACCCCGTGCCTTACTTTTATATGATGGGCACTTCATCTCCTTGCTAGAGGAGGGGGATCCTAGGTGAGAAGTGAACATCTAGGTCAAATCTTGACATTCGGAGGTGTCATCTGGGTGATCCAAGGATGTCTTGTTGCTCCATCCTCATCGACACTCCAAGATTTTTGTCCAGGGGCTTCTCTCGACTCCAATGATAAGTTTTTCTTCCCCTTTTTTAGAGTTCTTGAAATTATATGTATTTAAGCACTTAGATTGTAAATTTTCCCATTATGGAGTAGATTTTTATTATTCTAGGACGTAGGAAGTAATTAATGTGTGGAATGTTATAAATGTTGGGTTTTTCGGGCCACGAAAACCGCATTTTCGCGTCGCGGAACCCCGAAAGCCCCAAAGCCAACGGATCCGTGCAAAGAAAAATTTTAAAAATTACGAATACGAGTTTCTACCGAGATCTACTCCTAGATCTACATGGAAAAAGGGTTATACCTTTGAAGCGAAGTCCTTCGCATTCTCGCACGTCCAAACGGTGTCGGATCTCAAGAGTATCAAAATAGATACTCCTCTAGAAGTATCCACACGAACTAATTAGGTGGAGAAAGACCTAAACGAAGGTGTGCTAGCACCTTGATAGGTCACGGCAAGTGAGGAGAAGAGGGAGAGGGAGAGCTTGAGAGGAAGAAGATGGATTAAATGAATCTTAAATGAAAATTCATTTTCATTCATTCTCTTGTGTGGCAGGCCACATGAGTAACTCCCACTCATTTAATGTGGTCGGCCACATTAATGGGAAAGGAGGCATGTAACCTCCATGAGGTGGCACACCATGATGATGTGGAGCATCATCATTGGTCCACATCTTGCCATCTCACTAATGATGTGGCAATTAGTCAAGTCAAACTTGACTCTTCCTCTTCCTCTCAAGTCAAGTCAAAATTGACCAAATCTCTTCCATGGTTGATCTAATCTAACCATTTGATTCAAACCAACTTAATATAATGAATCTAATTCATTAAATTAAGTTGATTTAATGAGTCATAATCTAAATTAGACTCATTGAATACATGAATCAACTTGAGTCCAACTCAATTAGCCCAATTTGGATTACTCTTAATCCAATTTGATTCATCAAATGAATCTAATTCTCTTGGTTCATCATATGAACCTAATCTCCATCTAATTATCCTTAGTGTGTGACCCTATAGGTTCTTGTAACGTTGGCAATGTCCCTAAACCCATTTAGGAGCATAAGTAATGAGCGATATCTAGCAACACATCATTACTACCCAAGATACAAGAATGTTGAGATCCAACATCACCTTGTGACTACTAATTGTGACTCCTCACAATATATGACAAGGATCCTTCTATCCTAGACATCAAGATTGATCAATGTGAGGCATAGACCGTGTCATCTCTGACCAATCTAAATCTTGAACTCCAAGTAGATTCACTTTATCAAATGAGTTCAATATCTCATATTGACTCATTTGGGCATGACCATGCACTTCGTGGTCTCACTCTATCAAGAATATCGATGCCACTCCCGTCATATAGGAGGGATAGATCCCATCTACATCACTCACATTCCTCTGCATAATTCATTACATACCCAGTAATCGCCTTTATAGTCCACCCAGTTACGGATGACGTTTGACGAAACCAAAGTACATAACTCCTTATGTAGGGATCCATGGTGACTTCAGGTCTAAGAACTAGTAGTCATACTAATAGCCATATGAGAAAGTATATGACACTCATATAACGATCCATGATACTTTCTCATGGCGGATCATTCAGTATACATTCTCTAATGCATACCCATGTGTCAACTTGATATCTCTATATCCATGACTTGTGAGATCAAGTCATCGAGTTGACCTACATGCTAGTCTTATTGCATTAACATTGTCCCTGAATGTTAATACTCGACTAGGAATGATTTAGTGTAGTGCTCCCTATATCATCTCACTATCGATTCAACCAATCGATTGATATAGGTAAGAATCTTCTACTCAAGGACGTTATTATACTTAGTTTATTTGGCACCAATACAAGTAAGTATAATAACCAAAAACCAAATGCCTTTATTTATATAGAATATGATACAACAAGTCCAAAATACAATCATCTAATGATTAGCTCTAGGGCTCTAGCTAACAATCTCCCACTAGCACTAGTGCCAATCTGTGTAGGCTCTAAGCCCCAATGACCTAGTGTGAACATCATGCTTCCTCTGTGCCAAAGCCTTGGTCAAGGGATTTACGATGTTAGCCTCTGTAGGTACTCTGCAAATCTTCACATCTCCTCTCTCGATGATCTCTCGAATGAGATGGAAGCGCCGTAGTATGTGTTTGGTCCGCTGGTGTGAGCGACGTTCCTTCGCCTGTGCTATAGCTCCATTATTGTCACAATAGAGCTCAATGGGGTCAGCAATGCTAGGAACCACCCCAAGTTCAGTGATGAACTTGCGAATTCAAACTGCCTCCTTCACGCCTCGATGCGAAATGTACTCACATTGTAGAATCATCTACTGTGTCCAGCTTCGAACTCTTCCAGCCGACAGCACCACCATTAATGCAAAATACGAACCCCGACTGCGATCTATAGTCATCCTGGTCGGTCTGGAAGCTAGCATCACTGTAACCCTTTACAGCTAGCTCATCATCGCCTCTATATATCAAGAAATATTCTTTAGTCCTTCTTAAGTGCTTAAGAATATTCTTGACCACTATCCAGTGACTTTCACCTGGATCTGACTGGTATTTGCTCGTCATGCTCAAAGCATACGAGACATCAGGTCGAGTACATAGCATGGCGTACATGATCGATCCTATGGTTGAGGCATAAGGGATCTGATCCATGCGGTCTCTCTCCTCTCTAGAAGAGGGACCTTGAGTCTTCGAAAGACTCACGCCATGTGACATCGGCAGAAATCCCTTCTTAGAGTTCTGCATGGCAAACCGTAGGAGTACCTTGTCAATGTATGTACTTTGACTTAGGCCAAGCAATTTCTTAGATCTATCTCTATAGATCTGTATCCCTAGAATGCGGGATGCCTCACCTAAGTCCTTCATTGAGAAGCAACTCCCTAGCCAGGTCTTGACAGATTGAAGCATAGGGATGTCCTTCCCAATAAGTAGTATGTCATCCACATACAATATGAGGAAGACAACTACATCCCCTACAACCTTCTTGTAGACACAAGGTTCATCTTTATTCTTGATGAAACCAAACTGTTTGATTGCATCATCGAATCGAAGATTCCATCTCCGAGAAGCTTGCTTTAGTCCATAAATGGACCTATGCAGCTTGCATACTCTGCTAGTATGCTGTGGATCTACAAAACCTTCAGGTTGTGTCATGTACAGATCCTCGAGTAGGTTTCCATTTAGAAAAGCGGTTTTGACATCCATCTGCCAGATCTCGTAATCGTGGTAAGCTGCAATAGCAAGCATGATCCGAATGGACTTAAACATCGCTATTGGAGAAAATGTTTCATCATAGTCAATACCATGAATCTGCTTGAAACCTTTAGCTACCAAGCGACCCTTATAGATAAGTCCATCCATGTCAGCCTTTCTCTTAAAGACCCACTTACACCCAATGAGTTTTACCCCTTCAGGTGGATCAACCAAAGTCCATACTTGGTTGGTGTACATGGATTCCATCTCGGATCTCATGACTTCTAGCCATTTCTCGAAATCTGGTCACATCACAGCTTCCTGATGGGTGGTAGACTCATCTTTTATGAGCACAACGTCATCATGGTCAGACAAGAGAAATGAGTATCTCTCAGGCTGACGACGTAACCTATCAGACCTGTGAAGAGGTAGGTCTACTTGAAATGGTTGTTGTTCCTCAACTCTTTGTGGAACAACATCATCCACAACACTTTGTGGTTCCAGTTCAACTTCCATCGAGGCTTCAGTGCTATTGTTCGCATCTTGAACTTCTTCAAGATCGAACGCGCTCCCACTAGTCTTTCTAGAAACAAAGTCCCTTTCTAGAAAGACCCCAGTCTTTGCCACAACTACCTTGTGCTGACTGGGAATGTAGAAGTAATATCCCTTAGTTTCCTTGGGATATCCAATAAAGTAGCACTTGTCAGATTTGGGTCCTAACTTGTCTGAGACTTGACGTCGAATGTAAGTCTCACAACCCCAAATCCTCATGAAAGACTCCTGGGCATCTCTCCCAGTCCATATCCTATATGGTGTCTTTATCACGGCCTTGGATGGAACTCGGTTGAGTATAAAAGCTGTCGTGTCTAGAGCATAGCCCCAAAGGTATGTCGGAAGATCTGTGTGACTCATCATAGATCGTACCATATCTAATAGGGTACGATTCCTCCTTTCAGATACACCATTCTACTGTGGTGTTCCAGGAGGAGTGAGTTGGGATAGAATCCCACACTCAGCTAGGTAATCACGAAACTCATGGCTAAGGTATTCTACACCTCGATCTGATCGAAGTATCTTAATACTCTTGCCAAGCTGGTTCTGTACTTCATTCTTGAATTCTTTGAACTTTTCAAAGGATTCAGACTTATGTGTCATCAAGTACACATAACCATATCTATTGAAGTCATCAGTAAATGTGATGAAGTTTCTATAACTACCTCTAGCAGCGACATTGAAAGGGCCACATACATCACTATGTATGAGTCCTAACAAATCAGTCAATCTTTCGCTGTGCCCACTAAAGGGAGTCTTGGTCATCTTGCCTCGTAGGCATGACTCGCATATATCATATGATTCAAAATCAAATGAGTCCAGCAAACCATCCTTATGGAGCTGGGATAAGCGCTTGTCATTTATATGACCTAAGCGACAGTGCCAGAGGTAGGTTTGGTTCATGTCATTTGACTTGAACCTCTTGGTATTTATGTTATAGATAGGGCTCTCAAGATCTAGAATATAGAGTCCGTTTATCAGAGGTGCACTTCAATAGAACATATCGTTTAAATAGACGGAACAACATTTGTTTTTTATTGTAAACGAGAAACCTTTCTTGTTCAAACAAGAAACTGATATAATGTTCTTAGTTAATGCAGGCACATAACAACAATCGACTAACTCTAGTACAAGCCCAGAGGGCAGAGATAGAAAGTAAGTCCCTACAGCAACAGCAGCAACCCGTGCTCCATTGCCTACTCGTAGGTCCACCTCGCCCTTTGTTAATGCCCTGCTATTTCTCAGCGCCTGCACATCAATACAAATGTGAGAAGCACATCCAGTATCTAATACCCATGATGTAGAAATAGATAGATTGACTTCTATAACATATATACCTGAAGTGCAAGTCTCACTTCGCTTCTTCTTATGATCCTCCAAGTATACCTTGCAGTTCCTCTTCCAGTGCTCGGTCTAGCATCCTTGGCGACCCCTCCTTTAGGCTTCAGTGCCTTGCCTTTGCCCTTGGCTTGAGACTTTCCCTTGCCTTTGGGCTTGCCCTTGCCCTTATGTTTCTGAACAATCAGAACAGTGTTGGGCTTAGCCATCTTAAGGTTCAGCTCAGTAGTTCGCAACATACTAAGCAACTCGGGCAGTGGCTTGTCAATCTCGTTCATATTGTAGTTTAGAACGAATTGACTGTAGCTATCCGGCAAGGATTGCAAGATCAGGTCAGTGGCCAGCTCTTGGCCAAGTGGGAACCCCAACCTTTGTAGGTTCTCTATGTACCCAATCATTTTGAGTACATATGGGCCTACAGGAGCCCCGTCTGACATCTTGCACTGAAACAGTGCCCTTGAGATGTCAAATCTCTCATGCCTCGCTTGACCTTGATACAGTTGACGAAGATGTTCAACCATATCGTAAGCGCCCATTAACTCGTGTTACTTCTGAAGCTCAGAGTTCATGGTCGCGACAATTAGACAAGACACATCTAATGCATCATCTTGATGCTTCTTGAAAGCATCTCGGTTAGCTCGCGGGGCAGTGGTAGGAGGAGCCTCCGGAATGGGCTGCTCCAGAACGTACAGTTTACGTTCTTGGGTGAGAACTATTCTCAGGTTCTTGTACCAGTCCAGGAAGTTTGCTCCGTTGAGCTTGTCCTTCTCGAGGATAGATCACAGGGAGAAGGTGTTCGTATTCGACGTCATGGTAATCTACAACAGAAATAAATGTAGAAATAAGTATTATATTCTTAATCATTTAATTAGGCCTTTAACTAAATGATGCTCCCACTGAATTCTATAATTCATGTGAGACAAGATCCACATCATACAAACCCTTGAGTTAGCTTTGGCTAATACGTCCAAGACTTAGTATGATCGGTAGGTAACGATTACCAATTACATCTCTATGCAACTCTTGTTTATAGGATCAAAATCCGCATTTATATTAAAACTCGAGTTAGCTTTGGCTAATACGCCCAAGAGTTAATATAAACGTGATTTTGACCTATCTACCAACCATTGGATAATGCCTATAGTTAAACTCGATCCAATTGAATTCACTAGTTACTCAATCTAATTGAGTTGTACTCACCCATGCGTTGATAGGCGGGACCAAAATTGTCCCTCCGTACCCTACCAAGATAGTATGTGTTGCTCTGCTTTGGCAGATTCAACAACAACATGCGATCGAGGTAGTGGTAGGTATCACGGCATGGTAGGCATTACGAGTTGACACGATTTAGATCTAATCTAAACGATGATACGTATCATATACTCGATAGATCTAATCTAATTGAAGGGTGCATCATGTGCACGACTTAGATCTAATCTAATCGTTAGGCACTAATTAATTACTTAATTAACTAGCATGCATCACATACACACAAAAGCAAATAATTAAATAATTTTGTGATTATGTCATGGCCCTACTACGATCTTCTCAAGCCAATGAGAAGATCGGATGGTCAACCTAAGGTCAACATCTTCTCAAGCTCCTTCCACCGCTTCAAAATTTACATTACATTTTGAAACTCGAGTTACATTTGAGTCAAAATCTAATTTACAACAAGAATAAAAGAGAAAGACACGACGCGCAGGTCGCGGAAAAAAAAATAAAATAAAATACAACACGCACATCACATCACGGCACGCAGGCCGTATTATGAATTACAACACGAATTATCCAATCGAATTGGGTCTTTGGGCCATGACTATCAAAAAAATAATATATAATTCAAAATTATATATTTCTATAATTTTCTGTAATTTTTCTATAATTTTTACAATTTTTACGAGTACAATTTCTCGGCGGTTCCGTTTAGCGGTTTTCAGGCGCAATCGCGGAACGAATCCCCTTGTGGGGCTAGGGGCAACGCCCCTACCCGCGATCTAACCATTGCGAGGGTTCCATTGCGATCTAACAGCGCCTTAGCCCGCTGTCCCAAAAAGTTTTTGGGCGAAACTTGGCCGTTTTGGAAAATTCTTCTCGATAGTCGAAGCCTACAAGTATCGAAACACTTGTGCTTCGCTTCTACGAGAAAAATACCCATAAAAACTATAAAAATCATAAATTTAAAGAATATTATAGAACTGAAAAGTTTTCATAAAACACAAAATAAACTCGTATTCGTCTTCGCACGTGGCTCTGATACCACTGTTGGGTTTTTCGGGCCACAAAAACCGCGTTTTCGCGTCACGGAAACCCCGAAAGCCCCAAAGCAAACGGATCCGTGCAAAGAAAAATTTTGAAAACTATGAATACGAGTTTCTACCGAGATCTACTCCTAGATCTACATGGAAAAAGGGTTATACCTTTGAAGCGAAGTCCTTCGCATTCTCTCACGTCCAAACGGTGCCGGATCTCAAGAGTATCAAAATAGATACTCCTCTAGAAGTATCCACACGAACTAATTAGGTGGAGAAAGACCTAAACGAAGGTGTGCTAGCACCTTGATAGGTCACGGCAAGAGAGGAGAAGAGGGAGAGGGAGAGCTTGAGAGGAAGAAGATGGATTAAATGAATCTTGAATGAAAATTCATTTTCATTCATTCTCTTGTGTGGCCGGCCACATGAGTAACTCCCACTCATTTAATGTGGCCGGCCACATTAATGGGAAAGGAGGCTTGTAACCTCCATGAGGTGGCACACCATGATGATGTGGAGCATCATCATTGGTCCACATCTTGCCATCTCACTAATGATGTGGCAATTAGTCAAGTCAAACTTGACTCTTCCTCTTCCTCTCAAGTCAAGTCAAACTTGACCAAATTTCTTCCATGGTTGATCTAATCTAACCATTTGATTCAAGCCAACTTAATATAATGAATCTAATTCATTAAATTAAGTTGATTTAATGAGTCATAATCTAAATTAGACTCATTGAATACATGAATCAACTTGAGTCCAACTCAATTAGCCCAATTTGGATTACTCTTAATCCAATTTGATTCATCAAATGATTCTAATCCTCTTGGTTCATCATATGAACCTAATCTCCATCTAATTGTCCTTAGTGTGTGACCCTATAGGTTCTTGTAACGTTGGCAATGCCACTAAACCCATTTAGGAGCATAAGTAATGAGCGGTATCTAGCAACACATCATTACTACCCAAGTTACAAGAATGTTGAGATCCAACATCACCTTGTGACTACTAATTGTGACTCCTCACAATATATGACAAGTGTCCTTCTATCTTAGACATCTAGATTAATCAATGTGAGGCAGAGACCGTGTCATCCTCTGACCAATCTAAATCTTGAACTTTAAGTAGACTCACTCAATCAAATGAGCTCAATATCTCATATTGACTCATTTGGGCATGACCATGCACTTCGTGGTCTCACTCTATCAAGAATATTGATGTCACTCCCGTCATATAGGAGGGATAGATTCCATCTACATCACTCACATCCCTTTGCATAATTCGTTACATACCCAGTAATCGCCTTTATACTCCACCCAGTTACGGGTGACGTTTGACGAAGCCAAAGTATGCAACTCCTTATGTAGGGAACCATGGTGACTTCAGGTCCAAGGACTGATAGTTATACTAATAGTCACATGAGAAAGTATATGACACTCATATAACGATCCATGATACTTTCTCATGGCAGGTTATTCAGTATACATTCTCCAATGCATACCCATGTGTCAACTTGATATCTCTATATCCATGACTTGTGAGATCAAGTCATCGAGTTGACCTACATGCTAGTCTCGTCACATTAACATTGTCCCTGAATGTTAATACTTGACTAGGAATGATTAAGAGTAGTGTTCCATATATCATCTCACTATCAATTCAACCAATCGATTGATATAGGTAAGAACCTTCTACTCAAGGACGTTATTATACTTAGTTTATTTGACACCAATACAAGTAAGTATAATAACCAAAAACCAAATGCCGTTATTTATATAGAATATGATACAACAAGTCCAAAATACAATCATCTAATGATTAGCTCTAGGGCTCTAGCTAACAATAAATTCTATTGAATTATCAATTTCCTTGTTTGATGAAGCTTGTATGATACTTGTTCTATTTGACGAAATGCTAGCAAGTAGGATTTCCCTTATGAGCATGAATTTATCTATCTATATTGCATTTCTGCATGCATAGATCTTATTTCTGAGTTAGATGCATTGTTCTCTGTCTATATATGGGACTGCGTATGAACATGAATTTTCATTGGAGAGATGCATAGTTTATGGTCTCTTTTGAGTGTACGTTCTAATATAGCTCGACATGACCTTAGGATACTTGTTTTAAAGTTGAGTATCTAAGGTAACTATCCTTTTATATGAGGCATAACCTCCTAAGGGAGAACAACTCTATGTATGGATAAGTCTATCACTTGACCTAATGGGCTTCCCCTAATCATATGCTATGCAAGTGACCTACGTAATCTAGAGATGTATACCTGGGGGAGATCTTGTGACAGGAGGTACTTTACTAAAAATCCAGACTTTCTAAGTTACTTCTTCACTTGATGGCATACTTGGTTATTGACAAAAGAAGTACTCTGTTATCAAAATCAATTTAAGTACCAAACCCTCTCCACACTAACATAGCATAGGGAGTAGCCTGGGTCATCTCCCAATGAATGTAGATGATGCATGATAAATCTAGGATTAGTTTTATTATTTTTAGGTTTTTTAATGTTTTGAATGGGGGCTTGGGTTTGCAGATGCTAAGGCTAAAACAATAAATGGAAAACTACACTATGAATGCAACTAACAAAAGTAAGGACATGCTAAAATACGACAATGGAACAATTTATGAAAATGTAAAGCAAGGAACCAAAGAACATTCAATTGATAAGAGATCAAAATAAACCATACAAAGAACTTAAATGAACACAAGAGATTAGAAAGCAAGTGATCTAACCCAGCTTAATCTACTTAATTGAATGAACAAACAAGAACAGTAGCATTGTAAACATAATGTGCCAATTAACTAAATCTAGAGTTCATATGAATCCAAATTCAATTTCATGAGGAGATTTAACCAACACTTTGCTACAATTAGATCTAATAGAACAGGAACTACAGTTAATCAACGAAGAAATATTTAATCTGATGATGCTCCCAAAATCAACTAGGGTAGCCCCAAGCTTAAACGTGATCAGAATCGGAGAAGAAGTTGGCAATGATGGTGATCGACGACAGTGACAATGGAGAAATAGGATGGCATGGATAGAAGGAAGATGGATTGAGAATTAGGAAGGAAAATCCCTTGACATAGTTCTGATAAAGGTGACAGATGGATTGAGATGGCCGACGATCGAAGGAGGAAACTGAAGCTCTGTTTTGTGTCACGATGTGAGTGTCGAAGATGATCACTGAAGCTTGATGGAGTGGATAAGGTAGATAGTGGATGAGAAGGGTGAAGCTTCGGTGGCCGACGATCGGTGATGGATCGTGGAAGGAGATTGCTGATCTTCTCCGCTTCGCTATTTTGATGCACTTCAGAATGGAGGGACGTCGAGTGGATCAGATGAGGAAGATGGTGGCTGGAGCTTCTGATGGAGATGAGGATGGACGAGGAAGTAAACCCTTAACATCGGTGGAGCTCCGGTGGCCCGTGGAGAGGAGTGGGAGGAAGAAGATCGGTGATCTCCCCTTCTTTCTCGCGATCGTGTCCTCCTCTACTTCTAACGAAAATCCTTGTTCCAAAATTAACACAACTTCTATTACTATAGCTTCTCAATTTAAATCTCCCATATCTGAATCAACGGCCTAGAATTCTCTAGATCTTGATCAATGGTCGGATCGGTCTAGATCTGGCTCAAAAGCTTCAGATATAGATCAGTGACTGTGATCTACTTCACCTTGATTTGAATGGAGTAGATCTTTGATATATGGCTTAGATCACTCCTGATCTTGAGTGAATGGTTTAGATGACTCCAATGCTTGATCTCCTCATTTAATCTCAGAATTAAGCACAATTTGGATCGATCCAACTTGAGTCCATGGCCCTTCGATCACCTACAAAGACCACATTCAAATATTAGGCAAAATACCACAAATAGAGTATAATTTTGTATCAAAACCCAAAATGAATCACAACTCTTGATATGTGATATAAATGTGGATGTAAGCACATAATCGACTCAAAAACATGAGTATAGGATCCTTAATAATGCAATAAAATGATGGCTATCATTACTAGCAGGGGAAATACTTCGATACACTATTGCGTGGTGGAATTCGATAGATATTTAGGCTATCTTGCAAACTTACAAGCAGAGAACTAGGAATAGGCTAATTCGTAGCACAACATCTACCATTACAATGAAACCTTCGACCTAGAATATTTTCTGAACTAAGGACTTCCTCAGTTATCTTTCTTTCCTTTTATTTTTGCACCGAACACTGAATCAACGGATGCTGGGCACGTGGCGCTCTCCCAACTGCTGGCGTAGATCCCCGACCGGTCGTACGAACCTCCGGCGAACCTGCAGGGAAGTCGGGCCGGGAAGTGGTTCCCGGCGACGACCCTCCGACGCTCAAGTCAGGAAAGTGGATAGCAAAGAAGTGGCTCCAAGTATCAAAGAAGGCGTACCTCCGGTGAAGTGCGAGGCTCCTTATATAGAGCTGGGAAGGAGTCCATGCACACATACCGAGATAAATACGTGTCCCCAGCCCATACCTCAGTAAGGGCTTGTCAGCAAGCTTACCTGACACCATACTGCTACAGTCCAAGCACGTCTTCGATGGGACAGCGGAACCCCTTGTCCTAAGATTTGGAGTATGGTCGGATTATAGAGCATGCCCACTGTCAGAAGATGTCCCTTGTCCTTTTCTCCTTATTCCCTGCCGGGCGTCCGGTCGGCCAGCACGCGCCTTACGTCCGGCCGGTCATATATAGTGGTCTACTTGGGAGATTCTCGGTAACGTGCTCTATGGAGATTGTCCGCAGTATGCCACCTTATGTCTTCGGCCGAGCGTTTCATCCGCTCGGCCCTTCGATCCTGTTCAACGAGTGCCGGAACCCCGACTCCCGCCGGGGCGCCTTTTGCCATCAGTTAGACACCGGTCGGCCGGCCGGGTGGTCAGCCCCCCTTCTCCGGTCGGTCGATCCATCCCACCTTCTCTCGGTCGTCAGGTCGGTCCATCCTTATCCGATCGACCACCTGGCCCTCAGACTTCCACGTGGCGTGGACTCCCCGGAAAGGGGGTCCCCTATTCTTATCGCCGGGTCAGATATTTAGGCTACCTTGCAAACTTACAAGCAGAGAACTAGGAATAGGCTAATTCGTAGCACAACATCTACCATTACAATGAAACCTTCGACCTAGAATATTTTCTGAACTAAGGACTTCCTCAGTTATCTTTCTTTCCTTTTATTTTTGCACCGAACACTGAATCAACGGATGCTGGGCACGTGGCGCTCTCCCAACTGCTGGCGTAGATCCCCGACCGGTCGTACGAACCTCCGGCGAACCTGCAGGGAAGTCGGGCCGGGAAGTGGTTCCCGGCGACGACCCTCCGACGCTCAAGTCAGGCAAGTGGATAGCAAAGAAGTGGCTCCAAGTATCAAAGAAGGCGTACCTCCGGTGAAGTGCGAGGCTCCTTATATAGAGCTGGGAAGGAGTCCATGCACACATACCGAGATAAATACGTGTCCCCAGCCCATACCTCAGTAAGGGCTTGTCAGCAAGCTTACCTGACACCATACTGCTACAGTCCAAGCACGTCTTCGATGGGACAGCGGAACCCCTTGTCGTAAGATTTGGAGTATGGTCGGATTATAGAGCATGCCCACTGTCAGAAGATGTCCCTTGTCCTTTTCTCCTTATTCCCTGCCGGGCGTCCGGTCGGCCAGCACGCGCCTTACGTCCGCCCGGTCATATATAGTGGTCTACTTGGGAGATTCTCGGTAACGTGCTCTATGGAGATTGTCCGCAGTATGCCACCTTATGTCTTCGGCTGAGCGTTTCATCCGCTCGGCCCTTCGATCCTGTTCAACGAGTGCCGGAACCCCGACTCCCGCCGGGGCGCCTTTTGCCATCAGTTAGACACCGGTCGGCCGGCCGGGTGGTCAGCCCCCCTTCTCCGGTCGGTCGATCCATCCCACCTTCTCTCGGTCGTCAGGTCGGTCCATCCTTATCCGATCGACCACCTGACCCTCAGACTTCCACGTGGCGTGGACTCCCCGGAAAGGGGGTCCCCTATTCTTATCGCCGGGTCAGATATTTAGGCTATCTTGCAAACTTACAAGCAGAGAACTAGGAATAGGCTAATTCGTAGCACAACATCTACCATTACAATGAAACCTTCGACCTAGAATATTTTCTGAACTAAGGACTTCCTCAGTTATCTTTCTTTCCTTTTATTTTCACATCTTAATTAAAAATCCAAAACACTCATTTACTGACTATTGTCTAGCTAAATTCGAAGTGCAAAACCAATTAGCATTTAATCCTCAATCTTCATGGGATCGACTTATAAATTTTATTACTTGACGACGACCGTACGCTTATGGTATGACTTCAAGTTTTTGGCATCATTGCCTGAGATTGAGTGTTTGAATCTAATTAGTTTACATTTAGGTTTTGTCTAAACAATTCTACATTTCTTTAATTTTTTAAGTCCTTATTCTTTACTCATTATCTTTTCATTTCTACATTTTATTTCTGCATTTTAATTCTGTAATTTTCATTCTTAAAAACTTAAAAACTACAAATTCTAGTTTGCTTCTTGCTTGTATAATCAACATGGTTC
Source organism: Zingiber officinale (assembly GCF_018446385.1). Lineage (NCBI taxonomy): Eukaryota > Viridiplantae > Streptophyta > Magnoliopsida > Zingiberales > Zingiberaceae > Zingiber > Zingiber officinale. Next base: position 27,282,975 of record NC_056007.1, on the reverse strand, counting down.
ATCCAACAGTAAACACTAGACATGTGTGCACACATAACATACAAATGAATAGTCAACCTGAGAACTCTTATAGCACATACCAATCGTGTGTACACTCAACATCATATGCATAATTGTTATGCAACCGCAAGTGCACGATTTTGTCGTCAGTAATAAAAAGATTATCGATCCTATAGGGACTGTTGATTAAGTACTAGTTGACTTCGTACGGTGAATTATCTAGACAAACGTAAGATTGGTTGGAAAAGAAAGTAAGAGAAAGAGAAGAGAGAAGAGATGGTGGATCTTGAGAGGGGTTGAGCTATGAGGATGTGAGAGATGGTTTAAGGTACGATTCTAGGTTTCGATTTCCTTGTGATGCTAGGTGATGTTACATAGATTGCTTAGTTCCTATCCTCCATGTTCATACTCTTGTAAGAAGTTAGATGCATTACCGACTCTCCCCTACAGTGGATAAGCCGGCATGATCTCCTACTCCATGTCCTATGCTACCAAATGGAAGTGATTCCTATGAAGTCCATTAGCGGGACAACCTATCACCAATGTCCCTCAGTCATACAACACAGAAACACACTAACACACAATAACATAGAAATAGAAATAGTGATTATGCCCGATCTCCTACTTCCATGTGGAGATTTGCTTCTCCTTTCAAGGTGATACCCTAGACGTCCGTTAGCGGGGTAGCCTGTCACTAGAACCCCTCGATCATACGATCTAGGGTATCCCCCTACGGGATTAACAATTCTACACAGCTATTTGATAAAATATGCAAAAGGTATATATAAGCTTCACACACACATTTCATCAAACAAGAACAAGGCATTAACAAATCATTGAATAGAAACATGCCATATCCACATAGTTTTACATCTCCATCACATCACAAATACTCCCTAATCCTAGAAAGGAGATATACTCCATTGCAAAGGAAGAACACCCCCAAAACATAAAGTAAAGCATACTAACAACCCTAGATGTGAAAAGAAGGAGAAGAAGAGATGCTTGCCGATGTTTTCGATGTCTTGGGGATGCCTCCTTACTCCAGAGATGGACAGATTGTTAAGGGATGGAGGTGAATAAAGCTCTAGAGTTTTCCCCTAAGGGGAGAACCCTTCCTCAAGGAGAGAGACGAAGTCCCAGACCCATGATGAGTCAAAGAATGAGGTTCAGTCATGACCGTGTGGCATCCACATGGCCAGCTTCTTCTTGGCCTCGGCTCTTGTCATACGGCCATGTAGATTCACACGGCCTTACTCGACTTTCTCTTGGGTTGAGTCACATGGTCATGTGGCTCACATTGCCGTGGCCTTCTTCTTCACTGTTGGCCTCACACGACCGTGTGTGTCACATAGCCATGGCCTTCTTCTCCTCTGGAATGTTGGCACGGGGAGATTCACATGGTCGTGTGGGGCACACAGTTGTGGCTTGATTTGCCTCTGGTGGGGGCACGACCGTGTGGGTCACACGGCCTGAGTTTGTTTTCTTCCAGAGTTGTTCCCGTGTGTATTTTTGCTCTATTTTTGCTCTAATATGTGTTCTGTCAATCAAAATATACAAAGAGCAGATCTCTAAACAGAATATAATGGAAGTATGACATTATAATGAAATATGGTATAATAAACATAGATTATGCTAATATTATACAAGTAGATGTGCGTCAAAATATGCATAAAAGTGTATATAATCTACACACATCAATAATCTGCATGTTAACTCATTCAATAAGACATCCCCTATAGTTTATACTCTATATATAAACACAACAGAGTATAGATATCGAAAAGCCAACACTATATATGAAATAGCTAGATCATCTCTAAGTTCAAGAAGATAAGTCTCAAGAAAGATATCAAACAAATAGATTTAAGGTAAAACAACCTAATTCATCAATCAAAATAGCCATGCACTAAGTTTAATAAACTAAAGAGGCCAAGGGCAACTATAATCCCTTAATATATTTATGATATGGCCTCGAGTGAATTCTTTATAATTGATTATTGGATTGAATAATAAATCAGACAAGATGATGAAATTGATTGGAATAACTAGGCCAGCTAATAACTCGACCGGTGCCTCAGAAATCTATAATTTTGATAGCACAAGAGCATGCTCGCTTATAACTTGGTTGGTGGTTCAGGAGTCTGGAATATTAAGGTGCGAGAGCATGCTTTCTTATAACCCGGTTAGTGGCTCAGGAGTCTGGAATATAAAAATGTGAGAGCATGTTTTCTTATAACCTAGTCGGTGACTCAGGAGTCTGAATTATAAAGGCACGAGAGTATGCTCGCTTATAACCTTGCTGGTGACTCAGGAGTCTTAAATATAAAGGCACGAGAGCATACTAGCTTATAACTCAGCCAAAGGCTCAGGAGTCTGGAATATAAAGGTGTGAGAGCATGCTCGCTTATAACTTGATCGGAGGCTCGGGAGTCTGGAATATAAAGGTGCGAGAGCATGATTATTTATAATCTGACCGGAGGCTCAAGAGTCTGGAATATAATGGTATGAGACATGCTCACTTATAACCTGACCGGTGGCTCGGGAGTCTAGAATTTGCTAGGACCTTTTGAGATAGATCACCTGCATTTTCATTGAGTAAAAAATATTTAAAGTACTACATCAATGCATTACAAGCGTACTCTTAAGTCCTATAAGGCTGCAGGTGGTTGACACTCCAAGGTCAATCTAAATTTTTTCCATCCGCATCTTGGAGATAATAGGAGCCATAAGCGAGCTTTTGCACCACTTTATATGGTCCTCCCAATTGCGGCTTTAGCTTGTTAACATCCCCGACCGGTTTCACCCGCTTCCAGACCAGATTGGCAACTTAAAAAAATTTGGGGATAACTCTTCTATTATAATTTTACTCATCCTTTGATCGTATGATATTAACCGAGCTGTCACCTTGTCTCTCACTTCTTCTATCAGATCAAGCTCCATAAGGCGTCGATTGACATTGTCCTCATCGTACAACCACTTTCGATCGGATTCCACACCAATCTTGATCGCGACCACTGCTTCACCACCGTAAACTAGATGAAAAGAGGTTATACCTGTCGCTTCCTGAGGGATTGTATGATATGCCCACAGTACGCTGGGTAACTCGTCAACCCAGCTTCCTCTGAGATGGTCTAATTTAGTTTTAAGATCTCTGATGATTTCTCTATTTATCACTTCTGCATGACTGTTGCTCTAGGGGTAAGCCATAGAAGTAAAGGCTTGTGTTCTACCATAGATTGAACACCACTCTTAGATTTTCCTATCCTGAAATTATCTTTCATTATCTAAAATCAATTTGTGTGGAATTCTGAACTTGCAAATGATATGCTGCCACAAGAATTTGATGACTATCTACTCAATTATCTTAGCCAACAGCTCGACCTCCACCCATTTTAAAAAATAATCCACAGCCACTAGAAAAATATTTTTTGGATGGATCCTAAGGGAAAAAGCTCACTATATCCATATCCTACTGATCGAATGGGTAGGAAAATATTTTTAGCAACTCCATGGGGGTGGTGATAGATATTCTAATGTTTCTGTGATGATAAGCAGATTTTTACTAATTGAGTTGCATAAGCCTGCAGGATAGGCAAAAAATACTAGGCTAGTAATATTTTTCAAGCGAGAGACAGGCTGCCCGCATGACTTCCATAGGAATCTTGATGCACTTCCTATAAAATATATTGCACATCATCGGATTTGATACACTTGAGTAAAGGACATGAGAAAGCTTGTTTATAAAAATAATCTCCAATTATAGTGAATCGACCGACTTTTTTCTTGATTATGCGTCCTTGCTCTTCGTTTGTTTGTAAGATGGCCTGTTTCAGAAATAAAATGATGGGCATTCTTCAATCACTCTACAATTCAAGGTCAGCCTGTTATTCAATGCAAGCTACTAACAATGTTTGTTCTATTGGGTTGTCTAGGGTCCATGGAACTATGGAGGAAGTTAACTTGGCCAAGTCATCTATTGTTTGATTTTTTTGCCCGAGGAACCTTTTGTATGATCACTTCTTGAAATCTAGCTCCAAACTTCTCGAATGCATCTGCATAAAGCTTGAGCCGCTCATTATTGATCTCAAAATTTCCTGATAATTGCTGAGCATCCAATTGAGAATCTGAATAAATTAAAATCTGAGAAGCTCCCACATGTCAGGAGACTTGCAGGCCAACTATCAATGCTTTGTATTTTGCTTCATGTTCATGCCTAATAATTTAGCTAAATAGATAGCTCTATTGTGTCTCCCTGGGTGATATCATAAGAATACCTATTCCACTTCCCTATTGAATGGATGATTATTCCACGTATATTTTTCAAGTTCCCTCAAGCTCAAGGTTTTACACTTTTGCTATGAAATCAGCTAGGGCTTGAGTCTTGATGGCCGCTCGAGGTTGATATTGTATGTCATATTCACTGAGCTCTATGACCTACTTAATCAACCTCGTAGAGGCCTCTCGGTTGACAAGTACTCGACCTAAAGTGTTATTAGTAAGTATCATGATCAAGTGAGAAAGGAAATAAGGATGTAACCTCTTAGCAGCTAAGACCAATCCATGCGCTAATTTCTCGAGCACAGTGTAACGATACTTGACCCCAACACTGATTTGACTGCATGCTCATTGGCTGACAAATGCACCCGCAAAGGGTCTCCTGCCACTGGCTTAGTGAGTATAGGCAGGGTAAATAAATAATTTTTTAACTCCTCAAAAGCTTTATTGCAGTCAGCATCCCACTGGAATTTGGTTGCTCAGGGGAGGATCTTGAAAAAAGGCAAGCTTCAATAGGCTGATCGGGAGATGAAGCGAGATAGGGTTGTGATTCGGTCGGTCAATCTTTGCGCCTCCTTCAGATTGTGCGAGGGAGCCATAACCTAAAGGGCTTGTACTTTGCTCAGGTTGGGTGTGAAAAATTCTCTCAATTGCCTGCTTGACATGTTAGTGCTCATGGTATCTAAAAAATTTATAAGGAAAACTAAAAATACAGAATTAAAGATAAGAAAAAAAGTGTATAATGAAAAGAAAGAAAGGAAATATAGAAATAAAAGTAAACAAATAAATGAAAAATTTATCCACAAGTCTAGAGTAACTCATATGCTAATCCACTAATGTTAATACAAACAGTCCCTAACAACGGTGTCAAAAACTTGATGCGAGTCCGCAAGTATACGGGTGTCATCAAGTAATAAAATATTGATCCGACAGGGACTGCTGATTAAACACTAGTTAACTTCACACAATGAATTATTTAGACAATTGAAAGGTGGTTCACAAATGTTAGAAGAGAGATTGAAGAGAGGGAGAGAAGGTTGAGAGAAAGAGAGAGAAGAATTGATCTTAAGAGGAGTTGAGCTTAAGAAGAGGATGTGAGAAATGGTTTGGGAGGCGATTCTAGGATTTCGATTTTACTATGATGCTAGTTAATGTCTCTATGTATTATTCATCTCCTTACCTCCATCTTTATGCACATGCAGGAAGTGTAACTAAATACCGATACTATCCCTTAGAGGTCATGTCAGAGTGCTACCCCTATTAGTGTTTAATGCCACTAAGTAGAAGAAGTAACCTAGCGAGTCCGATTAAAGGGATACCCTTATCACTAGGTCCCCCTGGTTATACAATCACAAGATTACATGGACACTTATTAACATAGGATTAGAGATAACCCATTAAACCTAATTAGATGCTTCCTTGTGGAGAATTGTTCTCCCTTTCAAGGCAATGCCCTAGATGTCCGAAAATGGGATACTCTTATCACTAGGATCCCTCAGTCATATGATCTAGGGCATTCCCCCTCAGGGTGAACAATCAATATACATCTACATATTTACACCATTCACACAATTCATCAAACACATAGAAGACATAATATATATAGAATATGACATAAATGCTTCATCGAATAAGAAGATATCTAAGTACATAGTTCATACATCACATTATATCATAGTTACTTCCTACATCCTAGATCAAGAGAATCTACTCTATTTCAAGGAAGATACAACCAAGAGATAATAAAATTAGCATCTATAACTCAAAACATGGATTGAGAGAGAAGAGAATGCTTATCGGTGTGTCATCAATATTCTAGGCTAGACTTCTTACTCCAAAGGTGGATGGATCGTCGGAGATGCCAAGGAGAGGGATGAAGTTCCAACAAACCCAAGATGAGTCAAAGAATGAGGTTCTTGATCCTTTTATACCTCCTCCAAACTGTCCAGGAAAACTAGGATTATAGGGGGTCTAATAAACTAAGTTTTTCATCCCTTAAATATATTTTTATCATAATTCACCCTGAACCAAAGTTGTATCCATTGAAATTATCTATAATTTGATATTTATATTGAGCCATAGCTCTAACTGAGCTTAAAGTTATGATGGTTTAAAGTTTGGTCTACAGTCTAGGCAAAGTTTCCAATGAAATCGCGGTTGGGAGGCACGACTGTGCCTTTTAGCACGCTTTTACGCTTTCTCTCTATTGAACCTGAAGCAAGTTGTATATCTTGAAGTTAGCTATGTTTCAATATAATTGACTACCCATAACTTCAATAGAGTGCAAAGTTATGACCGTTTCAAAATAAGTTTGTAGCCTGCCCATAATTCAACACAGCCTTATTTTTAGTGCGACACGATCTCGTGTTCTTTGTCACACAACCGTGACTCCTAGAATAGCCATGGTCTTCCCCTTATCTAGATAAAAGACATGGTTGTGTGGGTTTACACGGCCATGATCTTCATCAGCTCTGAAAGAATGGCACGGTAGTGTGCTACCTGGCCATGGGAGATTGACACGACCGTGTGGTTTCCACACGATAGTATGGTTTCTTGCTCTACTTTGTGGCATGGCCATGTGGTTTCACACGGTCATGACCTTCTTCTCCTCTGGGCATGTGGCACGACCATGTGAATTCCACATAGCCGGGCCCTTTTTCTTCGTTTGTTCTCCAATCCATCTACTAACACCGTTTTCACCCCAAAAGCACATCCTACTAATCAAAACAAGTAAAGAGTAGATCTCTAAACAAAAGGAGTAGAAATATGATGTTATAATGAAATAGAGTGTAATAAACATAGATTATACTCATGAAATATAGGTAGATGTGCGTTAAATTATGCATAAAAATATATATAATCTGCGTACATCAATAGTGTGGACAAATAATTTCTTAACTCCTCAAAGGCTTTGTTGTATTCAGCATCCTACTGGAATTTGGTTGCTCAGCGGATGATCTTGAAGAAAGGCAGGCTTTGATCAGTCGATCGACAGATGAAGCGAGACAAGACTGTTATCCTGCCGATCAGTCTTTGTGCTTCCTTCAGATTTTGTAGGGGAGCCATATCCTGGAGGGATTGCACTTTGCTTGGGTTGACTTTTATCCCTTGCTCGATCATAATATATCCCCAAAACCACCCACTTTTTGCTCCATACAAAAATTTACTGGGTTGAGCTTTAGTTTGTACCGCCTTAAAGTCTAGTAGGTTTTTTCCACATCGGTGCATAGATCAATCACCCTGAGGGACTTAATAAGGATGTCATTCACATAAACCTCCATATTTCACCAATTTACTTTTGAAACACTTTGTTCATAAGTCATTGGTAAGTAGAACCTACTTTCTTTAGTCCGAACGACATAACATTAAGTAGTAAGTGCCTTTAGCAATTATAAAGCTAATCTTCTCCTAGTCATCCATGGCGAGTGGTACTTGATAGTACCTTTGATAGACGTCCAACATATAAATTAACTTGCATCCAGAAGTGGAATCTACTACCTGATCAATTCTCGATAAGGGGTAGTAATCCTTAGGGCATGCTTTATTGAGTTCCTAGAAGTCGATGCAGACCCTCCATTTGTTTTCTGACTTGGACACCAAGGCCACGTTGGCTAACCAATTTGGGAACTACACCTCCTGGATGTAGTCGACCTCCAATAGCTTATCCACTTCTGTGGGAATGATCTTATTATGATCTGCCCTAAAATCTCTCTTTCTCTACTTGACTAGCCGGACTTTAGGGAAGACATGAAATACTTGCTCTATGACTATAGATGAGATGCCTATGATCTCCTTAGGTTCCCAAGCAAAAATATCATTGTTACGTGTAAAACACACAACAAGCTCTTCGTTAAGCTCTAAAGGTAGGTCGGTGGCTACTTGGGTAGTGGTTTCTGGTCACCTTAGTCGAATTTGAACCTCCTCCTTCTCTTCATAGACCAAGGTAGATGGTGCTTCTCGAATGATGTTGACTTCCATTTGTTGCATCTTTCAGGTAGAATTGGCTTCAGTCTTGATTATATCAACATAGCACTTGTAATGCCCCAAGGGTATAGTTGTCCGTCAAATCGGATGGTACACCTAGTGATAATATGAAAAATACGATATCAAATTCTGGTCAAGAAAAATAAACATCGATGCAATATAAAATCTCAACTCATAAAAATTGATGCATATATGTATGTATGAACATGTGAACATACCAATCTACACAAGATAATAATTATACTATTATTACAAAACCTCATCAATTCAACGAAGGAAAGAAAATAATAAACAATGGTAGTGGAACAGAAAAATAAAACAATTTGAACAGAGAATCCAAACTCAAGTGGAATCGGCAGCCAGGATCTCTGAGTGAGACATAACACATCCTCTACCTGCTAATCTAGAAATAGAGGAAAAGTAAGGGGTAGCGAGTACAATAACTCAGTGGGTATAAGAAGATAGTGTATGATACTATATATAAGAGGATCAAATGATGCATTCTTAGATAATAATACTTACTACGAAAGTACTTACTGACATAAAATCATCTACTAAACAAACCATAACCAATGACAAAATCCTTCACTAATCTGCTCCACCAGGTATACTGATACACCCTAATTTTATCGCGAAATGAGTATCAAAAGAATTAAGTGACCGAATTCATTCTACACTAATATAGTATAGAGATGTCTCGGGCCGTCTCCCAACGAATGTAAACAGTAAAATGATAGTCTTAGGATCAATTATTGTTGGCTTGGGGTTTTCTGAATAAATTGGGGATTTCAGAATTGACTTTTGAACAAAGAGAAGAAGTAAGGACCTAAAGCTATGCTACATTTGCAAATTCAACTCATGGAAATTAACAAATAAAGAAGCTAACTAATCCAAACTACTGCATTGAAAGAAATGGCAAACAAGAATAACCTAATACAACAATTAAGCAAATCTAAATTGTGTAGAAATCAAGAATCAAGAACAGTGGTATTAATCAAAGGTTCCAAAATAATAGCACGGGAATTCGAATCAACTATGCCATAATAAACTACAACAAAATGACAATTCAAACAAAAATGAGGAAGCAAACATCCAAAAGATTCTCACTAATCAAACTAGGAAACTCTAGCTTGGATCTGATGTGTATCAGAGAAAGAACTCAGTGATGAAGGTAACAGAGGAGATAAACTCGGCTGAAAATGGAGCAAGATCAGAGGGAAGGCAGAAGAAAATACTTCTGATCATTCAGATGGATGAAGAGTTTCAGGAAAGGAAGATCACCGGCCGGAAGACAAAGGAATCGGCTGAAACCACCAGATTTTCCACCTTCTCTGCTTCTTCTTCCTCACACGAAGTCGTAGCAGCAATTACAGTCAGATCTGAAATAGCAAGATGAAGTGGCATCACTGGTTGCTGATGGATGGATTTCATTCGGAGGAAGGGTCGCCCTTGACCTCGCTTGCTCGCCGGCGGTGGAAGATCGGAATCGAGATCGCTGAAGTAGATTGTTCCCCTGTTTCTTGGCGTGCGTACTGTAGCAATTGAGGATCCCCCTATAGCTTCTCATTTCCCATTTAAATCAGATCTGAAATCTATGATGGACGGCTATGATTCTTTCACATCTAATCCAATGGTGAGATTTGATCTAAATTTGATCCAAAGGCTCAAATCTTCATCAAGGGACATGATCTATCTTTTCCTAGCTCGGATGGACTAGATATTCAATGGATAGTTAAGATTGCTATTGATCTTGATGAATGTTTCAGATGTCTCCAAAGCTTGATCTCCTTAATTAGCCTTCGATTTGATCCTAAATTTGGTCTGATCTGATCAAGTCAATGCCCCTTTGATGCCTAAAAGATTATATTTGAATATTAGCATCAAATACTGTAAATATAAGATAATTTATAATTAAGTCCACAAATGAATGCAATTCATGAAATATGATATAAATGTGGAATTAACACATGAGAAGATCAAATGACATGCTTATATGAATCAAAATATCAATACAAAATGATGATTATCATATAACCAATAATTCAAGAGTAAATATAGTAAATCCAAAAACCACCTTCATAAACTCAGCACATAGCAAGCATATAACAACCACAAAACAAGCTCTGATTACACGCAATAACATGCTACCACGAATGAGTCTCGTGAGCAGTCAAGGTATCCACTATTTACGGGTGATAATACACGCTACCACCATCTGGTCCAGTGGACAGATAGGATAAGGTAGCTATCTAGCTCCTTAGCTAATGATTGCGAGCTGTTGGTATTAGCCCTAAGAGTCAATTATGAGATGATTAAGCTTTTTGGGTTACTCATTGAGTTAGACTCAAATGAATCCACTCATTGGATTGAGCACTCATTGGATTGAGTTCAATTTGAATTAGACACATTGGATTAATGGTTTAGACTCATTGGATTATTGGATTAATGGGTTAGACTCATTGAGTTATTGGATTAATGATTAATCCAATATAATAATCCAACCCAATAAGAGGAATACAAATAGACAAGAACCCTTGGTATCCATTGGATGAATATAATTAGGTTTTTGATTAGATTTTTCTTTAGAGATGAAAAATGAGACTCTAGATCTTCCCTTCTTCCTCCTTAGCTGAATTCTTGCTCTTGGCCGAACCTCTATGTGTGGCTATCACCATAGTGGTGGTTCTTCTCCAAATCGTGAGTTCGTGAGATGGATAGAACGTGTTCATGTGGGTACCATAGAGGTGCGACCACTTGATCATACTGAGATTTGTATCCAAAGAAAAGTTACTGTCAGGATTGTGAAGGGCATGCAACAAAGGTATAAATCTCATCAAACTTAGTATATGTGTTTTATTCCTTCGCATGGATCTTCTAGAGAGGATCTAGCTATTTTTTTACTACGTTTTTCACGTGTTTAGCGCACTAGATCTCTACAGTAGTAATAGAGCCACTTGCAAAGACATATACTAAGTTGTAGTTAGATGGCCAAAGGTCTCAGCCTAGAAACTATTGTGAACAGCAAGGTCTCGACCAACACTATTGTGAACAGCAAGATTTTAGCCAAAGGTTTTATGGGTAGGGGGACCATCATGGCGTTGCGGCTCATAAGTCTTTGTTGAAATCATAATAGATTTTATGTCAAAAAATATTATGAATGTTATATGACATGGTGCATGGTTATGACCTTAGCCACAATGTGATTGAATGTGTGTGTATGTTGTAATTCATAATACGACCTGTGTGTCGTGCCTCTCTTCTTTTCATTCTGATTGTAAATTTAGACTACCCTCGAATGTAAATCAAGATTTCTTTAGATTTTGTAATGTATAAATTAGAGAAAGAACCAGTCTACTGGACGATGGTGAAAAGAGAGAAGGACAACAACACATGGCTACCAAGGAAGCACTTGAAGAAGATTCTTAGACCTAGGTTGACCTTTCAATCTTCTCATTGGCTTGAGAAGATCATAGTTTATGGGGCCATAACCATGTCACATTTCATTAGCGTATATGTTGATGTATGCCTTGATATGCCATGAATGTATGGGATGCATATGTAGCTATCATAATTAGGTCCTTTTAATATGCCTACCAAAGTTTAGTACTCACTACTATCTCGATCATTTGTAGTCAGGTTTTGTCAAAGAAAAATAACTCATTTTATCTTGATAGAGTGCGATAGGACAATTGTGATATCCGACTATTAGACTTTGGTCGTGACTCAACTAAGTTATCTCAATTGAATTGAGAACTTAGAGGCATATCCCATGCAATGTAATTCAAATTATACTAGTCTTGGCCAATTAGCCAAAGCTAACTTAAGATGAGTTATAATATGGATTTCATAAGATGGGCAAATGAATAAATAGTCTTGTTCACCTAGCTATGTAGCTAGATGTCTTAGTCATTCATATTTCTTATGGTGAAGTGTTACTCCCACATGTGATGATATTTCTTGTGGTGGAGCGTTGCTTCTATATATGATGATCTATTACTGTTACTTACACTGGTACATACTTATGATATGCAATACCCATGTTGATTATTATCTGGCACTATTCATGGTATTATTTGCAGCTGAGTAGGTTGATTATGTAGTATATGCATACTTATGTCATCTTCATATTATGAGTATTTACCTTTGAGGCCATATACCTTTGTTCTCCTTATGCTTTGATCATGCACTATCTTGTATTACCCGAGGAGTCATTTGGACTCACTTCCCGATTGTATTTTCTCTTCCTCAGGTAGTAGATAGATGATATGTGGAGTCATTTGGAGATCTTGTCCACCAGTCCCATGTCACATCAAGCGTTTTCCCCGTTATTGCTTTTACTTGCATTATTGGTTTCCGGACTTGCTTATGTAATAAATAACTTGTGTGTGGATTTTGGACTTATGGTGATCTTTTATTCAGTTATGTACTTGTTGTGTTAAGTCGTACCGATACGCAATCATTTCAATTTGTATGTTGAGTGGGTTTTGATATATTTTTCTATTATGTAGTAGGTTATTTTATCTTTCGTTGTTATGTTTATTCCTACTTGTGGTATTGTATCAAGTTATATCTAATATTGTCATAAGGGGTATTGTCCATTTTATCGAACAAGTACACTTCTAAGGCATGACAAGCACAGTATAATAATAATTATGATCCTGCAAAACATAGTTAGATATAATATGCATGTATAAAGAAGATAGATAGGACTGTCTGATCTCAACTTAGAAACCTTCATTGGTTCCTTCAGTCAGATCAACGCCAAGGTGTGTCCAATAATGACACGACCTCATTGCACTCTACTCTAGGAGCATACCTTAACTTAACCACTAAACAACTAGTTTGATAAACCTATTTGGACTTTTTCTCTTACTCGGTGTCTAATCGACCCACCAGGACTTTCCTTTCTTATGTCTGATCCAACTAACCCATCAAGTGCACTGCTAGATGAGCTCATCCGATCTTTTGTCTAGTATCTAGTACTTTTGATCCACTAAGACTACTTACCTAGTGTCTGATCATCCTGAACCACTAGGTCTTTTTGATGCCTAATGTTTGGTCTTCCTGAGCATTAGGACTTTCCATGTTTAGTGACTTGCACATTTAGCTTACCCATTAAACACATAATATCAAATTTTAAACCCTTTGTCATACATCAAAATATATGTTCAATTATTGATACTGACTGCACCAACAAAACATACTCTAAGGGGTATCTTAGAGTACTTGATGTAAGATATGACAAATTAAATAAAATATTTTATTAGAGAAATAACCTTATAGGATTTTTTTCAGAATTTTTAGAAATTTTATAGGATTTAAACGGAGATCGTATGATATGTTTTTAGCGATGGAACTATTGGATTAGGATAAAGTCTGTTTGGAATATCCCTAAAGTAGGAGTTGATTAACCTAGACCTTTAATTAAAAAGAGCTACATTATAAACTTCCCATTTCTATTCGTCCTGTATCCGTGCCCTACTCCCCTTCTCGACTTGTCGCCGCCGCCTCCCCCACTTTCACAAAGGCCAGACCGACGACACCGCAGTCTTCACCATTGCTAGGGGATGATGCCATGGCTTTCCCATCGCGTTGCTGTCCTAATCCCTCCCCCTCCTTCACGCATCTCTGTCGACACCATCTCTGCAAGCCCCATTGAGCCATGCTTTGGCTCCCGAAGCACGCCACTGCCCGACGTCGTCACCTCCTTCACGTGAGGCAAGATTTATGATGTCATAGTCATTGTCGTCGCAAGGGTTGAGCCACCGGTCTCCCCTCGATTTTGAAGCATAACCACCCCATCTCTGGTACCCTAGCATTTCCACCATCGGCCACTATCCATATGCACCACCGCACTGTCGTCGCCTCTTCTCTAATCCAACCACCACTGTTGGGATGTATACTAAAATCCTAGCTTTTTGTATGAACATAAGAATCACATTGGTCAAATGCCTACATTTAAGTTAAATGTAGTTGTCCATTTAATTTATATTGTAGATAACATGGTGTGTGGTGCCACACAGAAGATCATGTTAAATAGTAGCTCACAACCAAGATGGATTGGGGCAAACCATTGGAATGGTTGTAGTTTTGGTATTAGTTTATCTTGACTATAAAGTTACAGTAGTACACTATGTGTGTATTGAGCAGGACCATTTGAGGTTGTTTTCTTTTTTATACTGACTGCATAAAAGAACAAAACGTCTGTTATTATGGATGCACATACTCTTAATCTCGATATAATAACAAGCACATATACTTAGTATTTATTTCTTTAATTTATCAATTGGTAAGATTTAGTTCGTTAAATCAATAGACCCAATAAGTTGGGAAATAATATTATTTATATGGTGTGTTTTTGATTATAGAAGAAAATTGTGCCCTAGTAATCTATGTTGATGATGTCCCCTTGAGAAGCTCATAAGAATTGTCATGTAAACCTTCTAGGTGGATTTAGTCCAGCATGATAATGAAGTTGAGTGGTTCTACTCTTGGAGATAGATATTAATTAAGTGAATTGTCAATAACTCATTTAATTAGTGGACATTCGATATCTTAAACACAGGGAGATTAATGCACTCATAATAAGAAGGAGCCCTTAATGTAATTTGGAATTGGTACGGTAGTTCAATAATAACTCTTTAGTGGTATGAGTTATTATTGATGAACTTGAGTTGGGTGTTCGGGACGAACACAGGAAGCTCAAGCTCATCAGGAGACCAAAACTAATTTCTCCTCTCTGTCCCTGTTGTAGCCTCAATAAAGCCTTGTATCCACAAAGTCCACTTCTTACCCAAGTACTGAGCCGGACACATCCTTGCTTAAAGCAAGGGGGGCCAACCAAGCATTAATTTGGAGCCAAGTAATGGTCGGCCAAGCTTGGTGTCCAAGCTAGGGGCCGACCACATAAGAATAAAAGGGAGTTTTTAATTTTGTGTTAAAAACTTTCCTTTTATAGCCATCCTCATGGTTTTAAAAGAGAGTTTAAAATTTTTAAAATCTTTCCTTTTATAGCTATCTACAAAATATTAAAGAGAGATTTTAATTTTGTTAAAATCTTTCCTTATTTGTAGTTATCTATAATGTTTAAAAAAGAGATTTTAATTTTTGATAAAATTTTCCTTTTTTGTAACCATGATTTAAAAAGAGAAATTTTAATTAATCTTTCTTTTTTGTAGTTGTCTACATGTTTTAAAATAGAGAGATTAATTTTAAAACTTTCCTTTTGTTTCCATGTACAATAGGAAATTTAAAAGAGAGAGATTTTAATTGTTATTAAAATTTTCTTTTTTGCCAAGACCAAAGATTATAATTTTAGAGTGTATACTAAAAGCCTAGCTTTTGTAAACATTTATTTGTTGAAATAAAAGAATCACATTGGTCAATATCTGCATTTATTTGTTAAATGTAATTTGTTCAATTAATTTATATAGTAGATAATATGGAGTGTGGTGTCACACTCAGAAGATCATGTTGTCGGTTCTCTATAAATTATAAACAGTTGCCCGCGACTAAGATAGAAAGGAACAAATTATCAGAATAGTCATAGTGTAATTAAGTATTAGTTTATCTTAACTAATAAATTATATTGATACACTTTAAGTGTATTGAGTAGGACCATTTAGGTATGTTCTTTTTGTACTGACTTAGTAAAAGAACTAAACTTTAGTTATTATGGAAGTGTGTGCTCTTAATCCTAATATAATAACAAGCACATATATTTAATATTTATTTCTTTGACTTATCAAAGGGTGAGGTTTAGCTTGATAAATCAATATGCCCGATAAGTTGGGAAATGATATTACTTATAGTGTGCGTTGTTGATTATAGAAGGAATCTGTGTCCTAGTTATCTAGGTTGAGAATGTCCCCAAGAGGAGCTCATAAGGATTGCCATGTTAAACCCTGCAAGTGGACCTAGTCTGACATGACAATAAAGTTGAGTGGTACTACTCTTGGAGCTAGATATTAATTAAGTGAGTTGTCAGTAACTTACTTAATTAGTGGACATTCGTAATCTTAAACACAGGGAGATTAACACATTCATGATAAGAAGGAGCACATAATGTAATTTGGGATTGGTGCGGTAGTGCGGTAATAAATCTCTAGTGGAATGAGTTACTATCGATGAACTTGAGTTGTGTGTTCGGGGCGAGCACGGGATACTCAAGCACATCGGAAGGACAAAACCAATTTCTCCTCTAGGTCCCTGTCGTAGCCTCATTATAGCCTCAAGTCCATCCAAATGTAAGGTTCTTCTTGGTGTACAAGAAGGGGGCCGGACCATAGCTTGGTGACCAAGCAATGACCGGCCACATCCTCTTATAGGGGCCGGCCCTATTGCTTGGTGACCAAGCTTGTAGGGGCCGGCCAAGATTAATTCAAATAGGAGGGGTGTTTTGAATTTTTAAAATCTTCTCCTTGTAGAAAACTATAAGTTTTAAAAGAGAGATTTTAAATTTTTTTAAAACTTTCCTTATTTGAATTAGGCCACATGTTTTAATAGAGAGTTTTAAAAGTTTTAAAACTTTCCTTTTTTAACCATCCTCATGGTTTAAGAAAAAAAAGGAAGATAAGTTTTAAAATTAAAATTTTCTATTATCATGTTAAAAAAGAAAATTTTGTAAAAGAAGTTTTAAATTTTAAAACATGGTTTTAATTTTTAGAACTTTCCTTTTTAACTCCTACTTTTGGAAAGAGAGCTTGTAAAATTTTATAAGAGTTTTTCTTGTAAAATTTTATAAAAATAAAATTCCTTTTTCCCCTTGATGAGGTGGCCGGCCACTTGCTTGGGTTGGGGCCGGCCATATTAAAAATTATAGAATCATCACAAAAATTAATTTTGGTAATTGATTCAATCAAGAGAAAAGAAAAGGAAAAATAAAAAGGGAAAAGGAAAAACTCTTGGATGATTTTATTTTTTGTAAAAAGTTTTTCCTTATTTGCCTTGGGCAAGTAATATAAAAGAAGGGGTGAGGGGGGCTTCATGAGACACAACTGTTATTCTCTTGCTTGGAGATCCCTTGGTGGCTGAGCTTCTCTCTTCTCCCTTTCCCTTTGCTCTCTTCTCCTTGGTGGTGGTGGTGGCCGAATTCTAGAGGAAGAGGAAGGACTCTTTTGGGTGGTGTTCATTTTGGAGGATCGTCGCCCACACGACGTCCAAGGTGAGGCGAGGAATACGGCAGAAGATCTCAAGGTCATTAGTTTACAAAGAGAATGTATAACTAGTAATTTTCTTCTGCATCATACTAGTTATTTTCTTTGTAAGAATTCTAAATACAAGAGGTAATTAGATCTAGTTTTTTCGAATTTATTTTTCGAGTTTGTGTTTTCTTCTTTTTCAAACTTGTGATTCGATTGTTCCTTTTGGTTAACCTAGAGTTATTTAAGGAAATAAATATTAACTTTCCTTAAAAGGCTTTGCCTAGGCGGTGGTGGTTGCTCCCATATCCAAGAAGGCCATGTGCCTCGCCATGCAGTCCTAGAAGCTAATTTTGAAAATTAATATTTATGAAATTAATAACCTAGGTAGATTTGAATCAATAGTGTTAAGTTTCGCTTGCGATTCAAATCTAAACCATTAAGAACAGATAAGTTAAATTTGGAATCAATGATGTTAAGTTCCGTCTGCGATTCCTAATTTAACTTCTAAAGAACACAATAGGTTATTTAAGGAAAGGTTCGACACTTGTACAAAAAAATTTTGTATAGTGGAACCGATACGTTTTCCTAGGACTAACCAACATATAAAAGAGATGTAGAGGGTGTCTTATGATATTTACCTAAGCCTTGCCTCCTCTTCTATTTTCCTCGTGGTCGAAACTCTCTCTTGGCCGGGTCCTCTTCTTTTCCTTGGTGGTCGGCCCTTGCTTCTCTTCTTTCTCTTTGTTTTCTTTCTTTCAAGGCCGGCAGCACATCAAAGAAGTTACATCTCCTTGGTGGCCGGCTACTGGAGGAGAAGAAGAAGAGAAGGTAGTTTCCTATTTTGACATCCATTGGTGGCTCGAGAGTCTTGGAGGAGAAGAAGTAGTTCGGGTGGATTCCATCTTTGTAGATCATTGCCCACACAACGTCTAAGAGGAGGAGAGGAATACAACAGAAGATTAAGAGGTCATTAGTTACAAAGAAAGGTATAACTAATTAATGGTTTCCACTTTGAATTAATTAGTTAGTTTTCTTTGCATGGATTCTGAAACACCAACACAAGAGGCTAGTGATTTTATGTTTCAATTTCATGCTATCGATTTTGTATTTCGATTTTACGTTTCAATCTTGTGTTTCTATTGTGGTCTCTGTAGTTAAACCTTGGGTTACTGTAAGAAGTTAAATATCCAAATTTCTTTGAAAGGCTTTGTCTAGGAAGTGGTGGATGATCCCATAACCAAGAAGGCCTAGTGCCTCGCCATGTTTAACCTGGAAGCCAATCTTTGAAATAGATATTTAATCAACTTCTGTAATATGGTTTAACTTAGGAAAATCACATCGGTTAAACTTGGAGTAAAAATGTTAAGTATCGTTTCCAATCCAAGTTTAACTTCTGAAGAGCAACTTGGATAATGTTGAGCATCGTTTACAATCCAAGTCTAACTTCAGTAGAGCACATGGGTAGCTAGGTTAAGTTTTGTGCTTGTATAAATTTTTGTAAGGGGAAATAGAACGGTGTTCTGAGTAGCAACCAACAATTGGTATCAGAGCTAGGTTTTTGCCTCTGTGTGTTTGGTTTTCAGTTAATTATGCACTTTTCATACATAAGTTTAGGTAGGATAGTAGTAGGATGTGCAAATAGTTTAACTCTGTGGTTACAAGCTCCAACTATTATGACCTATTGTGATTGTGTGTGATTGGACCCTCGGACAAGTCGAGGGAATTTTATATGTGTCCGTGATTGTAATTATTAAATACAATAGGAGCTGTATTAGTTATTAGGATTTTACATTCTGTTCAATCTAGATTATATGTACATTCCTTCATGGAATATAGGATCAATAAATGTAAAATTTTATTCTTGTCGTGGATCGTATCCTTGTGAGGCGTGATACTAATTGAGCACCGGAGGCGCAGCGGAAAAGGAAGCATGATGGACGCGATGACGTAAACCCTTTGGTGGGGACTAGGGTTGGTGGCATACGGAGGACAGCATTGGATGAGGCCATAATAGTAGGAAAATTATTTTTCTTATTTGTTGCCTTTTATGCTGTGTGTGCTTGTGTTTGTGTGCTTGTGTGCATGTTAAAATTCCTCATCTATAAATAACTAAGTGGGAGAGGAATTTTATTTAAATTCCATGGTCTCTATTACTGGTTTGTAAGTGATGCATTCAAACTTGCGTGTTGGCTCTGAGTGCCTTCCTCCACAACGGATGAGTTTGTTTATGGATCACTAGATCAAACCTCCTTACTGGATGGTTATAGGAAATTATTTAGGAGCGTGTGATGTTCTCCAACTGAAGGGGCACAATCCTATTTAATGGACTAAGTATCAAGTAATGGTATACACATAGGCATATTTAATAGTATCCTCCCTATCAGAGTCACTGCTATTATTTGTGTGACCGAAGAAAAACCAACTATTAATTTATCATAAAGTTAGGTTGACAAGATAATAAAATTAATGGGTAAACCCCCCTCTTACAAATATTTGAATTTGTATACGTCCACACTAACATGACATACAAAATTCACGATGTTTGAGGTAATTTTATTTGTCATAAAGTTAGGTTGACAAGATAATTAATGGGTAAAACTCTCCTCTTACAAATGTTTGATTTTGTATACGTCCACACTATCGTGGCATACAAAATTCATGGTGTTTGAGGTGTTGGTGAATTTAAATGATATTGTTTGAGGAATCAATATTATTTTAAATTCTAAAGTCTTGACCAAATGTTTTGAGATTCTTAGGATGACCTTCAATCCCCTTGCTGTTATATTGAAAGAGAACAAACTTACTGGTCCAAATTACATTGATTGGAAACAAAATTTGGACTGTCCTCTCAAAAGTGAGAACAATAAAGGTGTATCTTATTCATTAGTTATTGAAACATGCTTAGTGGTATTATCTACCGGTACCTGGTGTGTAGATACGGGAGCCACTGATCATGTTTGCAATTCATTGCAGGGGTTCCAGGAAACCCGACGACTATATGAAGGGGAAATCATCGTTTACATGGGTACTACTGCAAAAGTAACAGCTGTTGTAGTGGTAGATGTTTATTTATCTTTTGATAGGAATAAAACATTGATTTTGAGAAATTATCTTTATGTACTAAGTTTTAGAAAGAACTTGATTTCAGTTTCTAAACTATTTATGGATGGAGATTCTAGTTCTTTTGATGACAAAGTGGTTGTCAAGAAAAATAGGGAGATTATCTATTCTAGTATGTTGGTTGACAATTTGTATACTCTTAATCCAATAACTTCCACAGTGTAATAAATGAAAATTAATAACACATCTTCTAATTCAAATAAGAGAAAGCAGCCTTCGGAAATGAACCAAACATATCTTTGACATCTAAGGCTAGGTCATATTAACTTAAGTAGGATCCAAAAGTTAATAGTCGATGGACTTTTTGGGTTCATTGGTGATGGAAAACTTTCCAACTTGCGAGTCTTGCTTGGGAGGGAAAATAACCAGGACACCTTTTAAGGCTATGGGGTATAGAGCCAAAAATGTGTTGGAATTGGTTCATTTTGATTTGTGTGGCCCTATGATTATCCAGGCAAGAGGTGGTTTCAAATATTTTGTCACTTTTATAGATGACTATTTGAGATACGGGTACATTTACTTAATGCACCGCAAGTCTGAGTGTTTTGATAAGTTCAAAGAGTACAAGGCTGATGTGGAGAAACATCATGGTAAAAGTATCAAGACACTACGGTCTGATTGTGGTGGAGAGTACCTCTTAGGAGAGTTTAGGAGTTACTTATCAGAGGTCGAGATTCAATCCCAACTGTCTGCACCTGGTACACCCTAACAGAATGGTGTGGTAGAACGAAGGAATTGGTCTCTTATAGAAATGGTTAGATAAATGATGAGTTATTCAGAATTACCAAATTCATTTTAGGGATATGCTCTAGAAACGGTAGTATACATTCTGAACATGGTACCTTCTATGTCAGTACCCTCTACTCCCATAGAATTATGGAATGAGCGTAAGCCTAGTCTGAAGTATATTCAGATTTGGGGTAGTCAAACACATGTGTTGAAGGGAGACACTGATAAGTTAGAATCACGAATAGAAGTTCGCTTGTTTGTGGGTTATCCTAAAGGAACGAAAGGTAGTTTATTTTATAGTCCTAAAGATCAGAAGGTCATTGTTAGCACCAATGCCCGATTTTTAGAAGAGGACTATGTAATGAACCTCAAGTCCATGAGTAAAATTGTTCTTGAAGAAAAGACACATTTACCTTAGTACCATCGGTACAAGATGAGATACCACAAGAAACTGTAACACGTGTCACAAATGATACATAATTACAAGTAATGCCTCATCTTAGTGGGAGGGTTATTTTTGGGAGAGTCTTTGGACTTGATCCCTGGTGAACATGAACCTGATCCCTGGACATATGATGAAGCAAGAGATCTTGGAACATCCGGTTTAATGAAGTGATCCAGTCTTATGGATTTATTCAGTGTCCGGATAGGTCTTGTGTATACAAGAAGAGTGATGGAAACATGGTGGTATTTCTTGTACTATACATAGATGACATTTTGCTCATTGGCAACAATGTCAAAATATTATCAGACGTAAGGGTATGGTTGTCCAAGCAGTTTGATATGAAGGATTTGGGAGAATGTGGACATATTCTTTAGATCAAAGTAATAAGGGATTGCAAGAAAAGAATGTTGTACTTATCCCAAGCTTCATACATCAATACTATCCAAGCTCGCTTTAGCATGCAAAACTCCAAGAAAGGTTTTCTACATGGAGTACCTTTATCTAAAGAGATGTGTCCTAAAACATCAAAGGAGATAGAGGATATGAAGGCAGTTCCTTATGCTTCGGTTGTAGGAAGTCTAATGTATGCAATGCTATGTACGAGACTGGATATCTGTTTTATCGTGGGCATGGTCAGCAGATATCAAAGTCACCCAGGACCGGGACACTGGACTGCCGTAAAGCATATATTAAAGTACCTGAGAAGGACAAGAGATTATATGCAAGTTTACAAGACAGATAATTTGCTCCATGTGGGTTACACGGATTCGGACTAAATGGGACAATAGTAAGTCGACCTCAGGATTTTTTATTTACTTTAGGAGGTGGAGCAATAACAATAGAGGAGTGTTAAGTAGAAATGTGTTTCGGACTCCACCATGGAAGCTAAGTATGTGGCAACCTCTAAGGCAGAGCTGTATGGCTCAGAAACTTCATAATGGACTTAGATGTGATTCCTGGTTTACCCAAAATTATTACAATTTATTGTGATAATAGTAGTGCAGTAGCAAACTCGAAGGAACCATGAGTCCATAAGGCAAGTAAACATATAGAGGGAAAGTACCACCTAATACGAGGAGAGGTTGTTGTCACCAAGATTGCATCAAAAGATAACCTGGCAGATCCTTTCACTAAGGCCCTTCCGATGAGAGCTTTTGATCGGCATGTTGAGAGGATGAGAATCAGATGTATGACAGCATATATGGAAACATAGTCTTTTAGTATAAGTGGGAGATTGCTGGGATGTATACTAAAAGCCTAGGTTTTGTATGAACATAAGAATCACATTGGTCAAATGTCTACATTTATGTTAAATATAGTTGTCCATTTAATTTATATTGTAGATAACATGGTGTGTGGTGCCACACAGAAGATCATGTTAAATAGTAGCTCACAACCATGATGGATTGGGACAAACCATTGGAATTGTTATAGTGTAATTTGGTATTAGTTTATCTTGACTATAAAGTTATACTAGTACACTATGTGTGTATTGAGTAGGACCATTTGAGGTCATTTCTTTTTTATACTAACTGCATAAAAGAACAAAACCTCTATTTTTATTGATGTGCGTACTCTTAATCTCGATATAATAACAAGCATATATACTTAGTATTTATTTCTTTAATTTATCAATGGGTGAGATTTATTTCGTTAAATAAATATGTACGATAAGTTGGGAAATAATATTATTTATATGGTGTGTTGTTGATTATAAAAGGAAACTGTGTCCTAGTAATCTAGGTTGATGATGCCCCCTTGAGGAGCTCATAAGGATTGTCATGTAAACCCTGCAGGTGGATTTAGTCCGGCATGACAATGAAGTTGAGTGGTACTACTCTTGGAGATAGATATTAATTAAGTGAGTTGTCAGTAACTCATTTAATTAGTGGACATTCGATATCTTAAACACAGGGAGATTAATGCACTCATAATAAGAAGGAGCCCATAATGTAATTTGGAATTGGTGCGGTAGTTCAATAATAACTCTTTAGTGGTATGAGTTATTATTGATGAACTTGAGTTGGGTGTTCGGGGCGAACACAGGAGGCTCAAACTCATCGGGAGACCAAAACCAATTTCTCCTTTGGTCCCTGTTGTAGCTTCAATAAAGTCATGTATTCACAAAGTCCACTTCTTACCCAAGTAATAGGCCGGACACATCCTTGCTTGGAGCAAGGGGGTCGGCCAAGCATTAATTTTGAGTCAAGTAGTGGTCGGCCAAGATTGGTATCCAAGCTAGGGGCCGACCACATAAGAATAAAAGGGAGTTTTAATTTTGTGTTAAAAACTTTCCTTTTATAGCCATCCTCATGGTTTTAAAAGAGAGTTTTAAAATTTAAAATCTTTCCTTTTATAGCTATGTACAAAAGATTAAAGAGAGATTTTAATTTTGTTAAAATCTTTCCTTATTTGTAATTATGTATAATGTTTAAAAGAGAGATTTTAATTTTTGATAAAACTTTCCTTTTTTGTAACCATGATTTAAAAAGAGAAGTTTTAATTAATCTTTCCTTTTTTGTAGTTGTTGTCTACATGTTTTAAAAGAGAGAGATTAATTTTAAAACTTTCCTTTTGTTGCCATGTACAATAGGAAATTTAAAAGAGATAGATTTTAATTGTTATTAAAATTTCCTTTTTTGCCAAGACCAAGGATTATAAAAAAGTGGTAGAGGGTACCCTATGATATTAACCTAAGCCTTGCCTTCTCTTCTATTTTCCTTGTGGCTGAAACTCTCTCTTGGTCGGCTCCTCTTCTTTTCCTTGGTTGTCGACCCTTGCTTCTCTTCTTTCTCTTTGTTTTCTTTCTCTCAAGGCCGACAGCACATCAAAGAAGTTCCATCTCCTTGATGATCGACTACTTGGAGGAGAAGAAGAAGAGAAGGTAGCTTCCTATTTTGGCATCCATTGGTGGCTCGAGAGTCTTGGAGGAGAAGAAGTGGTTCGGGTGGATTCCATCTTGGTAGATCATTGCCCACACAATGTCTAAGAGGAGGAGAGGAATACAATAGAAGATCAAGAGGTCATTAGTTACAAAGAAAGGTATAACTAATTAATGGTTTCCACTTTGAATTAATTAGTTAGTTTTCTTTGCATGGATTCTAAAAACACCAACATAAGAGGCTAGCGATTTTATGTTTCGATTTCGTGCTATCGATTTTGTATTTTGATTTTACGTTTCGGTCTTGTGTTTCTATTGTGGTCTCTGTAGTTAAACCTAGGGTTACTGTAAGAAGTTAAATATTTAATTTCTTTGAAAGGCTTTGTCTAGGAAGTGGTGGATGATCACATAACCAAGAAGATCTAGTGCCTCACCATGTTTAACCTGGAAGTCAATCTTTGAAATAGATATTTAATCAACTTCTGTAATATGGTCTAACTTAGGACGATCACATCGGTTAAACTTGGAGTAATAATGTTAAGTATCGTTTCCAATCCAAGTTTAACTTCTGAAGAGCAACTTGGATTAATAATGTTAAGCATCGTTTGCAATCCAAGTCTAACTTCTGTAGATCACATGGTTAGCTAGGTTATGTTCTGTGCTTGTACAAATTTTTGTGCAAGGGAAACATAATGGTGTTCCGAGTAGCAACCAACAACACCACAACCTGACATGGCTAGCCCATGGCCATGACACCTGGACGCGACTAATATAGCCAACTCATAGTCAACCAGCCTTGCGACTACTATGGTCAACCCTATGATTCTCATGGCTACCCATTACACCACTGTCATGCCTTGCTAGATATCACTTCGTTGGATGCCGCCAACCCACAACCACCAGTTGCATCCCATAGCACAACCAATGAAGAAGAAAAAGATGAAGAGAGGTGGATTAATCAAGGTATAAGATTGATTGCAAGTTAATTAGTTGTAATCAATTTCATGTTTAGGTTGTGGTAATGTATCTAATTATTCAATTGGTTAAAGATAAATGTAGTATTTGATCAATTTTATGGGTGGGATTAATTAGTGTTACCTAATCAGATTAGAATTAGGTTTTTCTACTTGATGTATGGTACAACCTAGTCATGTTATATATTCTATATTGTAGGGTTTTGATTTTGATTTGAAACGAACTCTAGGTGTGAAGATATTCCGACACGATCTACAATAAAGGTGGCTACTTCTTGCCTTATTTATTTAGATCCTTGATCTTAGTGCATGATTGTTTATTATCATATTTTGATCAGGTCGCAACCACTTATTTACTTTAAATACATTATTTATTGTTCTTGATCTTAATCTCTTATGGCTTGAGCTTATATGTTTGGATATGTCTTGATATTTATATGGTCTCCCTATTTCTATGCATGTATTGGTTGAGCATTACCATAGTATAGTTATAGTTTTATGCTCGGACATTTACGCCATATAGTGATACCCTTAAGTTTGTAATCATGCGTTAGTGATATTATAGTATAGTTGTATACTTATAGGAGGGCATATATGTAAGTCAGACTATACCTGCTTATATGCGATAAATATCTTACTCTAGTAGAGTAATAGGAGTATTCCACTAGGTTATTTGCCTTCAAATGGACATCTATGACTACGTGACTGGGATTTTGTTGTGTTATTATGTATATGATAATACTATGGAATTAGTTGAGATATTATGATTAGGATGACTAATATTCTTTTGATAAGATTGGTTGACCAACATTTTGTTGATATGATTTGTTATGTTAACTCATGCATATAGATTAGTAAGATCATACTGTAGCTTAGGATATAGTGTATCCTACTAGACTTTGATTTGTTATTTAGGTTCATGTCTATATGCTGCAGAGGTTAGACTGAATTACAACTATAGAGAAGTATACTAGGTGTGAGTATTCACTTTATACTTACCCTTGCGTTGTTATGTCCTGACAACCGTTGTCTCCCATTCATGGTTGAGAGAGTTGTCAACAATCATGATACATATGACTATCCATGTCACTATCTATGGTTGAATGTTTGTCATAGTCCACAGTTAGATAGCCATGTATATACCTTGTTTGCCCACGGGACCATCAGTAGTAGAGTGTTCTCCCGCACACAATGACCACTTATAATCCTGTCTGCCCACGGGACCATCCGTGGTAGAGTGTTCTCCCAGAAAGTGACTATTTACATATCCTGGCTGTCCATGGGACCATCCGTGGTAGAGTGTTCTCCCGCAGTCAATAGTTGAGGTGCTAGATAGCTACCTCGTCATATTCGTCCACGGGACCATCCATGGTAGAGTGTTCTCCCATGGATAGTGACTGTTTACATACCTTGATTGCCCAAGAGACCATCCATGGTAGAGTGTGTTGGTTAGTCCTAGGAAAACATACAGGTTCCGCTGTACAAAATTTTTTTGTACAAGTGTCGAACCTTTCCTTAAATAACCTATTGTGTTCTTTAGAAATTAAATTAAAAATCGCAGACGGAACTTAACATCATTGATTCCAAATTTAACTTATCTGTTTTAATGGTTTAGATTTGAATCGCAAGCGGAACTTAACACTATTGATTCAAATCTACCTAGATTATTAATTCCATAAATATTAATTTCCAAAATTGGCTTCCAGGACTGCATGGCGAGGCACATGACCTTCTTGGATATGGGAGCAACCACCACCGCCTAGGCAAATCCTTTTAAGTAAAGTTAATATTTATTTCCTTAAATAACTCTAGGTTAACCAAAAAGAACAATCGAATCACAAATTCGAAAAAGAAGAAAACACAAAATCGAAAAATAAATTCGATAAACTAGATCTAATTGCCTCTTGTATTTAGAATTCATACAAAGAAAAATAACTAGTATGATGCGGAAGAAAAATACTAGTTATACCTTCTCTTTGTAAGCTAACGACCTCAAGATCTTCTGCCATATTCCTCACCTCGCCTTGGACATCGTGTGGGCGACAATCCTCCAAGATGAACACCAACCAAAAGAATCCTTCCTCTTCCTCTAAGATTCGGCCACCACCACCACCAAGGAGAAGAGAGCAAAGGGAAAGGGAGAAAGGAGAGGGCCGGCCACCAAGAGATCACTCAAGCAAAAGAATAAGAGTTGTGTCTCATGAAGTCCCCTCACCCCTTCTTTTATATTACTTGCTCAAGGCAAATAAGGAAAAACCTTTTACAAAAATAAAATCATCTAAGAGTTTTTCCTTTCCCCTTTTTATTTTTCCTTTTCTTTCCTCTTGATTGAATCAATCATCAATCAATGGTTGAGATCAATCTTATTTGGTTTTGGATTAAGCTTGGCCGGCCCCTTGCTTGGGCACCAAGCAAGGTGGCCGGCCACCATGTTTTAGGAAAGGAATAATAATTTTTTATAAAATTTTACAAGAGAAAAAACTCTTACAAAATTTTACAAGCTCTTTTTCCTAGAGTTAAAAAAAGAAAGTTTCTAAAAATTAAAACCATGTTTTAAAATTTAAAAACTCTCTTATAAAATTTCCTTTTTTAACATGATGATAGAAAATTTTAATTTTAAAACTTATCTCCTTTTTTTCCTTAAACCATGAGGATGGTTAAAAAAAAGAAAGTTTTAAAACTTTTAAAACTCTCTATTAAAACATGTGGCCTAATTCAAAATAAGGAAAGTTTTAAAAAATTAAAATATCTCTTTTAAAACTTATAGTTTTCTACAAAGAGAAGATTTTAAAATTCAAAACACCCCTCCTATTTGAATTAATCTTGGTCGGCCCCTACAAGCTTGGTCACCAAGCTATAGGGCCGGCCCCTATAAGAGGATGTGGCCGACCATTGCTTGGTCACCAAGCAATGGTCCGACCCCCTTCTTGGACACCAAGAAGAGCCTTACATTTGGATGGACTTGAGGCTATAATGAGGCTACGACAGGGACCTAGAGGAGAAATTAGTTTTGGCCTTCCGATGAGCTTGAGTATCCCGTGCTCGCCCCGAACACACAACTCAAGTTCATCGATAATAACTCATTCCACTAGAGAGTTATTACCGCACTACCGCACCAATCCCAAATTACATTATGGGCTCCTTCTTATCTTGAGTGTGTTAGTCTCCCTGTGTTTAAGATTACGAATGTCCACTAATTAAGTAAGTTACTGACAACTCACTTAATTAATATCTAGCTCCAAGAGTAGTACCACTCAACTTTATTGTCAATACACTTAAAGTGTATCAGTGTAATTTATTAGTCAAGATGAACTAATACTTAATTACACTACGACTATTCTGATGGTTTGTTTCTTTCCATCTTAGTCGCGAGCAACTGTTTATAATTTATAGAAAACTGACAACATGATCTTCTGAGTGTGACACCACACTCCATGTTATCTACTATATAAATTAATTGAGCAAATACATTTAACAAATAAATACAAATATTGACCAATGTGATTCTTTTATTTCAACAAATAAATGTTTACAAAAGCTAGGCTTTTAGTATACACTCTAACAGAGTATTCTCCCGCAGTTAGTAGCTGAGGTGCTAGATTGCTACCTCATCCTATCTACCCACGGGACCATCCGTGATAAAGCGGTCTCCCACGGACAGTGATTATTAACATACCCTGACTGCCCATGAGACCATCCATGGTAGAGTGTTCTCTCGCAGTCAGTAGCTGAGGTTCTAGATAGCTACCTCATCCTGTCCACCCACGGGGCTATCCATGGTAGAGAGTTCTCCTACAAACAGTGATTATTTACATACCTTGACTATCCATGAGACTATTCATGGTGGAGCGTTTTTCCCACAGTTCCTAGCTAGATGTCTTGGTCATTTGTCTTTCTTGTTGTAGAGTGTTTGCTCCCATATATGAGGACTTATTTCTGGTATTTGTTTGTTATATGTTGGTTATGAATTAGTTCATGTAGGTTTAGATGTATAGTATGTACTTTCGAGTGATTGGTTATACTTGGCTGAGTAGGTTAGTGGAGGATTATGTAGTTGCTATGCTTTTATCAATAGATGACTATACTGATACACTTACATTGGTTAGTAAATAATTTATCTGAGGTTGTATTCTTTTGATCTCCTTATATATGATATCATGCATTATCTTCTTGTACCTGCTGAGTATGTTATACTCACTACCCCTTACTTTTCTTTTTATTTTCAGGTTAGCACATAGATATGTCATGTCGCTCATAGATCCTATTTGCCGATCCCACATCACATCAGAAAATGGTCTTTATTTTTCTCTTAGTTTTGTACATATTTTCCTTATGGTATTGACATTGTATTGGTGTTTAGCCGTGTGGCTACTTTATTGTTTTGGTATTCGGTTGTGTTTAAGTCGTGCTGGCACACATTGTATCTTTTTTGTTTATGGGTTTTCCTTTTGTTTTCCATTGTGTTTTTAGTACAACCATGTGGGTTGTTTATTATATAACTGTGTGGTTGTGATTATTTTGTTCCAATCGAGTGGGTTGTGTATATAACTATATGGTTGTGTATCTTCCTGTTAGAGTGTATACTAAAAGTCTAGCTTTTGTATAAACATATAAGAATCAGATTGGTCAAATACCTACATTTTTGCTAAGTGTAGTTGTCTATTTAATTTATATTATAGATAACATAGTGTGAGGAGACACACAAAAGATCATGTCATCTGATCCTTATAAATTATAAACAGTTGCTCGCAACCAAGATGGAATGGGACAAACCATTGGAGTGGTTGTAGTGTAATTAGGTATTAGTTTATCTTGACTAATAAATTACACTAGTACACTATGAGTAAATTGAGCAAGACCAATTGAGGTAGTATCTTTTTATACTGACTATATAAAAGAACAAAACCTCTGTTATTATGGAAGTGTGTACTCTTAATCATGATATAATAATAAGCACATATACTTAGTATTTATTTCTTTGATTTATCAAAGGGTGTGATTTAACTCGTTAAATCAATAGGCCCGATAAGTTGGGAAATAATATTATTTATATGGTGTGTTGTTGATTATAGAATGAAATTGTGTCCTAGTAATCTAGGTTGATGATTTCCCCTTGAGGAGATCATAAGGATTGCCATGTAAATCCTACAGGTGGACTTAGTCCGACATGACGATAAGGTTGAGTGGTACTACTCTTGAAGTTAGATATTAATTAAGTGAGTTGTCAGTAACTCATTTAATTAGTGGACATTCAATAGCTTAAACACAGGGAGACTAACACACTCATGATAAGGAGCCCATATAGTAATATGGGATTGGTGCGGTTGTGCAATAATAACTCTTTAGTGGAATGAGATATTATTGATGAACTTGAGTTGGGTGTTCGAGGAGAACACGGGAAGCTCAAGCTCATCGGGAGACCAAAATCAATTCCTCCTCTCGGTCACTATTTTAGCCTCTTATTTATAAAGTCTTATATCCACCCAAACCCAACTTCTTATCCACCTTAAGGTGGCCGGCCAAGCCAAGCTTGGAGGCCAAGCTAGGGCCGGCCAAATCAAGGTTAGATGGGTTCAAGTTGTAGTCGACCCTATCTTCGAGCCCAAGCAAGGGTGGCCTACCACATTGAATTCAAAAGGAAGTTTTATTTTGTAAAATTTTTCCTTTTATAGAGATCCGTTAAAAGGATTTAAAAGGATGATTTTAATATAAAACTTTCCTTTTTTGGATTGCTCATAAAAGGAAATAAAAGGAAATTTTTATTTTGTTGAAAACTTTCTTTTATGTTGATTTTAAAAGAGAGTTTTAAATTTTAAAATCTTTCCTTTTATAGCTTTCTACAAACGAATAAAAGAGATTTGAAATCTTTCCTTATTTGTAGTTATCTATAATGTGAAAGAAAGATTTTAATTTTTTGATAAAACTTTCCTTTCTTGAAACCATGTTTTATTTTAAATCTTATCTTTTATAGATATTCATAAAGGATTTAAAAGAGAGATTTTAATTTATAAAATATTCCTTTTAGAACTATCCACAAAAGGGATTTTTAAAAGAGAGATTTAAATTTTTTAAAAAAATCTTTCCTTGCTTGGGAACAAGTATGTGGTCGGCCATGACAAGAAGAAAAGGAAGTTTTAATTTTTTGTTTTAAAACTTTCCTTTTTAGTCATTGGCAAGGAATATAAGGAAATTTTAATTATATTTAAAACTTTCCTTATTTGCCAAGACCAAGGAATATAAAAGAGAAGGTAGAGGTGCCTCACCTTACAATAATACATCTTCTATTCCTCTCCTCTCTTCCTTGGTGGTGGCCGGCCCTTACTCTTTCTCTCTTCTCCTTTGTTTTCCCTCTTGGTGGCCGGCGACATATTGGTGTGGAGATCCATTGATAGTCGGTTGCTTGAAGGAGAAGAAGAAGAGAAGGAGGCTCTCTTGTCTAGCATCCCTTGGAGGAAAGTTGGTGGTTGAACTTCATCATCTCTTGGAGAAAGTTGGTGGCCAAAACTTGGAAGGAAGAAGAAGGGTTGGGTGGATTCTCATCTTGGTAGATTGTCGCCCACACGACGTTCGAGATAAGAAGAGGATACAATAGAAGATCAAGAGGTCTATAAGTTACAAGAGGTATAAATAGTTATAAGTTTCCGCATCATAACTAGTGCATCCTTTTGTATAGATCTTGTAAAAACAAACACAAGAGGTTATCGATTTTAATTATCATTTTTGTTATCGATTTTCGTTTCGATTTCATGTTTCGATAATGTATTTCTATTGAGGTCTCTATTGTTAAACCTTGTTTACTGTGAGAAGTTTAAATATCTGATTTCTTTGAAAGGCTTTGTCTAGGCAGCGGTGGATGATCCCATACCCAAGAAGGCCTAGTGCCTTGCCACGTTTGACCTGGAAGCCGATCCTTGAAATAGATATTTGATCAACTTCTGTAATATGGGTTAACTTAGGAAGATCGCATCGATTGAACTTGAAGTAAGAATGTTAAGTTTCGTTCCCAATTCAAGTTTAACTTCTAAAGGGAAAATTTGGATTAATAATGTTAAGCATCATTTGCAATCCAAATTTAACTTTAGTAGAACACATGGGTAGGTAGGATAGTTCTATGCTTTGGGGCGTGATAATTTATTGGTATTAGAGCCAAGTTGTGAAGCCTATTTGTGTGTTTTAGATTTCATGATTTGTTTTCTCGATGTGATTTTTTGAGTTTTTGGACCAGACAGCAGCAAGACATCTCCAAGCTATAGGAGTGATGGTATGTCTTTTGCATTGTGTAGATGTTAATATACTTGTTTTTTAGTCACTTTTGATTTGGGCTTAGTATGATGGCATTTATTGAGTTTGCTCATTTTGCAATCATGGTTGAGGTCAACCATGGAAGTGACCATTTGACACTTTAAGACCCAAATCTATTACAGAGAAGGTAGATTCTTCTATGGCACCAACTGATACCGAGTTGGAAGGTAGGAGTCTGTTAACATTCTTCTGGAGATCAAAGATTATAGTCTTAGGTGATACGCCCAACCATACCAACCTAGGATACTACTAGCTGAGTGAAGGATATAGTTATATACTCTTGTTTGTTCGGTCAGTAGAGGACCGACTTACTCTATTTCATAGAGATTTCAACCCTTGAGATACTTATACTTGGTTAGATAATCTAGGAGACACCATTGACTACATGGCTTGTACATACATAAAAAGGACTGAGTTAGTATACACCATTATGGGCTCCACCAGTCTAAAGAGGATCGATGTATCCTATTCCATAGGAACTTTGACCATGGACTATATGTACCTGGTTGGATAACCTAAAAGGTACATTTAGATAGATGCCCCCCACTAATATGGAAAAGTATTGAGCTAGTTGCTTAACACTTACGAGCAATTAATTGGCGAAAAACACCGAAGACGATCTTCGGGAAACAAGGACTCATTTGGTGATTATTTTGAGGTGTTTTGAGAGATAGTACTTATCATTGTTATGCTTCCGCAAGTGCACGGATTTGCCTTCAGCAATAAAAGATCACAAGCCTTCAGCAATAAAAGATTATCGATCACACAAGAACTGGTTATAAGCACTAGCGATTGTTCACGTAGAATTAGCTAAACTACCGATGGTTGTAGGTGAACTATTTCTTAAGAAGAAAAGAACTTGGGAAGTAGATGTGAGAACTAGTGAGAGAGAGAGAGAGAGAGTTTTACTCAGCTTGGGAAGAGCTCTAGGAGTTCGGTTTCGTTGTGGTGGTAGTTGATGTATCATGTTCTATCCTTTCCTCATTGTCAATCAACACGTACTCATCGGAAGTTCAAGTTACTACCCTTAAGCACTAAACAGAGAAGATTCTTGTGAAATCCTATTATGGTTAACCCCTGTCACTAGGGCGCTTCGATAGATCACAAGAATGCAAATCTGATCGGTATCATTAAGGATAGAGATAGGGGTTTGGTTTGGTTTCCTACTTCCTTGTGTGGAATTGCCTCTCCTTTCAAGGGAGTATCCTAGATGACCGTGAATAGGTTACCCCTGTCACTAGGGCCCCTCGGGTATACGATCTAAGATCCTATCTTTACGAAATTAGCAATGCCTACACAATCAATTAATACGGCATGTTAATCTGAAGCAAGTTTCATGCATATCAAATAGAAACAAGACAAGTGAAATCATTCAATGAGAAAAAGGCATAAACATCAGTTTTACATCAATACCTATCCACAACTACTCCCTGATCCTAGAACAAAGAATCTATTCCATAGACGCGGGAGAAAAACCCGAAGACATAGTATAATTAGACATATAATCCCAAACAAGAAGAGAGAGGGAAAAGAGATGCTTATTCAATGTCATTCAGTGATCTTCGAATCCAATCGTTTGCTTCTAGAGTTGATGCAGTGAAGGAGGTGATCTTAGATCATTGAACAGAGGTCCGAGACGGCGTGAAATGACACTAAGGTATATCTCTCTCTAACGGCTCGCCCCCCTCCCTCGGAGAAGGGTTAAAGGCCCTTTTTATAGGCTAGGGCACGGGCACCACATGGCCCATGTCACGGCCATGTGAGATCCGCACGTCCAGCTCCTCCCTCTCTTCGGGTGGAGTGGCACGGCCATGCGAGATCCGCATAGCGAAATTCCTCTTCCCTTCGGGTTGAGTGGCACGGTCGTACGAGATCCGCATGGTCGTGTCTTCCTTCAGCTTGGCTCGGCATTGCACGGCCGTGTGAGGTTCAGACGGCCGTGTGCTTCTTGGCTACTGGTCGTGTGTTAGGATGTATCCTAAAAACCTAGCTTTTGTATGAACATTTATTTTGAAATGAGAATCACATTGGTCAAATGTCTGCATTTAGTTAAATGCAGTTGTCCATTTAATTTATATTGTTGATAACATGGTGTGTGGTGTCACACGGAAGATAATGTTATAAGTTCCTTATAAATTATAAAAATAGTAGCTCGCAACTAAGATTGATTGGGACAAACCATTGTAATGGTTGTAGTTGTAGGTCCCTTTGGAGGCTAGCAAGAGGGGAGGGGTGAATTGCCCTACAAGAATTAAACCAGAAACCTTTCTCGGATATTCAACTAATTAACAGACACTTGTAATAATAAAAAGAAGATACTCAATTAAAAGATCAGACACAGGAGGGTTAACTTGGTTTGCAATCAGAGGATTGCTAATCCAAGGCAAAGATGGCGCACTATCTGATTCTCCTCTGGGCAGAGTAGCCTTTTACAGCGTTGACAGTACAGAAGAATAGAAAGCATAGAAAGAAATGAATTACAAGTTCGTTAATTTAACTGTGCAGATCAGTGTTATATTTATAACACTAGTCGGGGCGCCCCGAAGGGATTTCGGGCGCCCTAGGGGGGATAAAATTTTATCCCCCAACAATATGTTTTGACGCGATCCTGGTCAAAATCCAAGTCCGGGCGCTCGGAAGGGTTCCGGGCGCCTCGAAGGGCTCCGGGCGCCCCGGACTGCTCTGAGCGCCCCGGACTGCTCCGGGCTCCCCGGAGCCCAAAGTCAACAGATGTTGACTTTTTCATCTCCGGTTCAGCTCATTTCGGTCCGGGTCTTGTTCGCCCCGGCTCCGCTAGCTTGGGTGATCTCGGCCATCCGGAATAGGGCTCACCCGAACCCAAGTTCCGGCCTTCTCCTCGAGCAGCCTTCCTTCCCGGTTTCTTGTCCCTCGAACGTCGTGCACGTTCTTCTCGTCCACCAGTGTACTCTTCCGCGGACACCTCGTTCCTCGGACGCACCGAGCCCGTCGGCTCTCTCCCCATGTCGTCCTTCTCGTTAGCCACGTCTTCCACTTGACTTCCTGTGTTCCTAAGCTCCTGCACACTTAGACACAAGGGTTAGACAATGCAGTACCTAACTTAACTTGTTTGATCACATCAAAACACGTTGGGGTTCCAACAATCTCCCCCTTTTTGATGTGAGCAACCCAAGTTAAGTTAGGGTAAAATAGATGCAATAAAAATAGTTAATATTCAAATAAGTCCAAATTTTTTTCAATTGAAAAATTATATTACCTCCCCCTAGACTTAACATACTTCTCCCCCTTTGATCACATAAAAATTGGGGTTATAAACAAGTCTAAGGTAAATTCTAAAAACAATCTGAAGTGTAAAAATTTTTTTTAAGCAACATGTCTAAGTAAAGACACTCTTCACAATTTTTCTTTCGAGAATAATTTAAGTAAAACATTTTTCAGAAAAAAAACAGTCATATGTGTTAACAAAAATTTCTTAAAATTTAAGTTTGAAACTTAGTTCAACATTTCCTTTTAAAAAAAATTTCCATAAGTAAAAGAAAATTCTAAGGCAATTTTTTTTTTAAAAGAAATTTTCTAAGGCAATATTTAAATAAAATTCTAAGTTAAAAACATGAAAAAAAAATTTTAATTTCTAAAACGAACATTTTCTAAGTTTAAACAAAATTTTCAAAACAAATGTTTAACAACTTTTAAGCATTATTTAATTCTTACTTTAATACTTTTTCAGAAAGTTAATTAAACATTTGATTTCAGTATTTTGGCTTCCAGGTCGTGGCGAGGCAGTAGATCTTCTTGGTTATTGGAGCAACAACCACTTTCTTAGACAAAGTCTCATAAAGAAACTATCTATTTAACTTTCTTGCTGAAAAGATGCTAAGTTTAATTTAAAATTCAAGTTAAACATGTTTTCGGAACCCAATAGAGGTTCCTACCTACAGGATTAACCAAGTATTTCCTAGGTACATAGACTTTTGATATATTTCTAATTTGACTTTGATGAAATCTATAATACCAATTTAAACCTCTATAATTTCTACAAGTAGAAATATTTGAACCATTAGATTTTTTCAATCTTTCTATTTCTTCTTTTAGTTTTTTATTTTCAATTTTCAATTTTTCAAAATCCTCTATAAGACATGATTTTGCCAAAATTTATTTTGTTTCTAAGATTTCATTTTCTAATTTGGTATTTTTATTTTCTAATTTATACATGGATTTAGCCATTACCTTAATACCAAAGTAAAGTTGATCAGGGGGTAAGAGGCATACTTCATTTATTATATTAGACTTGAAGCCTAATTCTCCCCTTGCTTCGCTACTTTCATTTGAGGTTGCTCCCCCTTCATCGATGATGGGTTCTGATGAACTTTGTCCTTCGTAACTTGCCATCAGTGCTATCCCGGCATATTCTTGAATCTCGGACTCAGATGAAGAAGTGTCGTCCCAAGTATCTTTTAGGTTCTTGTGCTTCTTGGGAATCTTGCCTTTGCCCTTCTTGAGTTCTGGGCAATCCTCTCTTAGTTGTCCTTCCTTTTGACACTCGTAGCAATGAACCCTTCTTCTATTTCTTGGATTCTTTTTATTCTACATTTCTTTGAATTTATTAGATCTAAATTTTTTTTTAAAGTTTCTTACCATGTACGCTTCCTGATCCTCTTCTGAGTCTGACTCGGGTTCATCCTTTTTGGTTGCGTTTAGTGCGATCATCTAGCTTGATTCCTTTGTTCCTGCACACCTGGTTTCATGCAATTCAAGAGTATAGAACAATTCTTCTAAAGTACTTACCTCCAGGTCTTTTGAGATATAGTATGCGTCGACGATTGATGTCCATTCTAGAGTTCTAGGAAACGCGTTGAGTGCGTAGCGTATGCTGTCCCGATTTGTTACTGTTTCTCCGAGGTTCTTGAGATCAGTAATCAGTTCTTTTACCTTCGTGTGTAGATTGGCTACCTTCTCACCTTTTTCCAGATGAATGTTCATCAACTTGTTTCGGAGGATGTCTCTTCTAGCGAGCTTCTCTTCAGACGTGCCTTCATGGAGTTCCAGGAACTTCTCCCAGAGTTCTTTAGCAGATGAATAGCTTCCGATGCGGTTGACCTCCTGAGGCGATAACACGCTCAGCAGGTGATATTCCGCACGACTGTTTGCTACAGATTCATTCTGCTCCTTCTTTGTCCAATTGCACTCTTCTTTTTCTTCTCCATCTTGATTCGCCGGAGCTAAAAAACCATACTTAATTATAAACTGAATTTCGAAATCAGTTCTTAGGAATACCTCTATACGATGCTTCCAGTCTGCGAAGTTCCCCTCGAATTTTGGTGGGACGATGCTTGGTCCGGCCATCTTATTGCTTCGATCGACGGTAAGTCCTCCTGAAGCGCCTTGCTCTGATACCACTTGTAGGTCCCTTTGCAGGCCGGCAAGAGGGGAGGGGTGAATTGCCCTACAAGAATTAAACCAAAAACCTTTCTCGGATATTCAACTAATTAACAGACACTTGTAATAATAAAAAGAAGAGACTAAATTAAAAGATCAGACACAGGAGGGTTTACTTGGTTTGCAATTAGAGGATTGCTAATCCAAGGCAAAGATGTCGCACTATCTGATTCTCCTCTGGGAGGAGTAGCCTCTTACAGCGTTGACAGTACAGAAGAATAGAAAGCACAGAAAGAAATAAATTACAAGTTCGTTGATTTAACTGTGAAGATCAGTGCTATATTTATAGCACTGGTCGGGGCGCCCCGAAGGGGTTCCGGGCGCCCTGGGGGGATAAAATTTTATCCCCCAACGATCAGATCGTGTTTGATGCGATCCTGGTCAAAATCCAGGTCCGGGCGCCCGGAAGGGTTCCGGGCGCCCAGGAGGGCTCCGGGCGCCCCAGACTGCTCCGGGCGCCCCGAAGCCCAAAGTCAACAGATGTTGACTTTTTCATCTCCGGTTCAGCTCGTTTCGGTCCGGGTCTTGTTCGCTCCGACTCCACTAGCTTGGGTGATCTCGGCCATCCGGAATAGGGCTCACCCGAACCCAAGTTCTGGCCTTCTCCTCGAGCAGTCTTCCTTCCCGATTTCTCGTCCCTCGAACGCCGCACACGTTCTTCTCGTCCACCGGTGTACTCTTCCGCGGACACCTCGTCCCTCGGACGCACCGAGCCCGTCGGCTCTCTCCCCGTGTCGTCCTTCTCGTTAGCCGCGTCTTCCGATCGAGTTCTTGTGTTCCTAAGCTCCTGCACACTTAGACACAAGGGTTAGACAACGCAGGACCTAACTTAACTTGTTTGATCACATCAAAACACCTTGGGGTTCCAACAGTAGTGTGATTTGGTATTAGTTTATCTTGACTATAAAATTACACTAGTACACTATGTGTGTATTGAGTAGGACCATTTGAGGTTTTTCTTTTTATACTGACTGCATAAAAGAATAAAACCTCTGTTATTATGGATGTGCGTACTCTTAATCCTGACATAATAACAAACACATATACTTAGTATTTATTTCTTTAATTTATTAAAGGGTGAGATTTATTCGGTTAAATCAATAGGCCCGATAAGTTGGGAAATAATATTATTTATATGGTGTGTTGTTGATTGTAAAAGAAAACTGTGTCCTAGTAATCTAGGTTGATGATGTCCCCTAGAGAAGCTCATAAGGATTATCATGTAAACCCTGCAGATGGACTTAGTCCGTCATGATAATAAGGTTGAGTGATACTACTCTTGGAGCTAGATGTTAATTAGGTGAATTGTCTGTAACTCATTTAATTAATGGGCATACGATATCTTAAACGCAGGGAGACTAATGCACTCATGATAAGAAGGAGCCCATAATGTAATATGAAATTGGTGCAGTAGTTCAATAATAACTCTTTAGTGGTATGAGTATTATTGATGAACTTGAGTTGGGTGTTCAGGTCGAACACTGTTGGTTGCTACTCGGAAAACCTAATGGTTCCACTGTACAAAAATTTTGTACAAAGGTCTGAACCTTTTCCTAGCTACCATGTGTTCTTTTAAATTAAACTTGGATCGCCTGCGGAACTTAACACGTTTGATCCAAAGTTTAATCTATTTGTTCTTTTAGGTTTTGACTTGGATCTCCTACGGAACTTAACACGTTCGATCCAAATCACCTAAGTTATTAATTCCATTAAATATTAATTTTCATAATTGGTTCCCAGTACTGACGTGGCGAGGCACATGGCCTTCTTGGATATGGGAGCAACCACCACCGACTAGACAAAACCTTTTAAGGAAAACTAATATTTAATTTCCTAAAATAACTTTAGGTTAACCGAAAAGAACAATCAAATCACAAGGAAAAGAAAAAACGAAAGAATACAACATCAAAAACAAATTCGAAATACTAGAATCGTATGCCTCTTGTATTTAGTATTATTTCCTAAAATAACTAGTATGATGCGGAAAGGAAAAATACTAGTTATATCTTTTAGAAAGACCTCTTGATCTTCTATCATATTCCTCTTCTAACCTCGGACGTTGTGTGGGCAATGATCTTCCAAGATGAGAAACCACCAAAGCACCTTCTTCTCCTTTCTTCAAGTTTCGGCCAAGCAAGACTTTCAAAGAAAGAAGATCCTTTTCCACCAACCAAGCTCCAAGGGATGCAAGCTTTCTCTCCTTCTTCTCCAAGCTAAGATCCGGCCACCACTTGATCTCCAAGAGAAAAGAAGGTTTCGGCCACAAAGATGGAGAGAAGAGAAAGGGAAGGGCCGGCCACACTAAGGAAGAAAAGAGGGAGAAAAATAATAGAGTTATTCACCATGAAGCCTCCTCTATCCCCTCTTTTATAATCCTTGGTCTTGGCAAATAAGAAAAATTTAATAAAAACTTCCTTAATTCTTTTGCCATTGAAAAGGAAAATTTATTTAATTAAAAATAATTTTCTTTTCATCATGATAATGGCCGGCCACCTTTAATCCCTTAATCAAGGAAATTTTAATTCACACAAGAATTAAAACTTCCTAATTTGCTTCCGGAAATTTATAAAAATTTCTCAAATAATTTTTCCCTTCATGATTGGTTAATAAAAAGGAAATTTTATAAATTAAAATCTTTCTTTTAAACATGTGAATAATTTTCCAAAAAAGAA
The DNA here is from genome assembly GCF_018446385.1 of Zingiber officinale. Classification (NCBI taxonomy): domain Eukaryota; kingdom Viridiplantae; phylum Streptophyta; class Magnoliopsida; order Zingiberales; family Zingiberaceae; genus Zingiber; species Zingiber officinale. The sequence goes on along the minus strand of NC_056007.1, from coordinate 27,242,032 downwards.
AGTTATCTCTAAAAATTAAAATCTCTTTTCAATCTACAAATAAGGAAAGATATCAAATCTTTTCTTAATCTTTTGTAGAAACTAATAAAAGAGAATTTTTAATTTTTAAACTTTCTTTTAAATCATGAACATGATTAAAAAGGAAAGTTTTTACCAAAATTAAAATCAACCTTTTAATCTACAAATAAGGAAAGAGATTTAGCTCTTAATCTTTTGTAGAATCTTATAAAAGGAAAGATTTAAATTTTTAAACTCTCTTTTAAATCATGTTATCCACATAAGAAAAATAAAAATCCTTTTATTTTAATTTGGGCCGGCCACACCAAGCTTGAACCCAAGCTAGGGCCGGCCACCTTGAAGCATCCATGAACCAAATTTTGGCCGGCCCTAGCTTGGTCTCCAAGCTAGCTTGGCCGGCCCCTATGGGATGGGTAAGAAGGTGGGTATAGGTGGGTATAGTACTCTATAATTAAGAGGCTATGATAGGGACCGAGAGGAGGAATTGGTTTTGGTCTCCCGATGAAATTAAGCATCCCGTGTTCGCCCCGAACACACAACTTAATTTCATCAATAATAATTCATTCCACTAAAGAACTATTATTGAACTACCGCACTAATCCCAAATTACATTTTGGGCTCCTTCTTATTATGAGTGTGTTAGTCTCCCTGTGTTTAAGATAACAAATGTCCACTAATTAAGTAAGTTATTGACAACTCACTTAATTAATATCTAGCTCCAAGAGTAGTACCACTCAACTTCATCATCATGTCGGACTAAGTCCACCTGTAGGGTTTAACATGACAATCCTTATGAGCTCCTCTTGAGGACATTCTCAACCTAGATTACTAGGACACAATTTCCTTCTATAATCAACAACACACACTATAAGTGATATCATTTCCCAACTTATCGGGCTTATTGATTTATCGAACTAAATCTCACCCATTGATAAATTAAAGAAATAAATATCAAATATATGTGCTTGTTATTATATTAGGATTAAGAGCACACACTTCCATAATAACTGAGGTCTTTGTTCCTTTATAAAGTCAGTATAAAAGAAACGACCTCAAATGGTCCTACTCAATACACTCTAAGTGTACTAGTGTAATTATATAGTTAAGATAAACTAATACCTAATTACACTACGACCTTCATATGGTTTGTTCCTTTCCATCTTGGCCGTGAGCTACTGTTTATAATTTATAAGGTACTGATAACATGATCCTCTGTGTGTGACACCACACACCATGTTATCTACAATATAAATTAATTGAACAACTACATTAGACATTTGACCAATGTGATTCTTATTTCTAGATAAATGTTTATACCAAAAGCTAGGCTTTTAGTATACATCCTAACAAACACAAGAAGCTTAAGTCAATCAGGAGGCCAAAACCAATTCCTCTTCTCGGTCCCTGTTGTAGCCTCTATAAAGCCTCACATTCACCCGTTTTCGTTTTGCTTCCTACCCAAGAAAGGGTCGGCCACCTTCTTGCTTGGTGCCCAAGCAAGGGGTCAACCAAACCAAAAGAAAAAAAAAGGAAGAGAAAAGAAAAGAAAGAAAGAAAAAAAAGAGGAGATTTTTTCTCAACCGAATTAGGGATTTTTCTAAAAAGAATTATATTGATTCTTTCTTAGAAATTTTCTAAAAAGAATTATATTGATTCTTTCCTAAAAATGTTCTAAAAAGAATTATGTTAATTCTTTCCTAGAGATTTTTTCTAAAAAGAATTATGTTGATTCTTTCTTAGAAATTTTCTAAAAAGAATTATAATAATTCTTTCTTAAGAAATTTTTCTAAAAAGAATAATGTTAATTCTTTTCTAGAGATTTTTTTAAAACAAAAATCTATTACAATTTCTCCTTTTTTATCTGGTGTAGAAGGTTATAAAAGGGGAGGAGGTCATGCCACCATAATCATCCAATCTCTCTTGAGTTGTTTCCCCTTGCTTGTGGCCAACACCTCATCTCTTCTTTTCTCTCTTTTCTTTTCTTTCCTCTAGGGTTGGCACCCCACTTCTTTTTCTTCCCTCTAGAGCTGGTGCCCCATCTTCTCTTGGTGGCCAGAGCTTGGAGGAAATGAAAATAAAGAGACGAAGCACCTTGGTGGCCGGTAGTTTGGAGGAGAAGAAGGAGGTGGAGGCGCTCCTCTTCTTTGCATCTTTTGGTGGTAGGCAGCTTGGAAACAAAAGAGGGTTTGGGTGTTTTTTCTTGGTAGATCGTCACTCACACGACACCCAAGAAGAGGAGAGGAATATGACAACAGATCAAGAGGTCTTTGTCTACGAAGAAAGGTACAACTAGTTATTTATTCCGCAATACAACTAGTTTTGTTTTCTTTGAATGGATCCTGAAATACGAACACAAGAGGCTAACGATTTCATATTTTCATTTTTGTTCTTCGATTTTGTGTTTTGATCTTGTGTTTTGATTGAGGTCTCTGTAGTTAAACCTAAGATTACTGTGAGAAGTTTAAATATTTAATTTTCTTTGAAAGACTTTGTCTAGGAAATAGTGGATGATCCCATAACCAAGAAGGCCTAGTGCCTCACCAACGACCTAGAAGCCAATCCTTAAAATAAATATTTAATCAACTTCTGTAATATGGTTTAACTTCTTAAGAGCACAAGGGTTGAACTTAGAGTAAAAATGTTAAGTTTCATTTCCAATCCAAGTTTAACTTTGAAGAACGAACTTGGTGTAAAAATGTTAAGTTTCGTTTCCTATCCAAGTTTAATTTTGAAGAACGAACTTGGAGTAAAAATGTTAAGTTTCGTTTCCATTCCAAGTTTAACTTCTGAAGAGCACATGGGTTGCTAGGAAATGTTATGTGCTTATATAAATTTTTATACAGAGGAAACAAAATGGTATTCCGAGTAGCACCCAACAAGTGGTATCAGAGCTAGTTTTCTGCCTCTGTGTGTTTGGTTTTCAGTTAAATTATGCACTGCTCATACATAAGTTTAGGTTGGATAATAGTAGGATGTGGTAGATAGATTAACTCTGTGGTTGCAGGCATCCTAGATCCAACTATTATGGCTTTTGTGTGCTTGTGTGTGATTTGAACCCTCGGGCATGTCGATGTTGTTGTGTGTGTATGATTGTAATTATTAAATACAGTAGGAGCTGTATTAGTTTTATGATTTTACATTCTGTTTGATCTAGATTACATGTACATTCCCTTGTGGAATATAGGATTGATAAATGTACAATTTTATTTTTTTCATGGATCGTATCCTTGCAAGGCATTGTGGTATTTGAGGACCAAAGGTGCAGTGGAAAAGGAAGCAAGATAGACGCGATGACTGTTAGTTAGAGCCCTAGAGCCAATCATTTAATGATTGTATGGACTCATGTATATCATATTCATGTATATATATTAAGGCATTTGTTTTTTTTGGTTATTATGCTTATTTGTATTAGTGCCAGATAAAATAAGTATAGTAACGTCCTAGAGTAGAAAGGTTCTTACCTATATCAATCGATTGGTTGAATCGATAGTGAGATGATATAGGGAACACTACTCTAAATCATTCCTAGTCGAGTATTAACATTCAGGGACAATGTTAATACAATAAGACTAGCATGTAGGTCAGCTCGATGACTTGATCTCACAAGTCATGGATATAGAGATATCAAGCTGACACATGGGTATGCATTAGAGAATGTATACTGAATGACCCGCCATGAGAAAGTATCATGGATCGTTATATGAGTGTCATATACTTTCTCATGTGGCTATTAGTATGACTATTAGTCCTTTGACCTGAAGTCACCATGGATCCCTACATAAGGAGTTATGTACTTTGGTTTCGTCAAACGTCACCCGTAACAGGGTGGACCATAAAGGCGATTACTGGGTATGTAATAAATTATGCAGAGGGATGTGAGTGATGTAGATGGGATCTATCCCTCCCATATGATGGGAGCGATATCAATATTCTTGATAGAGTTAGACCACGAAGTGCATGGCCATGCCCAAATGAGTCAACATGAGATGTTGAGCTCATTTGATCGAGTGAGTCTACTTGGAGTTCAAGATTTAGATTGATTAGAGGATGACACGGTCTATGCCTCACATTGATCAATCTAGATGTCTAGGATAGAAGGACAATGTCACATATTTTGTGAGGAGTCACAATTGGTAGTCACAAGGTGATGTCGGATCTCGACATTCTTGTAACTTGGGTTGTAATGATGTGTTGCTAGATACCGCTCATTACTTATGCTCCTAAATGGGTTTAGGGCATTGCCAACGTTACAAGAACCTATAGGGTCACACACTAAGGAAAATTAGATGGAGATTTGGTTCATATGATGAACCAAGAGGATTAGATTCATTTGATGAATCATATTGGATTAAGAGTAATCCAAATTGGGCTAATTGAGTTGGACTCAAGTTGATTCATGTATTCAATGAGTCTAATTTAGATTATGACTCATTAAATCAACTTAATTTAATGAATTAGATTCATTATATTAAGTTGGCTTGATCATATGGTTGGATTAGATCAACCATGAGAGAGATTTGATCAAGTTTGACTTGATTTGAGAGGAAGAGAAAAAGTCATGTTTGACTTGACTTTTTGCCACATCACTAGTGAGTTGGCAAGATGTGGACCAATAGGATTGCTCCACATCATCAATGTGTGCCACCTCATGGAGGTTACAAGCCTCCATAGCATATAATGTGGTCGGCCCACATTAAATGAGGAGGTTACACTTGTTGCCAAGTCATTTAGTGAGGTGGCAAGATGTGGACCAATAGTGTTGATCCACATCATCCTAGAGTGCCAACTCATGGGGGTTACAACTCTTAATGGTCTCCACATTAATTGGAATTAATGTGGGGGTAACACCTCCTAGAGTGGTCGACCACTTGATGGCTAAGGGGTTGTTTGAATTTCCTCTCATTGATTTCATTCACTCTTCTTCTCCCTTGGGTGCTCTCTCTTCTCCTTCTCCCATTCCTTGGCTGAACACTCCATTGGTGCTAGCACACCTTGTGTTTTGGTCATCTCCTTCTACTTGTGTCCGTGTGGATACATATAGAGGTTGTCTACTTTGACAACTAGAGATCCGGTGACATTTTGGACAAGCGGGAACGCGAAGGGCTTCGCTACAAGGGTAATGATCTTAACTTTAGTATAGATCTAAAGTTTTTACAAACTCGTACAAGAAAAAGGTTTTTCGATAATTTTGTTTACGAATCTTTGCACGAGATCCATGGCTTTGGGTGACTCGGGGTTTCCGCGACGCGAAAAAGCGGTTTTCACGGCCCGAAGAACCCAACAATGACATGACCTGTTGATGGCCGCTAGGGTCAGGGGCATATGGAGGACAGCTATGGATGAGGCCATAACAGTTGAAAAATTATTTTTTCATATTTATTGCCTTTATGTGTTGTGTTATGTATGCTTTTGTGTGGATGTGTGTTATGTGTGCATGTTAAAATTCCTCGTTTCAATAACTAAGTGGGGGAGGGCTTATTTAAATAAATTCCACGGTCTCCATTACTGGTTTGTAAGTGATGCATTCAAACTTGTACGTTGGCTTTAAGTGCCTTCCTCCACATCGGATGAGTTTGTTTGCAGCTTACTTTATCAAACTTCCTCTATCGATGATTATAGGAATTTATTTAGTTTCGTGTGATCTTCTCCATCTGAAGGGGAATAATCCTAATTAATGGACTAAATAATCAAGTAATGGTATACACTTAGGTGCATCTAATAGTATCCTCCCCATCGAAGTCACTGCTATTATTTTGTGTGACTGAAGATAAACCAACTATTAATTTTATTTGTCATAAAGTTAGGTTGACAAGATAATAAAATTAATGGGTAAAACCCCCTCTTACAAATGTTTGAATTTGTATATGTCCACACTATCGTGGCATACAAAATTCACGGTGTTTTAAGGTGTTGGTGAATTTAAATGATATTGTTTGATAAATCAATATTATTTGAAATTTTAAAGTTTTGACCAAATATTTTGTGATTCTTAGGATTTAAAATGACTTTCAATCCTCTTGCTGTTATATTGAAAGAGGATAAACTTACTGGACCCAATTATAAGGATTGGAAACAAAACTTGGACATTTTCTTAACTGCTGAAGGTTACAAGTTCGTACTTCTTGAGATCTGGCCTATCATGCCTAATAACGATTCTAGTGAAGAGGAGATTGGCAGGCATAGGAAGAGGGTTAAGGCAGATGAGATGGCCCGATGTTACATTTTAGCTTCTATGTCAAATGTGTTGCAACATTAGCATCAGGCCTTACCCACTGCCTATGACATGATGCTCAATCTCAAGGAACTCTTCGAATATCAGAATCAGGCTGCCAGGCAGGAGCCCATGAGAAACTTAATGATGACCACCATGACTGAGGGGACACCCGTAAGGGATCATATACTCAAGATGATGGCTCATTTAACGGACTATCCTCACAGAAATGAGAACAATGAAAGTGTATTTTATTCATTAGTTGTTGAAACATATTTATGTTAGAGTGTATACTAAAACTCTAGCTTTTGTATAAACATTTATTTTGAAATAAGAATCACATTGGTCAAATGTCTACATTTATGCTAAGTGTAGTTGTCCATTTAATTTATATTGTAGATAACATGGTGTGAGGAGACACATAGTAGATCATGTTATCAGATCCTTATAAATTATAAATAGTAGCTCACAACCAAGATGAAATGGGACAAACCATTAGAGTGGTTGTAGTGTAATTTGGTATTAGTTTATCTTGAATATAAAATTACACTAGTACACTATGAGTGTATTAAGCAGGACCATTTGAGATAGTTTCATTTTATACTAACTATATAAAAGAACAGAACCTCTGTTATTATGGAAGTGCATACTCTTAATCATAATATAATAACAAGCATGTATACTTAATATTTATTTCTTTAATTTATCAAAGTGTGTGATTTAGCACGTTAAATCAATAGACCCGATAAGTTGGGAAATGATATTATTTATATGGTGTGTTGTTGATTATATAATGAAATTGTGTCCTAGTAATTTAGGTTGATGATGTCCCTTTGAGGAGCTCATAAGGATTGTCATGTAAACCCTGCAGGTGGACTTAGTCCGACATGACAATAAGGTTGAGTGGTACTACTCTTGGAGCTAGATATTAATTAAGTGAGTTATGAGTAACTCATTTAATTAGTGGGCATTCAATATCTTAAACATAAGGAGACTAATGCACTCATGATTAGAAGGAGCCCATATTGTAATATTGGATTGGTACGGTAGTGCAATAATAACTCTTTAGTGGTATGAGTTATTATTGATAAACTTGAGTTGGGTGTTCGGGTAGAACACAGGAAGCTCAAGCTCATCGGGAGACCAAAACCAATTCCTCCTCTCGGTCCCTATTGTAGCCTCTTATTTATAAAGCCTTATATCCACTTAGAGCCAAGCTTTTTACCCATCTCTTTGTGGCCGGCCAAGCCAAGCTTGGAGCCCAAGAAAGGGCCGGCCAAGCCAAAGGTGTTGGGTTTTTCGGGCCACGAAAACCGCTTTTCGCGTCGCGGAAACCCCGAATCACCCAAAGCCGTAGATCCGTGCAAGGAAAAACTGAATGAAATACAAGTACGAGTTTCAAAAACTTTAGATCTACTCCTAGATCTATGTGTTGAGAGCTTTTACCTTTGAAGCGTGCCCTCGCAAAATTCCCGCTCGTCCAAGGTACGTGTCGGATCTCCAAAGTATCAAGGTAGATACTTCTCTAGTGATATCCACACGAACAAGGAGTGCTCTCTAGCACTCAAGGATGGAGAAGAGAGCCCCAAGTGTGCTAGCACTTTCTAGAGCTATCGGATAGAATTTGAAAAAGAAAAGGAGAGAAAAACAAGAAGACTCTCACATACTCAACTAGTAGTATCCTCTTCTTGTGTCCTTCACACTCTCTTATCTTTTCTTGGATGAAACTCAACACCTTCTCACCTTCCAAGACCCCACGGCAACAGCAAGGAGAAGCAAGCATCCAAGGAAGAAGAAGCTAGAATCAATGTAAATCAATTGCATTCACCCATCATCAAGTGTGTGGCCAGCCACACAAATGTAACCCCCTCATTTAATGTGGCCGGCCACATTAATAGGAATGGGTGTGTAACCTCCATGAGGTGGCACACCATTATGAGGTGGTGATGATGTGGCAAGGATGTGTCATGCCATGTAGGATGAGTCAACCTACATGATGTGGCAATGCATCAAGTCAAACTTGATGTTTCAACTTCCATTTGGTCAAGTCAAAATTGACCAATTTTTTCCTTGTTGAGTTAAATCCAACCTTTGATTCAAGTCAATTTCAATTTAATGAATCTCAATTCATTATTATAAATTGACTCAATGAATCAAATTTAAATTAGACTCATTCAACAATTGAATCTAATTAAGTCTAACTCAATAAGTCTAATTTGAATCCAATCTTTGGTGCATCATATGAACCTAATCCAATTGGTTCATCATATGAACCTAATCTCCATCCACTTGTTCTTTGTGTGTGACCCAATAGGTTCTTGTAACGTTGGCAATGTTTCTAAACTCCTTTAAAAACATAAGCAATGAGCGGCATCTAGCAATACATCATTGCTACCCAAGTTACAAGAATGTTGAGATCCAACATCACCTTGTGACTACTAATTGTGACTCCTCACAATATGTGACATTGTCCTTCTATCCTAGACATCTAGATTGATCAATATGAGGCATAGACCGTGTCATCCTCTAATCAATCTAAATCTTGAACCCCAAGTAGACTCACTCGATCAAATGAGCTCAACATCTAATGTTGACTCATTTGGGCATGACCATGCACTTAGTGGTCTTACTCTATCAAGAATACCGATGTCGCTCCCGTCATATGGGAGGGATAGATCCCATTTACATCACTCACATCCCTCTACATAATTCGTTATATACCCAGTAATCGCCTTTATAGTCCACCCAGTTACGGGTGACGTTTGACGAAACCAAAGTACATAACTCCTTATGTAGGGATCCATGGTGACTTCAGGTCTAAGGACTAATAGTCATACTAATAGCCACATGAGAAAGTATATGACACTCATATAACGATCCATGATACTTTCTCATGACGGGTCATTCATTATATATTCTCCAATGCATACCCATGTGTCAACTTGATATCTCCATATCCATGACTTGTGAGATCAAGTCATCGAGTTTACCTACATGCTAGTCTTATTGCATTTACATTGTCCCTGAATGTTAATACTCGACTAGAAATGATTTAGAGTAGTGTTCCCTATATCATCTCACTATTGGTTCAACTAACCGATTGATATAGGTGAGAACCATCTACTCAAGGACATTATTATACTTAGTTTATTTGGCACCAATACAATTAAGTATAATAACCAAAATCTAAATGCCTTTATTTATATAGAATATGATACAATAAGTCCAAAATACAATCATCAAATGATTGGCTCTAGGGCTCTAGCTAACAATCTCCCACTAGCACTAGTGCCAATCAGTGTAGGCTCTAAGCCCAAATGACCTAGTGTGACCATCATGCTTCTTCTGTGCCAAAGCGTTGGTCAAGGGATCTGCGATGTTAGCCTCTGTAGGTACTCTGCAAATCTTCACATCTCCTCACTCGATGATCTCTCGAATGAGATGGAAGCGCCGCAGTATGCGTTTGGTCCGCTGGTGTGAGCGAGGTTCCTTCGCCTGTGCTATAGCTCCATTGTTGTCACAATAGAGCTCAATGGGGTCAGCAATGCTAGGAACCACCCCAAGTTCAGTGATGAACTTGCGGATCCAAACTACCTCCTTTGCTGCCTCTGATGCAGCAATGTATCAGCTACTGTATCCTGCTTCGAACTCTTCCAGCTGACAGCACCACCATTAATGCAAAATACGAACCCCGACTGCGATCTATAGTCATCCTGATCGGTCTGGAAGCTAGCATCACTGTAACCCTTTACAGCTAGCTCATCACTGCCTCCATATATCAAGAAATATTCTTTAGTCCTTCTTAACTACTTAAGAATATTCTTGACCGCTATCCAGTGACTTTCACCTGGATCTGACTGGTATCTGCTCGTCATGCTCAAAGCATACGAGACATCAGGTCGAGTACATAGCATGGCGTACATGATCGATCCTATGGCTGAGGCATAAGGGATCTGATCCATGCGGTCTCTCTCCTCTCTAGAAGAGGGACCTTGAGTCTTCGAAAGACTCACGCCATGTGACATCGGCAGAAATCCCTTCTTGGAGTTCTGCATGGCAAACCGTAGGAGTACCTTGTCAATGTATGTACTCTGACTTAGGCCAAGCAATCTCTTAGATCTATCTCTATAGATCTGTATCCCTAGAATGCGGGATGCCTCACCTAGGTCCTTCATTGAGAAGTAACTCCCTAGCCAGGTCTTGACAGACTGAAGCATAGGGATGTCCTTCCCAATGAGTAGTATGTCATCCACATACAATATGAGGAAGACAACTATATCCCCTACAACCTTCTTGTAGACACAAGGTTCATCTTCGTTCTTGATGAAACTAAACTGTTTGATTGCATCATCGAACCGAAGATTCCAGCTCCGAGAAGCTTGCTTTAGTCCATAAATGGACCTATGCAGCTTGCATACTCTACTAGTATGCTGTGGATCTACAAAACCCTCAGGTTGTGTCATGTACACATCCTCGAGCAGGTTTCCATTCAGAAACGCAGTTTTGACATCCATCTGTCATATCTCATAGTCATGGTAGGCTGCAATAGCAAGCATGATCCGAATGGACTTAAACATCGCTACTGGAGAAAAGGTTTCATCATAGTCAATACCATGAATCTGCTTGAAACCTTTAGCTACCAAGCGACCCTTATAGATAAGTCCATCCATGTCAGTCTTTCTCTTAAAGACCCACTTACACCCAATGGGTTTTACCCCTTCAGGTGGATCAACCAAAGTCCATACTTGGTTGGTGTACATGGATTCCATCTCGGATCTCATGGCCTCTAGCCATTTCTCGAAATCTGGTCTCATCACAGCTTCCTGATAGGTGGTAGGCTCATCCTCTATGAGCACAACGTCATCATGGTCAGACAAGAGAAATGAGTATCTCTCAGGCTGACGACGTACCCTATCAGACCTGCGAAGAGGTATGTCTACTTGAACTGGTTGTTGTTCCTCAACTCCTTGTGGAACATCATCCACAACACTTTGTGGTTCCAGTTCAACTTCCATCGAGGCTTCAGTGCTATGGTCCGCATCTTGAACTTCTTCAAGATCGAACGTGCTCCCACTAGTCTTTCTAGAAACAAAGTCCCTTTCTAGAAAGACCCCAGTCTTTGCCACAACTACCTTGTGCTGACTGGGAATGTAGAAGTAATATTCCTTAGTTTCCTTGGGATATCCGATGAAATAGCACTTGTCTGATTTGGGTCCTAATTTGTCTGAGACTTGACGTCGTACATAAGCCTCACAGCCCCAAATCCTCTTGAAAGACACCTGGGCATCTCTCCCAGTCCATATCCTATATGGTGTCTTTATCACGGCCTTGGATGGAACTCGGTTGAGAATGAAAGCTGCCGTGTCTAGAGCATAGCCCCAAAGGTATGTCGGAAGATCTGTGTGACTCATCATAGATCGTACCATATCTAATAGGGTACGATTTCTCCTTTCGGATACACCATTCCACTGAGGTGTTCCAGGAGGAGTGAGTTGGGATAGAATCCCACACTCAGCTAAATAGTCACGAAACTTATGGCTTAAGTATTCATCACCTCGATCTGATCGAAGTATTTTAATACTCTTGCCAAGCTGGTTCTGTACTTCATTCTTGAATTCTTTGAACTTTTCAAAGGATTCGGACTTATGTGTCATCAAGTACACATAACCATATCTACTGAAGTCATCAGTAAATGTGATGAAGTATCTATAGCCGCCTCTAGCAGCGACATTGAAAGGGCCACATACATCACTATGTATGAGTCCTAACAAATCAGTCGCTCTCTCACTGTGCCCACTAAAGGGAGTCTTGGTCATCTTGCCTCGTAGGCATGACTCGCATATCTCATATGATTCAAAATCAAATGAGTCCAGCAAACCATCCTTATGGAGCTGGGATAAGCGCTTGTCATTTATATGACCTAAGCGACAGTGCCAGAGATAGGTGTGGTTCATATCGTTCGATTTGAACCTCTTGGTACTAACGTTATAGATAGAGCTCTCAAGGTCTAGAATATAGAGTCCATTCATCAGAGGTGCACTACAATAGAACATATCGTTTAAATAGACAGAACAACATTTGTTCTTTATTATAAATGAGAATCCTTTCTTATCCAAACAAGAAACTGATATAATGTTCTTAGTCAATGTAGGCACATAACAACAATCGTCTAACTCTAGTATAAGCCCAGAGGGCAGAGATAGAAAATGAGTCCCTACAGCAACAGCAGCAACCCGTGCTCCATTGCCTACTCGTAGGTCTATCTCGCCCTTTGTCAATGCTCTGCTATTTCTCAGTGCTTGTACATTAGTACAAATGTGCGAAGCACATCCGGTATCTAATACCCACGACGAAGAAATAGAGAGGTTGACTTCTCTAACATCTATACCTGAAGTAGAAATCTTATTTCTCTTCTTGTTAAGATCTTCCAGGTATCCTGTGAATTTCCTCTTCCAGTGCCCTGCTTGTCCTTGATATAGTTGACGAAGATGTTCAACCATATCGTAAGCACACATCAACTCATGTTGCTTCTGAAGCTCAGAGTTCATGGTTGTGAGCATTAGACAGGACACATCTAATGCGTCATCTTGATGCTTCTTGTAAGCATCCCGGTCAGCTCGCGTGGCAGTGGCATGAGGAGCCTCCAGAATGGGCTGCTCCAGAACGTACAGTTTACGTTCCTGAGTGAGAACTATTCTCAGGTTCCTATACCAGTCCAGGAAATTTGCTCCGTTGAGCTTGTCCTTCTTAAGGACAGAACGCAGGGAGAAAGAGTTCGTATTCGACGTCATGGTTATCTACAACAGAAAATTTGCAGAAATAAATATCATATTCTTTTAAAATCATTTAATTAGGCCTTTAATTAAATGATGCTCACACTGAATTCTATAATTCTTGTGGGACAAGATCCATATCATACTAACCCTTGAGTTAGCTTTGGCTAATACGCCCAAGGCTTAGTATGATCGGTAGGTAACGATTACCAATTACATCTCTATGCAACTCTTGTTTATAGGATCAAAATCCGCATTTATATTAAAACTCGAGTTAGCTTTGGCTAATACGCCCGAGAGTTAATATAGATGTGATTTTGACCTATCTTTTCCAACCGTTGGAAGAATGCCTATAGTTGACTCGATCTAACCGAGCAACTAGGAATACTCAATCTAATTGAGTTTGTATTTACCCATGCATTGATAGGCGGGACCAAGATTGTCCCTCCGTACCCTACCAAGATAATATGTATTGCTCTGCTTTGGCAGATTCAACAATACATGTGATCGAGGTAGTGATAGGTATCACGGCACGGTTAGGCATTTAGAGTTGGTTCGATCAAGATCTAATCTAATCGAAAAGGATGCATCTTGTGCACGACTTAGATCTAATATAATCGCAAGGGTGCATCATGTGCACGACTTAGACCTAATCTAATCGTAAGGCACTAATTAATTAATTACTTATTAAACATGCATCATATACATAAGCAATTAACTAATTAATCTATTTGTGATTTAGTCATTGCCCCACTATAATCTTCTCAAGCCAATGAGAAGATCGAATGGTCAACCTAGGGTCAACAGCTTCTCCAAGCTCCTCCCTTTGACCACCTTGTGTTGCTCGTGCCCGCCTCGGAACTCCGTCTCGTGTGGACCCTCCACCGCTCCAATTTATACATTACAATTTGAAACTCGAGTTACATTCGAGTCTAAATCTAATTTACAACTAGAATATATGAGAAAGGCACGACGCGCAGGTCGCGGAAAAATAAAAACATACAACACGCGCAAACACATAACGGCACACAGGCCGTATTATGAATTACAACATAATCCAATCATATTGGATTTTTGGGCCATGACTATCACAAAATTAATATATAATTCAAAATTATATATTTTCATAATTTTCTATAAATTTTAAAATTAATTTTTTTTACAATTTTTACGAGTAAAATTTCTCGGCGGTCCCGTTTAGCAGTTTCGGGCGCAATCGCGGAACGGATCCCCTTGCGGGGCCAGGGGCAGCGCCCCTACCCGCGATCTAACCATCGTGAGGGTTCCTTTGCGATCCAACAGCGACTAAACTCGCTGTCCCAAAACGATTTGGGTCGAGACATTGCCGTTTCGGAAAAATCTTCCCGGCAGGTTCGTTTTTAGCGATTTCGGGTGCAATCGCGGAGCAAATCCCATTGCGGGGTTAGGGGCAGTACTCCTACCCACGATCTAACCATCGTGAGTTGCTCCTTTGCGATCTAATGGCACCCAAGCCCGCTGTCCCAAACGGATTTGGGGCAAAACGAAGCCGTTTAAGGAAAAACTTCCCGGTAGCCGAAGCCTACAAGTGCCGAGATACTTGTGCTTCGCTTCTACGGAAAAATTACCCATAAAAACATAAAAAAATAAATTTTACAGAAAATCACAGAAGGTTTAGTTTTCATAAAACCAAAAAATTAAACTCGTACAAGCCTTGCACGTGGCTCTGATACCACTGTTGGACCGCTTTTCGCGTCGCGGAAACCCCGAATCACCCAAAGCCGTAGATCCGTGCAAGGAAAAACCGAATGAAATACAAGTACGAGTTTCAAAAACTTTAGATCTACTCCTAGATCTATGTGTTGAGAGCTTTTACCTTTGAAGCGTGCCCTCGCAAAATTCCCGCTCGTCCAAGGTACGTGTCGGATCTCCAAAGTATCAAGGTAGATACTTCTCTAGTGATATCCACACGAACAAGGAGTGCTCTCTAGCACTCAAGGATGGAGAAGAGAGCCCCAAGTGTGCTAGCACTTTCTAGAGCTCTTGGATAGAATTTGAAAAAGAAAAGGAGAGAAAAACAAGAAGACTCTCACATACTCAACTAGTAGTATCCTCTTCTTGTGTCCTTCACACTCTCTTATCTTTTCTTGGATGAAACTCAACACCTTCTCACCTTCCAAGACCCCACGGCAACAGCAAGGAGAAGCAAGCATCCAAGGAAGAAGAAGCTAGAATCAATGCAAATCAATTGCATTCACCCATCATCAAGTGTGTGGCCGGCCACACAAATGTAACCCCCTCATTTAATGTGGCCGGCCACATTAATAGGAATGGGTGTGTAACCTCCATGAGGTGGCACACCATTATGAGGTGGTGATGATGTGGCAAGGATGTGTCATGCCATGTAGGATGAGTCAACCTACATGATGTGGCAATGCATCAAGTCAAACTTGATGTTTCAACTTCCATTTGGTCAAGTCAAAATTGACCAATTTCTTCCTTGTTGAGTTAAATCCAACCTTTGATTCAAGTCAATTTCAATTTAATGAATCTCAATTCATTAATATAAATTGACTCAATGAATCAAATTTAAATTAGACTCATTCAACAATTGAATCTAATTAAGTCTAACTCAATAAGTCTAATTTGAATCCAATCTTTGGTGCATCATATGAACCTAATCCAATTGGTTCATCATATGAACCTAATCTCCATCCACTTGTTCTTTGTGTGTGACCCAATAGGTTCTTGTAACGTTGGCAATGTTTCTAAACTCCTTTAGAAACATAAGCAATGAGCGACATCTGGCAATACATCATTGCTACCCAAGTTACAAGAATGTTGAGATCCAACATCACCTTGTGACTACTAATTGTGACTCCTCACAATATGTGACATTGTCCTTCTATCCTAGACATCTAGATTGATCAATATGAGGCATAGACCGTGTCATCCTCTAATCAATCTAAATATTGAACCCCAAGTAGACTCACTCGATCAAATGAGCTCAACATCTAATGTTGACTCATTTGGGCATGGCCATGCACTTAGTGGTCTCACTCTATCAAGAATACCGATGTCGCTCCCGTCATATGGGAGGGATAGATCCCATCTACATCACTCACATCCCTCTACATAATTCGTTATATACCCAGTAATCGCCTTTATAGTCCACCCAGTTACGGGTGACGTTTGACGAAACCAAAGTACATAACTCCTTATGTAGGGATCCATGGTGACTTCAGGTCTAAGGACTAATAGTCATACTAATAACCACATGAGAAAGTATATGACACTCATATAACGATCCATGATACTTTCTCATGGCGGGTCATTCAGTATATATTCTCCAATGCATACCCATGTGTCAACTTGATATCTCCATATCCATGACTTGTGAGATCAAGTCATCGAGTTGACCTACATGCTAGTCTTATTGCATTTACATTGTCCCTGAATGTTAATACTCGACTAGGAATGATTTAGAGTAGTGTTCCCTATATCATCTCACTATCGGTTCAACTAACCGATTGATATAGGTGAGAACCATCTACTCAAGGACATTATTATACTTAGTTTATTTGGCACCAATACAAGTAAGTATAATAACCAAAATCCAAATGCCTTTATTTATATAGAATATGATACAATAAGTCCAAAATACAATCATCAAATGATTGGCTCTAGGGCTCTAGCTAACAAAAGGATGGAGGCAAGATCAATGGCCGACCAAGATTGGAGCGCAAGCAAGGTGGTCGACCACACATTAAATAAAACGGTGATTATAAATTTTAAAATATTTTGTTATGTGGAAGCCATGGTTTTAAAATAGAGTTTTAAATTTTAAAATCTTTCCTTTTATAGTTTTCTACAAAGGATTAAGAGAAAGGTTTGATATCTTTCCTTATTTGCAGTTAATAGGAAGATTTTAATTTTTGATAAAACTTTTCTTTTTTGTAATCATCCACATATTTTAAAAGAGAGATTTTAATTTATAAAATTTTTCTTTTATAACTAACAAGGCATTTAAAAGAGAAATTTTTTATTAAAATTTCTTACCAGAAACAAATAAGGAAGTTTTAATTTTGGGTTTAAAACTTTCCTTGTTTGGAGCACTTGAATATGGCCGGCCATGACAATCTTAAAAGGAAGTTTAAATTTTTTGTTTAAAACTTTCCTTTTTAGTCATTGGCAAGAAATATAAGGAAGTTTTAATTATATTTAAAAATTTCCTTTTTTGCCAAGACCAAGGATTATAAAAGAGAAGGAGGGGGTGTCTCACCCTATAACACATATTCTATTCTTCTCTTCCAATTCCTTGGTGGTCGGCCCTATTCTTTCTCTTCTCTCCTTTTGTTTTCTCTCTTGGAGGTCGGCGACATCAATTGTGGGAGATATCTTGGTGGCTGGTTGCTTGAAGGAGAAGAAGAAGAGAATGAAGCTCTCTTGTCTAGCATCCCTTGGAGGTTAGTTGGTGGCTGGATCTTGGAAGCAATGGAAGAAGCTTGGGTGGATTTCCTCTTGGAAGATCGTCGCCCACACGATTTCCAAGAGAAGGAGAGGAATACAATAGAAGATCAAGAGGTCAATAAGCTACAAAAGGTATAACTAGTTATTAGTTTTCGCATCATAACTAGTTCATCTTTTGTATATATCTTGAAAAACCAAACACAAGATGTTATCGGTTTTAGTTATCATTTTTGTTATCGATTTTATTTTTCAATTTCATGTTTCAATAATGTATTTCCTTTGAGGTCTCTATAGTTAAACCTAGTTTATTGTAAGAAGTTAAATATCCGATTTCTTTGTAAGGCTTTGTCTAGGAAGTGGTGGATGATCCCATACCCAAGAAGGCCTAGTGCCTCGCCATGTTTAACCTGAAAGTCAATCTTTGAAATAGATATTTGATAACTTCTGTAATATGATTTAACTTAGGAAGATTACATCGGTTGAACTTGGAGTAAGAATGTTAAGTTTCATTCCCAATCCAAGTTTAACTTCTAAAGGGAAATTTGGATTAATAATGTTAAGTAACGTTTTCAATCCAAATTTAACTTTAGTAGAGCACATGGGTAGCTAGGATAGTTCTATGCTTGTACAAATTTTTGTACAGGGGAACTAGGACAGTATTCCGAGTACCAACCAACAATTGATATCAGAGCTAGGTTATACCTCTGTGTGTTTGGTTTTTAGCTTAATTATACACATGTCATACATATTTTAGGCAGGATAATAGTAGGATATGTAAATAGATTGACTCTGTGGTTGTAGGCTCCAATTATTATGGTCTATTGTGATTGTGTGTGATTCGACCCTTGGACATGTCAAGGGTATTTTATGTGTGTGCATGATTATACTTATTAAATACAGCAGGAGTTGTGTTTGATTTAGGATTTTACATTTTGTTCGATCTAGACTTTATGTACATTCCTTTGTGGAATATAGGATCGATATATGTAAAATTTTATTTTTGTCACGGATCATATCCTTGTGAGACGTGGTGCTATTTGAGGACCAGAGGTGCAACAAAAAAGGAAGCTTGATGGACGCGACGACATGAGCCCTAGGGCTGGCGGCTAGTTTTGACGACTGCTGGGGCTGGCAGCACACAGAGGACAGTGATGGAAGAGGCCATAATAGTTGGAAAATTATTTTTCCATATTTATTGCTTTTATTTGTTGTGATGTGTGTGTGTCCATGTTAAAATCCTCATCTTAAATAACTAAGTGGGAGAGGGATTTATAAATAAATTCCACGATCTCCATTACTAGTTTATAAGTGATGCAAACAAACTTGTGTGTTGGCTCTGAGTGCCTTCCTCCACATTGGATGAGTTTGTTTGCGGATCACTAGATCAAACTTCCTTTATGGATGGTTATAGGAAATTATTTGGGAGTGTGTGATCTTCTCCAACTGAAGTGGCATAATCCTATTTAATGGACTAAGTATCAAGTAATGGTATACACTTAGGCGCATTTAATTTTATCCTCCCCATCGGAGTCACTGCTATTATTTGTGTGATCAAAGGAATACCAACTATTAATTTTTTTTTGTCATAAAGTTAGGTTGGCAAGAATAAAATTAATGGGTAAAACCTCCTCTTACAAATGTTTGAATTTGTATATGTCCACATTATCGTGACATACAAAATTCACAATGTTTTGAGATGTTGGTGAATTTAAATAATATTATTTGAGGACTCAATAGTATTCTAAATTCTAAAGTTTTGACCAAAACTTATTTTGTGATTCTTAGGATGACTTTTAACCCACTGGCTATTATTCTGAAAGAGAACAAACTTACTGGTCCAAATTATATAGATTGGAAAAGAAACCTAGACATTGTCCTAACTACTGAAGGCTATAAGTTTGTACTGTTAGAGGTTTTCCCTAATGAGCCTAATAGTGATTCTAGTGAACAGGAGATTGAGTATCATAAGAAATGGGTCAAGGCAGATGAGATGACGCGGTGTTACATTTTGGCTTCTATGTCAAATGTGTTGCAACATTAGCATCAGTCCTTGCCTACTGCCTATAACATGATGTACAATCTCAAGGAACTCTTCGGACACTAGAATTGGGCTACTAGGCAAGAGGCTGTGAGAAATTTAATGGTAGCCACCATGGCAGAGGGGACACCCGTAAGGGATCATATCCTCAAAATGATGGATTACTTTAACGAGATACAAATCCTTGGAGCTGAAATCGATGGGGAAACCCAGGTCGATATCATTCTCCAAATGCTACCCAAAAGTTTTGAGCAGTTTCGCCTGAACTACAATATGAATAAAAGGATTTATTAATTGGCGGAACTACTGACAGAATTTCAGGCAGCAGAAGGGTTATTTAGTCATAATTCTCAAATTCACTTTGCTGAAAGTGTTTCTACTTCTAAGTCGAAAGGCAAGAAGAAGAAGAAGAAACAAATTAGCTCAGCAAAGAAAGTGAATCAATCTCTAGGTACTGGACTAAAAGTAGGAATAAATAAGCCGAAGGGCAAGTGCTTTATTTGAAAGCAGTCTAGACAATAGAAGGCGGACTGTCCTCATAGGAAAAAGAATAATAAAGGTATATCTTATTCTCTAGTAGTTGAAACATGTTTAGCGATGTTATCTACCAGTACCTGGTGTGTAGATACAGGAGCCACTGATCATGTCTGCAATTTATTACAGGGGTTCCACGAAACCCGACAACTATATGAGGGAGAGGTAACCGTCTACATGACCAATGCTACGAAAGTTACGACTGTTGCAGTGAGAGATGCCTACTTATCATTTGATGGAACTTTGATTTTGAGAAATTGTCTCTATGTACCTAGTTTTAGAAAAAATTTAATTTCAGTTTCTAAACTGTTTTTGGATGGATATGATGTTTCTTTTGAAGACAAAGTGGTTATCAAGAAAAATAGGGTTATTATCTATTCTGGTACATTAGTTGACAATTTGTATACTCTAAATCTAATAACTCCCGCAAAACAACAAATGGAAATTAATAACACATCCTCTAATTCAAATAAGAGAAAGGAACCTTCGAAAATGAACCAAACATATCTTTAGCATCTTAGACTTGGTCATATTAACTTGAGTAGGATTCAAAGGCTAATAGACGATGGACTCTAGGGTTCATTAGTGTTGGAAAACTTTCCTACCTGTGAATCTTGCTTAGAAGGAAAAATAACCAAGAGACCTTTTAAGGCCAAGGGGTATAGAACAAATGATGTGTTGGAATTGGTTCATTCTGATTTGTGTGGACCTATGACTATCCAAGCGAGAGGTGGTTTTGAATATTTTGTCTCTTTTATAGATGATTATTCAAGATATGGGTATATTTACTTGATGCGCCGCAAGTCTGAGTGCTTTGATAAGTTCAAAGAGTACAAGGCTAATGTGGAGAAACGTCATAGTAAAAGTATCAAGACACTACGGTCTGATCATGATGGCGAGTACCTCTCAGAAGAGTTTAGGAGTTACTTATCAGAAGTTGGGATTCAATCCCAATTGTCTACACCTGGTACACCCCAATAGAATGGTGTGCCAGAACAAAGGAATAAGACTCTTATGAAAATGGTTAGATCGATGATGAGTTATTCAGAATTACCAAATTCATTCTGGGGGTATGCTTTAGAAATAGTAGTATACATTCTGAACTTGGTACCTTCTAAATCAGTACCCTCTACTTTCACAGAATTGTTGAATGGGCGTAAGCCTAGTCTGAGTGATATTCAGATTTGGGATAGTCCAGCACATGTGCTGAAGGGAGATATTTATAAGTTGGAATCTCGTACAGAAGTTCGGTTATTTATAGGTTATCCTAAAGGAACGAAAGGTGGTTTGTTTTATAGTCCTAAAGATCACAAGGTCATTATTAGCACTAATGCCCGATTTTTAGAAGAGGACTATGTAATGAACCATAAGCCCATGAGTGAAATTGTTCTAGAAGAAATGAGAGAGGGCACACCTACTTTATTACCAATAGTACAAGATGAAATATCACAAGAAACTGCAACACGTATCACAAATGAAACACAACTACAGACAGTGCCTCGTTGTAGTGGGAGGGTTGTGAGGCAACCTGAAAGATTCATGTTTGTGGGAGAGTCTTCGGACTTGATCCCAGGTAAACATGAACTTGATCCCCCAACATATGGCAAAGCGCTCCAAGATAAAGATGTAGCATCTTGGCAAAGAGTAATGAACTCAGAAATAGAATGTATGTATTCTAACAAAGTCTGAGAGCTAGTAGAACCATCAAATATTGTAAATGCTATTGGATGTAAATAGATCTACAAAAGAAAAAAGAGGGAAAGACAAGAAGGTGAGCCCCTTCAAAGCAAGACTTGTTGCAAAAGGGTATACTCAGAAAGAGGGAATCGATTATGAGGAAATTTTTTCACCAGTAGCTATGCTTAAGTTTATTCGGATACTCTTATCTATTGCTACTCATATGGATTATGAGGTTTGGCAAATGGATGTCAAGACAACTTTCCTTAACGAAAGTCTTGAAGAAAACATCCATATGAAGTAACCAGAGGGGTTTATTGCAAAGGGTAAAGAGCATCTTGTATGTAAGCTCAATCTATCTATTTATGGACTGAAGCAAGCTTCTAGGTCTTGGAACATCCGGTTTAATGAAGTAATCCTATCTTATGGATTTATTCAGTGTCTGGATGAGTCTTGTGTATACAAGAAGTGTGATGTAAACATGATGGTATTTCTTGTACTATACGTAGATGACATTTTATTAGTTGGAAACAATATCAAAGTGTTGTCAGAAGTAAGGGTATGGTTGTCCAAGAAATTTGATATGAAGGACTTGAGAGAATGCGCATATATTCTCGGGATCAATGTAATAAGGGATCGCAAGAAAAGAATATTGCGTTAATCCCAAACTTCATATATCGATACAATCCTAGCTCGATTTAGCATGCAAGACTCCAAGAAAGGTATTTTACCTTTTTGGCATGGAGTATCTTTACCTAAAGAGATGTCTCCGAAGACATCAAAAGAGATAGAAGAAATGAAGGCAATTCCTTATGCTTCAGCTGTAGCAAGCCTAATGTATGTTATGTTATGCACGATACAGGATATCTGTTTCGTCGTGGGCATGGTTAGCAGATATCAAAGTAATCCAGGATATGGACATTGGACTACCGTAAAACATATATTGAAGTACCTAAGAAAGACTAGAGATTATATGCTGGTTTACCAAGCAAATGATTTACTCCCTGTGGGTTACACGGATTCAGACTTCCAATCAGATAGGGACAATAGTAAGTCTACATCAGGCTATGTGTTTACTTTAGGAGGTGGAGCCATAGCATGGAGGAGTGTTAAGCAAAACTGCATTTTTGACTCAACCATTGAAGCTGAGTATGTAGCAGCCTCTGAGGAAGCCAAAGAAGCTGTATGGCTCAGGAACTTTTTAATGGACTTAGATGTGATTCCTGGTTTGCCCAAAATCATCACAATTTGTTATGAAAATATTGGTGCAGTAGCAAACCCGAAGGAACCACGAGCCCATAAGGCGAGTAAACACATTGAGTGCAAGTACCACCTGATACGAGATATCGTAAAGCGAGGAGAACTTGTTGCCGCCAAGATTGCATCGGCAGATAACCTAGCAGATCCTTTCACTAAGTCCCTTCTGGTGAAAGCTTTTAATCGACAAGTTGAGGGGATGGGAATCAGATATATGGCAGTGTTTATGGCAACATAGTCTTTTAGTATAAGTGGAAGATTGATAGAATGTATACTAAAAGAGTTATACCACAGATATTACAACAAATATAACAATTAGAATGTAAAATACCAGAAAAATGGCGAATAATGATAAGGAAATTTTCTGGAATTTTTAGAAATTTTTCGGAGCTCGTATGGACGAGTTTGCGGGGATAAAAATGGGGCTCGGGAAAGCCTGTTTGGGCTACCCCGTTTTAACGAGAAAAAGTTGATTTTATTTATTTATTTTCTTTTCTCATATTCTTTTCTTCGTTTCTTCCTCCCCGCGTGCCCGACGCCGAAGCCCTAACCGCCCCGGCGGTTTCTTCTCCTCCCCTCCTTTACTTTGATCGCGCCGCACCTCTTCTACTCTTCCTCTTCATTTTCTCCTCTTCTCTGCCGATTCCGTTCCACTCTCCTCTTCCGACAGTTGTCCTCACTATGGAGACTATCACAGCTGGCACCGCACGAAGCACTGCCGACCTAACGCCGCCGACTTCTGCCCGAGCCCTCTTCTCTCCCGGATCTTTGCCCCAACCTCTCCCTCACGAGCCGCCCTTACTTCAACCTATGCCCTAGCCCTAGAATCACCGCGTCGGGAGAGGAGGACAACCCCTCTCGGCCTCGCACCAGCCAGCAACCCGACGCCTTCTTCTCTCTCTTGTGTCGAGGTCTTCACCTCAGCCCGTCGCTTGTCGCTAAAGCCACCGCCGCCGTCATCCCAGCAGTCGCGAGGCCTTTTTGCCCTTTTCCGGCTGCAGATCCAACCTAGACTTGACCTTGCCATTGAGTGTCCTATTCTTCTCCTCCGATCGGATCTGAGCAACCGTGGCAACTGTTGTGATTTGCCTTGCTTCTGTTGGGCGCCGCTCGATCACATCAGTGACCTCCTGCTTGATCCGATTGTTAACAGTGAGGTAAGATTGGGTTGTAAGATGGGTTGTTGCTTGATTTGTGATCCCATTTATTGAACTCAACTTGATCTGATCAATATAAAGGATTTCAACAGGGAGATTAGGTTCTGTGGGGTTGTCTTGGTTCCAGCAATATGCCTTCCAGTAGAACCTCTTTGGCTGCGGATCAAGAGCAGAGATTTGAGATTGAGGTATGGTGTAGGGTAATGGATCCTTGTTGTAGATTGGGTTGGTTTAAAATTAATCTAATGGAACGATTAGTGTTAAGACAATTAACCCTAGTCAATTGTTAGATTTAATTTAGGTAGGCAAATGGTTATGTTGATTAGGGTTTTCCCTAATTTAGTCTCCTTGATTTTATTTAGCTATTTAAATTCTTATGAATTTTAGCTAAATAAAAATATATTGATTGGTACAGGACTTTGATTCGAGATGGTGTCTCGACGAGGGATCTATTCCGGATACTATCCTTTCTTATTGGAGGCGGGTACTTTGACTTTATGTCATTTGATATGCATAATAATGTCTTTAACAAATAGCAACGATTGTGTTTTCTCATCTGTTTCGGTTGATCACTACCCGATATGTTACATGATTGGTTGTTTGTTGGTTATGTACATCATGTTAGTACTTATCTGACTTTACCTGCTTATAGAGGTAGTGACACAACCATGATATTTATCATGTTCAGGACCTAGGGTTTTTGATACCTTATCTGGTCTGTGTACTTTGATTTGATTCATTTTCTGATAGTACACATTTTTCATATATATGGATATTGCTATGCTGCTCAGTATTTTTCCATGCTTAGTATCATGCACCATTCGCATGATTGCATGCTGCGTGATAGTCTGCTCCATTATTGTTGAGCACATCGCCAGTTTCATCACTGTCGGTGCTCCGTTGGTCTGCTCATGGGTAGCGTGACGCAGCGTAGTAGCACGCCAGTTTGGCTCTGTCGGTGCTCCGTTGGTTCCCTCATGGGTAGTGTGACGCAGCGTGGTAGCACGTCAGGGATCCCTCCCCGTCATGGTGTACCGGGAGATGAGAGCATTGCGCTCCCCCATTTATGATTTGGGGTAGGAGGATAGGTGTACTCCGACAGCATCTCGTCCACTCGGTCACTCATCAGGGGTAGTGATGGCAGAGTGCACGGTTGTCACAGCCCTACCCACTCGGTCTCACCATTGTGTGTGAGATGGCTGACTGGCGTCAGGGGTGACCATGACATTTGCATCATTTGCATGATGCATTTATTGCTTGTGTTTGCTGCATTTACTTGCTACATTTATATGGATGCATATGATTGACATGCATACACGATTTATGACACTATCGGTCTGATGACCTGTTATACTTATACCCTGGTCCTGGTTAGTACAGTTTTCTCCTACTTGTTTCAGTTACATTTATCCTTCTTGTATCAGGAGACTGTACGCATGATTAGTGCTGGTTGTTATTTTCTTTATTGTGCATATCAGTTGATACCCGCTGAGTGTGGACTCACACCCTCCTCCGTTGCTATTTTAAGGTTGATGCTGTCCAGAGTGTTCCAGTCGCTAGTCCCCTGAAGATCCAGAGTTATTTGGTCTTGTGTTATGTCTCTTATTGCACTATTTGGACTTGTATTAGTTTACCTTATGGATATTGTCGATGAACTTTATGTGGATTTGTTTTACTACGTGCCTGCCTAGATGGCAGAAGAGGTGAGTTGATTTTATCGTCGGATTTGTGCTTTATGAGTGTAGTGGTGTAGGATATCGGTTTTGAGCTTTATGGGTGTTGTTGAGTAGGGAATTGTTTTCGAGTCTTCTTATTACTGTTTTAGTTGTTAACTATTTAACTGCGTGGATGGTGTGATTGTGTGCTTAATTATTTGTTGTTATATACATATGTTCCGACCGTGTTGGCCGTGTATGATTGTGGATGTAGAAAGGTTTCAGATTGTCACCCGTACAGGGGAGATGCTGCCGAAATTTCTTCTGGTAGGGACTACCTGGGGCATGACAAAAAGTCTAGCTTTTTGTATAAACATTTATTTTGAAATAAGAATCACATTGGTCAAATGTCTACATTTATGCTAAGTGTAGTTTTCCATTTAATTTATATTGTAGATAACATGGTGTGAGGAGAAACACAGTAAATCATGTTATCAGATCCTTATAAATTATAAATAGTAGCTCACAATCAAGATGGAATCGGATAAACCATTGGAGTGGTTGTAGTGTAATTTGGTATTAGTTTATCTTGACTATAAAATTACACTAGTACACTATGAGTGTATTGAGCAGGACCATTTGAGATAGTTTCTTTTTATACTGACTATATAAAAAAATAAAACTTCTGTTATTATGGAAGTGCGTACTCTTAATCATAATATAATAACAAACATGTATACTTAATATTTATTTTTTTAATTTATCAAAGGGTGTGATTTATCTCGTTAAATCTATAGGCCCGATAAGTTGGGAAATAATATTATTTATATGGTGTGTTGTTGATTATAGAATGAAACTGTGTCCTAGTAATTTAGGTTGATGATGCCCCCTTGAGGAGCTCATAAGGATTGTCATGTAAACCCTGCAGGTGGACTTAGTCCAACATGACAATAAGGTTGAGTGGTACTACTCTTGGAGCTAGATATTAATTAAGTGAGTTGTCATTCAATATCTTAAACATAGGGAGACTAATGCACTCATGATAAGAAGGAGCCCATATTGTAATATGTGATTAGTGCGGTAGTGTAATAATAACTCTTTAGTGGTATGAGTTATTATTGATGAACTTGAGTTGGGTGTTAGGGGCGAACACAGGAAGCTCAAGCTCATCGGGAGACCAAAACCAGTTCCTCATCTCGGTCCCTATTGTAGCCTCTTATTTATAAAGCCTTGTATCCACTTAAAGCCAAGCTTCTTACCCATCTCTTTGTGGCCAGCCAAGCCAAGCTTGGAGCCCAAGCTAGGGTCGGCCAAGCCAAAGGATGGAGCCAAGATCAATGGCCGGCCAAGCTTGGAGCCCAAGCAAGGTGGCCGACCACACATTAAATAAAAGGGTGATTATAAATTTTAAAATCTTTCCTTATTTGGAAGCCATGGTTTTGAAAGAGAGTTTTAAAATTTAAAATATTTCCTTTTATAGTTTTCTACAAAGCATTAAGAGAAATGTTTGATATCTTTCCTTATTTGTAGTTAAAAGGAAGATTTTAATTTTTGATAAAACTTTCCTTTTTTTTTGTAACCATCCACATGTTTTAAAAGAGAGATTTTAATTTATAAAATTTTTCTTTTATAACTAACAAGGGACTCAAAAGAGAAATTTTTTATTAAAATTTCTTACGGGAAACAAATAAGGAAGTTTTAATTTTTTCTTTAAAACTTTTCTTTTTTGGAGCACTTGAATATGGCCGACCATGACAAGCTTAAAAGGAAGTTTTAATTTTTTGTTTTAAAACTTTCCTTTTTAGTCATTGGCAAGGAATATAAAGAAGTTTTAATTATGTTTAAAACTTTCCTTTTTTGCCAAGACCAAGGATTATAAAAGAGAAGGACGAGGTGCCTCACCCCATAACACATCTTCTATTCTTCTCTTCCAATTCCTTGGTGGCCGGCCCTATTCTTTCTCTTCTCTCCTTTTGTGTTTCTCTCTTGGAAGCCGGCGACATCAATTGTGGGAGATCTCTTGGTGGCCGGTTGCTTGAAGGAGAAGAAGAAGAGAAGGAAGCACTCTTGTCTAACATCCCTTGGAGGTTAGTTGGTGGGCGGATCTTGGAAGCAAAGGAAGAAGCTTGGGTGGATTTCCTCTTGGAAGACCGTTGCCCACATGACATCCAAGAGATGGAGAGGAATACAATAGAAGATCAAGAGGTCTATAAGCTACAAAAGGTATAATTAGTTATTAGTTTCCGCATCATAACTAGTTCTTCTTTTGTATAGATCTTGAAAAACTAAACACAAGAGGTTATCAGTTTTAGTTATCAATTTTGTTATCAATTTTATTTTTTGATTTAATGTTTCAATAATGTGTTTCTATTGAGGTCTCTATAGTTAAACCTAGTTTATTGTAAAAAGTTAAATATTCGATTTCTTTGTGAGGCTTTGTCTAGGAAGTGGTGGATGATCCCATACCCAAGAAGGCCTAGTATCTCGCCATGTTTAACCTGGAAGCCGATCTTTGAAATAGATATTTGATAACTTCCGTGATATGATTTAACTCAGAAAGATCACATCAGTTGAACTTGGAGTAAGAATGCTAAGTTTCATTCCCAATCCAAGTTTAACTTCTAAAGGGAAATTTGGATTTATAATGTTAAGCATCGTTTGTAATCCAAATTTAATTTTAGTAGAGCACATGGGTAGCTAGGATAGTTATATGCTTCTACAAATTTTTGTAAAGGGGAACTAGGACGTTATTCCGAGTAGCAACCAACAGTTTAGCGATGTTATCTACCGGTACTTATTGTGTAGATATGGGAGCCACTGATCATGTCTATAATTCATTACAGGGGTTCCAGGAAACCCGACAACTATATGAAGGGGAAATCATCGTCTACATGGGAAATGCTACTAGAGTGTCGGCTGTAGCAATGGGAGATGTTTTATTATCTTTTGATAGAAATAAAACTTTGATTTGGAGAATTTGTCTTTACGTACTATCTTTTAGAAAGAACTTGATTTTAGTTTCTAAATTATTTAAGGATGAATATTCTATTTATTTTGTTGACAAAGTAGTTATCAAGAAAAATAGGGTGGTTATCTGTTCTGGTACGTTAGTTGACAATTTGTACACTCTAAATCCAATAACTCCCACGATGCAACAAATGAAATTAATAACACATCTTCTAATTCTAATAAGAGAAAGCAACCTTCAGAAATAAACCAAATATATCTTTGGCATCTAAGGCTTGGTCATATTAACTTGAGTAGGATTCAAAGGTTAATGGCCGATGGACCTTTGGGTTCATTGGTGGTGGAAAACTTTCCAACCTGCGAATTTTGCTTGGAAGGAAAAATGACCAAGAGACCTTTTAAGGTCGAGGGGTATAGTGTCAAAGATGTGTTGGAATTGGTTCATTCTGATTTGTGTGGACCTATGACTATCCAGGCAAGAGGTGGTTTCAAATATTTTGTCTCTTTTATAGACGACTATTCGAGATACGGGTACATTTACTTAATCTTCTGTAAGTCTGAGTGCTTTGATAAGTTCAAAGAGTGTAAGGCTGATGTGAAGAAACGTCATGGTAAAAGTATCAAGATGCTACGGTTTGATCATGGTGGCGAGTACCTCTCAGGAGAGTTTAGGAATTACTTATCAGAGGCTGGGATTTAATTCCAACTGTCTGCACCTGGTACACCCTAAAAAAATGGTGTGGCAGAACGAAGGGGTAGTACCCTCTATAGAAATGGTTAGAACTCTTATAGAAATGGTTAGATCAATGATGAGTTATTCAGAATTACCAATTTTGTTTTGGGGATATGCTATAGAAATGGCGACGTACATTTTGAACTTTGTACCTTCTGAGTCAGTACCCTCTACACCCACAGAATTATGGAATGGGCGTAAGCCTAGTTTGAAACACATTCAGATTTGGGGTAGTCCATCACATGTGCTGAAGGGAGATGCTGATAAGTTGGAATCACGTACAAAAGTTCTCTTGTTTGTAGGATATCCTAAAGGAACGAAAGGTGGTTTATTTTATAGTCCTAAAGATCAGAAAGTCATTGCTAGCACAAATGCCTGATTTTTAGAAGAGGACTACGTGATGAACCACAAGCCCATGAATAAAATTGTTCTTGAGGAAATAAGAGAGGACACATCTAATTTAGTACCAACGTTACAAGATGAGATACCACAAGAAACTGCAACGCGTGTCACAAATGATGCACAATTACAGGTAGTGCCTCGTCATAGTGGGAGGGCTGTTCGGCAACCTGATAGATTCATGTTTTTAGGAGAGTCTTCGGACTTGATCCCTGGTGAACATGAAGCTGATCCTTGGACATATGATGATGCACTCCAAGATAAAGATGCAACATCTTGGCAAAGTGCAATGAACTTCGAAATAGAATCTATGTATTCTAATCAAGTCTGGGAGCTTGTAGAACCATCAAATGGTGTAAAAGCCTTTGGATGTAAATGGATCTACAAAAGAAAAAGAGGGATAGACGGGAAGGTGGAAACCTTCAAAGCAAGGATTGTTGCAAAAGGGTATACTCAGAAAGAGGGTATCGATTATGAGGAAACCTTTTCACCGGTAGTCATGCTTAAGTCTATCTGGATTCCTTTATCTATTGCTGCTCATATGGATTATGAGGTTTGGCAAATGGATGTCAAGACATCTTTCCATAACAGAAGTCTTGTAGAAAACATCCATATGAAGCAACCAGAGGGATTCATTGTGAAGACCAAAGAGCATCTTGTCTGCAAGCTCAATCGATCCATTTATAAACTGAAGCAAGTTTCAAGATCTTGGAAATCCAGTTTGATAAAGTGATCCAATCTTATAGATTCATTCAGTGTCTGGATGAGTCATGTGTATACAAGAAAAGTGACGGAAACGTGGTGGTATTTCTTGTATTATACGTAGATGACATTTTGCTCATTGGCAACAATATCAAAGTGTTGTCAGACGTAAGGGTATGGTTGTCCAAGCAATTTGATATGAAGGACTTGGGAGAATGTGGACATATTCTTGGGATCAAAGTAATAAGGGATCACAAGAAAAGAATGTTGTGCTTATCCCATGCATCATAGATCGATACTATCCTAGCTCATTTTAGCATGCAAAACTCCAAGAAAGGTTTTCTACCTTTTCGGCATGGAGTACCTTTATCTAAAGAGTTGTCTCTTAAGACATTAAAGGAGATAGAGGTCATGAAAGTAGTTCCTTATGCTTCAACTGTAGGAAGTCTAATGTATGTGAAGCTATGTATGCGACCGAATATCTGTTTTGTCGTGGGCATGGTTAGCAGATATCAAAGTAATCCAGGACATGGACATTGGACTGTCGTAAAGCATATATTAAAGTACCTGAGAAAGACTAGAGATTATATGCTGGTTTACCAGTCAGATGATTTTCTCCCTGTAGGTTACACGGATTCAGATTTTCAATCAGATAGGGACACTAGTAAGTCAACCTCGGGGTATGTGTTTACTTTGGGAGGTGGAGCCATAACATGGAGGAGTGTTAAGTAGAAATGCGTTTCGGACTCCACCATGGAAGTTGAATATGTGGCAGCCTTTGAGGCATCCAAAGAAGCAGTATGGCTCATAAACTTCTTGATGGACTTAGATGTGATTCCTGGTTTGCCCAAAATTATCACAATTTATTGTGATAATAGTGGTGCAGTAGCAAACTAGAAGGAATCATGAGCCCATAAGGCAAGTAAACACATTGAGTGCAAGTACCACCTAATACGAGACATTGTATAATGAGAGGAAGTTGTTGTCACCAAGATTGTAGTAGCAGATAACCTGGATCCTTTCACTAAGGCCCTTCCAGCGAGAGTTTTTGATGGGCATGTTGAGGGGATGAGAATCATATGTATGGCAGCATATATTGCAGCATAGTCTTTTAGTATAAGTGGGAGATTGTTAGGATGTATACTAAAAGACTAGATTTTTGTATGAACATTTATTTTGAAATGATAATCACATTGGTCAAATGCTTGCATTTAGTTAAATACAGTTGTCCATTTAATTTATATTGTAGATAATATGGTGTGTGCTGTCACACAGAAGATAATGTTATCAGTTCCTAATAAATTATAAAAATAGTGGCTCACAACCAAGATGGATTGAGACAAACCATTGGAATGATTTTAGTGTAATTTGGTATTAGTTTATCTTGACTATAAAATTACACTAGTACACTATGTGTGTATTGAGTAGGACCATTTAAGGTTGTTTCTTTTTATACTGACTGCATAAAAGAATAAAACCTCTGTTATTATGGATGTGCACACTCTTAATCCTGATATTATAACAAACATATACTTAATATTTATTTATTTAATTTATCATAGCGTGAGATTTATTCAGTTAAATCAATAGGCCCAATAAGTTAGAAAATAATATTATTTATATGGTGTGTTGTTGATTATAAAAGGAAACTGTGTCCTAGTAATCTAGGTTGACAATGCTCCCTTGAGGAGCTCATAAGGATTATCATGTAAACCCTGCAGGTGGAATTAGTCCAACATGATAATAAGGTTGAGTGGTACTACTCTTGGAGCTAGATGTTAATTAAGTGAGTTGTCAATAACTCATTTAATTAACAGACATGTGATATCTTAAACACAGGGAGACTAACACACTCATGATAAGAAAGAGCCCATAATGTAATATGGGATTGATGCGGTAGTTCAATAATAACTCTTTAGTGGTATGAGTTATTATTGATGAACTTGAGTTGGGTGTTCGGGTCAAACATAGGAAGCTTAAGTCCATCAGGAGGCCAAAACCAATTCCTCCTCTCAGTCCCTATTGTAGCCTTTATAAAGCCTCGCATTCACCCATTTTGGTTTTGCTTCCTACCCAAGAAAGGGGTCGGCCATATCCTTGTGTGGTTCCCAAGCAAGGGGTCGACCAAGCTTTGCTTCCTACCCAAGAAAGGGGCCGGCAAAGCCTTGCTTGGTGGCCAAGAAAGGGGTCGGCCAAACCAAAAGAAAAAAATAAGGAAAAGGAAGAGAAAAGAAAAGAAAGAAAAAAAAGGGAGATTTTTTCTCAACAGAATTAGAGATTTTTCTAAAAACGAATTACGTTGATTCTTTCTTAGAAATTTTCTAAAAGGAATTATATTAATTCTTTCCTAAGAATTTTTTCTAAAAAGAATTATGTTAATTCTTTCCTAGAGATTTTTCTAAAAATAATTATGTTAATTCTTTCTTATAAATTTTCTAAAAAGAATTATACTAATTCTTTCTTAAGAAATTTTTGTAAAAAAATTATGTTAATTATTTTCTAGAGATTTTTCTAAACAAAAATCTATTACTGTTTCTCCTTTTTTATCTGGTGTAGAAGGTTATAAAAGGGGAGGATGCCATGCCACCATAATCATCCAATCTCTCTTGAGTTGTTTCCCCTTGCTTGTGGCCAGCACCTCATCTCTTCTTTTCTCTCTTTTCTTTTCTTTCCTCTAGGGTCGGTGCCCCACTTCTTTTTCTTCTTCCCTTTTCTTCCCTCTAGAGTCGGCACCCCATCTTCTCTTGGTGGTCGGAGCCTGGAGGAAAAGAAAATGAAGAGACGAAGCACCTTGGTGGCCGGCGGTTTGGAGGAGAAGAAGAAGAAGGAGGCGCTCCCCTTCTTTGCATCTTTTGGTGGTTGGCGGCTTGGAAACAAAAGAGGGTTCGGGTGTTTTTGTCTTGGTAGATCGTCGCCCACACAACGTCTAAGAAGAGGAGAGGAATATGGTAGAAAATCAAGAGATCTTTGTCTACGAAAAAAGGCACAACTAGTTATTTATTCCGCAGCACAACTAGTTTTGTTTTCTTTGTATGGATCCTGAAATACCAACACAAGAGACTAGTGATTTTGTGTTTTCATTTTTGTGCTTCGATTATGTGTTTCGATCTTGTGCTTTGATTGAGGTCTTTGTAGTTAAACCTAAGGTTACTATGAGAAGTTTAAATATTCAATTTCTTTGAAAGGCTTTGTCTAGGAAGCGGCGGATGATCCCATAACCAAGAAGGCCTAGTGCCTCGCCAACGACCTGGAAGTCAATCCTTGAAATAAATATTTAATCGACTTCTGTAATATGGTTTAACTTTAGAAGAACACAAGGGTTGAACTTAGAATAAAAATGTTAAGTTTCGTTTCCAATCCAGGTTTAACTTTGAAGAATGAACTTGGAGTAAAAATATTAAGTTTCGTTTCCAATCCAAGTTTAACTCCTGAAGAGCACATGGGTTGCTAGGAAAAGTTCTGTGGTTGTACAATTTTTTTGTTACAGGGGAAACAGAACGGTATTCCATGTAGCACCCAGCAAGTGGTATCAGGGCTAGGTTTCGATCCTGGGACCTGTGGGTTATACTGCTCTCACCCAAGCACGCTTAACGCTTAAGAAAGAATTATACTAATTCTTTCTTCAGAAATTTTTTTAAAAAGAATTATGTTAATTATTATCTAGAGATTTTTTCTAAACAAAATTTTATTACTGTTTCTCCTATTTTATTTGGTGTAGAAGGTTATAAAAGGGGAGGAGGCCATGCCACCATAATCATCCAATCTCTCTTGAGTTGTTTCCCCTTGCTTGTGGCCGACACCTCATCTCTTCTTTTCTCTCTTTCCTTTTCTTTCCTCTAGGGTCGGCACCCCATTTCTTTTTCTTCTTCCCTTTTCTTCCCTCTAGATCCGTCGCCCCATCTTCTCTTGGTGGCCGGAGCTTGGAGGAAAAGAAAATGAAGAGACAAAGCACCTTGGTGGCTGGCAGTTTGGAGGAGAAGAAGAAGGAGGAGGCGCTCCTCTTCTTTGCATCTTTTGGTGGTAGGCGGCTTGGAAACAAAAGTGGGTTAGGGTGTTTTGTCTTGGTAGATCGTCGCCCACACGATATCCTAGAAGAGGAGAGGAATACGGCAAAAGATCAAGAGGTCTTTGTCTACGAAGAAAGGTACAACTAGTTATTTTTTCCGCAGCACAACTAGTTTTGTTTTCTTTGAATGGATCCTGAAATACCAACACAAGAGGCTAGCGATTTCGTGTTTTCATTTTTGTGCTTCGATTTTGTGTTTCGATCTTGTGCTTTGATTGAGGTCTCTGTAGTAAAACCTAAGGTTACTGTGAGAAGTTTAAATATTCAATTTCTTTGAAAGGCTTTGTCTAGAAAGCGGTGGATGATCCCATACCAAGAAGGCCTAGTGCCTCGCCAATGACCTGGAAGTCAATCCTTGAAATAAATATTTAATCGACTTCTGTAATATGGTTTAACTTCTAAAGAACACAAGGATTGAACTTGGAGTAAAAATATTAAGTTTCATTTCCAATCCAAGTTTAACTTTGAAGAAGGAACTTAGAGTAAAAATGTTAAGTTTCGTTTCCAATCCAAGTTTAAATTTGAAGAACGAACTTGGAGTAAAAATGTAAGTTTCATTTCTAATCCAAGTTTAACTTCTGAAGAGCACATGGGTTGCTAGGAAATGTTCTGTGCTTGTATAAATTTTTGTACAGGGCAAACAGAACGATATTCCGAGTAGCACCCAACTGTTAGTTAGAGCCCTAGATCCAATCATATGATGATTGTTGTATGGACTCATTATATCATATTCTTATGTATATAAAGACAATTGTTTTTGTTTATTATACTTACTTATATTGGTGTCAAATAACTAAGTATAATAGCGTCCTTGAGTAGAAGGTTCTTATCTATATCAATCGATTGGTTGAATCGATAGTGAGATGGTATAGAGAACACTACTCTTAATCATTCCTAGTCAAGTATTAACATTCAAGGACAATGTTAATGTGACGAGACTAGCATGTAGGTCAACTTGATGAATTGATCTCACAAGTCATGGATATGGAGATATCAAGTTGACACATGGGTATGCATTGGAGAATATATACTGAATGACCCGCCATGAGAAAGTATCATGGATCTTTATATGAGTGTCATATACATTCTCATGTGGCTATTAGTATGACTATTAGTCCTTGGACCTGAAGTCACCATGGTTCCCTACATAAGGAGTTACATACTTTGGCTTCATCAAACGTCACCCGTAACTGGGTGGACTATAAAGGCGATTACTGGGTATGTAACAAATTATGCGGAGAGATGTGAGTGATGTAGATGGGATCTATCCCTCCTATATGATGGGAGTGATATCTTGGTTCTTGATAGTGTGAGACCAGTAAGTGCATGGCCATGCCCAAATGAGTCGATATGAGATATTGAGCTCATTTGATTAGAGTGAGTCAACTTGGAGTTCAAGTCATAGATTGATTCGAGGATGACACGGTCTTTGCCTCATTTGATCAATCTAGATATCATGGATAGAAGGACATTGTCACATATTGTGAGAGTCACAATTAGTAGTCACGAAGGTAATGTTGGATCTCAACATTCTTTCAACTTGGGTAGCAATGATTTATTGCAAGATGCTGCTCACTGCTTATGTTTCTAAATAAGATTTAGAAACATTGCCAACGTTGCAAGAACCTATTGGGTCACACACAAAGAAAAATGAATAGAGATTAGGTTCATATGATGAACCAATTTGATTAGGTTCATGTGATGAATCAAAAATTAGATTAAGAGTAATCTAATTTAGGCTTTTTGAGTTAGACTCAATTAGGTTGGATTTAACTCACCAAGGAAGATGAGTGATTAAGTTTCACTTGACCATATGGAAGTGGAAATATCAAGTTTAACTTGATGCCACCTCATGAAGGATAACTTATCCTACATGGCATGGCTAGCCAACACATCCTTGCCAAATCATCAAGGGAGAGGAAGATTCCTAGTGTGGCCGGCCATATGAATGGAAGATTCATTGGCCGCCCAAATGAATGCATTAAGATTCATTGAATGCAATTAATTGCAATCCTAGTGTGGCTAGCCACATGAATGGAATTTTCATTGGCCGCCCAAATGAATGCATTAAGATTCATTGAATGCAATTAATTGCATTCCTTGTGTGGCCGGCCATATGAATGGAAGATTTATAGGCATTGAATTAATTAATTCATTTTGTATCATCTTACATACTTCTTCCTTGCTCCTTCTCCTCTCTTTGCTGAGAGCTCCAAGCATGACAAGAAAGTTAGTGAGTTTATCCAAGAAGAAAGGTAGAGTGTTAGTCACATAGAAAAATAAGAGGAGTGTTTGAGATTATCTATTTCTCTTTTCTCCTACCTTTCTTCCAATCCCACCCGAGAGCCCTAGGGAGTGCTAGCACACTTGTGGTGCTCTCTTCTCCATCCTTGAGTGTTAGAGAACACTTCTTGTTCGTGTGGATACTACTAGAGGTGTGTACGCTTGAACACACTCGAGATCCGAAGGACCTTGGATGAGCAGGATTTGCGAAGGGCTTCGCTTCAAAGGTATAACACTCACCATGTAGATCTAACGTTGATTGATCTAGAGTAGGAAATAAGTACAAGAATTTTATTAATTTTTTGCACGGATCCGTGACTAGCATTCGGTGTTTCCGCAATGCAAAAAGCGGTTTTTGCGGCTTGAATTGCTAACAGTGGTATCAGAGCCACGTGCGAACTTGTATTTGTTTCTATTTTTGTTTTATGAAAAAGTTTCATTTCTGTAAGTCTCTGTGATTTTACTAATTTTATGGTTTTTTATGAGTATTTTTCTTGTAGAAGCAAAGCAACAAGTGTTTGGTCACTTGTAGGCTTCGACGACCGAGAAAAACCTTCCGAAACGGCAAGGTCTCGCCCAAAAAAATTTATTTTATTTGGGACAGCGACTTAAGGCACTGTAGGATAACTTAGGAATACTCACGATGGTTATATCGCGAGTAGGGGTGCTTCCCCTAACCCCGCAAGGGGCTTTGTTCCGTGATTGCGTCCGAAAATCGCTAATCGGAACTGCCGGAAAGTTGTAACTCTTAAAATAGATAAAATAGTAGTAAAATTATAGAAATTTATATAAAATACATAATTTAGAATTATGTGTGATGTTGTGATGATCATGGCCCAAAAGACCCAATACGATTGGTTAATAATGTGTTGTAATTCATAATATGGCCTGCACGCCATATTTGTGTTGTGCGTGTTGTATTTGTTACGCGACCTGCGTGTCGTGCTCTCTCTTTTATATTTTGGTTGTAAAATAGTTTTAGACTCGAATGTAACTCGAATTTCACATTTGTAATGTACAAAATTAAAGCCATAGAAGGTCCACTCAAGGAGGAGTTACGAGGAGGCTGAAGTCAACACATGGTGGTCAAAGAAGGCGCTTGATGAAGTGGCTAACCTTAGGTTGACCATCCGTTTTCTCATTGGCTTGAGAAAATCGTAGTAGGGCCATGATCTCATCACAATTTAATTAAATAGTTAATTAATATATGTGTGTATTGTTGGTTGCTACTCGGAAAGCCTAGAGGTTCCACTGTACAAAAATTTTGTACAAAGGTCTGAACCTTTTCCTAGCTACCATGTGTTCTTTTAAATTAAATTTTGGATCGCCTGCGGAACTTAACACATTTGATCCAAAACTTAATCTATTAGTTCTTTTAGGTTTTGACTTGGATCTCCTGCGGAACTTAACACGTTCGACCCAAATCACCTTAAGTTATTAATTTCATTAAATATTAATTTCCATAATTGGTTCCCAGTACTGACGTGGCGAGGCACATGGCCTTCTTGGATATGGGAGCAACCACCACCGACTAGACAAAATCTTTTATAGAAATCTAATATTTAATTTCCTAAAATAACTTTAGGTTAACCGAAAAGAACAATCAAATCACAAGGAAAAATAAAACAAAAGAACATAACTTCGAAAAACATATTCGAAATACTAGAATCGTAAGCCTCTTGTATTTGGTATTATTTCCATAAATAACTAGCATGATGCGGAAAGAAAAATTACTAGTTATACCTTTTAGAAAGACCTCTTGATCTTCTACCGTATTCCTCTTCTAACCTCGGACGTTGTGTGGGCAACGATCTTCCGAGATGAGAAACCACCAAGCACCTTCTTCTCCTCCTAGCTAGGTTCGGCCAACACAAAGAAGCTTCACCAAGGACGAAGAACAAAACACCAACTAAGCTCCAAGGGATACAAGCTTTCTCTCCTTCTTCTTCTTCTTCTCCAAGTAGTATCCGGCCACCACAAGAGCTCCAAGCCAATAGAGAAGGTTCGGCCACCACCAAGAGGAAGAGAGGAAGAGAGGTTGGCCGGCCACAACACCAAGGAAAAGAGGGAGAGAAATAATAGAGGTTGTTCACACCGAAGCCTTCTCTACCCCCTCTTTTATAATCCTTGGTCTTAGAAAATAAGGAAATTTAATTAAAAACTTCCTTAATTCTTTTGCCATGAAAAGGAAAAATTTATTTAATTAAAAACAATTTTCCTTTTCTCAATTTACATGGTCGGCCACCATCAAGCTATAATCAAGGAGAGTTTTAATTAATTAAAACTTCCTAATTTGTCTCCAGAAATTTATAAAATTTCTCCAATAATTTAATCCCTTCATGATTGGTTTATAAAAAGGAAATTTAATAAATTAAAATATTTCTTTTAAACATGTGGATAAAAAGAAAGTTATCTCTAAAAATTAAAATCTCTTTTAATCTACAAATAAGGAAAGACATCAAATCTTTTCTCAATCTTTTGTAGAAACTAATAAAAGAGAATTATTAATTTTTAAACTTTCTTTTAAATCATGAACATGTTTAAAAAGGAAAGTTTTCTTAAAATTTAAAATCCTCCTTTAATCAACAAATAAGGAAAGATTTCAAATTTTAAACTCTCTTTTAAACATGTAGATGATTTACAAATAAGGAAAGTTTTTACCAAAAATTAAAACCATCCTTTTAATCTACAAATAAGGAAAGAGATTAATCTCTTCTCTTAATCTTTTGTAGAAAGTTATAAAAGGAAATTTTTAATTTTTAAACTCTCTTTTAAAATCATGATATCCACATAAGAAATAATTTTAATAAAAATCCTTTTAATATTCTAGTAGCCGGCCACCTAAGCTTGGGACCCAAGCTTTGGCCGGCCCCCTACATGACTCATCCACTTGGTCTTGGCCGGCCCTAGCTTGGGTTCCAAGCTAGCTTGGCCGGCCCCATTGGATGGGTAAGAAGGTGGGTATGCGGTGGGTATAAATCTCTATATACTAGAGGCTACGATAGGGACCGAGAGGAGGAATTGGTTTTGGTCTCCCGATGAAATTAAGCATCCCGTGTTCGCCCCGAACACACAACTTAATTTCATCAATAATAATTCATTCCACTAAAGAACTATTATTGAACTACCGCACCAATCCCAAATTATATTTTGGGCTCCTTCTTATTATGAGTGTGTTAGTCTCCCTGTGTTTAAGATAACAAATGTCCACTAATTAAGTAAGTTACTGACAACTCACTTAATTAATATCTAGCTCCAAGAGTAGTACCACTCAACCTTATCGTCATGTCGGACTAAGTCCACCTGCAGGGTTTAACATGACAATCCTTATGAGCTCCTCTTGGGGACATTATCAACCTAGTATCTCTAGGACACAGTTTCCTTCTATAATCAACAACACACACTATAAGTGATATCATTTCCCAACTTATCGGGCTTATTGATTCATCAAACTAAATCTCACCCATTGATAAATTAAAGAAATAAATATCAAATATATGTGCTTGTTATTATATCAGGATTAAGAGCACACACTTCCTTAATAACCGAGGTCTTTGTTTCTTTATAAAATCAGTATAAAAGAAACGACCTCTAATGGTCCTACTCAATACACTCTAAGTGTACTAGTGTAATTATATAGTTAAGATAAACTAATACCTAATTACACTACGACCTTCCAATGGTTTGTTCCTTTCCATTATGGTCGTGAGCTACTGTTTATAATTTATAAGGTACTGATAACATGATCCTCTGTGTATGACACCACACACCATGTTATCTACAATATAAATTAATTGAACAACTACATTTATCATATATGTAGACATTTGACCAATGTAATTCTTATTTCTAGATAAATGTTAATACCAAAAGCTAGGCTTTTAGTATACACTCTAACAATCTCCCACTTATACTAAAAGACTAAGCTGCCATATCTGCTGCCATACATCTGATTCCCAACCCTTCAACATGTCCATCAAAAGCTCTCGCCTTAAGGACCTTAGTGAAAAGATCTATAGGTCATCATCTGATGCATTCTAGGCAGCAACAACTTTTCCTCGTTTATACGATTTCTCGTATTGGGTGGTACTTGCGCTCTATTGTGTTTATTTG
The DNA here is from genome assembly GCF_018446385.1 of Zingiber officinale. NCBI lineage: Eukaryota > Viridiplantae > Streptophyta > Magnoliopsida > Zingiberales > Zingiberaceae > Zingiber > Zingiber officinale. The sequence continues at coordinate 27,201,000 of NC_056007.1, read as the reverse complement.
CCTTATAGACTTATGGTTTCTTCAAGTTTGCTACTGCACCATCATTATTACAATAAATTGTAATAATCTTTGGACAAACCAGAAATCATATCTAAGTCTATCTTGAGGTTATTGAGTCATTCAGCTTTTATAGCTACCTCAGAGGCTTGCCATATACTAAGATTCTATGGTGGAGTCCAGAAAAACACCTATGCTTATCACTCTTCCATAGTTATGACTTTACCTCCTAAAGTAAACACAAAACCCCGAGGTTGACTTATTATTGTCCCTATCCAATTGGAAGTCAAAATCCATGCAACCCACAAGAACCAAATTAACTGCCTTGTAAGCTAGCATATAATCTCTAGTGCATCTAAGGTACTTCAATATATGCTTTACTGCAGTCCACTATCCTTGTCCAGAGTTACTTTGATATCTGCCAACTATGCTCTTGGCAAAACAGATTTCTTATCTCGTGCATAGCATTCATTAGGCTTCCGACAGCCGAATCATAAAGAACTGCCTTTATTTCCTTTATCTCCTTTAATGTCTACAGAGACATATCTTTAGATAAAGTTACTCCATCCTAAAAAGGTAAGAAACCTTTCTTGGAGTTTTGCATGCTTTAAAACGAGCAAGGATTTTTCCGATGTATGAAGCTTAGGATAAGTAAAATATTCTTTTCTTGCGATCCCTTATTACTTTGATCTCAAGAATATATACATTTTCCCAAGTCCTTTATATCGAATTGTTTGGACAACCATACCCTTACTTCTGACAACATTTTGATATTGTTTCCAACTACCAAAAATGTTATCTACGTATAGTACAAGAAATACCACCACGCTTCCATCACACCTTTTGTATACACAAGACTTATCCGGTTACTAAATAAATCCATAGGTCTGAATTACTTTGATAAATCGGATGTTCCAAGACCTTGAAGCTTTGCCTCAGTCCATAGACTGATTGAGCTTTACACAAGATGCTCTTAGCCCTTTGCAATGAACCCTTCTGGTTGCTTTATATGGATGCTTTCTTCAAGACTTCCATTAAGGAATGCTGTCTTGATATCCACTTGCCAAATAGATAAAAGAATCCGGATAGACTTAAGCATGGCTACCAGTGAAAAAAGTTTCCTTTTTCATCAAGCCTTGCTTTGAAGGTTTCTACCTTCCTGTCTATCCCTCTTTTCCTATTATAGACCTTTTACACCCAAAGGCTTTTACACCACTTGGTGGTTCTACAAGCTTCCAGATTTTATTAGAATACATATATTCTAATTCTATTATTCATTACTCTTTGCCAAGATGCTGCATATTTATCTTGGAGTGCTTCGTCATATGTCCGGAGATCAGGTTTATGTCCTTCAGGGATCGAGTCCAAAAACTCTCCCAAAACATGAACCTATTTAGGTTGCCTAACAACCCTCCCACTACGACAAGGCACTTTCTGCAATTGTGTATCATTTGTGATACGTGTTGCAGTTTTCTTGTGGTATCTCATCTTGTACAGTTGGTACTAGGTTAGACATGTCCTTTATTATTTCCTTAAGAACAAATTTTCTTATGAGCACGTGGTTCATTATATAGTCCTTTTCTAAAAATCAGTCATTGATGCTAACAATGACCTTCGATTTTAAGACTATAAACCTACTTTTGTTTATCTAGGATAACTTACAAACAAGTGAACTCCTATCCAACTTATCATTGTCTCTCTTTAACATATGTGCTGGATTACCCGAATCCGAATATGCTTCAAAATAGGTTTTCACCTATTCAGCAATTCTATATGAGTAGAGAGTTCTAACTTGGAAGGTACTATGCTCACTTTCGTTTTCAGAGTTTATCCTTAAAACAAATTTGGTAATTTTCTGAATAACTCATCATCTATCTAATTATTCCATAAGAGTCTTTTAACTTCTTTCTACTACACCATTCTGTTGGGGTGTACCAGATGCAGTTAGTTGGGATTGAAATCCAACTTCTGATAAGCGACTCCTAAAATCTCTCAAGAGGTACTTGCCACTACGATCTTCCATAGTGACTTTTTACTTTAACATTTCTCCGCATCAACCTTGTACTCTTTGAACTAATCAAAGTACTTAGTCTTGCGGTATATTAAGTAAATTTATTTGTATTTTGAATAGCTGTTTATAAAATAGATAAAATATTCAATACTACCTCTTGCCTGGATAGTCATAGGATCACACAAATCAGAATGAACCGTTTTCAACATATCTTTGACTCCATACCCCTTGGACTTAAAAGCTTCTTGGTTATTTTCCTTCCAAGTAAGACTCGTAGGTTGGAAAGATTTCCACTACCAATGAACCCAAAAGTTCATCAGCTACCAATGAATCCTACTCAAGTATAACCTAGCTTTAGATGCCAAAGATATAATTGGTTCATTTCCGAAGGTTGCTTTCTCTTAAAATTAGAAGATGTGTTACTAATTTCCATTTGTTGCATCGTGGGAGTTATTGGATTATAAATTGTCAACCATCATACCAGAATAGATAACTTCCCTATTTTTCTTGATAACAACTTTGTTATCAAAATAGACACAATATCTATAATAGTTTAGAAACTGAAATCAGGTTCTTTCTAAACTTGGTACGTAAAGATAATTACTTAAAATCCATATTTTATTCTTATCAAAGGATAAACATCTCCCACTGCAACAGCTACCACTTTTACAGTAGTGCCCATGTGGACGGTGATTTACCTTTCATTTAGTTGTCGGGTTTCCTGGAACCCTGCAATGAATTGCAGACATGATTAATGGCATCTTGTATCTACACTCCAGGTTCTGGTAGATAACACCACTAGACATGTTTCAACTAATGAATTAAATACACCTTAATTGTTCTTAGTTCTAAGAAGACAGTCTACCTTAATGTCCAAGTCCTATTTCCAATCATTACAATTGGGACTACTAAGTCTTTTTCTATAATATGACTACTAGGGATTGACAAATATCCTAAGAATCACAAAAATATTTGGTCAAGATTAACTCCTTAAAATCTCCATGAATTTTGTGTATACAAAATCGAAGAGGAGATTTTATTCATTAATTTTATTATCTCGTCAACTTTACTTTATGACGAATAAAATTAATAGTTGATCTGTCTTTGATCAAATATTTGGTCAAAACTCTTTGAATTTAAAATAACATTGATTCCTCAAACAATATTATTTAAATTCACCAACACCTCAAACACCGTGAATTTTGCATGCCACGTTAGTGTGGACGTATACAAATTCATCATTTGTAAGAGAAGGGTTTTACCCATTGACTATCTTGTCAATATAACTTTTTGACAAATAAAATTACCTCAAACACCATGAATCTTGTATGCCACGTTAGTGTGGACGTATACAAATTCAAACATTTGTAAGAGGGGTTTATTAATTTTATTATATTGCCAATCTAGTTTTATGACAAATCAATAGTTGGTTTCCCTTTGGTCACACAAGTGATAGTAGTGACTCCGTTGGGGAGGATACTATTAAATGTGTCTAAGTGTATACCATTACTTGACACTAAGTCCATTAATAAGATTATGCCCCTTTCGTTGGGGAAGATCACACGCTCTTAATTAACTTCCTATAGTCATCCAAAAATGAAAGTCTGTTCTAGTGACCCACAAACAAGCTCATCCGTTATGGAGGAAGGCACTCAGAGCCAACGCGCAAGCTTGTTTGCATCACTTACAAACCAGTAATGGAGACCATGGGATTTACTTAAAAATCCCTCTCCCACTTAGTTATTTATAAATGAGGAATTTTAACTATGCTAGCCTACTAAATATGTAAACCAACATGCACACACAGCACAATATAAAAGCAATAAATAGAAAATCTAATTTTCAACTATTATGACTTTTATCTCTAGTTGTCCTCCGTGTGTTGTCATCCCAAGCTGCTGCCATATTTGGCCACCACCACCGGGTCTAGCTGTCGCATCCATCTTGCTTCTAGTTCCGCTGCGCCTCTGGTCCTCAGAAGGTTCCACGCTTTGCAAGATTCGATCCGCGACATAAATAGAATTTTACATTTTTGATCCTATATTCCATAAAAGGAATGTACATGTATCTAGATCAAAAATAAAATCCTAATAAAACTAAATACAGCTCCTGCTGTATTTTATAATACAATCATGCACACACAATAAAATGCCCTTGACATGTCCAAGGGTCCAATCACACACATAATAACTATAAGCCATAATAGTTGGATCCTGCATCCACAAAGTTAGCACATCCTACTATTATCCAGCCTAAATTATGTATGACATGTGCATAATTAAACTAATACCAAATACACAGAGGCAAAACCCTAGATCTGATACCAATTGTTGGTTGCTACTCGGAAAGCCTAGAGGTTCCACTGTACAAAAATTTTGTACAAAGGTCTGAACCTTTTCCTAGCTACCATGTGTTCTTTTAAATTAAATTTTGGATCGCCTGCGGAACTTAACACATTTGATCCAAAACTTAATCTATTAGTTCTTTTAGGTTTTGACTTGGATCTCCTGTGTTCTTCTTCCTTGCTCCTTCTCCTCTCTTTGCTGAGAGCTCCAAGCATGACAAGAAAGTTAGTGAGTTTATCCAAGAAGAAAGGTAGAGTGTTAGTCACATAGAAAAATAAGAGGAGTGTTTGAGATTATATATTTCTCTTTTCTCCTACCTTTCTTCCAATCCCACCCGAGAGCCCTAGGGAGTGCTAGCACACTTGTGGTGCTCTCTTCTCCATCCTTGAGTGTTAGAGAACATTTCTTGTTCGTGTGGATACTACTAGAGGTGTGTACGCTTGAACACACTCGAGATCCGAAGGACCTTGGATGAGCAGGATTTGCGAAGGGCTTCGCTTCAAAGGTATAACACTCACCATGTAGATCTAACGTTGATTGATCTAGAGTAGGAAATAAGTACAAGAATTTTATTAATTTTTTGCACGGATCCGTGGCTAGCATTCGGTGTTTCCGCAATGCAAAAAGCGGTTTTTGCGGCTCGAATTGCTAACAGTGGTATCAGAGCCACGTGCGAACTTGTATTTGTTTCTGTTTTTGTTTTATGAAAAAGTTTCATTTCTGTAAGTCTCTGTGATTTTACTAATTTTATGGTTTTTTATGAGTATTTTTCTTGTAGAAGCAAAGCAACAAGTGTTTGGTCACTTGTAGGCTTCGACGACCGAGAAAAACCTTCCGAAACGGCAAGGTCTCGCCCAAAAAAATTTATTTTATTTTGGACAGCGACTTAAGGCACTGTAGGATCATTTAGGAACACTCACGATGGTTATATCGCGAGTAGGGGTGCTTCCCCTAACCCCGCAAGGGGCTTTGTTCCGTGATTGCGTCCGAAAATCGCTAATCGGAACCGCCGGGAAGTTGTAACTCCTAAAATAGATAAAATAGTAGTAAAATTATAGAAATTTATATAAAATACATAATTTAGAATTATGTGTGATGTTGTGATGATCATGGCCCAAAAGACCCAATACGATTGGTTAATAATGTGTTGTAATTCATAATATGGCCTGCACGCCATATTTGTGTTGTGCGTGTTGTATTTGTTACGCGACCTGCGTGTCGTGCTCTCTCTTTTATATTTTGGTTGTAAAATAGTTTTAGACTCGAATGTAACTCGAATTTCACATTTGTAATGTACAAAATTAAAGCCATAGAAGGTCCACTCAAGGAGGAGTTACGAGGAGGCTGAAGTCAACACATGGTGGTCAAAGAAGGCGCTTGATGAAGTGGCTAACCTTAGGTTGACCATCCGATTTTCTCATTGGCTTGAGAAAATCGTAGTAGGGCCATGATCTCATCACAATTTAATTAAATAGTTAATTAATATATGTGTGTATTGTTGGTTGCTACTCGGAAAGCCTAGAGGTTCCACTGTACAAAAATTTTGTACAAAGGTCTGAACCTTTTCCTAGCTACCATGTGTTCTTTTAAATTAAATTTTGGATCGCCTGCGGAACTTAACACATTTGATCCAAAACTTAATCTATTAGTTCTTTTAGGTTTTGACTTGGATCTCCTGCGGAACTTAACACGTTCGACCCAAATCACCTTAAGTTATTAATTTCATTAAATATTAATTTCCATAATTGGTTCCCAGTACTGACGTGGCGAGGCACATGGCCTTCTTGGATATGGGAGCAACCACCACCGACTAGACAAAACCTTTTATAGAAATCTAATATTTAATTTCCTAAAATAACTTTAGGTTAACCGAAAAGAACAATCAAATCACAAGGAAAAATAAAACAAAAGAACATAACTTCGAAAAACATATTCGAAATACTAGAATCGTAAGCCTCTTGTATTTGGTATTATTTCCATAAATAACTAGCATGATGCGGAAAGAAAAATTACTAGTTATACCTTTTAGAAAGACCTCTTGATCTTCTACCGTATTCCTCTTCTAACCTCGGACGTTGTGTGGGCAACGATCTTCCGAGATGAGAAACCACCAAGCACCTTCTTCTCCTCCTAGCTAGGTTCGGCCAACACAAAGAAGCTTCACCAAGGACGAAGAACAAAACACCAACTAAGCTCCAAGGGATACAAGCTTTCTCTCCTTCTTCTTCTTCTTCTCCAAGTAGTATCCGGCCACCACAAGAGCTCCAAGCCAATAGAGAAGGTTCGGCCACCACCAAGAGGAAGAGAGGAAGAGAGGTTGGCCGGCCACAACACCAAGGAAAAGAGGGAGAGAAATAATAGAGGTTGTTCACACCGAAGCCTTCTCTACCCCCTCTTTTATAATCCTTGGTCTTGGAAAATAAGGAAATTTAATTAAAAACTTCCTTAATTCTTTTGCCATGAAAAGGAAAAATTTATTTAATTAAAAACAATTTTCCTTTTCTCAATTTACATGGTCGGCCACCATCAAGCTATAATCAAGGAGAGTTTTAATTAATTAAAACTTCCTAATTTGTCTCCAGAAATTTATAAAATTTCTCCAATAATTTAATCCCTTCATGATTGGTTTATAAAAAGGAAATTTAATAAATTAAAATCTTTCTTTTAAACATGTGGATAAAAAGAAAGTTATCTCTAAAAATTAAAATCTCTTTTAATCTACAAATAAGGAAACACTACAAGAATTTTTGCATTCAACAACACCCAATAGACAACGCTTTTTAATAAATACGTTGTCGTTCTTTGTTTTACAACGCTTTTAGTGAAAAGCGTTGTCTATGGTATTTACTTTTTACTAAAGACAACGGTTTTTAATGAAGTGTTGTCTTTAGTGTTGTTGTTTATGGTCAAAGACAACATTTTTTTAAAAAACGTTTTTTAAAGTGTTGTGTATGTTTCCCCTAAACTCACTTAAAATAAATTCGCAGCCCTCGCTTTGCTAAACTCTAAACCCTCAACGCGCGCGCGCCTTCTCCTCACCACTCCTCTCCACGAGTTCTCCTCTCCACTCCTCTCCACGAGTGCCTTCTCCTCTCCTTCTCCTCTCCACGAGTGCCTTCTCCTCTCCTTCTCCTCTCCACGAGCGCCTTCTCCTCTCCACTCCTCTCCACGAGCGCCTTCTCCTCTCCACGAGCGCCTTCTCCTCTCCTTGCCGCGTGATCTCCTCTGAACCCTAATCTCGACCCAAACTCCTCACGCAAAACTCCTCACGCCGGCCCAACTCCTCCAAGTCGAGATCCCTAATCTCGCATTTCCCCATCTCCTCAATCAAAGTCAGCTTACCCTTCCTAATCTTCTCACGGCTCCTCAACTCCTCTGAACCCTTCGATCTTAGTTCCTTCCTCGCAGAGCAGATTCGAGAGTAGGAGGAACGGAAGAAAGAAAGGTAAAATTTCTTCCATCCCTCTAGAATAAGATTTTGTTTATTTTTGATTATTTTCCGAACTAGCCATTTTGCCGGATTCATACTGCATCAATTTTCCCCCTCCCCTGATTGTATTTTCTCATGATTTAATCTGGAATTTTTAAACGTTTAGCTATAGACTTTGGCAGTAGGTATTAATCCTTAAAAATAGCATGAAGCATATAACATGCTATCCTTTTTTCTCAAATTCAGTGTGAAGTTGTTGGCCAAGTTGCAGATATTATTCACATTCCAGCCTTTCTTTGTCGTCAGGTATAATGTGCAGCTTGAAATTAATCAATCTCTAGTGTTATTCTACTATTATTTTTATTGTGTACCCTTAATGCGCAGAGAATATCTCTCATTTTTATTGTATCTAAAACTTGTGTTCTGCATTATCTCATCTTAATTCTGGGCAGTGACTTGTGCCTACTCAGTTTGTTGAATTTATATCAACTACTATTGTTATATTTATGTCACTTGCCTTCTAAGAGCTTAATGGCTTAAGTATGATTTAATACATCATGCACTATTGCATTGAGTTGCTTATGTTGATGTCCCTTTGAGGAAGTTGCAGATTCTCAAGTGCTAAAGAAACAAAGTTGCTTATTATAAGTTATAATTCAAGCATTTTCCTGGAATGGTTTCATTTTTCAACTAAAGGTTAACATGTTTCAATAGAGAATATGTTTTGGTGAATGCTCCAATATTATATGACTCTACAATTTATACCAAGGCAAAAGTACCTAACTACCTATACGTAGACTCTAACAAACATGTACATATGGATAATATAGATAACTAGGTTATCTCCCCAAGTGAGAAATTTGCTATTGGGATTGCATTTTGATGAGAAACCTGTATGGTCAAAAATTTTCAGGTAGAAATACAATTTTGATTAATTGTTTAAATATTTTGTTATAGTTTCACACTATTGTTTGTGTTAATATTTTTAGGTATTAGCTCATTGTTGATTGATTAGTTATAAAGAATGGACAAAGATTGGATGTCAAAGGATAGACTATCACGTGAATATGAGAATGGAGTTGAGTCTTTCTTGCAATTTGCAATGGAAAACACTAATGATCCGAATATGGGAATATCTTGCCCATGTGCAAAATGTGGCAATCTAAAGAAGAAAAATATACAAACTATCAGGGCACATCTGTATTGTAACGGTATAGATATGACATATCATACATGGATATGGCACGGCGAAAGATCTACGATAGGGATTTCACAAAATGAAAGTGACCAAGTAGGGCCAAATGAATATGTTCGTGAGGAACCAATAAATATGGTTCATGATGCATATGATAGTTATGCTGAGAATCCAACCCAATTCAATAAGCTTCTTGAAGATGCCGAGACACCTTTATATCCGGGATGCACTAAATTTACAAGGTTATCTGCAATTGTGAAATTATTCAACTTGAAGGCTAAATATAGTTGGAGTGATAAAAGTTTCACTGACCTACTCAGTTTGTTAGGAGAAATACTTCCAGATGACAATAAATTGCCTTTATCTCTGTATGATGCAAAGAAAAGCTTATCTGCATTAGGGATGGATTATGTAAAAATTCACGCTTGTCCTAATGATTGTATCTTATACCGGAAGGAGTATGAGGATTTAACTAATTTCCCTACTTGCGGGATGTCAAGGTGGAAGTTGGGAAAAAAAAATATGATAAATGAAGGAATTCCTGCCAAGGTTTTGTGGTACTTCCCCCCTATTCCAAGATTTCAAAGAATGTTTCGGAATAAAGAGATATCTAAGGAGTTGACTTGGCATGCCGAAAAAAGACTTTGTGATGGATATTTACGCCATCCAGCTGATACACCTTCTTGGAAAATAGTTGATCGCAAATGGCCAGATTTTGGTATTGAGGCAAGAAATCTCAGATTGGCTATATCAGCTGATGGGATGAATCCTCATGGTTTAATGAGTTCTGCATATAGTTGTTGGCCAGTTTTAATGATTACTTATAATCTTCCTCCATGGTTGTGTATGAAGAGAAAATTTATGATGCTCACATTGTTAATTTCTGGTCCCAAACAGCCGGGAAATGATATTGATGTTTACTTAGCACCTCTAATTGATGACTTAAAATGCTTATGGGATATAGGTGTCGAAGCATATGATGCATATCGCCAAGAAACTTTTATGCTTAGGGCTATCTTATTATGGACGATCAATGATTTTCCTGCATATGGGAACATGTCAGGATGCATTGTGAAAGGATATCATGCATGTCCTATTTGTGGTGAAGATACCTATTCAACAAGGTTGAAGCATAGTAGGAAAATGTCTTATACAGGTCATAGAAGGTTTCTACCTGCAACTCATCCTTATCGAAGGCAACGGAAGGCATTTAATGGGAACCAAGAATTTAACCCTGCTCCAAAACCATTAAGTGGCGATGAAGTTTTTGAAAGAGTTGAAAGAATTAATTGTCATTGGGGAAAAATGAGTAGAAAGTCTCAGTCGAATGATGATGTAAAATCATGCTGGAAAAAAAAATCAATTTTCTTTGAACTTCAGTATTGGAAACATCTATACATTCGACATGTTCTTGATGTGATGCACATTGAAAAGAATATTTGTGAAAGTCTTATCGGAACGTTACTTGATATTCCAGGAAAAACAAAGGATGGAGTAGCAGCGAGATTAGACCTTTTGGAAATGAATGTCAGGACAGATTTGGCACCAAGGATGGGGGAGAAGAAAACATTTTTGCCAGCAGCCTGTTATACACTTAGTAAGGATGAGAAAAGGAAAATTTTGAATTCTTTGTTTGGAATACAACTTCCATCATGTTACTCATCTAATGTTAAAAACCTCGTGTCGTTGAAGGACTTAAAACTTATTGGCCTTAAGTCACACGACTACCACGCTTTAATGCAACAATTGCTTCCTGTGGCGATACGTGGTGTTTTGCCCAAACATGTTAGAGACACTATCACTCGCTTGTGTTTCTTCTTCAATGTGTTATGTAATAAAGTGATAGATGTTTCAAGGATGGATGATATGCAAAGAGAGATTGTGACAATATTGTGTTTACTTGAAAAGTATTTCCCCCTTCATTTTTTGATATAATGATTCATTTAAGTGTTCATCTTGTGCGGGAGGTGAAACTGTGTGGACCGGTTTGGTATAGGTATATGTATCCATTTGAAAGATACATGAAGATTTTGAAAGGTTATGTGCGAAATCGCAATCGACCTGAAGGGTGTATGGCTGAATCTTATATTGCTGAAGAGGCTGTTGAATTTTGCTCAGACTATCTGTCTAGTGTGCACACAATTGGGATCCCATCAAGTCATCGACAAATAGAACTTACTAAGCCTTTATCAGGTGCAGTAGTCTACTCCACTACTCACGATGAGTTGACGCAAGCACATCGTTATGTATTGGCAAATGATGCTGAGATTGATCTCTATATCGAGTAATGTATCTAACTTATTAATATTTTAATGTGGTTTGCTTACATTCTGTTGGTTTATTTATACCAAATAATTTGATTAGGGAACACATGACGTATTTGAATGCAAGATTTCCTCGTAAGGCTAAGTCCAGGAAGTGGTTACAAGATGAGCATAATCGAACGTTTATTACTTGGTTGCGTGATCGTGTAAGTTTCTTTAGTATTACATATTGGCATACATTCATTTTCATATTTATGCATAATTAAAAATTTAGGTTGCTGATGTAGTTGACCATTCCACTCATCAAGTTTCAGAAAGATTGATGTGGATAGCTCGCGGGCCTAACAAGCAAGTACTAAAATACTCTAGCTATTTGATTGATGGGGTTACTTATGCTACAAAAGAGCGTGATGCTATACGAGTTGTTCAAAACTCCGGAGTCAGCTTAGTTGCAAAGACAATGCAAGTTGCAAGTGCAAAGGATAAAAATCCTATTGTGTCAGATATGGTTTTTTATGGAGTTATAGAAGAAATATGGGTAGTTGATTACCATAAATTTCAACTTCCAATGTTTAAATGTAATTGGGTGGAGCATAATAACGGCATTAAAGTAGATGATCTTGGTTTCACATTGGTAAACCTCAATAGACTTGGATTCAAATCTGACGCTTTTATCCTGGCAAGCCAAGCAAAGCAAGTATTTTACATTGAAGATCCTGAAGATCCTTTATGGAGTGTTGTACTTGCAACACCAAACAGAGACTACTTTGAATACCTAAAGGGCGAAGAGTTAGAGGACACTGCTATCCACTATCAATGTTTTAGTAGGGGGTTACCATCAATGGATATTGACGGAGAAGATGATAATGAACCACCATGTATTCGTGAAGACTGTGATGGAAGTTGGATTGACAATATTTAATTGCTGAATTTTTGCTTTTGAATATAAGTGTGTAAACAATTTACCTATGAGGATGAATTTGTGGACAATATTAATATGTTATATTCCTCACTTTAATTCGAATCAGATATGTTGTGATGTTGCTGCAAGTTTCTGCTTTTATCTTTTATTTTTTTTCATACTGTTGTGAATTTGTTGGTGTAAATATATCATCTTGCTGTGAGTTTATGCATGTTTCTAACTAAACTTATGTTGATCAGTCTAAGTTGTTACAGATCAATGGATTCTACTAGAAAGAGTAAGAGAATAGGGCAACTTGCAAAGTTGGACAAGGGTAAAGAAGTCATTACAGCTGCCCGTGAAGAGAGTTGCGAGGGTGATAAAGTGTTGGATTCCAAAGACACTATCTCCTCAAGAACTTCTAGAGGTCGCACACAGTTGGATAAGATTACAAAGCAAAGAATGCAAGGTATTAGAAATGAGGTGTCATTCAATAATTTTGGACAACCGATAGGACCAGCTGCTGTAGCCATGCAAAGTTACATTGGTGTCTTGGCTCGGCAAAAGGTTAATATTAAATACAAGACATGGAAGCAAGTCCCAATTGCTGTCAAAGAATTAATATGGGAATCAGTCAATGTAAGCAAGTTAGCATGTTTTAACAATTATAATATTTCACTACTAATGATAGATATATTTTATGTTTGTCTTAATTAATCTTATTAATGTTTTCCACTTATTTGATGTACAGTTGATTTATAATGTTGACTCAAAGTGGAAAAAGGGATGTTTGAGGTCTGCAAACAGTAAGTGGAGGCAATACAAGACCCATCTCACCCAAAAATTTATTTTAAGCAGGCGTGACAAACCTGAGGAGTTGAATGAGCCACCTGTTGGCTTTGAAATTACAAGAGAAGATTGGCGTGCGTTTGTCATTAGTCGCATTTCTGAAGATTTCATTGTAAGATTCTAAATTTTTTCTTTTGAAACTATTCGATCATAATTCATTATGTATTATTCAAATTTGATATGTCGCCTGTTTGAAATAACTAGAAACTCAGTGATCAACAAAAAGAGCGAAGGAAAAAAAATAGATATCCTCATCGACTCTCACGCAAAGGGTATGCACGCTTTGCTGAAGAAATTGTAAGTATTTTTAAAATATATTTCCTCTAAGAACCCTCTAATTGATTCACATTAAATTATTTCACATTTGTTATTTGATTTTTCTTTGTTGTAGGGGACTGAATTATGTGATGATAATGACATCAATAGAGCTATTATGTGGAAGAAAGGACGCGCCAACAAAGGAGGAGAGTTTGAAGGTGAAGATTTGGTGGACACAGTACACAAGATTGTAAGTAAATTTTCATGTTCTTCTGATAATGACTTCAATATATCTTCTAGTTTTCGAGAGTAAAGTTGCATGCATGCATACCCTTTGCGTGAGGAAGCCAAGGCAAGCAGTGCAATGAGGAGTTTAACAACCATTCCTTGCATAGCTTGAATTCTCAGTACTAGAGCATGTATTGAGGAAGTAAATGGTGAATGAATGCATTGAGAGCTTAGAGGTGACGGGTTTATATAGAACAGATGTGGATTTACTAGGTATCTAGGTTTGAAATGTTCTTACTTGGAGAAGAGATCAAGTCGAAAAGTCTATTACATGCAGTGGTTTCCTTTTGCTGCAATCAATTAATGGTGAATGCATTGAGAACTTAGAGGTGATAGCTAGAGTTTCTATAGAACAGATGCAGATAAATCAACCAGGTTTGAAACGTTCTTGGCAGTAAGCAATTTGTAAGCTTCAGTAACCCAAGGGCCAGTAAAGTTGTTCCCCAGACCACTGCTCTGAAGCTTCTATTATGTTTTCCCACTTGATTGGTGACAAATAAAGCTCCTTGTCTCCTTGAGCATTCTCTTTGTGCTGTTTTAGTTTGAATTAAAGCATAAGATTCATGAATCGAACTTGAGAGGTTGGGAACAACTTTACTTTTGATTATTCTTTCCTGCAACTCCAGACAATTAGCTTCAATTATGTGGTGGTCCTCTCTTTATGGGTTTGTGTAGTGAAAATTTATTAAAATT